>NC_071998.2:9839839-11089839 GCF_028885655.2 Pongo abelii
TCCAAATATCCCCTTGCAGGTTCTACAAAAAGAGTGTTCAAAACTACTCTATTGAAAGGAAGGTTCAACTATGTGAGTAGAATGCACACATCACAAATTAGTTTCTGAGAATACTTCTGTCTAGTTTTTATTCGAAATTATTCCCATTACTAATGAAGGCCTCATAGCAGTCCATATATCCAGTTGCAGATTCTACAAAAAGAGTGTTTCAAAACTCTTCAATCAGAAGAAAGGTTCAACACTGTGAGTTAAATGCCCACATCACAATGAAGTTTCTGAGAATGCTTCTGTCTAGTTTTTATGTGAAGACATTCCCGTTTACAATGAAGGCCTCAAATAGGTCAAATGTCCAATTGCAGATTGTACAAAAAGAGTGTTTCAATACTGCTCTACCAAAAGGATGGTTCAATTCTTTGAGCTAAATGCACACATCACAAAGAAGTTTCTGAGAATGCTTCTGTCAAGTTTTTATGTGAAGATATTCCCTTTTCCAATGAAAGCCTCAAATTGGTCCACTTCTCCCCTTGCAGATTCTACAAAAATACTGTTTCAAAACTGCTGTATGAAAAGTTATGTTCAATTATGTGAGTTGAATGAACGCATCACAAAGATGTTTCTGAGAATGCTTCTGTCTAGTTTTTATGTGAAGATATTTCCTTTTCCAGCATAGGCCTCAAATCGCTCCAAATATCCAATTGCAGATTGTACAGAAAGGGTGTTTCAAAACAGCTCTATCAAAAGGAAGGTTCAACTCTGTGAGTTGAATGCATTCATCACAAAGAAGTTTCCGAGAATGCTTCTGTCCAGTTTTTATGTGAAGATATTTCCTTTTTCAGCAAAGGCCTCAAAGTGTTCCAAATATCTACCTGCAGATTCTACAAAAAGAGTGTTTCAAAACTGCCTTATCAAAAATAAAGTTCAACTCTGTGAGCTGAATGCACTCATCACAAAGAAGTTTCTGAGAATGCTTCTGTCTACTTTTAATGTGAAGGTATTGCCTTTTTCACCATTGGCCTCAATGCGCTCCTAATACCCACTTGCAGACTCTACAAAAAGAGTGTTTCAAAGCTGTCCTATCAAAAGGAAGTTTCAACACTGTGAGTTGAATGCACCCATCACAAAGTAGTTTCTGATAATGCTTCTGTCTAGTTTTTATGTGATGAGATTTCCTTTTCCAGCATAGGTCTGAAAGCGCTCCAAATATCCACCTGTAGATTCCCCAAAAGGGTTTTTTTAAAACTGTTCGATCAAAAGGGAAAGTTCAGATCTGTGAGTTGAACGCACACTTCACAGAAAGTTTCTGAGAATGCTTCTGTCTAGTTTTTTTGTGAAGGTATTTCCTATTCCAGCATAGGCCTCAAAACTCTCCAAATATCCACTTGCAGATTCTACTAAGAGAGTGTTTCAAATCTGTTCTACCGAAAAGAAGGTTCAACACCATGAGTTGAATGCACTCATCACAAAGAAGTTTCTGAGAACGTTTCTGTCTTGTTTGTATGTGAACATATTTCTATTTCCATCATAGGCCTCAAATCGCTCCAAATATCCAATTGCAAATTGTACAGAAAGGGTGTTTCAAAACAGCTCTATCAAAAGGAATGTTCAACTCTGTAAGTTGAATGTAGACATCACAAAGAAGTTTCTGAGAATGCTTCTGTCTGCTTATCATGTGAAGATATTTCGCTTTCAAGCATAGGCCTCAAATCACTCAAATCACTTGCAGATTCTAAAAAAAGAGTGTTTCAAAACTATTCTATCAAAAGGAAGTTTCAAGTCTGTGAATTGAATTTATGAGGCACAGAGAAGTTTCTGAGAATGCTTCTATCTAGTTTTTATGTGAAGATATTCCCTTTTCCAGCACTGGCGTCACATCGCTCCAAGTATCCACTTGCAGATTCTACAAAAAGTGTGTTTCAAAACTGCTCTATCAAAAGGAAGGTTCAACACTGCGATTTGAATGCACACATCAAAAACAAATTTCTGAGAATGCTTCAGACTTGTTTGTATGTGAAGATATTTCTATTGCCATCATAAGCCTCAAATCGCTCCAAATATCCAATTGTAGATTGTACAGAAAGGGTGTTTCAAAACAGCTCTATGAAAAGGAAGGTTCACGTCTGTGAGTTGAATGCACACATAAGAAAGACGTTTCTGAGAATGCTTCAATCTAGTTTTTATGTGAATTTATTTCCTTTTCCAGTATAAGCCCCAAAGGGCTCCAAATATCCGCTTGCAGATTCCACAAAAAGAGTGTTTCAATACTCTTCTATCAAAAGGAAGGTTCAACATTGTGAGTTGAATGCACTCATCAAAAAGAAGTTTCTGAGAATGCTTCTGTCTGGTTTTTATGTGAAGATATTTCCTTTTCCGGCATAGGCTTCAAAGCGCTCCAAATATCCACTTGCAGATTCTACAAAAAGAATGCTTCAAAACTGTTCTATCAAAAGGAAGGTTCACATCCATGAGTTGAATGCTCTCATCACAAAGAAGTTTCTGAGAATGCTTCTGTTTATTTTTTATGTGAAGATATTTCCTTTTCCAGCATAGGCATCAAAGCGCTCCAAGTACCATTTCCACAATCTACAAAGAGAGAGTTTCAAAACTATTCTATCAAAATGAAGGTTCAACACTATCAGTTGAATGCACTCATCACAGAGAAGTTGCTGAGAATGCTTCTGTCTAATTTATAAGTGAAGATATTTCCTTTTCCATCATAGGCCTGAAATCGCTCCAAATATCCACTTGCAGATCCTACAAAAATAGTGTTTCAAAACTGTTCCATCAACAGGAAGGTTCAACTGTGTGCGTTGAATGCACTCACCATTAAGAAGTCTCTGAGAATTCTTCTGTCTAGTTTTTATGTGAAGATATTTCCTTTTCCAGCACAGCACTCAAACGCCCGAAATATCAAATTGAAGATACTACAAAAAGAGTGTTTCAAACTGAACTATCAAAAGGAATGTTCAAGACTGTGAGTTGAATTCATAAAGCACAGGGAAGTTTCTGACAATGCTTCTGTCTAATTATGATGGGAAAATATCTCCTTTTCCAGCATAGGCCTCAAGCACTCCAAATATCCACTTGCTGATACTACAGAATGGGTGTTTCAAAACTGCTATATCAAAAGGAAGGTTCCACACGGTGAGTTGAATGCATACATCACAAAGATGTTTCTGAGAACGCTTCTGTCTACTTTTTATGTGAAGATATTTCCTTTTCCAGCATAGGCCTCAAATTATTCCATATATCCACTTGCAGATTCTACAAAAGAGTGTTCCAAAATTGCTCAATCAAAAGATGGTTCAAGTCTTTGAGTTGAATGCACTCATCACAAAGAAGTTTCTGAAATTGCTTCTGTCTAGTTTTTCTGTGAAGATATTTCCTTTTCCAGCATAGCACTCAAGGCTCTCCAAATATCAACTGGCAGACACTACAAAAAGAGTGTTTCAAACCTGAGCTATCAAAAGGAATGTTCAAGTCTGTGAGTTGAATTCATAAAGCACAGGGAAGTTTCTGATAATGCTTTGGTCTAATTTTTATGCGAAGATATTTCCTTTTCCAGCATAGGCCTCAAGCGCTCCAAATATCCACTTGCAGATTCTACAGAAAGGGTGTTTCAAAACTTCTCTATCAAAAGAAAGGTTCAACTCTGATAGTTGAATGCGTACATCACAACGAAGTTTCTGAGAACGCTTCTGTCTACTTTTTATGTGGATATATTTCCTTTTCCAGCATAGGCCTCAAATTGCTCCAAACATCCACTTGCAGATTCCACAAAAAAGTGTTTCAAAATTGCTCTATCAAAAGAAGGTTCAAGTCTTTGAGTTGAATGCACTCATCACAAAGAATTTTCTGAGAATGTTTCTGTCTATTTTTAAATGAAGATATTTCCTTTTCCAGTATAGGCCTCAAAGCCCTCAAAACATCCACTTGCAGATTCTGAAAGAATGTTTCAGAACTATTCTATCAAAAGGAAGGTTCAATTCTGTGAGCTGAGTGCATTCATCATAAAGAAGTTTCTGAGAGTACTTCTGTCTAGTTTTTATGTGAAGATATTTCCTTTTCCAGTGTAGGCCTCATAGTGCTACAAATATCCACTTGCAGATTCTACAAAAGGAGTGTTCCAAAACTGCTCTATCAAAAGGAATGTTCAAGTCTGTGAGTTGAAGGCACTCATCACGGATATTCCCTTTTCCATCATAGGCCTCAAAGCCCTCCAAATATCCACTTGCTGATTCCATAAAAAGAGTGTTTCAAAAGTGTTCTGTCTAATGGAAGTTTCAACTCTGTGATTTGAATGCAGTCATCACCAAGAAGTTTCTGAGAATGCTTCTGTCTAGTTTCTACGTGACGATATTTTCTTTTTCAGCATAGAACACAAAGCTGTCCAAATATCCACTTGCAGATTCTACAATAACAGTATTTCAAAACTGCTCTATCAAAAGGAAGGTTCAAGTCTGTGAGTTGAATGCATAAATCACAGGTAAGTTTCTGTGAATGCTTCTTTAATACTTTTATGAGAAGATTTTCCCTTTTCCAGCATAGTCCTCAAATATCCCCAAATATCCACTGGCAGTTTCTACAAAAAGTGTGTTTCAAAACTTCTCTATCAAAACGAATGTTCAACTCTGTGAGTTGAATGCACACATTACAAAGAAGTTTCTGAGAATGCTTCTGTCTAGTTTTTATGTGAGGATATTTCCTTTTACAGCATGGGTCTCAAAGGACCCCAAATATCCCCTTGAAGATTCTACAAAGAGAGTTTTTCAAAACTCTTCTATCAAAAGGAAGATTCATCTCTGTGAGTTCAATGCACTGATAACAGAGAAGTTTCTGAGAATACTGCTGTCTAGTTTTTATTTGAAGATATTTCCCTTTCCAGCATAGGCCTCAAAGCGCTCCAAATATCCACTTGCAGATTCTACAAAAAGTGTCTTACAAAACTGCTCTATGAAAAGGAAGGTTCAAGTCTGTGAGTTGAATGCACTCATAACAAAGGAGTTTCTGAGAATGCTTCTGTCTAGTTTTTATATGAAGATATTTCCTTTTCCATCATAGGCCTCAATGCACCCAAATATCCACTTGCAGATTCTACACAGGGAGTGTTTCAAAACTGCTCTATGAAAAGAAAGGTTCAACTCTGCGAGTTCAATACACTCATCACAAAGTACTGTCTGAGAATGCTTTTGTCTATTTTTTATGTGAAGATATTTCCCTTTCCAGCATAGGCCTCAAAGCACTCCAAATATCCAATTGCAGATTCCACAAAGGAGTGTTTCAAAACGGCTCTGTCAAAAGGAAGGTTCAAGTCTGTCAGTTGAATGCACTCATCATGAAGAAGTTTATGAGAACGCTTCAGCTTAATTTTTATGTGACGATATTACCTTTTCCAGCATAGGCCACAAAGCGCTCCAAATATCCACTTGCAGATACTACAAAACGAGGGTTTCAAAACTGCTCTATCAAAAGGAAGGCTCAAGTCTGTGAGTTGAATGCACTCATCTCAAAGAACTTTCTGAGAATGCTTCTGCTTAGCTGTTATGTGAAGATGTTTCCTTTTCCTGCATAGGCCTCTAAGCGCTCCAAATATCCACTTGCAGATTGTACAAAAAGAGTGTTTCAAAACTGTTCTTTAAAAGGGAAAGTTCAACTCTGTGAGTTCAATGCTGTCATCACAGAGAAATTTCTGAGAATGCTTCTGTCTAGTTTTTATATGAAGATATTTCCTTTTCCATCATAGGCCTCAAAATGCTCCAAATATGCACTTGCAGATTCTACAAAAAGAGTGTTTCAAAACTGTTCTATCAAAAGTAATGTTGAACTCTATGAGATGAATGCACTCATCATAAAGAAGTTTCTGAGAATGTTTCTGTCTAGTTTTTATGTGAAGATATTTCCTTTTCCAGCATAGGCCTCAAATCGCTCCAAATATCCACATGCAGATTCTACAATAAGAGTTTTTTGAAACTGCTGTATCAAAACAAAGGTTCAAATCTGTGAGTTAAATGCCTAAAGCAAAGTGAAATTTTTGAGAATGCTTCTGTCTACATTTTATGTGAAGATATTCCCTTTTCCAGCATAGGCCAGAAAGTGCTCCAAATATCCACTTGCAGATTCTACAAAAAGTGTGTTTCAAAACTGCTCTATCAAAGGAAACTTCAAGTCTGTGAGTTGAATTCATAAAGCACAGGAAAGTTTCTTAGAATGCTTCTGTCTAGGTTTTATGTGAAGATATTCCCTTTTCCAGCAAAGGCCAGAAAATGCTCCAAATATCCACTTGCAGATTCTATAAAAAGTGTGTTTCAAAACTACTCAATCAAAAGGAAAGTTCAAGTCTGTGAGTTGAATTCATAAAGCATAGGGAAATTTCTTAGAATGCTTCTGTCAAGTTTTTATGTGAAGATATTTCCTTTTCCATCATAGGCCTCAAAGCGATCCAAATATCCCCTTTCAGATTCTACAAAAAGGGTGTTTCAAAACTTCTCTACCTAAAGGAAGGTTCAATTCTGTGAGTTGAGTGCACACATCACAAAGAAGTTTCTGAGAATGCTTCTGTCTAGTTTTTATGTGAAGACACTTCCTTTTCCAGCATAGGCCTCAAAGCGCTCCAAATATCCAATTGCAGATTCCACAAAAAGAGTGTTTCAAAACGACTCTATCAAAAGGAAAGTTCAAGTCTGTCAGTTGAATGCACTCATCATGAAGAAGTTTCTGAGAATGCTTCAGCTTAATTTTTATGTGAAGATATTACCTTTTCCAGCATAGACCTCAAAGCGGTCCAAATATCCACTTGCAGTTTCTTCAGTAAGAGTGTTTCAAAACTGCTCTATCAAAGGGAAGGTTCAAGTCTGTGAGATAAATGCACAACGCACAGGAAGTTTCTGATAATGCTTCTGTCTTGATTTTATGTGAAGATATTCCCTTTTACAGCATAGGCCTCAAAGCGCTCCAAATATCCACTTGCAGATTCTACAAAAAGAGTGTTTCAAAACTGCTCTATCAAAAGGAAGGTTCAAGTCTGTGAGTTGAATTCGTAAAGCACAGGGTAGTTTCTGAGAATGTTTCTGTCTAGTTCTTATGTGAAGATATTTCCTTTTCCAACATAGGCCTCAAAGCTCTCCAAATATCCACTTGCAGATCCCATAAAAAGGGTGTTTCAAAACTGCTCTATCAAAAGGAAGGTTCAACACTGTTAGTTGAATGTGCACATCACAAAGAAGTTTCTGAGAATGCTTCTGTCTAGTTTTTATGTGAAAATATTTCCTTTTCCAGCATAGTCCCCAAAGCTCTCCAAATATACACTTGCAGATTCTACAAAGAGAATGTTTCAAAACTGTTCTCTCAAAAGGAAGGTTCAACTCTGTGAGTTGAATGCACTCATTGCAGAAAATTTTCTGAGAATGATTCTGTCTTGTTTTTATGTGATAATATTTCCTTTTCCAACATCAGCCTCTAAGTGCTCCACATATCCACTTGCAGATTCTACAAAAAGAGTATTTCAAAACTGCTCTATGGAAAGGAAGGTCCAAGTCTGTGAGTTTAATGCACTCATCAAAAGATGTTTCTAAGAATGCTTCTGTCTAGTTTTTATGTGAAGATATTTCCTTTTCCAGCATCGGCCTCAAAGCACTCCAAATATCCACTTGCAGATTCTTCAAAAGAGTGTTTCAAAACCGTTCTGTCAAAAGGAAGGTTCAACTCTATGAGTTGAATGCAGTCATCACAGAGAAGTTTCTGAGAATTCTTCTGTCTAGTTTTTATGAGAAGGTATTTCTTTTTCCATCATAAGCCCCATAGTTTTCCAAATATCCACTTGCAGATTCTACAAAAAGAGTGTTTCAAAATTCCTCTAATAAAAGAAAGGTTCAAACCTGTGAGTTGAATGAACACATCCCAAAGTAGTTTCTGAGAATGCTTCCATCTAGTTTTTATGTGAAGTTATTTCCTTTTCCAGCACAGGCCTCAAAGTTCTCCAATATCAACTTGCAGATTGTACAAAAAGAGTGTTTCAAAACTGTTCTATCAAAGGAAGGTTGAATTCTGTGAGTTGAATGCACACATCACAAAAAGTTTCTGAGAATTCTTCTGTCTAGTGTTTATGTGAAGATATTTCCTTTTGCAAGATAGGCCTCACAGCACTGCAAATATTTACTTACAGATTCTACAAAAAGAGTGTTTCAAAACTGTTCTATCAAAAGGAAGGTGCAACTCTTTGAGTTGAATGCACTCATCACAAAGAAGTTTCTTAAAATCCTTTTGTCTATTTTTTATGTGAAGATATTTCCTTTTCCAGCATAGGCCTCAAAGCCCTCCAAATATCCACTTGCAGATTCTACTAAAAGAGTGTTTGAAAATTGCTCTATCAAAAGGATGGTTTAAGCCTGTGATTGAATTCACTCATCACAAAGAAGTTTCTTAGAATGCTTCCATTAATTTTTTGTGTGAAGATATTTCCGTTTCCAGAATAGGCCTCAAAGTGCTCCAAATGTCCACTTGCAGATCCTACAAAAAGAGTGTTTCAAAACTGCTCTATTAAAAGGAAAGTTGAAGTCTGTAAGTTGAATGTGTAAAGCACAGTGAAGTTTCTGAGAATGATTCTCTGTAGTTTTTATGTGAAGATATTTCCTTTTCCAGCATAGGCTTCAAAGTGCTCCAAATATTCAGTTGCAGATTCCACAAAAATGGTGTTTCGAAACTGCTATATCAAACGGAAGGTTCAACTACGTTAGTTGAATGCACTCATCACAAAGATGTTTCTGAGAATGCTTCTGTCTAGTTTTTATGTGAAGATGTTTCCTTTTCCAGCATAGGTCGGAAAGTGCTCCAAGTATCCACTTGCAGATTTTAAAAAAGGTTGTTTCAAAACTGCTCTATCAAAAGAAAGTTTAAACTCTGTGAGTTGAATGCACTCATCTCAAAGAAGTTTCTGAGAATGCTTCTGTCTAGTTTTTATGTGAAGATATTTACTTTTCCAGTATAGGCCTCAAAGCACTCCAAATATCCACTTGCAGATTCTACAAAAGGGTGTTTCCAAACTGCACTATCAAAAGTATGGTTCAACTCTGTGAGTTGAATGCACACATCACAAAGAAGTTTCTGAGAATGCTTCTGTTTAGTTTTTATGTGAATATATTTCCTTTTCCAGCACAGGCCTCAAATTGCTGCAAATATCCACTTGCAGATTCTACAAAAATGGTGTTCCAAAGCTGCTCAATCAAAAGGAAGGTTCAATCTGTGAGTTGAATACAATCATTACAGAGAAGTTCCTTGGAAAGATTCTTTCTAGTTTTTATGTGAAGATATTTCCTTTTCCATCATAGGCCTTAAAGCGCTCCAAATATCCACATGCAGATTATACAAAAAGAGTGTTTCTAAACACTTCTATGAAAAGGAAGGTTCAACTGTGTGAGTTGAATGCACTCACCACTAAGAAGTCTCTGAGAATACTTCTGTCTAGTTTTTGTGTGAAGATATTTTCTTTTCTAGCATAGGCCGCAAAGCCCTCCAAATATAAATTGCTGATCCTACAAAAAGTGTGTTTCAAACCTCTTCTATCAATAGGAAAGTTCAACTCTGTGAGTTGAACGCATTCATCACAGAGAACTTTCTGAGAATGCATCTGTCTAGTTTTTATGTGACGATATTTCTTTTTCCATTATAGGTCTCAAAGCGTTCCAAATATAAACTTGCAGATTGAACAAAAAGACTGTTTCAAAACTGTCCTATCAAAAAGAAGGTTCAACTCTGCGAGTTGAATGCACTCATCACAAAGCACTTTCTGAGAATGTTTCTGTCTAGTTTTTGTGGGAAGATTTCCTTTTCCAGCATAGGCCCCAAAGCACTCTAAGTATCCACTTGCAGATTCTACAAAGAGAGTGTTTCCAAAGTATTCTATCAAAAGGAAGTTTCAACTCTGTCAGTTTAATGCACTCTTTCTGAGAATGCTTCTGTCTAGTTTTTATGTGAAGATATTTCCTTTTCCCGCATAGACCTCAAAGCGCTCCAAATATACACTTGCAGATTGTACGAAAAGGGTGTTTCAAAACTGCTCTATCAAAAGGAAGTTTCAATTCTGTGAGTTGAATGCACACATCACAAAGAAGTTTCTGATAACGCTTCTGTCTATTTTTTATGTGAAGATATTTCCTTTTCCAGCATTGACCTCAAAGTGCTCCAAATATCCACTTGCAGATTCTACAAAAAGGGTGGTTAAAAACTGCTCTATCAAAAGTAAGCTTCAACTCTGTGGATGAATGCACACATCACAATGAAGTTTCTGAGAATGCTTCTGTTTAGTTTTTATGTGAAGATATTTCCTTTTCCAGCTTATTCCTCAAAGCATTCAATCTATCCACTTGCAGAATCTACTAAAAGTGTGTTTCAAAACTGCTGATTCAAAAGCAAGGTTCAACTCTGTGAGTTGAATGTGCACATCACAAAGAGGTTTCTGAAAATGCTTCTGTCTAGTTTTTATGTGAAAATATTTTCTTTTATAGCATAGGCCTCATAGCGCTCCAAATATCCACCTTCAGATTCTACCAAAAGAGTTTTTCAAAACTGCTCTATCAAAAGCAAAGTGCAAATCTGTGAGTTGAATGCACTCATCACAAAGTTGTTTCTGAGAATTCTTCTGTATAACTTTTATGTGAAGACATTTCGTTTTCCAGCATAGGCCTCATAGCGCTCCAAATATCCACTTGCAGATTCTACAAAAAGAGTATTTCAAAACTTTTCTATCAAAAGAAAATTTCAACTGAGGGATTTCAATGCACTCATCACAGAGAAGTTTATGAGAATTCTTCTGTCTAGTTTTTATGTGAAGATATTTCCTTTTCCATTATAGGTCTCAAAGCCCTCCAAATATCCACTTGGGATTCTACAAAAAGAGTGGTTCAAAACCGTTCTATCAAAAGGAAGGTTCAACTCTGTGAGTTGAATGCACTCATCTAAAAGAAGTTTCCGATAGAGCTTCTGTCTTGTTTTTATGTGAAGATATTTCCTATTCCAGCATAGGCTTGAAAGTGCTCCAAATATCGACTTGCAGATTCTACAAAAAGAGTGTTTCAAATCTGCTCTATCAAAAGGCAGGTTCAAGCCTGTAAGATGAATGCACACATCTCAAAGAAGTGTCTGAGAATGCTTCAATCTAGTTTTTATGTGAAGTTGTTTCCTTTTCCAGCAAAGGCCTCAAAGCACTCCAAATAATAACTTGGAGATTCTACAAAAAGAATGTTTCAAAAGTGTTCTATCAAAAGGAAGGTTCAACTCTGTGAGTTGAATGTGCACATCACAAAGAAATTTCTCAGAATGCTTCTGCCTAGTCTTCGTGTGAAGATATTTCCTTTTGCAGCATAGGCCTCAAAAAGCTGCAAATATCCACGTGCATATTCTATAAAAAGAGTGTTTCAAAACTGTTACATGAAAAGAAAAGTACAACTGTGTAAGTTGAATGCACTCATCACAGAGAAGATTCTGAAAATGCTTCTGTCTAGTTTTTATGTGAAGATATTTCCTTTTCAATCATAAGCCTCAAATTGCTCCAAATATCCACTTGAAGATTCTAAAAAAAGAGTGTTTCAAATTTCCTCTATCAAAAGGATGGTTCAAGTCTGTCTGTTGAATTCAGTAATCACAAAGAAGTTTCTTAGAATGCTTCCATTGAGTTTTTATGTGAAGATATTTTCTTTTGTATCATAGGCCTCAAAGCGCTCCAAATATCCACGTGTAGATTCTACAAACAGAGTGTTTCAAAACTGCTGCATCAAAAGGAAAGTTCAAGTCTGTGAGATGAATGCATAAAGCAGAGGGAAGTTTCTGAGAATGCTTCTTTCTAGTTTTTATGTGAAGATATTTCCTTTTCCAGCATAGGCCTCAAAGCGCTCCAAATATCCAGTTGCAGATTCCACAAAAATGGTGTTTCAAAACTGCTATATCAAATGGAAAGTTCAACTCCATTAGTTGAATGCACTCATCACATTGAAGTTTCTGAGAATGCTTCCGTCTAGTTTTTATGTCATGATATTTCCTTTTCCAGCATAGGCCTCAAAGTGCTCCAAATATCCACTTGCAGATACTACAAAAAGGGTGTTTCGAAACTGCTCTATCAAAAGTAAGGTTCAAACCTGTGAGTTGAATGCACACATCACAAAGAAGTTTCTTAGAATGCTTCTGTTTAGTTTTTATGTGAAGATATTTCCTTTTCCAGCATAGGCCTCAAAACATTCCAAATATCCACTTGCAGATTCTACAAAAAGTGTGTTTCAAAACTGCTGTTTCAACACTAAGTTTCAACTCTGTGAGTTGAATGCACACATCACAAAGAAGTTTCTGAGAATGCTTCCATCTACTTTTTATGTGAAGATATTTCCTTTTCTTGCACAGGCCTCATAGCGCTCCAAATATCCACTTTCAGATTCTGCCAAAAGAGTGTTTCAAAACTGCTCTATTAAAAGAAAGTTCAAGTCTGTGAGTTAAGTGCATTCATCATAAAGATGTTTCTGTGAATTCTTCCGTCTAGTTTCTTGTGAACATATTTCCTTTTCCAGCTTAGATCTCAAATCGCTCAAAATATCCACTTGCAGATCCTACAAAAAGAGAGCTTCAAAACTGTTCTATCAAAAGAAAGGTTCAACTAAGGGAGTTCAATGCACTCATCACAGAGAAGTTTCTGAGAATACTGCTGTCTAGTTTTTATGTGAAGATATTTCCTTTTCCAGAATAGGACTCAAAGCGCTCCAAATATCCACTTGCAGATTCTACAAAAAGAGTGTTTCAAAACTGCTCTATCAAAAGGAACGCTCACCTCTGTGAATTGAATGTGCTCATCACAAAGAAGTTTCTGAGGATTCTTCTGTCTAGTTTTTATGTGAAGATATTTCCTTTTCCAGCATAGGCCTCAAAGTCCTCCAAATATCCACTTGCAGATTCTACAAAATGAGGGTTTCAAAACTGCTCTATCAAAAGGAAGGCTCAAATTGGTGAGTTGAATGTGCTCATCACAAAGAAGTTTCTGAGAATGCTACTGTCTAGTTTTAATGTGAAGATATTTCCTTTTCCAGCATAGGCCTCAAAGTGCTCCAAATATCCACTTGCAGATTATTGAAACATAGTGTTTCAGCACTGTCCTATCAAAAGGAGGTTCAAATCTGAGAGTTGAATGGACTCATCACATAGAAGTTTCCCAGAATCCTTCTGTTTAGTTTTTATGTGAAGATGCTTCCATTTCCAGCATAGGCCTCAAAGAGCTCCAAATATCCACTTGCAGATTTTACAGAAAGGGTGTTTCAAAGCTGCTCTATGAAAAGGAATTTTAAACTCTGTGAGTTGAATGCACTCATCACAAAGAAGTTACTCATAATGCTTCTGTCTAGTTTTTATTTGAAGATATTTAATTTCCAGTATAGGCCTCCAAGCACTCCAAATATCCACTAGCAGATACTACAAAAAGGGTGTTTCAAAACTGCTCTATCAAAAGTATGGTTCACCTCTGTGAGTTGAATGCACATATAACAAAGAAGTTTCTGAAATGCTTCTGTTTTGTTTTCATGAGAAAATATTTCCTTTTCCATCATAGGTCTCAAACCACTCCAAATATCCTCCTGCAGATTCTACAAAAAGTGTGTTTGAAAACTGTTCTATCAAAAGGAAAGCTCAACTCTGTGGGTTGAAAGCACTCATCACAGAGAACTTTCTGAGAATGCATCTGCCTATTTTTTATGAGAAGATATTTACTTTTCGAGCATAGGCCTCAAAGCATTCCAAATATCCACTTGAAGATTCTACTAAAAGTGTGTTTCAAAACTGCTGTTTCAAAAGTAAGGTTCAACTCTGTGAGTTGAATGCACACATCCCAAAGAATTTTCTGAGAATTCCTCTGTCTAGTTTTTATGTGAAGATATTCAATTTTCTAGCATAAGCCTCATAGCACTCCAAATATCCACTTTCAGATTCTACCAAAAGAATTTTTCAAAACTGCTCTATCAAAAGGAAAGTTCAAGTCTGTGAGTTGAATGCACTCAACACAAAGATATTTCTGAGAATTCTTCTGTCTAGTTTTTATATGAAGATATTTCCTTTTCCAGCATAGGCCTCAAAGGGCTCCAAATATCCACTTGTAGATTCTACAAAAAGAGAGTTTCAAAACTGTTCTATAAAAAGAAAGTTTCATCTCAGGGTGTTCAGTGCACTCATCACAGAGAAGTTTCTGAGAATACTTCTGTCTAGTTATTATGTGAAGATATTTCCTTTTCCATCATAGGCCTCAAAATGCTCCTAATATCCACTTGCAGATTCTACAAAAAGAGTGTTTCAAAACTGTTCTATGAAAAGGAAGGTTCAACTCTGTGAGTTGAATGCACTCATAAAAAAGAAATTTTCGTGAATTCTTCTGTCTTGTTTTTATGTGAAGATATTTCCTTTTCCAGCGTAAGCCTCATAGCACCCCAAATATCCACTTGCAGATCCGACAAAAAGAGTGTTTCAAACTTCTCTATCAAAAGGAAGGCTTAACTCTGCGAGGTGAATGAGCTCATCACAAAGAAGTTTCTGAGAATGATTCTGTCTAATTTTTGTGTGAAGATATTTCCTTAACCAGCATAGGCCTCAAAGCACTCCAAATATACACTTGTAGATTCTACAAAAAGAGTGTTTCACAACTTCTCTATTTAAAGGAAGTCTCACGTCTGTGAGATGAATGTGCTCATCACAAAGAAGTTTCTGAGAATGCTACTGTCTAGTTTTTATATAAAGATACAACCCTTTCCAGGATAGGCCTCAAATTGCTCCAAATATCCAACTGCAGATTCTACAAAAAGAGTGTTTCAAAACTGTTCTTTCCAAACGAAGGTTCAACTCTGAGATTTGAATGCACTCATCACATAGAAGTTTATCAGAATGCTTCTGTCTAATTTTTATGTGAAGATATTTCCTTTTCCATCATTGGCATAAAAGCACTCCAAATATCCACTTGCAGATTTTATAAAAGAGGTGTTTCAAGACTGCTCTTAAAAAGCAAAGTTAAACTCTGTCAGTTCAACTCACTCATCACAAAGAAGTTTCTGAGAATGCTTCCATCTAGTTTTTATGTGAAGATATTTACTTTTCCAGTGTAGGACTCAAAGCACTGAAAATATCCACTTGCAGAGCCTACAAAAAGGGTGTTTCAAAAATGCTGTATCAAAAGTACGGTTCAACTCTGTGAGTTGAATGCACATATCATGAAGAAGTTGGTGAGGATGCTTCTGTTTCATTTTTATGTGAAGTTATTTCCTTTTACCTCATAAGCCTCGAAGCGCTCCAAATATACACTTGCAGATTCTGTAAAAACAGTGATGCAAAACTGTTCTATCAATAGGAAGGTCCAAATCGGATAGTTTAAGGCCCACATCATAAAGAAGTTTCTGAGAATGCTTCTGTTTAGTTTTTCTGTGAAGACATTTCCTTTTCCAGCACAGGCCTCAAAGCATTCCAAATATCCACTTGCAGATTCTACTAAAAGTGTGTTTCAAAACTGCTGCTTCAAAAGGAAGTTTCAACTCTGTGAGTTGAATGCGGGCATCATAAACAAGTTTCTGAGAAAGCTTCTGTCTAGTTTTTATGTGAAGATATTTCCTTTGACAGCAAATGCCTCATAACACTCCAAATATCCACTTTCAGATTCCACTAAAAGAGTATTTCAAACTGCTCTATTGAAAAGAAATTTCAATTCTGTGAATTGAATGCACTCATCACCTAGATGTTTTTGAGAATTCTTCTGTCTAGTTTTTATGTGAAGATATTTCCTTTTCTAGGGTAGGCCTCAAAGCGCTCCAAAAATCCACTTGCAGATTCTACAAAAAGAGTGTTTCAAAACTGTCCTATGAAAAGAAAGTTTCAACTCAGTGAGTTCAATGCAATCATCACAAAGAAGGTTCTGAGAATGCTTCTGTCTAGTTTTTATGTGAAGATATTTCCTTTTCCAGCATGAGCCTCAAAGGGCTACAAATATCCACTTGCAGTTTCTACAAAAAGGGTGTTTCAAAACTGCTCTGTCAAAAGGACTGGTCGATTCTGTGAGTTGAATGCTCACATTACAAAGAAGTTTCTGAGAATGCTTCAATCTAGTTTTTATGTGAAGTTATTTCCTTTTCCAGGATAGACCTCAAAGCACTCAAAATATCCAACTGTAGATTCTACAAAAAGAGTGTTTCAAACCTGCGCTATCAAAGGGAAGGTTCAACTCTTTGATTTGAATTCATAAAGCACGGGGAAGTTTCTCAGAATGCTTCTGTCAAGTTCTTATGTGAAGATATTCCTTTTTCCAGTGTAGGCCTCAAAGCACTCCAAATATCCACCTGCAGATTTTACAAAAAGTGTGCTTCAAAACCTCTTTATCAAAACAAAGGTTCAAATCCATGAGTTGAATGCACTCATCACTAAGAAGTTTCTGAGAATGCTTCAGTCTAGTTTTTATGTGAAGATATTTTATTTTCCAGCATAGGCCTCAAAGCGCTCAAAATATCCACTTGCTGATTCTGAAAAAAGGGTGTTTCAAAACTGCTCCATCAAAAATACTGTTCAACTCTGTGAATTGAATGCACACATCACAAAGAATTTTCTGAGAATCCTTTTCTTTAGTTTTTATGTGAAGGTATTCCCTTTTCTAGCATAGGCCTCAATGAGCTCCAAATATTCAATTTCAGATTCTACAAAAAGGGTGCTTCAAAACTGCTCTATCAAAAGGAAGGTTCAACTCTTTGACTTCAATGCACTCATCACAGAGAAGTTTCTGAGCATGGTTCTGTCTAGTTTTTATGTGAAGATATTTTCTTTTCCATCATAGGCCTCAAAGCTCTCCAAATATCCACTTGCAGATTCTACAAAAAGAGTGTTTCAAAACAGTTCTATGAAAAGGAAGGTTCAACTGCATTAGCTGAATGTACTCATCACAAAGAAGTTTCTCAGAATACTTCTCTGTAGTTTTAATGTGAAGATATTTCCTTTTCCAGCAGAGGCCTCAAAGCGCTACAAATATCCACTTGCAGATTCTACAAAAAGGATGTTCCAAAACTGCTCTATCAAAAGTCATGTTCAACTCTGTGAGTTGAGTGCACACGTCACAAAGAAGTTCCTGAGAATGCATCTGTTTAGTTTTTATGTGAAGATATTTCCTTTTCCATAAAAGGCCTCAAAGCGCTCCCAATATCCACTTGCAGATTCTACTAAATGTGTGTTTCAGACTGCTGTTTCAAAAGAAAGGTTCAACACTCTGAGTTGAATGCACACATCACAAAGAAGTTTCTGAGAATGATTCTGTCCAGTTTTTATGTGAACATATTTCCTTTTCCAACGAAGGCCTCATAGTGCTCCAAATATCCACTTTCAGATTCTACCAAAAGAGTGTTTCAAAACTGCTCTATCAGAGAGAAGGTTCAAGTCTGCGAGTTGAATGCACTCATCACAAAAATGTTTCTGAGAATGCTTCTGCTCATGTTTTATGGGAAGATAATTCCTTTTCCAGCACATGTCTCAAAGCGCTCCAGATAATCTCTTGCAGATTCTACCACTAGAGTGTTTCAAAACTGTTCTATCTAAAGGAATGTTGAACTCTGTGAGTTAAATGCAATCATCACAGAGAAGTGTATGAGAATGCTTCCGACTAGTTTGTATGTGAAGATATTTCCTTTTCCTGCACAGGCCTCAAAGCGCTCCAAATATCCACTTGCAGATTCTACAAAAAGAGTATTTAAAATCTGCTCTTTCAAAAGGAAGTTTCGAGTCTGTGAGTTGACTGCATAAAGCACAGGGAAGTTTCTGAGAATGCTTCTATCTAGTTTTTATGTGAAGATATCCCCTTTTTCACCATAGGTCTCAAATCGCTCTAAATATCCACTTGCAGAGTCTACAAAAAGGGTGTTTCAAAACTGCCCTATCAAAAGGAAGGTTCAAGCCTGTGAGTTGAATGCATAAGGCACAAGGAAGTCTCTGAGAATGCTTCTGTCTAGTTCTTATGTTCAGATATTCCCTTTTTGAAGCATAGGGCTCAAATTGCTCCAAATATCCACTTGCAAATTCTACAAACAGAGTGTTTCAAAACTGTTCTATCAAAAGGAAAGTTCAACCCTGTGAATTGAATGCACTCGTCACAAAGAAATTTCTGAGAATGCTTCTGTCTAGTTTTTATGTGAAGATATTCCCTTTTCCAGCATAGGCCTCAAATTGCTCCAAATATCCACTTGTAGATTCTATAAAAAGAGTGTTTCAAAACTGCTCTATCAAAAGGAATGTTCAAGTCTCCGAGTTGAATGCACTCATCACAAAAATGTTACTGAGAATGATTCTGCTTAGTTTTTATGGGAAGATATTCCCTTTTCCATCATAGGTCTCAAAGCGCTCCAAATAATCTATTGTAGATTCTACAAAGAGAGTGATTCAAAACTGTTCTACCAAAAGGAAGGTTGATTTCTGTGGGTTGAATGCACTCATCACAGAGAAGTGTCTGAGAATGCTTCTGTCTAATTTTTATGTGAAGATATTTCCTTTTCCAGCATAGGTCTCAAAGCACTCCAAATATCCACTTGCAGATTCTACAAAAAGAGCGTTTCAAAACTGTTCTATCAAAAGGAAGGTTCAACTCTGTAAGCTGAATGCATTCATCACAAAGAAATTTCGGAGAATGCTTTTGTCTAGTTTTTATGTGAGGATATATCCTTTCCCAGCATAGGCCTCAAAGCGCTCCAAATATCCACTTGCAATTTCTACAAAAAGAGTTTTTCAAATCTGCTCTTTCAAAAGGAAGGTTCAAGTCTGTGAGTTGAATGCATAAAGCACACTGAAGTTTCTGAGAATGCTTCCATCTAGTTTTTATGTGAAGATATTCCCTTTTACACCACAAGCCTCAAATCGTTCCAAATATCCACTTGCAGATTCTACAAAAAGTGTGTTTCAAAGCTGCTCTATCAAAAGGAAGTTTCTAGTCTGTTAGATGAATGCACGCATCACAAAGAAGTTTCAGAGAATGCTTCTGTCTAGTTTTTATGTGAAGATATTTCCTTTTCCAGATTAGGCCTCAGAGCACACCAAATATCCACTTGCAAATTCTACAAAAGGAGTGTTTCAAAACTGCTATATCAAAAAGAAAGTTCAAGTCTGTGAGTACAATGCACTCATCATAGAGATGTTTCTGAGAATGCTTCTGTATAGTTTTTATGTGAAGATATTTCCTTTTACAGCGTAGGCCTCATAGCTCTCCAAATATCCACATGCAGATTCTACAAAAAGAGTGTCTCAAAACTGCTATATCGAAAGAAAGGTTTAAGTCTCTGAGTTGAATGCACTCATCACGAAAAACTTTGTGAGTATGCTTCTGCTTAGTTTTTATGAGAACATATTTCCATTTCCAGCATAGGCCTCAAAGTGCACCAAGTATCCACATTCAGATTCTACAAAGAGAGTGTTACAAAACTGTTCTAAAAAAAGGAAGTTTCAACTCTGTGGGTTGAATGAACTCATCACAAACAAGTTTCTGAGAATGCTTCTGTCTAGTTTTTAGGTGAAGATATTCCCTTTTTCATCATAGGCCTCAAATCGCTCCAAATATCCAATTGCAGATTCTACAAAAAGAGTGTTTCAAAACTGCTCTATCAAAAGGAAGGTTCAAGTATGTGAGTTGAACGCATGAAGCATGGGGAAGTTTCTGGGAATGCTTCTGTCTAGTTTTTATGTGAAGATTTCACTTTTTGCAGCATAGGCCTCAAATCACTCCAAATACCCACTTGCAGATTCTACAAAAAGAATGTTTCAAAACTGTTCTATCAAAAGGAATGTTCAAGTCTGTGAGTTGAATGCACTCATCACACAGAAATTTCTGAGAATGCTTCTGTCTAGTTTTGATGTGAAGATATTTCCTTTTCCAGCATAGACCTCAAAGTGCTCCAAATATCCACTTGCAGATTCTACAAAACGAGTGTTCCAAAACTACTCTATCAAAAGGAAGGTTCAAGTCTGTGAGTTGAATGCCCCCATCACACAAATATTTCTGAGGATGATTCTATTTAGTTTTTATGGGAAGATACTTTCTTTTCCAGCATAGGCCTCAATGAGTACCAAATAATCTCTTGTAGATTCTACAAAGAGAGTGTTTCATAACTGTTCTACCAAAAGGAAGGTTGAACTCTGTGAGTTGAATGCACTCATCACAGAGAAGTTTCTGTGAATGCTTCCGTCTAGTTATTATGTGAAGATATTTCCTTTTCCAGCATAGGCCTCAAAGCCCTCCAAATATCCACTTGCAGATTCTACAAAAAGAGTGTTTCAAAACTGTTCCATCAAAGGGAAGGTTCAACTCTGTGAGGTGAATGCATTCATCACAAAGAAGTTTCGGAGAATGCTTTTGTCTACTTTTTATGTGGGGATATTTCCTTTTCCTGCGTAGGCCTCAAAGCGCTCCAAATATCCACCTGCAGTTTCTACAAAAAAAGTGTTTCAAATCTGCTCTTTCAAAAGGAAGTTTTAAATCTGTGAGTTGAATGCATAAGGCACAGGGAAGTTTCTGAGAATGCTTCTATCTAGTTTTTATGCGAGGATATCCCCTTTTTCACCATAGGCCTCAAATCGCTCCAAATATCCACTTGCAGAGTCTACAAAAAGGGTGTTTCAAAACTGCTCTATCAAAAGGAAGGTTCTACTCTGTTAGTTTAATGCACACATCACAAAGAAGATAGGAGAATACTTCTGTCCAGTTTTTATGTGAAGATATTTCCTTTTCCAGCTTAGCCCTCAAATCGCACCAAATATAAACTCGCATATTCTACAAAAAGACTGTTTCAAAACTGCTCTATCAAAAGGAAATTTAAAGTCTGTAAGTACAAAGCACTCATCACAAAGAAGTTTCTGAGCATGCTTCTGTCTAGTATTTATATGAAGAAATTTCCTTTTCGAGCATAGGCCTCAAAGCATTCCAAATATCCACTTGCAGATTCTACAAAACGAGTGTTTCAAAACTGTTGAATCAAAAGGTTGGTTCAACTCCGTGAGTTGAACTCACTCATCATAATGATGTTTCTGAGAATACTTCCGTCTAGGTTTTATGTGAAGATATTTCCTTTTCCATCATAAGCCTCAAAGAGCTCGAAATATCCACTTGAAGATTCTACTAAAAGAGTGCTTCACAACTGTTCTATCAAAAGGAAGGTTCAACCCTGTGAGCTGAATGCGTTCATCACAAAGTAGTTTCTGAGAAGGCCTCTGTCCAATTTTTATATGAAGATGTTTCCTTTTGCAGCAGAGTCTTCAAAGCACTCCAAAAATCCACTTGCAGATTCTACAAAAAGAGTGTTTCAAAACTGCGCTATCAAAAGGAAGGTTCAACACTCTGAGTTGAAATCGTAAAACATAGAGAAGTTTCTGAGAATGCTTCTGTCTCGTTTTTATGAATACATATTTCCATTTCCAGCATTGGCCTCAAAGCACCAAAAATATCCACCTGCAGATCCTACAAAAAGGGTGTTTCATAACTGCTCTTTCAAAAGCAGGGTTCAACTCTGTGAGTTGAATGCACACATCACAAAGAAGTTTCTGAGAATACTTCTGTCTAGTTTTTATGTGATGGTATTTCCTTTTCCTGCATAGGCCTCAAAGCGCTCCAAATATCCACTTCCAGATTCTACAAAAAGTGTGTTTCCAAACTGTTCTATCAAAAGGAAGGTTCAAGTGTGTGGGTTGAATTCATAAATCACAGGGAAGTTTCTGAGAATGCTTCTGTCTGGTTTTTATGTGAAGATATACCCTTTTCCAGGCTAGGCCTCAAAGTGCTAAAACTATCCACTTGCAGATTCTACAATATGGTGTTTCAAAACTGCTTTATCAAAAGGAAGTTTCAATTCTTGAGTTGAAGGCACACATCACAAAGATGTTTTTGAGAATGCTTCAATATAGTTTTTATGTGAAATTATTTCTTACTCCAGCATAGGCCTCAAGCGATCCAAATATCCACTTGCAGATTCTACAAGAAGATTGTGTCAGAATTGCTCTATCAAAAGGAACTTTCAACCCTGTGAGTTGAATGCACTAATCACAAAGAAATTTCTGAGAATGCTTCTGTCTAGTTTTTAGGTGAAGATATTTTCTTTTCCAGCATAGGCCTCAAAGCCCTCCAAACATCCACTTGCAGATTCTACAAAAAGCGTGTTTCAAAACTAGTCTATCAAAAGGAAGGTTCAACTCTGTTGGTTCAATGTACTCATCCCACAGAAGTTTCTGAGAATGTATCTGTCTAGCTTTTAGGTGAAGACATTTCCTTTTTCATCATAGGCTTCAAATCGCTCAAAATATCCACTTGCACATTATACAAAAAGAGTGGTTCAATACTGCTCTATCAAAACGAAGGTTCAAGCCTGTGATTTGAATGCATAAAGCACAGGGAAGTCTCTGAGAATGCTTCTGTCTAGTTCTTAAGTTAAGATATTCCCTTTATGCAGCTCAGGCCACAAATCTCTCCAAATATCCACTTGCAAATTCTACAGAGTGTTTCAAAACTCTTCTATCAAAAGGCAAGTTCAAACCTGTGAGTTAAATGCACTCATCACCAAGAAATTTCTGAGAATGCTTCCATCTAGTTTTTATGTGAAGATATTTCCTTTTCCAGCATAGGCCTCAAGTTGCCCCAAATATCCACTTCCAGATTCTACAAAAAAAAGTGTTTCAAAACTGTTATATCAAAAGGAAGGTTCAACTCTTTGAGTTGAATGCATTCATCCCAAAGTAATTTCTGAGAATGCTTCTGTCTAGTTTTTATATGAAGATATTTCCTTTTCCATCTTTGACCTCAAAGCGCTTGAAATACCCACTTGCAGAATCTACAAAAAGAGTGTTTAAAAACTGCTCTATCAAAAGGAATGTTCAAGTCTGTGAGTTGAATGCACTCATCACAAAAATGTTTCTGAGAATGATTCTGCTTAGTTTTTATGGGAAGATACTTTCTTTTCCAGCACAGGCCTCAAAGTGCTCCAAATATCCACCTGCAGATTCTACAAAGAGAGTGTTTCAAAACTGCTCTATCAAAAGGAAGGTTCAAGTCTGTGAGTCGAATGCACTCATCACAAAAAAGTATCTCAGAATGATTCTGCTTATTTTTTTATGGGAAGATACTTCCTTTTCCGGCATAGGCCTCAATGTACTCCAAATGATCCCTTGTAGATTCTACAAAGAGAGTGTTCCATAACTGTTCTCCAAAAAGGAGGGTTGAACTCTGTGAGTTGAATGCACTCATCACAGAGAAGTCTCTGACAATGCTTCCGTCTAGTTTCTATGTGAAGATATTTCCTTTTCCAACATAGGCCACAAAGCGCTCCAAATACCCACTTGCAGATTCCACAAAAAGAGGGTTTCAAAACTGTTCCATCAAAAGGAAGGTTCAACTCTGTGAGCTGAATTCATTCATCATAACAAGTTTCAGAGAATGCTTTTGTCTAGTTTTTATGTGAGGATATTTCCTTTTCCAGCATAGGCCTCAAAGAGCTCCAAATATCCACCTGCAGTTTCTACAAAAACAGTGTTTCAAATCTGCTCTTTCAGAAGGAAGTTTAAAGTCTGTAAGTTGAATGCATAAAGCACAGAGAAGTTTCTGAGAATGCTTCTCTCTAGTTTTTATGTGAAGATATCCCTTTTTCAGTATAGGCCTCAAATCTCTCCAAATATACACTTGCAGATTCTACAAAAAGGGTGTTTCAAAACTGCACTATCAAAAGGATGGTTCTACTCTGTTATTTGAATGCACACATCACAAAGAGGTTTTGGAGAATGTTTCTGTCTAGTTTTTATGTGAAGATATTTCCTTTTGCTCCTTAGGCCTCAAAGCACACAAAATATCCACCTGCAGATTCAACAAAAAGAGTGTTTCAAAACTGCTCTTTCAAAAGAAAAGTTAAAGTCTGTGAGTTGAATGCACTCATCACAAAGAAGTTTCTGAGAATGCTTCTGTCTAGTTTTTATGGGAAGATATTTCCTTTTCCAGTGTTGGCCCCCTAACAATCCAAATATCCAGTTGCACATTCTAGAAAAAGATTGTTTCAAAACTGCTATACCAAAAGGTAGGTTCAATTTGGTGTGTTGAATGCGCACATCAGAAAAAGTTTCTGAGAATGCTTCGGTCTAGTTTTTATGTGAAGATAATTTCTTTACCAGCATAGGCCTCAAAGAGCTTCAAATAAACACTTGCAGAATCTCCAAAAAGAGTGTTTCAAAACTGTTCTCTCAAAAGGAAGGTTCAACTCTGTGAGAAGAATGCACTCATCACAAAGAAGTTTCTGAGAATGCTTCGATATAGTTTTTATGGGAAGAAATTTCCTTTTCCAACATAGGCTTCAAAGCGCAAAAATATCCACTTGCAGAATCTACAAAAAGAGTGTATCAAAACTATTCTATCAAAGGAAGGTTCAACTCTGTGAGAATAATGCACTCATCACAAAGAAGTTTCGGGGAATGCTTCGGTCTAGTTTTTATGGGAAGATATTTCCTTTTCCAACTTAGGCCTCAAAGCGCTTCAAATAAACACTTGCAGATTGTTCAAAAAGAGTGTTTCAAAACTGTTCTATCAAAAGGAAGGTTCAACTCTGTGAGTAGAATGCAATGGAATGGAATGGATTGGAATCTCCAATCCACTCTACACTGTTTTCTTAGAATCTGCAAGTGTTTAGAGCTCTTTGAGGCCTATGTTGGAAAAGCAGTGTTTCAAAACTGCACTTTCAAAAGGAAGGTTCCTCTCTATGACTTGAATGCATAAAGCACACGGAAGTTTCTGAGAATGCTTCCATCTAGTTTTTATGTGAAGATATTTCCTTTTCCAGTGTTGGCCTCTTAATACTCCATATATCCACTTGCAGATCCTACTGAAACAGTGTTTCAAAACAGCTATATCAAAAGGAAGCTTCAACTCTGTCAGTTGAATGTGCACATCACAAAAAAGTTTCTGAGAATGCTTCTCTGTAGTTTTCAGGTGAAGATATTTCATTTCCCAGCAAAGGTGTCAAAACGCTCAAAATATCCACTTGCAGATTCTACAAAAAGAGTGTTTTCAAAACTCCTCTTTCAAAACGAAAGTTCAAGTCTGTGAGTTGAATGCACTCATCACAAAGAAGTTTCTGAGAACGCTTCTGTCTAGTTTTTATGGGAAGATATTTCGTTTCCCAGCATAGGCCTCAAATCGCTCCAAACATCTACTAGCAAATACTACAAAAAGGGTGTTTCAAAACTGTGCTTTCAAAATTAAGGTTCCTCTCTGTGACTTGAATGCATAAAGCACAGGGAAGTTTCTGAGAATGCTTCTATCTATTTTTTATGTGAAGATATTTCCTTTTCCAGCATAGGACTCAAAGCGTTCCAAATGTCGAATTGCAGATTCCACGAAAAGAGATTTTCAAAACTTTTCTATCAAAAGGAAGGTTCAACTATGTAGATTGAATGCAGAAAGCACAGGGATGTTTCTGAGAATGCTTCTGTCTATTTTTTATGTGAAGATATTTCCTTTTCCAGTGTTGGCCTCTTAGCACTCCAAATATCCACTTGCATATTCTACTGAAAGAGTGTTTCAAAACTGTTCTATCAAAAGGCACGTTCAACTCTGTGAGTTGAATGCACTCATCATGAAGAAGTTTCTGAGAATGCTTCTGCCTAGTTTTTATGTGATGATAATTCCTTTTCCAGCATTGCCATAAAAACCCTTCAAATATCCACTTACAGATGCTACTAAAAGGGTGTTTCAAACCTGCTCTATCAAAAGGAAAGTTCAAGTGTGTGAGGTGAATGCAGTCATCACACAGAAGGTTCTGAGAATGCTTCTGTCTCATTTTTATGTGAAGATATTTCGTTTTCCATCACAGGCCTCAAAACGCTCCAAATAAACACCTGCAGATTCTACAAAAGGAGGGTTTCAAAACTGTTCTATCAAAAGCAGGGTTCAAGTCCGTGAGTTGAATGCACTCATCACACAGAAATTCCTGAGAATGCTTCTGTCTAGGGTTTCTGTGAAGATATTTCCTTTTGCAGCATAGGCCTCAAATCGCTCCAAATATCCACTTGCAGACTTTACAAAAAGGCTGTATCTAAACTGCTCTATCAAAAAGCAGGTTCAACTCTGTGAGTTGAATGCACACATTGCAAATTAGTTTCTGAGAATGCTTCTGTATAATTTGTAGGTGAAGATATTTCATTTCCCAGCAAAGGCCTCAAAACGCTCCAAATATCCACTTGCAGATTCTACAAAAAGAATGTTTCAAAACTGCTCTTTCAAAATGAAGGTTCAAGTCTGTGAGTTGAATGCACTCATCACAAAGTAGTTTCTGAGAATATTTCTTTGTAGTTTTTATGGGAAGATATTTCAATTTCCAGCATAGGCCTCAAATCGCTCCAAACATCCACTAGCAAATTCTACAAAAAGAGTGTTTCAAAACTGCACTTTCAAAAGGAAGGTTCCTCTCTGTGACTTGAATGCATAAAGCACAGGGAAGTTTCTGAGAATGCTTCCATCTAGTTTTTATGTGAAGATATTTTCTTTTCCAGTGTTGACCTCTTAACACTCCAAATATCCACTTGAAGATTCTACTAAAAGAGTGTTTCAAAACAGCTATATCAAAAGGAAGCTTAAACTCTGTGAGGTGAATGTGCATATCACAAGCAAGTTTCTGGGAATGCTTCTATCTAGTTTTTATGTGAAGATATTTCTTTTTCCAGCCTAGGCCTCAAAGCTTTCCAAATGTCGACTTGCAGATTCTACGAAAAGAGTTTTTCAAAACTGTTCTATCAAAAGGAAGATTCAACTATGTGAGCTGAATGCAGAAAGCACAGGGAAGTCTCTGAGAATGCTTCTGTATAGTTTTTATGTGAAGATATTTCCTTTTCCACCATAGGCCTCAAAGCCCTCCAATTAAACAGTTGCAGATCCTACAAAAGGAGTGTTTCAAAACTGTTCTATCAAAAGGAACTTTCAACTCTGTAAGTTGAATGCACTCATCATGAAGTAGTTTCTGAGGATGCTTCTGCCTAGTTTAATTATGATATTTCGTTTTCCAGCATTGGCATAAAGTCCCTTCAAATATGCACTTACAAATGCTACTAAAAGAGTGTCCCAAAACTGCTCTATCAAAAGGGAAGTTCAAGTGTGTGAGTTGAATGAACTCATCACACAGAAGTTTCTGAGAATGCTTCTGTCTCGTTTTTATTTGAAGATATTTCCTTTTCCATCATAGGCCTCAAAGCGCTCCAAATAAACACTTGCAGATTCTACAAAAGGAGTGTTTCAAAACTGTTCTATCAAAAGGAAGGTTCAAGTCCGTGAGTTGAATGCACTATTCACCCAGAAGTTTCTGAGAATGCTTCTATCTAGGGTTTCTGTGAAGATATTTCCTTTTGCAGCATAGGCCACAAAACCCTCAAAATATCCACTTGCAGATTTCACTAAAAGGCTGTTTCCAAACTGCTCTATCAAAAGGCAGGTTCAACTCTCTAAATTGAATGCACACATCCCAAAGTAGTTTCCCAGAATGCTTCTGTGTAGTTTTCAGGTGAAGATATTTCATTTCCCAGCAAAGGCCTCAAAACGCTCCAAATATCCACTTGCAGATTCTACAAAAACAGTGTTTCAAAACTGCTCTTTCAAAACGAAGTTTCAAGTCTGTTAGTTGAATGCACTCATCACAAAGAAGTTTCTGAGAATGCTTCTGTCTAGTTTTTATGGGAAGATATTTCGTTTTCCAGCAGAGGCCTCAAATCGCTCCAAACATCCACTAGCAAATTCTACAACAGAGTGTTTCAAAACTGCGCTTTCAAAAGGAAGGTTCCTCTCTGGGACTTGAATGCATAAAGCACAGGGAAGTTTCTGAGAATGCTTCCATCTAGTTTTTTTGTGAAGATATTTCCTTTTCCAGTGTTGGCCTCTTAACACACCAAATATCCACTTGCAGATTCTACTGAAAGAGTGTTTCAAAACAGGTATATCAAAAGGAAGCTTCAACTCTATGAGTTCAATGTGCACATCACATAGAAGTTTCTGAGAATGCTTCTGTCTAGTTTTCAAGTGAAGATATTTCATTTCCCAGCAAGGGCCTCAAAACGCTCAAAATGTCCACTTGCAGACACCACGAAAAGAGTGTTTCAAAACTGTTCTATCAAAAGGAAGGTTCATCTCTGTGAGTAGAATGCACACATCACAAAGAAGTTTCTGAGAATGGTTCTATCTAGTTTTCATCTGAATGAATTGCCTTTTCCACTAGATTCCGCAATCGCACCAAATATCCACTGGCAGTTTCCACAACAAGAGTGTTGCAGAACTGCTCTATGAAAAGGAAGGTTCAACTCTGTGAGTTCAATCCCCAAATGACAAAGAAGTTTCTGAGAATGCTTCTGTCTAGGGTTTATGTGGAGATATTTCTTTTTGCAGCATAGGTCTCAAATCGCTCAAAATATCCACTTGCAGGTTTTACAAAAAGGCTGTTTCCAAACCACTGTATCAAAACGCAGGTTCAACTCCGTGAGTTGAATGCACACAGCACAAAGAAGTTTCTGAGAATGCTTCTGTCTCGTATTTAATGTGAAGATATTTCCTTTTCCATTATAGGCCTCAAAGCACTCCAAATAAACAATTGCAGATTCTATAAAAGGAGTGTTTCAAAACTGTTCTATCAAAAGGAAGGCTCAAGTCCATGAGTTGAATGCACTCATCACACAGAGGTTCCTGAGAATGCTTCTGTCTAGGGTTTCTGTGAAGATATTTCCTTTCACAGCATAGGCCTCAAATTGCTTCAACATCCACTTGCAGACTTTACAAAAAGGCTGTTTCCAAATAGCTCTATCAAAAGGCAGGTTCAAATCTGTGAGTTGAATGCACACATCACAAAGAAGTTTCTGAGAATGCTTCCATGTAGTTTTCAGGTGAAGATATTTCATTTCCCAGCCTCAAAACGCTCAAAATATCCACTTGCAGATTATACAAAAAGAGTGTTTCAAAACTGCTCTTTCAAAAGGAAGTTTCAAGTCTGTTAGTTGAATGCACTCGCCACAAAGGAGTTTCTGAGAATACTTCTGTCTAGTTTTTATGGGAAGATATTTCGTTTTCCAGCATAGGCCTCAAATCGCTCCATACATCCACTAGCAAATTCTACAAAAAGAGTGTTTCAAAACTGTGCTATCAAAAGGAAGGTTCCCCTCTGTGACTTGAATGCATAAAGCACAGGGAAGTTTCTGAGAATGCTCCCGTCTAGTTTTTATGTGAAGATATTTACTTTTCCAGTGTTGGCCTCTTAACAATCCCAATATCCACTTGCAAATTCTACTGAAAGAGTGTTTCAAAACAGCTATATCAAAAGGAAGCTTCAATTCTGTGAGTTCAATGCACACATCACAAAGAAGTTTCTGAGAATGCTTCTGTCTAGTTTTCAGGTGAAGATGTTTCATTTCGCAGCAAAGGCCCCAAAGCGCTCCAAATGTCCACTTGCAGAATCCACGAAAAGAGTGTTTCAAAACTGTTCTATCAAAAGGAAGGTTCAACTCTGTGAGTAGAATGCACACATCACAAAGAAGTTTCTGAGAATGGTTCTATCTAGTTTTCATCTGAATGTATTTCCTTTTCCACTAGATTCCACAATCGCACCAAATATCCACTTGCAGTTTCCACAACAAGAGTGTTGCAGAACTGCTCTATGAAAAGGAAGGTTCACCTCGGTGAGTTCAATCCCCAAATGACAAAGAAGTTTCTGAGAATGCTTATGTCTAGGGTTTATGTGGAAATATTTCTTTTTGCAGCATTGGTCTCAAATCGCTCCAAATATCCACTTGTAGATTTTACAAAAAGGCTGTCTCTAACCTACTCTATCAAAAGGCAGGTTCAATTTTGTGAGTTGAATGCACACAGCACAAAGAAGTTTCTGAGAATGCTTCTGTCTAGTTTTTATGGGAAGATATTTCGTTTTCCAGCATAGGCCTCAAATCGCTCCAAACAACCACTAGCAAATTCTACAAAAAGAGTGTTTCAAAACTGTGCTTTCAAAAGGAAGGTTCCTCTCGGTGACTTGAATGCACAAAGCACAGGGAAGTTCCTGAGAATGATTCCGTCTAGTTTTTATGTGAAGATATTTCCTTTTACAGTTTTGGCCTCTTAACACTCAAAATATCCACTTGAAGATTCAACTAAAAGAGTGTTTCAAAACAGCTATATCAAAAGGAAGCTTCAGCTCTGTGAGTTGAATGTGCACATCACAAAGAAGTTTCTGAGAATGCTGCTATCTAGTTTTTATGTGAAGATATTTCCTTTTCCAGCATAGGCCTCAAAGCATTCCAAATGTCGACTTGCAGATTCTACGAAAAGAGATTTTCAAAACTGTTCTATCAAAAGGAAGGTTCAACTATATGGGTTGAATGCAGAAAGCACAGGGAAGTTTCTGAGAATGCTTCTGTCTAGTTTTTATGTGAAGATATTTCCTTTCCCAACATAGGCCTCAAAGCACTCCAAATAAGCAGTTGCAGACCCTACTAAAGGAGTGTTTCAAAACTGATCTATCAAAAGGAACGTTCAACTCTGTGAGTTGAATGCACTCATCATGAAGAAGTTTCTGAGAATGCTTCTGCCTACTTTTTCTGTGATGATATTTCGTTTTCCAGCATTGGCATAAAAGCCCTCCAAATATCCAATTACAGATGGGACTAAAAGAGTGTTTCAAACCTGCTCTATCAAAGGGAAAGTTCAAATGTGTGAATTGAATGCACTCATCACACAGAAGTTTCTGAGAATGCTTCTGTCTCGTTTTTATGTGAAGATATTTCCTTTTCCATCATAGGCCTCAAAGCGCTCCAAATAAACACCTGCAGATTCAACAAAAGGAGTGATTCAAAACTGTTCTATCAAAAGGAAGGTTCAAGTCCGTGAGTTGAATGTACTCGTCACAAAGAAGTTCCTGAGAATGCTTCTGTCTAGGGTTTCTGTGAAGATATTTCCTTTTGCGGCATAGGCCTCAAATTGCTCGAAATATCCACTTGCAGATTTTACAAAAAGGCTGTTTCCAAACTGCTCTATCAAAAGGCAGGTTCAACTCTGTGAGTTGAATGCACACATCACAAAGAAGTTTCTGAGAATGCTTCTGTGTAGTTTTCAGGTAAAGATATTTCATTTCCCAGCAAAGGCCTCAAAACGCTCAGAATATCCACTTCCAGATTCTACAAAACGAGTGTTTCAAAACTGCTCTTTCAAAATGAAGGTTCAAGTCTGTGAGTTGAATGCACACAGCACAAAGAAGTTCCTGAGAATACTTCTGTCTAGTTTTTATGGGAAGATATTTCGTTTTCCAGCATAGGCCTCAAATCGCTCCAAACATCCACTGGCAAATTCTACAAAAATAGTTTTTCAAAACTGCGCTTTCAAAAGGAAGGTTCCTCTCTGGGACTTGAATGCATAAAGCACAGGGAAGTTTCTGAGAATGCTTCCGTCTAGTTTTTATGTGAAGATATTTCCTTTTCCAGTTTTGTCCTCTTAGCACTCCAAATATCCACTTGCAGATTCTACTGAAAGAGTGTTTCAAAACAGATATATCAAAAGGAAGCTTCAACTCTGTGAGTTGAATGTGCACATCACAAAGAAGTTTCTGAAAATGCTTCTATCTAGTTTTTAGGTGAAGATGTTTCCGTTTCCAGCATCGGCTTCAAAGAGCCCCAAATATCCACTTGCAGACTCCACAAAAAGAGTGTTTCAAAACTGTTCTATCAAAAGGAAGTTTCAACCCTGTGAGTAGAATGCACACATCACAAAGAAGTTTCTGAGAACGGTTCTATCTAGTTTTCATCTGAATGTATTTCCTTTTCCACTAGATGCCAAAATTGCACCAAATATCCACATGAAGTTTCCGCAAAAAGAGTGTTGCAGAACTGCTCTATGAAAAGGAAGGTTCAACTCTTTGAGTTCAATCTCCAAATGATCAAGAAGTTTCTGAGAATGCTTCTGTCTATGATTTATGTGAAGACATTTCTTTTTGCACCATAGGTTTCAAATCGCTCCAAATATCCACTTGCAGATTATACAAAAGGGCTGTTTCCAAACTACTCTATCAAAAGGCAGGTTCAACTCTGTGAGTTGAATGCACACAGCACAAAGAAGTTTCTGAGAATGCTTCTGTCTAGTTTTTATGGGAAGATATTTCATTTTCCAGCATAGGCCTCAAATCGCTCCAAACGTCCCCTATCAAATCGTACAAAAAGAGTGTTTCAAAACTGCGCTTTCAAAAGGAAGGTTCCTCTCTGTCACTTGAATGCATAAAGCACAGGGAAGTTTCTGAGAATGCTTCCGTCTAGTTTTTATGTGAAGATATTTCCTTTTCCAGTGTTGGCCTCTTAACACTCCAAATATCCACTTGCAGATTCTACTGAAAGAGTGTTTCAAAACAGATATATCAAAAGGAAACTTCAACTCTGTGAGTTGAATGCGCACATCTCAAAGAAGTTTCTGAGAATGCTTCTATCTAGTTTTTATGTGAAGATGTTTCCTTTTCCACTATAGACTTCAAAGCGCTCCAATATCTACTTGCAGACTCCACAAAAAGACTGTTTCAAAACTGTTCTATGAAAAGGAAGGTTCAACTCTGTAAGTAGAATGCACATATCACAAAGAAGTTTCTGAGAATGGTTCTATCTAGTTTTCATCAGAATGTATTTCCTTTTCCACAAGATGCTGCAATCGCACCAAATATCCACTTACAGTTTCCACAGCAAAAGTGTTGCAGAACTCTTCTATGAAAAGGAAGGATCAACTCTGTGAGTTCAATCCCCCAAATGACCAACAGGTTTCTGAGAATGCTTCTGTCTAGGGTTTATGTGGAGATATTTCTTTTTTCAGCATAGGTCTCATATCACTCCAAATATCCACTTGCAGATTTTGCAAAAAGGCTGTTTCCAAACTACTCTATCAAAAGGCAGGTTCACCTCTGTGAGTTGAATGCACACAGCACAAAGAAGTTTCAGAGAATGCTTCTGTCTAGTTTTTATGGGAAGCTATTTCATTTTCCAGCATAGGCCTCAAATCACTCCAAATGTCCCCTATCAAATTGTACAAAAAGATTGTTTCAAAACTGCGCTTTCAAAAGGAAGGTTCCTCTCTGTCACTTGAATGCATAAAGCACAGGGAAGTTTCTGAGAATGCTTCCGTCTAGTTTTTATGTGAAGATATTTCCTTTTCCAGTGTTGGCCTCTTAACACTCCAAATATCCACTTGCAGATTGTACTGAAAGAGTGTTTCAAAACAGATATATCAAAAGGAAGCTTCAACTCTGTGAGTTGAATGTGCACATCTCAAAGAAGTTTCTGAGAATGCTTCTATCTAGTTTTTATGTGAAGATGTTTCCTTTTCCACCATAGACTTCAAAGCGCTCCAATATCTACTTGCAGACTCCACAAAAAGACTGCTTCAAAACTGTTCTATGAAAAGGAAGGTTCAACTCTGTGAGTAGAATGCACATATCACAAAGAAGTTTCTGAGAATGGTTCTATCTGGTTTTCATCTGAATGTATTTCCTTTTTCACAAGATGCTGCAATCGCACCAAATATCCACTTACAGTTTCCACAACAAGAGTGTTGCAGAACTGTTCTATGAAAAGGAAGGATCCACTCTCTGAGTTCAATCCCGCAAATGACCAACAGGTTTCTGAGAATGCTTCTTTCTAGGGTTTATGTGGAGATATTTCTCTTTTTAGCGTAGGTCTCATATCACTCCAAATATCCACTTGCAGATTTTGCCAAAAGGCTGTTTCCAAACTACTCTCTCAAAAGGCAGGTTCAACTCTGTGTGTCGAATGCACACAGCACAAAGAAGTTTCAGATAATGCTTCTGTCTAGTTTTTATGGGAAGCTATTTCGTTTTCCAGCATAGGCCTCAAATCGCTCCAAACATCCACTAGCAAATTCTACAAAAAGAGTGTTTCAAAATTGTGCTTTCATTAGGAAGGTTCCTCTCTGTGACTTGAATGCATAAATCACAGGGAAGTTTCTGAGAATGCTTCCATCTAGTTTTTATGTGAAGATATTTCCTTTTCCAGTTTTGGCCTCTTAACACTCCAAATATCCACTTGAAGATTCAACTGAAAGAGTGGTTCAAAACAGCTATATCAAAAGGAAGCTTCAACTCTGTGAGTTCAATGTGCACATCACAAAGAAGTTTCTGAGAATGCTTCTATCTAGTTTTTATGTGAAGATATTTCCTTTTCCAGCATAGGCCTCAAAGCGTTCCAAATGTCGACGTGCAGATTATATGAAAAGAGTGTTTCAAAACTGTTCTATCAAAAGGAAGGTTCAACTATGTGAGTTGAATGCAGAGAGCACAGGGAAGTTTCTGAGAATGCTTCTGTCTAGTTTTTATGTGAAGATATTTCCTTTTCCAAAATAAGCTTCAAAGCGCTCCAAATAAACAGTTGCAGATCCTACAAAAGGAGTGTTTCAAAACTGTTCTATCAAAAGGAACATTCAACTCTGTGAGTTGAATGCACTCATCACGAAGAAGCTTCTGAGAATGCTTCTGCCTAGTTTTTATGTGATGATATTTCGTTTTCCAGCATTTGCATAAAAGCCCTCCAAATATCCACTTACAGATGCTACTAAAAGAGTGTTTCAAAACTGCTCTATCAAAAGGAAAGTTCAAATGTGTGAGTTGAATGCACTCATCAGACAGAAGTTTCTGAGAATGCTTCTGTCTCGTTTTTAATGTGAAGATATTTCCTTTTCCATCATAGGCCACAAAGTGCTCCAAATAAACACTTGCAGATTCTACAAAAGGAGTGTTTCAAAACTGTTCTATCAAAAGGAAGGTTCAAGTCCGTGAGTTGAGTGCACTCATCACACAGAAGTTCCTGAGAATGCTTCTGTCTAGGGTTTCTGTGAAGATATTTCCTTTTGCTGCGTAGGCCTCAAATCGCTCCAAATATCCACTTGCAGGTTTTACAAAAAGGCTGTTTCCAAACTGCTCTATCTAATGGCAGGTTCAACTCTGTGAGTTGAAAGCAGACATCACAAAGAAGTTTCTGAGTATGCTTCTGTGTAGTTTTCAGGTGAAGATATTTCATTTCCCAGCAAAGGCCTCAAAACGCTCAAAATATCCAATTGCAGATTCTACAAAAAGAGTGTTTCAAAACTGCTCTTTCAAAATGAAGGTTCAACTCTGTGAGTTGAATACATTCATCATAAAGAAGTTTCTGAGAATGCTTCTGTCTAGTTTCTATTGGAAGATATTTCGTTTTCCAGCATAGGCCTCAAATCGCTCCAAACATCCACTAGCAAATTCTACAAAAATAGTTTTTCAAAACTGTGCTTTCAAAAGGAAGGTTCCTCTCTGTGACTTGAATGAATAAAGCACAGGGAAGTTTCTGAGAATGCTTCCATCTAGTTTTTATGTGAAGATATTTCCTTTTCCAGTGTTGGCCTCCTAGCACTCCAAATATCCACTTGCAGATTCTACTGAAAGAGAGTTTCAAAACAGCTATATCAAAAGGAAACTTCAACTCTGTGAGTTGAATGTGCACATCACAAAGAAGTTTCTGAAAATGCTTCTATCTAGTTTTTAGGTGAAGATGTTTCCGTTTCCAGCATCGGCTTCAAAACGCCCCAAATATCCACTTGCAGACTCCACAAAAATTGTGTTTCAAAACTGTTCTATCAAAAGGAAGATTCAACCCTGTGAGTAGAATGCACACATCACAAAGAAGTTTCTGAGAACGGTTCTATCTAGTTTTCATCTGAATGTATTTCCTTTTCCACTAGATGCCAAAATTGCACCAAATATCCACATGCAGTTTCCGCAAAAAGAGTGTTGCAGAACTGCTCTATGAAAAGGAAGGTTCAACTCTGTGAGTTCAATCCCCAAATGACCAAGAAGTTTCTGAGAATCCTTCTGTCTAGGTTTCATGTGAAGGCATTCCTTTTTGCAGCATAGGTCTCAAATCGCTCCAAATATCCACTTGCAGATTTTACAAAAAGGCTGTTTCCAAACTTCTCTCTCAAAAGGCAGGTTCAACTCTGTGAGTTGAATGCACACAGCACAAAGAAGTTTCAGAGAATCCTTCTGTCTAGTTTTCATGGGAAGATATTTCATTTTCCAGCATAGGCCTCAAATCGCTCCAAACGTCCCCTATCAAATTGTACAGAAAGAGTGTTTCAAAACTACGCTTTCAAAAGGAAGGTTCCTCTCTGTGACTTGAATGCATAAAGCACAGGGAAGTTTCTGAGAATGCTTCCGTCTTGTTTTCATGTGAAGATATTTCCTTTTCCAGTGTTGGCCTCTTGACACTCAAAATATCCACATGAAGATTCTACTAAAAGAGTGTTTGAAAACAGCTATATCAAAAGGAAGCTTCAACACTGTGAGTTGAATGTGCACCTCACAAAGGAGTTTCTGAGAATGCTTCCATCTAGTTTTTATGTGAAGCTATTTCCTTTTCCAGCATAGGCCTCAAAGCGTTCCAACTGTAGACTTGCAGATTCTACAAAAAGAGATTTTCAAAACTGTTCTATCAAAAGGAAGGTTCACATATGTGGGTGTAATGCAGAAAGCACAGGGTAGTCTCTGAGAATGCTTCTGTCTAGTTTTTATGTGAAGATATTTCCTTTTCCAGTGTTGGCCTCTTAACACTCCAAATATGCACTCGAAGATTCTAGTAAAAGAGTGTTTCAAAACAGCTATATCAAAAGGGAGCTTCAACTCCGTGAGTTGAATGTGCATGTCACAAATAAATTTCTGAGAATGCTTCTATGTAGTTTTTATGTGAAGATATTTCCTTTTCCAGCATAGGCCTCAACGCGTTCCAAATTTTGACTTGCAGATTCTACAAAAAGAGGTTTTCAAAACTGTTCTATCAAAAGGAAGGTTCAACTATGTGGGTTGAATGCACATAGCACAGGGAAGTCTCTGAGAATACTTCTGTCTAGCTTTTATGTGAAGATATTTCCTTTTCCAACATAGGCCTCAAAGCGTTCCAAATAAACAGTTGCAGATCCTACAGAAGGAGTGTTTCAAAACTGTTCTATCAAAAGTAACGTTCAACTCTGTGAGTTGAATGCACTCATCACGAAGAAGTTTCTGAGAATGCTTCTGCCTAGTTTTTATGTGATGATATTTCGTTTTCCAACATTGGCATAAAAGCCCTCCAAATATCCACTTATAGATGCTACTAAAAGAGTGTTTCAAAACTGCTCTATCAAAGGGAAAGTTCAAGTGTGTGAGCTGAATGCACTCATCACACAGAACCTTCTGAGAATGCTTCTGTCTCGTTTTTATGTGAAGATATTTACTTTTCCATCATAGACCTCAAAGCACTCCAAATAAACACTTGCAGATTCTACAAAAGGAGTGTTTCAAAACTGTTCTATCAAAAGGAAGGTTAACTTCCTTGAGTTGAATGCACTCATCACACAGATGTTCCTGAGACTTCTTCTGTCTAGGGTTTCTGTGAAGATATTTCCTTTTCCAGCATAGGCCTCAAATGGCTCCAAATATCTACTTTCAGATTTTACAAAAAGATTGTTTCCAAACTGCTCTATCAAAAGGCAGGTTCAACTCGGTGAGTTGAATGCTCACATCACAAAGAAGTTTCTGAGAATGCCTCTGTGTAGTTTTCAGGTGAAGATATTTCATTTCCCAGCAAAGGCCTGAAAACGCTCAAAATATCCACTTGCAGATTCTACAAAAAGAGTTTTTCAAAACTGCTCTTTCAAAATGAAGGTTCAAGTGTGTGAGTTGAATGCACTCATCACAAAGAAGTTTCTGAGAATGCTTCTGTCTAGTTTTTATGAGAAGATATTTCGTTTTCCAGCATAGGCCTCAAATCGCTCCAAACATACATTAGCAAATTCTACAAAAAGAGTGTTTTAAAACTGTGCTTTCAAAAGGAAGATTCCTCTCTGTCACTTGAATGCATAATGCACAGGGAAGTTTCTGAGAATGCTTCCGTCTAGTTTTTATGTGAAGATATTTCCTTTTCCAGTGTAGGCCTCTTAGCACTCCAAATATCCACTTGCAGATTCTACTGAAAGAGTGTTTCAAAACAGCTATATCAAAAGGAATCTTCAAATCTGTGAGTTGAATGCGCACATCACAAAGAAGTTTCTGAGAATGCTTCTATCTAGTTTTTATATGAAGATATTTCCTTTTCCACCATAGGCTTCAATGCGCTCCAAATATCCACTTGCAGACTCCACAAAAAGAGTGTTTCAAAACTGTTCTATCAAAAGGAAGGTTCAACTCTGTGAGTAGAATGCACACATCACAAAGAAGTTTCTAGAGAACGGTTCTATCTAGTTTTCATCTGAATGTATTTGCGTTTCCACTAGATGCAGTAATCGAACTAAATATCCACTTGCAGTTTCCACAACAAGAGTGTTGCAGAACTACTCTATGAAAAGGAAGTTTCAACTCTGTGAGTTCAAAACCCAAATGACAAAGAAGTTTCTGAGAATGCTTCTGTCTAGAAAATATCTTCACATAAAAACTTCTTTGGGATGAGTGCATGCCACATTCCATCCCATTCCATTCCATTCCATTCCACATTCCATTCCATTCCATTCCATTCCACTCAACATTCCATTCCATTCCATTCCATTCTACATTCCATTCCATTTCATTCCATTCCACATTCTATTCCATTCCACATTCCATACCATTCCATTCCACATTCCATTAAATTCCATTCCATATTGCATTCCACATTCCGTTCCACATTCAGTTCCATATTCCATTTCACATTCCATTTCACATTCCATTCCACATTCCATTCCACATTCCATTCAAATCCATTCCATTCCACTTTCTTTTCCACATTCCATTCCAATTTCCATTCCACATTACAATCTGCTCAATTTCACATTCCATTCCAAAATCCATTCCACATTCCCTTCCATTCCATTCCACTTTCCATTCCACATGCCACTCAACATTCCATTCCACATTCCATTCTATTCCACTCCACATTCTATTCCCCATTCCATTCCATTGCATTCCAAATTTCATTCCACATTCCATTCCATTCCATTACACATTGCATTCCACTCCATTTCACATTCAATTACACAATGGATTCCACTCCATTCCACATTCCATTCCACATTCCATTCCACTTTCCATTCCACGTTCCATTAGACGTTCCATTTCATGTTCCATTCCACTTTCCATTCCGTTATATTCCACTTGCTATTTCATTCCACCTTCCATTCCATTTCTTTGCACATTCCATTCCGCAATACATTGCATTCCGTTCCACATTCCATTCCGCATTCAATTCCATTTCATTCCACATTTCTTTCCACATTCCATTCCATTGCTTTCTACATTCCATTCCACATTCCATTCCATTACAGTCCAAATTCCATACCATTCCATTTCTTTCAATTTCACATTCCATTCCACATTCCATTCCATTCCATTCCACCTTCCATTCCATTCCACATTCCATTCCATTCCATTCCATTCCATACCCTTTCCATTCCATTCCATTCCACTCCATTCCATATTCCACTCCATTTCACATTCCATTCCATTCCATTTCTTTCCCTTTCCATTCTATTCCATTCCACATTCCTTTCCATTCCACATTCCATTCCATTCCATTCCATTCCATTCCATTCCACATTCCATTTAATTCCATTCCATTCCACATTCCATTCCATTCCATTCGACATTCCTTTCCATTCCACATTCCATTCCATTCTGTTCCATTACACATTGCATTCCACATTTCGCTCCAATTTCCATTACACGTTGCATTCCACGTTCCATTCGACATTCCATTCCAATCCACTCCACATTCTATTCCATTCCATTCCACATTCCTTTCCATTCCATTTCTTTCCACTTTCCTGTACATTCCATTCCGTTCCACGTTCCATTCAACGTTTCGTTTCACGTTCCATTCAACGTTTCTTTCCATGTTCCATTCCACATTCCATTCCAACTTCCAATACATTCCATTCCACGTTCAATTCCGCATTACATTCCATTCCACTCCACTTTCCATTCCAATCCATTCCACATTCCATTCCACATTCCATTCCATTACATTCCATTTTCCATTCCACATTCTTTTCCATTCCATTCAACTTTCCCTTCCATTCCATTCCATTACATATTCCATTCGATTCCATTCCATTCCATTCCACATTCCATTCCACATTTGATTCCATTCCATTCCACATTGCATTCCACATTCCATTAAATTCAACTCCACATTCCATTCCACATTCCATTCCTCCTTCCATTCCACATTCCATTCCGTTTCATTCCACCTTCCATTCCACATTCCATTCCATTCGACTTTCCATTCCACATTACTTTCCATTCTGTTCCATTCCACATTCCATTTCACATTCCATTCCATTCCATTTCACATCCCTTTCCATCAATTCCACATTCCATTCTGCATTCCATTCGACATTCCATTGCATTCCATTCGACATTCCATTGCATTCCATTCCACATTCCATTCCACATTCCATTCCATTCCATTCCATTCCACATTCCATTCCATTCCATTCCATTCCATATTCCATTCCATTCCATTCCATTTCACATCCCTTTCCATCAATTCCACATTCCATTCCGCATTCCATTCGACATTCCATTGCATTCCATTCCACATTCCATTCCACATTCCATTCCATTCCATTCCATTCCACATTCCATTCCATTCCATTCCATTCCACATTCCATTCCATTCCATTCCATTCCACATTCCATTCCATTCCATTCCATTCCATTCCATTCCACATTCCATTCTCTTCCATTCCACATTCCATTCCATTTCATTCCACATTACAATCCATTCCATTCAACATTCCATTCCAATTCATTCCACATTCCATTCAATTCCACTCCACATTCCATTCCACATTCCATTCCACATTCCCTTTCACATTCCATTAAATTACATTCCACATTCCATTCCACATTCCATTCCATTCCATTCCACATTGCATACCACATTCCATTCCATTCCTTTCCACAATCCATTCCATTACATTCCATATTCCATTTCACATTCCATTCCGCGTTCTATTCCATTCCATTCCACGTTCCATTCCACATTCCATTGCATTCTATTCCATATTTCATTCCAATCCGTTACGTTACACATTCCATTCCATTCCATTCCACTTTCCATTCCATTTCATTCCACATTCCATTCCATTCCAATCCATTCAATTGCACATTCCAGTTCACATTCCATTCCATTCCATTCCACATTCCATTCCATTCCATTCCCTTTCCAATCATTTCCATTCCACTCCATTCCACATTCCATTCCATTGCATTCAATTTCCATTCCATTCTATTTCATTCCACATTCCTTTCCATTCCACATTCCATTCCATTGCATTCTCCATTCCATTCAGTTCCATTCCATTCCAATTTCCATTCCATTCCATTCCACATTCTATTCCATTCCACATTCCATTCCATTCCATTCCACATTCCACTTCACATTCCCTTCCACATTCCATTCCACGTTCCATTCCACATTTGATTCCATTCCACATTTCTTTCCATTACATTCCATAACACTTGCATTAAATTCCATTGCATTCCACGTTCCATTCCACGTTAAATTCCATGTTCCATTCCAGATTCCATTCCACCTTCCATTCCATTCCATTACTCTTTCAATTCCGCATTCCATTCCATTCCACGTTCCATTTCAATCGATTCCACATTCCATTCATCATTCCATTCCATTATGTTCCACATTCCATTCCACATTCCATTCCACCTTCCATTCCACCTTCCATTCCATTCCATTCCTCTTTCCATTCCATTCTATTCCATTCCACACACCATTGCATTCCACATTCCATTCCATCAAATTCCACATTCCATTCCATTCCATTCGACATTCAATCCACCTTTCATTCCACATTCCATTCCGTTTCATTCCACATTCCGTTTCATTACATTCCACAATCAAATCCAGTTTCCCTTCCACATTCCATTCCATTCCATTCCACATTCCACTGCATTCTATTAAACATTCCTTTCCATTTAACCTTCCATTCCACATTCCGTTCCATTTCATTCCACATTGCATTCCATTCCACATTCCATTGCATTCCATTCCATTTCACATTCCATTACATTCCATTCCACATTCCATTCCATTACACTTTCCAATCCATTCCATTCCACATTCCATTCCATTGCATTCCATACAGTTCCACATTGCATTCCATTCCATTCCACATTCCCTTCTGCATTTCATTCCACCTTTAATTCCATTCCATTCCATAATTCTTTGCATTCCATTTCACATTCCATTCCATTCCACATTGCATTGCATTCCATTGCACATTCCATTCCACATTCCATTTCAAATTCCATTCCACATTGCATTTCACATTCCATTTCAAGTTCCATTCCATCCCGATCCATTCCACACTCCATTCCTTTCCTTTCCACATTCCCTTCCATTACATTCCACAATTTAATTCCACATTCCATTACATTTCATTCCACATTCCTTTCCACATTTCATTCCACATTCCCTTTCACATTCCATTCCATTCCATTACACATTCAATTCCACATTCCATTCCATTTCATTCCACATTCCATTCCACATTCCATTCCATTCCTTTCCACAATCCATATCACATTCCTTTCCATTCTATTCCACATTCCATTTCATGACATTCCACATTTCATTGTTCATTCCATTCCACGTTTCATTCCATTCCACTCCATGTTCCATTCCACATTCCAATCCATTCCATTACATTCCACATTCCATTCCACTTGCCATTCCTTTTCATTCCACATTAGAATCCATTCCATTCCACATTCCTTCCCATTTCAATCCAATTTCCTATCCACTCCATTCCACATTCCATTCCATTCCATTCCATATTCCATTCCACATTCCATTCCACTCCATTCACCATTACATTACATTCCATTCCATTCCGCATTCAATTGCATTCCATTCCACATTCCATTTGATTCCATTCCACATTCCATTCCATTCCATTCCATATTCTGTTCCATTCCACATTCCACTCAATTCGAATCCACGTTCCATTCCATGGAATGGAATTGAATGGAATGTTCAATAGAACATGGAAAGGAACTTGGAATGCAATGTGGAGAGGAAATTGAAGTGGAATGTACAATGGAATGCGGAATGGAAGGTGGCATGGAATGGAATGAAAAGTGGAATGGAAAGTGGAATGGAATGTGGAATGGAATGTGTAAGGGAAGGTGGAATGGAACGTGGGATAGAATGGAATGGAATGTGGAAAGGAATGTGGAATTGAACGTGGAATGGAATTTGGCCAGCAATGTGGAATGGAATGTGGAATATAACGGCATGGAATGTGGAATGTAATATGAAAAGTAATGTGGAACAGAATGTAATAGAATGTGATATGGAATGTGAAATGGAATGTCGAATGGAACGTATTGGAATGTGGAATGGGATGTGGATTGGAATGTGGAATGGAAAGTGTAATGGAATGGAATGGATTGTGGAATGGAACGTGGAATGGAATGGAAAGAAACGTGGAATGGAGCTTGGATTGAAACGTAGAATGGAATGTGGAATGGAAAGTGGAGTGGAACGTGGAGTGGAATGTGGAATGGAATGTGGAATGGAACGTAGAATGGAATGGAATGGAAAGTGCAATGGAACGTGGAATGGAACATGGAATGGAATGGAATGAGTTGTGGAGTGGACTGTGGAATCGATCGTGGAATGGAAAGTGGAATGGAATTTAATGGAACTTGGATTGTAATGTGGAATGGAATGTGGAATAGAAAGTTGAATGGAATGTGAAATGGAATCTATAATTGAAAAGTATGGAAAGTGGAATGGAATGGAATGGAATGTGGAATGGAATGAGGTGGAATGTGGAAGGGAATGATATTGATAGTGGAGGACAATGTGGAATTGAATGGAATGGAATGCGGAATGCAACAGAATGCATTGGTAAGGAATATGGAATGGAATTGCATGGAACGTGGAATGGAACGGGAAATGGAAAGTGGAATGGAACGTGGAATGGAAAGTTGAATGGAACGTGGAATGGAATGTGGAATTGAATGTGCAATGGAAATGAATGGAATGTGCAATCGAATGGAAGGGAATGTGGAATGGAATGGAATGTAATCTGGAATTAAATGTGGAATGGAATGCAATGGAATGAGAAATAGAATGTGGAATGCTATGGAGTGGAATGCCGAATGGAATGGAATTGAATGAAATGTGGAAGAGAATGGAATGGACTGTGTATTTGAATATGGAATGGCATCTAATGCAGTCTGGAAGAGAACATGAAATGGAATGGAGTGGAATGCGGAATGGAATGGAATGGAATTGTATGGAATGTGGAATGGAACAGAATGCAATGTGGAATGGAATGGAAAGGAACGTGGAATGGAACATGGAAAGGAATGTTTAATGGAAAGGAATGGAATGTGGAATGGAATGCGGAATGGACAGGAATGGAATGGAATGGAATGGAATGCAGAATGCAATGTGGAATGGAATGGAATGGAATGCAGAATGGAATGTGGAATGGAATGTGGAATGTAATGGAATGCAAGGAGGAATGGAATGTGGAATGGAATGGAATGGAATACGGAATGGAATGCGAAATGGAATGTGGAAAGGAATGTGGAAAGAAATGTGGAGTGGAATGGAATGGTATGTGGAATGGAATGGAATGGTATGTGGAATGGAATGCAATGTAATGTGGAATGGAATGTGTAATGAAACGTGGAATGGATCGAGGAATTGAATGGAATTTAACTTTCAATAGAATGTGCAATGGAATGGAAGGAAATGTGGAATTGAATGTGGAGTGGAATGGAATGGAAGGTGGAACGCAATGGAATGGAATGCGGAATGGAATGTGGAATGGAAGGGAATGTAATGTGGAATGGAAGGTGAAATGGAAAGTGGAATGGAATGGAATGGAATGTGGAATGGAATGTCGAATAGAGTGTGGAATGGAACGTGGAATGGAATGGAATGCAATGTGAAATGGAATGTGGAATGGAATGGAACGGAATGTGGACAGGAATTTGGAATGGAAAGTGGAATGCAATGTGGAATGGATTGCAGTGGAATGTGTAATGGAAAGTGGAAAGGAATGTTATGGTATGGTTAATAGAACGTGGAAAGGAACGTGGAATGGAACGTGGAATGGAAGGTGGAATGGATTAGAATGGAAAGTGGAATGCAATGGAATGGAATGTGGAATGGAACGGAATGGTATGTTGTATGTAACGCGGAATGGAATGGAATGTGTAAAGGAATGTGGAAGGGAATGGAATGCCGAATGCAATGTGGAATGGAATGGAATGGAACAGAATGTTCATTGGAATGTGGAATGGAATGGACTGGAATGTGAAATGGAAAGTCGATTGGAATGGAATGGAATGTGGAATGGAATGTAATGGAAATTGGAATCAAATGTGGAATGGAATGGAATGGAATGTGGAATGGAATATGGAGTGGAATGGAATGGAAGGTGGAATGGAATGGAATGGAAACTGGAATGGAACATGGAATGGAAAGAGGAAAGGAATGTGGAATGCAACGTGGAATGCAACGTGGAAAGGAATGCAGAATGGAACATGGAAAGGCACGTGTAATGGAATGTGGAATGGAATGTGGAATGGAATGTGGAATGGAATAGATTGTGGAATGGAATGGAATGGACTGGAATGTGGAATGTAATGGAGTGGAATGAGCAATGGAAAGGAATGAAATGGATTGGAATCTGGAATGAAATGGAATGGAATGCAGAATGGAATAAAATGTGGAATAGAATGGAATGGAAAGCAATGTGAACTGGAATGGAATGGATTGGAAGGGAATGTGGATTTGAATGGAATGCAATGTGGAATGGAACAGAATTTGCAATGGAATGAAATGGAATTGAATGTGGAATGGAACGGAATGGAATGAGGAATGTAATGGAATTGAAGGGAATTGAATGTGGATTGGAAAGGAATGGAATGTGGAATGGAACAGAATGTGGAATGGAATGCAATGCAATGGAATATGGAATGGAATGGAATGGAATGTGGAATGGAAAGCAATGGAATGCAGAATGGAGTGGAATGGAATTGAATGTGGAATGGAGAGGAATGTAATGTGGAATGCAATGGAATAGAATTTGAAAGGGAATGTGGAATGGAGTGGATTGGAATGTGGAATGGAATGGATAGGAAATTGGAATGAAATGGGATGGAATGTGGAATGGAATGGAATGGAACGTGGAATGGAACATTGAATGGAACGTATAATGGAATGTGGAAAGCAACTTGGAATGGAATGGAATGGAATCTGGAATGGAATATTGAATGGAATGTGGAATATCATGGAATGGAATGTGGAATAGAAAGGAAAGTGTAATGTCATGGAATGGAATGTAGAATAGAATGGAATGAAATATGGTATGGAATGTGGAAGGGAATGGAATGGCATGTGGAATGGAACATGGAATGGAAAGTGGAATGGAATGGAATGGAATGTGTAATGGAATGTCGAATTGAGTGTGGAATGGAAAGTGGAGTGGAATGGAGTGCAATGTGAAAAGAAACGTGGAATGGATTGTATTCGAATGTGGACTGGAGTTGGGAATGGAAGGTAGACTGCAATGTGGAATGGATTGCAATGGAATGTGTAATGCAACATGGAATGGAATGGAATGGTATGGTTAATAGAATGTGGAATGGAATGTGAAATGGAACGTGGAATGGAAGGTGGAATGGATTAGAATGGAAAGTGGAATGCAATGGAATGGAATGTGGAATAGAATGGAGTGGAATGGTGTATGTAATGTGGAATCGAATGGAATGTGGAAAGGAATGTGGAATGGGATGGAATGCCGAATGCAATGTGGAATGGAATGGAATGGAATAGAATATGCAATGGAATGTGGAAAGGAATGTGGAATGGAATGGACCGGAATGTGAAATGGAAAGTGGAATGGAATGCCGAATGCACTGTGGAATGGAATGCAATGGAATAGAATATGCAATGGAATGTTGAATGGAATGTGGAATGGAATGGACTGGAAAGTGAAATGGAAAGTGGAATGGAATGGGTTGGAATGTGGAATGGAATGTAAAGGAAATTGGAAAGGAATGTGTAATGGAATGGAATGGAATGTGGAATGGAATATGGACTGGAATGGAATGGAATGTGGAATGGAAGGGAATGGAAACTGGAACGGAACATGGAATGGAAAGAGGAATGGAATGTGGAATGCAACGTGGAATGCAACATGGAAAGGAATGGAGAATGGAACGTGGAATGGAACGTCTCATGGAATGTGGAATGGAATGTGGAATGGAATGTGGAATGGAATAGATTTTGGAATGGAATGGAATGGACAGGAATGTGGAAAGGAATGGAATGTGCAATGGAAGGGAATGAAATGGATTTGAATGTGGAATGAAATGGAATGGTATGCGGAATGGAATAAAATGTGGAAGAGAATGGAATGGAAAGCAATGTGAACTGGAATGGAATGGATCGGAATGGAATGTGGAATTGAATGGAATGCAATGTGGAATGGAATAGAAACTGGAATGGAATGAAACGGAATCGAATGTGGAATGGAATGGAATGGAATGGGGAATGTAATGGAATTGAATGGAATTTAATGTGGCTTGGAAAGGAATGGAATGTGCAATGGAACAGAATGTGGAATGGAATGGAATGGAATGGAATATGGAATGGAATTAAATGGAATGTGGAATGGAATGCAATGGAATGCAGAATGGAATGGAATGGAATGGAATGTGGAATGGAGAAGAATGTAATGTGGAATGGAATGTGGAATGGAATGTGAAATGGAATGGAATGGTATGCGGAATGGAATGGATAGGAAATTAGAAAGAAATGGGATGGAATGTGGAATGCAATGGAATGGAACGTGGAATGGAATGTTGAACGGAACGTCTAATGGAACGTGGAAAGGAACTTGGAATGGAATGGAATGGAATGTGGAATGGAATGTGGAATGTCATGGAATGGAATGTGGAATAGAATGGAAAGTGGAATGTCATGGAATGGAATGTGGAATAGGATGGAATGGAAAGTGGTATGGAATGTGGAAAGGAATGGAATGGAATGTGGAATGGAATGTGGAATGGAATGTGAAAAGGATTGGAATGGAATGCGGAATGGAATGTGGAATGAAATGTAATGGAACGTGGAAGGGAATGTGGAATGGAATGTGGAATGGAATGTGGAATGAAATGGAATGGAATGTGCAATGGAAAGGAATGTATGTGGAAGAGAAAGTGGAATGCAATGTGGAAAGGAATGTGGATTGAAACGTAATGGAATGTGAAATGGAATGTGCAATGAAACGGAATGGAATGTGGAAAGGAATGAATGGAATGGAATGTGGAGTGGAACAGGAAGGAATGGAATGTGAAATGGAATGTGAAATGCAATGTGCAATGGAATTCGAAATGGAAAGTGGAAGGGAATGCTGAATGGAAACGAATGCAATGTGGAATGGAAAGGAATGTGAAATGGAATACAATTGAATATTGAATGGAATGGAATGGAAAGTGGAATGGAATGTAGAAGGGAATGTGGAATGGAATGCAATGGAATGGAATGGAATGTGGAAAGGAATGGAATGCAATGGAATGGAAAGTGGAATGGAATGAGGAATGGAATAGAATGCAATGTGGAATGAAATGTGGACTGAATGTGGAACGTAATGGATTGGAATGTAGAATGAAGTGGAATGTGTAATGGAATGGGATGGAATGTGTACTGGAATGGAATGAAACGGAATGTGGAATGGAATGGAATGTGGAATGAAATCGAAGAGAATGTGGAATGGAAAGTTAAACGGAAAGGAAGATGGAATGGAATGTAGTGGAATGTGGAATGGAATGTAATGGAATGTGGAAGGGCAAGGGGAATGGAATGTGAAATGAAATGGAAGTGAAAGGAATGGAATGTGGAATGGAACGGAAAGAAATGTGGAACGAAATGTGGATTGAATGTGGAATCTAATGCAATGGAATGTGGAATGGAATGGAATGGAATGTGGAATGCAATGGAATGTGGAATGGAATGGAATCGAATGAGGAATGGAATGCAATGGAATGGAATGGAACGTGGATTGGAAGGGAATGGAATGTGCAATGGAATTGAATGAGGAATGGAATGGAATGGAATGGAATATGGAATGGGATGTCATGGAATGTGGAATGGAATGGCATGGAATGTGGAATGTAATGTAATGGAATGGAATGCAATGTGGAATGGAGTGGAATGGAATGTGGAATGGAATGGAATGGAAAGTGGAATGGAATGTGAAATGGAATGTAATGGAATGCGGAATGGAATGGAAAGGAAGGTGGAAAGAAATGGAATGGAATGTTGAGTGGAAAGGATTGTAATGTGGAATGGAATAGAATGGAAACTAATGAGGAATGGAATCTGGAATGGAAGGTGGAATGCAACAGAATGGAACGTGAAATGTAAGGAGTAATGGAATGTGGAATGGAATGTGGAATGCAATGGAATCGAATCTGGAATGGAATGGAATGGAATGGAAAGTGGAATGGAATGGAATGGAATGTGTAATAGAATGTGGAATGGAATTGAATGGTATGTGCGTTGGAATGTAGAATGGAAAGTGGAATGGAATTGAATGGAATGTCAAGTGGAACATGAAATGAAATGGAATGGAACGTGGAACGGAAGTTTGAATGGAACTTGGAATGGAACGTGGAATGGAATGTGGAATGGAATGGAATGGAATGTGCAATGGAAGACAATGGACTGTGGAATGGAATGTGGAATGGAATGGAACAGAAAGGACTGGAATGGAATGTGGAAGGAAACGGAATGGAATGTGGATTTAGAGAGAATGGAATGCGGAATGGAAAGGAATATTATGGAATGTGGAATGGAGTGGATTTCAATGGAATGGAAGATGGAATGGAATGAAATGGAATGTGGAATGGAATGGAATGGAAGGGAACGCGGAATCATATGAAATGGAGTGTGGAATGGAATGTAACGGAAAGTAATGGAATGTGTAATGTAATGTATTGGAATGGAACGGAATGTGGAATGGAATGTAACGGAATGGAATGGAATGTGGAATTGAATGGAATGTGAAGTGGAATGGAATGAAATGAAATGTGGAATGGAATGGAATGGAATGAAATGGAAGGTGGAAAGGAATGTGAAATGGAATGTGAAATGGAATGTGGAATGGAACGTGGAATGTAATGAAACTGATCATGGAATGGAGTGGCATGGAATGTGGAATAGAATGGAATGGAATATGTAATGGAACATCGAAAGGAATGGAACGGAACGTGGAATAGACTGCCTACTGGAACTTGGAATGGAACGTGGAATGGAATGGAATGGAACGTGGGATGAAATGTGGAATGGAATGTGGAATGGAATGGAATGGAATGGAATGTGGAATAGAATGGAATGGAATGGAAGGTGGAATGAAATGGGGAATGGAGAGTGTAATGGAATGGAAGGGAACGTGGAAAGCAATGGAATGGAAAGTGTAATGGAATGGACCGTGGATTGGAATGGAATGGAATATGGATGGCAATAGAATGGAATGTGGAATACAATGGAATGGAATGGAAAGGAATGTGAAATGGAATGTGGAATGGAATGTGAAATGGAATGAAATGGAACGTGGTATTCAATGAAATGGAACGTGAAATGGAATGGAATGGAAAGTGGATTGGAATGGAACGAAACGTGGAATTTAAAGCGGAATGTAACGTGGAATGTAATGGAATGGAAGGTGGAATGGAATGGAATGGAATGTGGAAGGGAAAGTGGAAGGTAATGTGGAATGGAATGGAATGGAAATTGCAATGGAATGTGAAATGGAAAGTGGAATGGAATGGAATGGAACGTGGAATGGAACATAGAATGGTAAGGAATGGGACGTGTAGTAGAACGTGGAATGGAATGTGGAATGGAAAGTGGAATGGAACGTGGAATGGAATGCAATGGAATGTGGAATGGAAAGGAAGGGAACGTGAAATAGAATAGAAGGGAATGGAAGGTGCCATGGAATGTGGAAAGGAATGTGGAATGGAATGGAATGGAACGTGGAATGGAACGTGGAATGCATCGTGGAATGGAAAGTGGGATTGACCGTGGAATGTTATGTGGAAAGGAATGAGGAATGGAATATGGAATGCAACGTGAAATAGAATTATATGGAACGTTGAATGGAACATGGAATGTAATGGAATGGAACGTGGAAAGGAATACGGAATGGAATGAGGAATGGAACGTGGAATGCAACGTGGAATGAATGGAATGGAATGTGGAATGGAATGTGCAATGGAACGGACTGGTATGTGGCAAGGAATGTGGAATGCAATGTGGAATGGATGAAATGGAATGTGGAATGGAATGCGGAAGGGAATGGAATGGAATGTGGTATGGAGTGTGGAATGGAATGTGTAATGGAATGTGGAAAGGAATGCAAAGGAATGTGTAATGGAATGTGGATGGGAATTTGGAATGGAATGTGGAATGGAACAGAATGCAATGTGGAATAGAACGTGGAATGCAATGTGCAAAGGAAAGTGGAATTGAATGGAATGGAACACGGAATGGAACGTGGAGTGGAATGGAAAGGAAAGTTTAATGGAACATAAAATGGAACGTGGAATGCAACGGGCAATTTAAAGTACAATGGAACGTGGAATAGAAAGGAATGGAAAGTGGAAAGAGACATGGAATGGAATGGAATGCAACATGGAATGTAATCTGCAATGGAATGTGGAATGGAATGTGGAATGGAAAGTAATGGAATGTGGAAATGGAATGTTTAATGGAATGTAATGTAAAGTGGAATTGAATGGTATGAAATGTGGAATGGTATGGAATGGAATGTGGAATGGAATGTGGACTGGAATGGAATGCAATATGGAATGGAAAGTGGAATGGAATGGAATGGAATGTGGAAAGGAATGTAATGGAATTTGGAATGGAATGTGGAATGGAATGTGGAATGGAGCGAAATGGAAACTAGAATGGAATGTACAACGGAATTTGGAATGGAAAGTGGAACGGAAAGGAATGGAATGTCAAAAGGAACGAGGAATGGAATGGAATGGAACGTGAAATTGAACTTGGAATGGAACGTGGAATGGAACATGGAATGGAATGGAATTAAACGTGCAATGGAATGCGGAAGGTAATGTAGAATGGAACGTGCAAAGGAAAGTGTAATGGAATGGAATGGAAAGTGGAATGGAATGTGAAATTGAAAGAGGAATGGAAAGTGCAATGGAATGTGGAATGTAATGTGGAATGGAAAGGAATGTAATGTGGAATAGAATTTGGAAGGGAAAGGAATGGAATCTGGAGTGGAATGGAATATAAATTGATGAAATTGGAATGGAAAGTTAAGGATTGTGAAATGGAACGTGGAATGGAATATGCAATGGAAGGGAATGGAATGTGGATGAAAAGGAATGGAATTCGCAGTGGAATGGAATTTTATGGAATGTGGAATGGAATTTTACGGAATGTGGAATGGAATGCAATGGAATGTAGAATGGAATGCAATGGAATGTAGAATGGAATGGAATGGAATGGAATGGAATGGAATGGAATGCAATGTGGAATTGAATGGAATGTGAAGTGGAATAGAATGGAATCGAATGTGGAATGGAATGGAATGGAGTGTGAAATGGAATGGAAAGGGACGTGGAATGGAATGGAATGCAATGGAACGTGGAATGCAATGGAATGGAATGTGGAATGGAATGGGAATGGAATGGAATGGAATGTGGAATAGAATGGAACGGAACGTGGAAAGGAATTTGGAAGGGAATGTGGAATGTAATGTGGTATGGAATGGAATGCAATGGAATGGAATGCGGAATAGAATGGAATGGAAATTGGAATGCAATATAATGGAATGGAATGCACATTTGAAAGAATGGAATGTGGAAAGGAATGGAATGGAATGTAGAATGGAAAGGAATGGAATTTGGATTCGAATGGAATGGTATGGAATGTGGAATGAAATGGAATGGACGGAGAATGGTATGTGGAATGGAATGTGAAATGGAATGTGGAATGGAAAGGAATGGAATGTGGAATGGAATGTGGAAGGGAATGGAATGGAATGTGGAATGGAATGGAATGGAAGTAGGAATAGAATGGAATATAATGGAATGTGCAATGGAATGTGGAATGGAATGTGGAATGGAATGGAATGGAATGTGGAACAGAATTGAACTTGGAAAGGAATGGAAAGCAATGTGGATTTGAATGGAATGGGATGAAATGTGGAATGGAATGGAATGGAATGTGGAATGGAATGTGGAATGGAAAGGGGAATGGAGTGGATCATGGAATGGAATGTGGAATGGAATGTGGAGTGGAATGTAGAATGGAATATGGAACGGAATATAGAATGGAATGTGGAATGGAACAGAAGGGAATGTGGAATGGAACAGAATGGAATGTGGAATGGAAAGTGGAAATAAAAGTGCAATGGAACTTGGGAAGGAATGGAATGGAACGTGGAATGAAATGTGGAATGGAATTGAATGGAATGTGGAATGTAATGTGCAATGGCATCTGGAATGGAATGGAACGGAAAGTGGAATGGAAGATGGAGTTGAATGGAAAGGAATGTGAAATGGAATGCAATGGAATGTGGAATGGAATGTGGAATGGAATGGAATGGAATGTGGAATGCAATGTGGAATGCAAAGGAAAGGAATGGAACGTGAATTTGAAAGGAATGGAATGTGGAATGGAACGTGGAATGAAATATGGAATGGAATGTTTAATGGAATGGAATGGAATGTGGAATGGAATGGAATGCAATGTGGAATAGAATGGAATGGAATGGAAATTTCAATGGAATGTCTAATGGAATGTGGAATGGAATGGAATGGAATGTGGAATGGAATTGAATGGAATGTTATGGAATGTGGAATTGAATGGAATGGAATGTGGATTTGAATGGAATGGAATGGAAAGAGAAATTGAATTTGGAATGGAATGTGGAATGGAATGAAATGGAATGTGAAATGGAATGGAATGGAATATGGAATGGAATGTGGAATGCAATATAATGTGGAATGGAATGTGCAATGGAATGTGGAATGGAGTGGAAAGGAATGTGGAATGGAAGGTGGAGTTGAATTGAAAGGAATGTGGAATGGAATGCGATGAAATGTGGAACGGAATGTGGAATGGAATGGAATGGAATGTGGAATGGAATGTTGAATGGAATGTGGAATGTAATGCGTACTGGAATGGAATGGAACGTGGAATGAAATGTGGAATGAAAAGGACTGTAATGTGGAGTGGAATGTGGAATGGAATGGAATGGAAAGAGGAATGCAATGGAATGGAATGTGCAATAGAATGGAATGGAATGGAATGGAATAGGAATGGAATAGGAATGGAATGGAATGTGGAATGGAATGTGGAACGGAATGTGGAATGGAATGTGGAATGGAATGGAATCATATGTGGAAAGGAATGTGGAATGGAATGGAATGAAATGTGGAATGGACTGTTGAATGGAATGTGGAATGCAATGTTGAATGGAATGACATGAAATGTGGAATGGAATGTGGAATGGAATGTGGAATAGAACGGAATATATAGTGGAATGAAATGTAGAATTGAATGTGGAAATGAAAGTGGAATGTAATGTAATGCAAAGTGGAATGGAACGTGAAATGGAATGCCATGGAAAGTGGAAAGGAAAATGGAATGTAACGTGGACTGGAGCATGTAATTGAATGTGGAATGGAATGGAATGAAATGTGTAATAGAATGGAATGGAAAGTGGAATGAAAAGTGGAATGGAATGTGGAAGGGAACGGAATGGTATGTGGAAAGAAAGATGGAATAAAATGTGGAACGGGATGTGGAATGTAATGGAAAGGAATGTGGAATGGAATGCAAAGTAATGTGGAATGGAATGCAACGGAAAGTGAAATGCAATGTGGAATTGAATGTGGAGTGGAAAAGAATGGTATGTGGAATGGAATGTGGAATGGAGTGCGGAATGCAGTGTGTAATGCAACAGAAAGGAATGTGGAATGGAATATGGAATGGAATGTGGAATGGAATGGAATGGATTGTGAAATGAAATGGAATGGAATGGTATGGAATGTGGAACGGAATTGAATGCAATGTGGAAAAGAACGTGTAATGGAATGTGGTACGCAACGTGGAATGCAACCCGGAATGGAATGGAATGGAATGTGGAATGGAATGTGAGATGGAATGGAATGGAATGTGGAATGGAAATTGGAGTGGAATGTGGAATGGAATGGAATAGAATGTAGCATGCAATGTAGAATGGAATGTGGAATGGAATGGAATGTGGAATGGAATGTTAAATGGAATAGAATGGAATGTGAAACGGAATGTGGAATGGATTGTGAAATGGAATGTGGAATGGAATGGGGAATGGAATGTGGAATGGATAGTGCAATGGAAAGAGGAATAGAATGGAGTGGATCCTGTAACGAAACGAGGAATGGAATGGAATGGAATGTGGAATTCAATCTTTAATGCAATGTGGAATCAAAAAGAATGGAATGTGGAATTGAATGTGGAATGAAATGGACTGGAAAGTGGAATGGAATGTTGAATGGAACGTGGAATGGAATGTGGAATGGAATATAATGGTATGTGGAATGGAATGTTGAATGGAACGGAATGGAATGTGGAATGGAATGTGGAATGGAATTTGGAAAGGAAAGTGTAATGGAATGGAAATCAATGTTGAATGGAATGAGGAATTGAATGGAATGGAACGTGGAATGGAACGTGGAATGGGACATGGAATGGAATATTTAATGGAATGTGGGATAGAAGGGAATGGAATGTGAAATGAAATGGAATGGAAAGTGGAATGGAATGTGCAATGGAATGGAATGGAATGTGGAACGGAATGTGGAATGGAATGTGGAATGCAATGTCGAGTGGAGTGTGGAATCAAATGTAGAATGGAGCGCAATAGAAAGTAGAATGGAATGTGTAATGAAATGCAGAATGGAACATGTAATGGAATGTGGAATGCAATGTAGAGAGGAATGGAATATGGAATGGAATGGAATGAAAAGTGGAATGGAATGTGGAATGGAATGCAATTTAATGGGAAATGGAATGGAATGGAATGTGAAATGAAAAGCGGAATGGAAAGTGAAATTGAATATGAAATGGAATGGAAGGGAATGCGGAATGCAATGGAGTGGAATGTGAAAAGGAATGTGGAATGGAAAGAGGAATGGAATCTGGAATGAAATGTGGAATGGAATGGAATGCAATATGAAATGGAATGTGGAATTGAATGGAATGGAATGTGGAATGGAATGGAATGGAATAAGGAATGGAATGGAAAGGAATGTGGAACGGAATGTGGAATGCAATGTGGAATGGAATCTCGAAAGGAATGTGGAATGGAACGGAATGGAATGTTAAATGGAATGTGGAATGGAATGGAATGGAATGTGGAATGGAATGGAATGGAATGCGGAAGGGAATGTGGAAGGGAATGTGGAATGCAATGTGGAGTGCTATGTGGAATGGATTGTGGAATGGAACGGAATTGAAAGTGGAATGGATTGTGCAATGAAACTTGGAATGGAATTTGGAAATGATTGGAATGTGGAAATTAATGGAATGGAATCTGGAATGGAATGGAATGGAATTTGCAACGGAATGTAGAATGGAATGGAATGGAATATGGAATGAAATGTGGAATGGAATGGAATGGAAAGCGGATTGGAACATCGAATGCATCGCGGAATGGAAAGTTCAATGAAATGTCGATTGGAATGGAATGGAATGTGGAAAGGAATGAAATGGAATGTGGAATGGAATGTGTAATTGAATGGAATGCAATGTGGAATGGAATGTGAAATGCAATGTGGAATGCAATGTGGAATGAAATGTGAAATGGAATGGGGATTGGAATGAAATGACACGTGGAATGGAATGTGGAATGGAATGGAATGGAATGTGGAATGGAATGGAATGGAATGTGGAATGGAATTGAATAGAATGTGGAATGGAGTGGAATGGTACGTGAAATAGAATGTGGAATGGAATGTGGAATGCAATGCGGAATGTAACAGAATGGAATGTGGAATGAAATGGAATCGAATATGGAAGACAATGGAATGGAATGGAATAGAATGTGGAATGGAATGGAATGGAAAGTGGAATGGAATGGAATGGAATTTGGAATGGAATGGAATGGAACGTAGAATGGAATGTGGAATGGAATGTGGAAAGGAATGTGGAATGGAATGTGGAATGGAATGTGGAAGGGAACACGGCATTGAACGGAATGGAATGTGGAATGGAATGTGGAATAGAATGTGGAACGGAATGGAATGGAATGTGGAATGGAATGTGGAATAGAATGTCGAATGAAATATGGAATGGAATGGAATGGAATATATAAGAGAATGGATTGGAATGTAGAAATGAATTTGAAATGGAACGGAATGGAATGTGGAATGGAATGTGGAATGAAAAGGAATGGAATGTGGAATGGAATGTGGAATGCAGTGTGGAATAGAATGTGGAATGTAACGGAGTGGAATGTGGAATGCAATGCGGAATGGAGAGTGGAATGGTACGTGGAATGGAACGGAAGGTGGAATGGAAAGAGGAATGTAATGGAATGGATTGTGGAAACGAATGGAATGGAATGGTATGGAATATGGGATGGAATGTGGAATGGAACGTGGAAAGTAACGTGGAATGGAAAGTGCAATGGAACATGGAATGGAAGGTGGAATGTAATGTAATGGAAAGTGGAATGGAATGTGGAATGGAATGGAATGGAGCATGTAATGGAATGTGGGATGGAAAAGAATGGAATGTGGAATTCAATGTGGGATGGAACGTGGAATAGAATGTAGAAGGAATGTGGAATAGAATGTGATATGTAATTGAATGGAAAGTGGAAGGGAAAGGAATGGAATGTGGAATAGAATGGAATGGAATGGAATGTGGAATGGAATGGAATGGAATGTGGAATAGAATGGAATGGAAAGCAATGGAGTAAAGAATGGAATGGAATGGAATGTGGGATGCAATGTAATGTAATGGAAAGTGAAATTCAATGGAATGGAATGTGGAATGGAATGGAATGGAAAGTGGAATGGAATGGAATCGAATGTGGATTGGAATGGAATGGATTGTGGAATGGAACATGGAATGGAATGTGGAATGGAACGTGGAATGGAATGGAATGGAATGTGGAATGGAATCGAATGGAATGTGGAATAGAATGGAATGGAACGAAATGTGTAATGGAATGTGGAATGAAATGGATTGCAATATGGAAAGGAAAGGAATGGAAAGTGGAACGGAATGGAATGTGGAATGGAACAGAAAGGAATGTGGATTGTAATGGAATGCAATGTGTATTGGAATGGAATGGAATGGAAAGTGAAACGGAATATGGAATGGAATGTGAAATGGAATGTGGAATGGAATGTGTAATGGAAAGTGGAATGGAACGGAATGGAACGTGGAGAGGAACGCGGAATGAATCATGGAATGCAACTTAGAATGGAATGCGGAATGGAACTGATTGGAATGTGGAATGGAATGTGAGATGGAAGGTGGAATGGAATGTGGAATGTAATGTATTGGAATGTGCGGTGGAATGTGGAATGCAATGCGATGGAACGTGGAATGGAAAGTGGAATGGATCGTGGAATGGAACATGGAGTGGAACATGGAATTGAACATGGAATTAAATGTGGAATGGAATGGAATGGAATGTGGAATGGAAAGTGGCATGAAATGCAAAGGAATGTAGAATGGAAGGAGGAATATAGTGGAATGGAGTGTGGTTGGAAGGTGGAAAGGAACGTGCAGTGGATTGTGGAATGAAATGTGGAATGGAATGTGGAAACGAATGGAATCGAGTGTAGAATGGAATGTGGAATGGAAAGTGGAGCGTAATGTGGAATGGAATGTGGAATGGAAAGGAATGGAAAGGAATGGAATGTGAAATGGTGTAGAATGCAATCTAATGTGAAATGGAATGGAGTTGAGTGGAATGAGGAGTGGAATGGCATGGAAAGTGGAATGGAAAGTGGAATGGAATGTGGAATTGAATGGAAAGGAATGTGGAAAGGAATATGGAACGGAATCTAATGGAACGTGCAATAGAACGTGGAATGGAATGGAATGGAATGGAATGGAATGGAATGTGGTATGGAATGTGGAGTGGAATGGAATGGAAAGTGGGAAGGAATGCAATGGAATGTGGAATGAAATGTGGAATGTGCTGGACTGGAATGTGAAATGCAATGTGGAGTGGAATGGAAAGGAATTTGGAATGCAATAGAATGGAATGTGGAATGCATTGTGGAAAGTTATGAGGAATGGAATGTGGAATGGAACACAATGGAATGTGGAATGGAATGTGGAATGGAATATGGAATGAAAAGTGGAATGGAAGGTGGAATGGAATGGAATGGAATGTGGAATGGAATGTTGAATGGAATGGAGTGGAATCTGGAATGGAATGTGGAGAGGAATGGAACGGTATGTGGAATGGAATGTGGAGGGGAATGGAATGGAATGTGTAATGGAATGCAATGGAATGTGGATTGGAATGTGGAATGGAATAGAATCGAATGTGGAAGGGAATGTTGAAAGGAATGTGGAATGGAATGAGGAATGGAATGGAATGGTATGGAATATGGAATGGAATGTAATGGAAATTGGAATGGAACGTGGAAAGTAACGTGGAATGGACAGTGCAATGGAACACGGAATGGAAGGTGGAAAGTAATGGAATGGATTGTGGAATGGAATGTGGAAAGGAATGGAATGGAAAATGTAATGGAATGTGGGATGGAAAGGAATGGAATGTGGAATCCAGTGTCGGATGGAATGTGGAAGAGAATGTAGAATGGAATGCGGAATGGAATGTGGAATGTAATTGAAAGGAAAGTGGAATGGAATGGGATGGAATGTTGAAAAGAATGGAATGGAATGGAATGTGGAATAGAATGGAATGGAAAGGAATGGAATGTAGAATGGAATGGAATGGAATGTGGAATGCAATGTAATGGAATGGAATGTGAAATTGAATGCAATGGAATGTGGAATGGAATGGAATGGAATGTGGAATGGAATAGAATGGAATGTGGAATGGAATGGAATGGAATGTGGAATGGAACGTGGAATGGAATGTGGAATGGAACGTGGAATGGAATGGAATCGAATGTGGAGTGGAATCGAATGGAATGTGGAAAAGAATGGAATGGAATGAAATGTGGAATGGAATGTGGAATGAAAAGGAATGGAATATGGAACGGAAAGGAATGTGGACTGTAATGGAATGCAATATGTAATTGAATGTAATGAATTGCAATGGAAAGTGAAATGGAATGTGGAATGGAATGTGAAATGGGATGTGGAATGGAATGTGGAATGGAATGAAATGAAAAGTGGAATGGAATGGAATGGTACGTGGAGAGGATCGTGGAATGAAACGTAGAATGGAATGAGGAATGCAATTTATTGGAATGTGGAATGGAATGTGAGATCGAATGTGGAATGGAATGTGGAATGGAATGTATTGGAATGTGCAGTGGAATGTGGAATGCAATGGGATGGAACATGGAATGGAACGTGGAATGAATCGTGGAATGGAACTTGGAGTGGAACATAGAAATTAATGTGAAATTAAATTTGGAATGGAATGTGGCATGGAATGAATGGAATGTGAGATGGAATGTGGAATGGAATGTGGAATGGAATGTGGAATGGAATGTATTGGAATGTGCAGTGGAATGTGGAAAGCAATGGGCTGGAACGTGGTAAGGAATGTGGAATGAAACGTGGAATGGAACGTGGAGTGGAATGTAGAATTGAAAGTGGAATTAAATGTGGAATGGAATGGAATAGAATGTGGAATGCAATGTGGCATGGAATGGAAAGGAATGTAGAATGGAAGGAGAAATATAGTGGAATGGAATGTGGTCGAAATGTGGAATGCAAACTGCAATGGATTGTGGAATGAAATGTGGAATGGAATGTGGAAACGAATCGAATGGAGTGTAGAATGGAATGTGGAATGGAAAGTGGAACGGAACGTGGAATGAAATGTGGAATGGAAAGGTATGCAATGAGAAAAGTTATAGAATGTAGTGTAATGTTGAGTGGAATGGAATTGAGTGGAATGTGGAGTGGAATGGAATGTGGAATGGAATGTGGAATGGAATGTGGAAAGGAATGTGGAATTGAATGGAATGGAAAGTGGAATGGAATGTAATGGAACGTGCAATGGAACGTGGAATGGAATGGAATGCAATGGAATGAAATGTGGAATGGAATGTGGAGGGGAATGGAATGGAAAGTGGAAAGGAATGCAATGGAATGAGGAATGCAATGTGGAATGTGCTGGACTGGAATGTGAAATGGGATGTGGAGTGGAATGGAAAGGAATGTGGAATGGAAGGTGGAATGGAATGGAATGGAACGTGGAATGTAACGTTGAATGGAACGTGGATTTGAAGGTAGAATGCAACGTTGAATGGAATGGAATGGAACATGGAATGGAATGTGCAATGGAATGTGGAATGAAATGGAATGGAATGTGGAATGAAATGGAATGGAATGTGGAAATGAATGTGGAATGGAATGTGGAATGGAATGTGGAATGGAATGTGGAATGGAATGGAAGGTCGGATGGAATACAATGGAATGTGTATAAGAATAGAATGGAATGTGGAAAGGAATGTGGAATGGAATGGAATGGAATGTGGAATAGAATGTGGAATGAAATGCAATGGAATGTGGAATGGAATGTAGACTGGAGTGGAATGGAATATGGAATGGAATGTGGAACGTAATGGAATGGAATGTGGAATGGAATTCAATGGAACGGTATGGAATGTGGAAAGGAATGGAATGTGGAATGGAATATAGAATGGAACCTGGAAACTAACGTGGAATGGAGCGTGGAATTGAATGTGGACTGGAATGGAAAGTGATGTGGAATGAAATGTGGAATGAAGTGGAAAGGAATGCGGAACGGAAAGTAATGGAATGTGGAAAGGAAAGGAATCCTATGGAACGTGGAATGGAATGAAATGGAATGTGGAGTGGAATGGAATGGAAATTGGAAAGTAACGGAATGGAATGTGGAATGGAACAAAATGTAATGTGGAAAGGAATGGAATGGAATGGAATATGGAATGGAGTGGAATGGAATGGAAGGCAATGCGGAATGGAATGGAATGTAATGAGGAATGCAATGGAATGGAATGGAAAGTGAAATGGAATTTAAGGTAATGTGGAATAGAATGGAATGGAATATGGATTGGAATGTGGAATGCAATGGAATGGAATGTGGATTGGAATGTGGAATGAAATGGAAAGGAATGTGTAATGGAATGTGGTATGGAATGTGGAATGGAACCCAATGTCATGTGGAATGGAATGTGGAATGGATTGTGTAATGGAATCGAAAGGAATGTGGAATGGAATGTGTAACGGAATGGAAGAGAATGTAGAATGGAACGTCGAAAGGAACGTGCAATGGAAAGGAATGGAATGGAATGGAATGTGGAAAGGAATGTGGATTGGAAAGTGGAATGGTATGGAATGGAATGTGGAATGGAATGGCATGGAATGTTGAATAGAATGGAATGAAATGTGGAATGGAATGGGAAGGAATGGAATGTCGAATGGAATGGGAAGGAATGGAATGTCGAATGGAATGGGAAGGAATGGAATGTCGAATGGAATGTGAAATGGAATGGAAAGGAATGTGGAATGGAATGGAAAGGAATGTGGAATGGAAAGTGGAATGGAATGTGGAATGGAAAGTGGAATTGAAAGGAATCAAATGTGGAATGGAATGTGGAATGGAATGGAATGGGATGTGGAATGCAATGTGGAATGGAAAGGAATGGAATGTGGAATAGAATGGAAAGGAATGTGGGATGGAATGGAATGTAATGTGGAATGGAATGTGGAAAGGAATGGAATGGATTGTGAAATGGAATAGAATGGAATGGAATGGAATGTGCAAAGAAATGCAGAATGGAATGGAATGGAATGGAATAGAATGTGGATTGGAATGTGGAATGGAATGGAATGGAGGAAAGTGGAATGGAATTTGATATGGAATGGAATGGAAAGTGGAATGAAATGTGGAAAGAATGGAATTGAATGTGGAACGGAATGGAATGGAATGTAGAACGGATTGGAATGGAATGTGGAATGGAATGTGAAATGGAAAGTGTAATGCAGTGTGGAATGGAATGTGGAAAGGAATGGAATGTAATGTGGAATGGAAAGTGAAAATTAAAGTGAAATGGAACGGAATGGAATGTGGAATGGAATGCGGAATTGAATGTGGAATGGAATGTAATGGAAAGAGGAATGGAATGTGGAATGGAGTGTGGAAAGGAATGTACAATGGAACAGAATGGTATGTGGAATGGAATGTGGAATGCAAAGTGTAATGGAATGGAATGGAATTTGTAATGGATCGTGTAATGAAATGGGATGGTTCATGGAAGGGAACGTGGAATGGATTGTGGATTGCAATGGAATGGAACTTGGAATGGAATGTGGAAAGGAATGTGGAAAGGAATGGAACGGAATATGGAATGGAAGGTGGAATGGAATGGAACGAAATGTGGAATGCAATGTAAAACAATGCGAAAACAAATGTGGAATGGAATGTGGAATGTAATGTAGCATGGAATGGAAAGTTCAAAGGAATCTGGAATGGAAGGTAATGGAATGTGGAATGGAATGAAGAATGGAATGTGGAATGGAACGTGGAATGGAACGGAATGGAACGTGTAATAGAATGTGGACTGGAACTTGGAAAGGAATGTGGAATTGAATGAGGATTGGAATGGAATGGAATGTGGAATGTAATGTGCAATGGAATGGAACGGAATGTGGAATGGAACGTGGAATGGAATGGAATGGATTGGAATGTGGCATGGAATGTGCAATACAATGGAATGGAATGTGGAATGGAATGGAATTGAATGCGGAATGGAACGTGGAATGGAATGTGCAATGGAATGTGGAATGGAATGGAATAGAAAGTGGAAGGGAACATGGAAATGATTGTGGAATGGAACGTGGAATGGATCGTGGAATGGAATGGAATGGAATGTGGAACAGAACGTGGAATGGAATCTGGAATGGAATGTGGAATGCAATGGAATGGAATGTTGAATGGATTGTGGAATGTAATGGATTGAAATATGGAATGGAATGCGGAATGGAATGTGGAACGCAATTTGGAATGGAATATGGAATGGAAAGAACTGTAATGAGGAATGGAATGTGGAATGGAATGGAATGGAAAGTGGAATGGAATGTGTAATGGATTGGAATGGAAGGTTTAAATGGAATTGTATGGAATGTGGAATGGAATATGGACTGGAATGGAAAGCAATGTGGAATGGAATGTGGAATGGAACGTGGAATGGAACGTGGAATGGAACGTGGAAAGGAATGTGGAATGAAATGGAATGGAATCTGTAATCGAAGGGAATGGATTGTGCAATGGAATGTGGAATGGAATGGAATGGAAAGGAATGGAATGTGAAAGGCAATGGAATGGAAGGTGGAGTGGAAAGGAATGGAACGTGGAATGGAACGCAGAATAAAACGTGGAATGCAACGTGGAATGGAAAGTGGAATGGAATGGAATCTAATGTGGAATGGAAGGGAATTGAATGGAATGGAAGGAGGAATGGAATGTGAAATTGAAGGTGAAACTTAACGTGAAATGGAATGAAACCGAACGTGGAATGGAATGGTATGGAACGTGGAATGGAATGGAACGGAACGTGGAATGGAACGTGGAATGCAAAGTGGAGAGGAACGTGGAACATAATGGAATGGAACGTGGAAAGGAAGGGAATGGAATGTGGAATGTAATGGAATGCAATGTTGAATGGAATGGAATGGAATGGAACATGGAGCGGAACGTGGAATGCAATGGAATGGAACGTGGAATGGAACGTCCAATGTAACGTCGAAGGGTACATGGAATGGAATGGAATGGAAAGTGGAATGGAATGTGGTATGCAATGTGGAATGTAAAGAATTGGACTGTGGATTGGAATGGAATGGAATGTGGCACGGAATGTGGAATGGAATGTGGAATGGAATGTGGAAAGGAAAGTGGAATGTAATAGAATGGAATGTGGAATGAAGCGAGCAATGCAATGGAATGGAAGGTGGAATGGAACGTGGAATGGAACGTGGAATGGAACGTGGAATAGAATGTGGAATGGAATGGAATGGAATGTGGAATGCCTTGGAATGGTATGTGGAATGGAATGTGGAATGGAATGAGGAATGGAATGTGGAATGGACTGGAATGGAATGTGGAGTGAAATGGAATGGAAAGTGGAATGAAATGGAGTGGAATGTGGAATGGAATGGAATGTGTAATGGAATGGAAAGGAATGTGGAATAGAATGGAATGGAATGGAATGTGGAATGGAATGTGGAACGGAATGTGGAATTGAATAGAATGCAATGTGGAATGGAAGGTGGAATGGACTGGAATGGAATGTGGAATAGAATGTGGAAGGAAATGTGGAATGAAATGTGGAACACTAAGTGGAATGGAATGGAATGGGATGTGGAATGGAACGTGGAATGCAATTGAATGGAATCTGGAATGGGAAAGAATGCAATGTGGAATGGAATGGAATGGGATGTGGAATGGAATGAGGAATGCAATGGAATGAAATGAGGAATGGATTGTGGAATGGAAAGGAATGGAAGGTGGTAAGGAAATCGGAATGTAATGGCATGGAAGGTGAAATGGAATGTGGAATGGATTTGAATGGAATGTGGAATTGAATGGAATGCAATGCAAAGTGGAATGGAAAGGAATGGACTGCAGAATGGAATGGAATGGAATACGGAATCGAATGGAATTAAATGTGGAATGGAATGTGGAATGGAACGGAATTGAAAGTGAAATGAAATTGAATGGAATGTGGAATGGAATGTGGAATGGATTGGAATGGAAAGTGGAATGGAATATGGAATGGAAAGGAATGGAAAGTGGAATGGAATGTGGAATGGAATGGAGAGTGGAATGGAATGTGGAATGGAATGGAATGGAATGTGAAACGGAATGGAATGGAATGTGGAACCGAATGTGGAATGGAATGGAATGGAATGTGAAACGGAATGGAATGGAATGTGGAACGGAATGTGGAATGGAATGGAATGGAATGGAATTCGGACTGGAATGGAATAGAATGGAATTCCATTATACATTGAATTCCTTTCCATTCCACATTTCATTTCATTACACATTCCATTCCATTTCATTCCATTCCATTCGTCTCCATTCCACATTCCATAGCATTCCATTCCATTCCATTCCACATTCCATTCCATTCCATTTCATTCCACATTCCATTCCACATTCCATTCCATTCCATTCCATTGCATTCCATTCCACATTCCACTCCATTCCATTCCATTCCATTCCATTCCACTTTCCATTCCAATCCATTCCAAATTCCATTCCACATTCCATTACATACCATTCCAGGTTCCATTCCACATGCCATTCCACTTTCCATTCCATTACATTCCACATTCCATTCCACATTAAATTCCATTCCATTACACTTTCGATTGCATTCCACTTTGCTTTCCATTCCGTTGCATTCCATTCCACATTCCATTCCAAGTTCCATTCCACTACATTCCACTTTCCATAATATTCCGTTCAACGTTCCATTCCTTTCCATGCAACATTCCATTCCACAATCCATTCCATTCCATTCCATTCCACATTGCATTCCATTCCTTTCCATTGCACATTCCATTCAATTCCATTCCACATTCCATTCCAATCCATTCCACATTCCATACCACATTCCATTGCATTCCATTCCACGTTCCATTCGATTCCACGTTCCATTCCATCCTATTCGACGATACATTCCACGTTCCATTCCGTGTTCCATTCCACGTTATATTCCATGTTCCATTCCATTGTATTCCATATTCCGTTCCTCATTCCATTCCACCTTCCATTCCATTCCATTACAAAATCCATTCAACGTTACATACCACTCCATTTCACATTCTATTCCATTCTACGTCCCATTCCATTCCATTCCAGGTTCCGTTCCATTCCACGTTCCATTCCATTCCATTCCACGTTCCATTCCATCCCACGTTCCATTCCTTTCCGTTCCACCATCCATTCCAAGTTCCATTCCGTCTTGCATTCCACTTTCCATTCCACGTTCCATTGCATTCCATTCCACTTTCAATTTTTTATTCCATTCCAACATTCCATTCCATTCCATTCCACATTCCATTCCACATTCCACTCCATTCCATCCCACGTTCCATTCCATTCCATTCCACATTCCATTCCAATCCGCATTCCATTCTACATTCCATCACATTCCATTCTACATTCCATTCCATTCCATTTCATTCCACATTCCATTCCATTCCTTTCCACATTCCACTCGATTCCATTCCATTGCAATCCACATTCCATTCCATTCCACTTTCCATTCCATATTCCTTTCCATTCCACTCCGCATCCCATTCCACATGCCGTTACATTCCATTCCACATTCCATTCCATTCCATTCCACATTCCATTCCACTCAATTCCATTCCATTCCATTCCATACCACATTCCATTCCACGTTCCATTCCAAATTCCATCCCATTACATTCCATGCCATTCCACATTCCATTCCATTCCACATTCCATTGCAGATTCCATTGCACATTCCATTCCATTGCATTCCATTCCATTCGACAATCCATTCCATTCCATTCCATTGCACAATCCATTCCATTCCATTCCATTCCACATTCCATTCCATTCCATTCCACATTCCATTCAATTCCTTTCCACATTCCTTTCCATTCCATTCCACATTCCATTCCATTCCATTCCACATTCCATTTCATTCCATTCCATTCCACATTCCATTCCAGATTCCATTCCAGATTCCATTCCACATTCCATTCCATTCCATTCCACATTGCATTCCATTCCGTTCCACATTCCATTCCATGTTACATTCCACATTCCATTGCACATTCCCTTCCACTCAATTCCCTTCCATACCATTCAATTCCACATTCCGTTCCAGATACCATTACTTTCAATTCAATTCCTTTCCACATTCTATTTCATTTCTCATTCCATTCCATTCCAGTCCACATTCCATTAAATTCCATTCTATTCCACAATCCATTCCAGTTTCCATTCCACATTCCGTCCCACATTCCATCCCATTCCATTCCATTCCATTCCACATTCCATTCCACTTTCCATTCCATTCTATTCCACATTCCATTCTACATTCCATTCCACCTTCCATTCCATTCCTTTCGACATTCCATTCCATTCCATTCCATTCCAGATTCCATTTCATTACATTCCACATTCCTTTCCAGTCCATTCAACATTCCATTCCTCATTCCATTCCACTACATTCCACATTCCATTCCAGATTGCACTCCATACCACTCCATATTCCATTCCATTCCATTCCACATTCCATTCCACATTCCATTCCATTCTATTCCATGTGTCCATTCCATTCCATTCCAGTTCTCTTTCCATTCCATTTCATTCCACATTCCATTCTATTCCATTAGATTCCATTCCATGTTCCATTCCACGATCCATTCCACATTCTGTTCCATTCAATTCCACATTCCAATCCACATTCCATTCCACCTGGCGTTCCGTTCTATTCCATATTCCAATGCACCTTCAATTCCATTACATTCCACGTGCTATTCCAGTCCACATTCCATTTCTTTCCATTCCATTCCACATTCATTTCCATTATATTCCACGTTCCATTCCATTCCATTGCACTTTCCATTCCTTTGACTTCCACTATCCATTCCATTATATTCCACGTTCCATTCCATTCCATTCCTACTTCCGTTCAATTCCATTCCATTCCACATTCCATTCCATTCCATTCCATTCCACCTTCCATTCCACAATCCACTCCTCTTTCCATTCCATTCCATTCCATTCTTCTCCACGTTCCATTCAACATTCTATTCAACATTCCTTTCCGTTCCATTAGATTCCATTCCACGTTCCATTCAAAATAACATTCCACATTCCATTCCATTCCATTCCATTCCACGTTCCATTCCACATTCCATTCCATTCCATTCCACTTTAAATTCCATTCCAATCCATTCCATTGCATTCCACATTCCATTCCAGTCAATTCCATTCGACATTCCATTCCATTCCATTCCACATTCCATTCAAATCCATTACACATTCCTTTCCACTTTCTATTCCATTCCATCCCATGTTGCATTCCACATTCCATTGCATCCCTTTCCCCATTCAATTCCATTCCATTCCACATTCCATTCTATTTCTATTTCACATTCCATTCTATTTCCATTTCACATTCCATTCCATTGCACATTCGATTCCTCATTCCATTCCATTTCATTCCACATTCCAATCCATTCCATTCTAGATTCCTTTCTACATTCCATTCCATTCCATTCCAGATTCCATTCCACATTCCATTCCATTCCATTCCACATTCCATTCCATTCCTTTCCATTCCTTTCCACATTCCATTGCATTCCATTCCTCATTTCATTCCACATTCCATTCTGTTCTATTCCACATTTCATTCCATTCCATTCCACTCCATTCCATTCCACTTTCCATTCCATTCCATTCCATTCCACATTCCATTCCACATTCTATTCCATTCCATTCCATATTTCATTCCACTCCATTCCATTCCATTGCATTCCTCATTCCATTTCAGTCCATTCCATTCAACATTCCATTTGACATTCCATTCCTTCCATTCAAAATTCCATTCCGTTCCATTCCACGTTCCTTTCCACCTTCCATTGCATTATATTCTGCATTCCATTCCATTCCATTTTATTTCAATTTCATATTCCATTCTACTTCCATTTCACATACCATTCCACTCCACATTCCAATCCATTACGTTCCATATTCCATTCAACGTTCACTTCCATTCCATTTTACAATCTATTCCATTCCACTTTGCATTCCATTCTGTTCCATTCCATTCCACATTCCATCCACGTTTCATTCCAATCCATTCCAATTTCCATACTATTCCATTTCACGTTCCAAACCATTCCATTCCACATTCCTTTCCATTCCAGTCCACGTTCCAGTCCATTCTACTTTCCATTGCACTCCATTCCACGACACATTCCACGTTCCGATCTATGTTCCATTCCATGTTGTATTCCATCTTCCATTCCATCCCATTAAACGTTCCATTCCTCATTGCTTTGCATTCCACATTTCATTCCACTCCATTGCATTCCACATTCTATTACATTCCGTTCCACATTCCATTCCATTCCATTCCATTCCACATTCCATTCCTTTCCACTCCACATTCCGTTCCATATTCCATTCCATTCCATTCCACATTCCATTCCATTCCAATTCACATTCCATTCCATTCCACATTCAATTCCATTCCATTCCATTTCATTCCATTCCACATTCCATTCCATTCCATTTCACAATCCATTCCATTCCATTCCACATTCCATTCCATTCCATTAAATTCCACATTCCATTCCACATTCCATTCCTTTCCACATTCCATTCCACAGTCAATTCCGGATTCCATTTCACATTCAATTCCACATTCAATTCCTTCAAATTCCATTCCATTCCATCCTCTTCCATTCCATTCCATTCCATTCCATTCAATTCCATTCCATTCCACATTCCTTTCCATTCCACATTCCATTCCATTCCATTCCACTTTGTGTTCCATTCCATTCCATTCGTTTCCACATTCCATTCCACATTCGATTCTATTCCTTTCCATTCCATTCCAGATTCCATTCCAATGCATTCCACCTTAAATTCCATTCCATTCAACATTACATTCCATTCCTTTCCTTTCCATTCCACGTTCCATACCATTCCATTCCATTCCACATTCCATTTCACATCACATTCCATTCCATTGCACATTTCTTTCCCATTCCATTCTATTCCTTTCCACATTCCATTCCACTTTCCATTCCAGATTCCATTTCATTCCATTCCACATTCCATTCCATTCCATTCCACATTCAATTACATTCCATTCCAGTCCCCTTTCCATTCGATTCAATTCCATTCCAGATACCATTCCATTGCATTCGACATTCCTTTCCATTCCTTTCCACTCTCCATTCCACATTCCATTCCCCTACATTCCACATTACTTTCCATTCTATTCCTGATTCCAATCCATTCCTTTCCATTCCATTGCACATTAAATTCCAGATTCCATACCAAATTCCATTTCACATTCCATTCCATTCCACATTCCTTTCCACATCCCATTTCATTCCATTCTACATTCCGTTCCACATTCCATTCTATTCCATTAAATTCCATTCCCTTCCAAATTCCTTTCAAATACATTCCCCATTCCTTTCCGTTCCAATCCATTCCATTCCATTCCATTACCGTTCCTTACCAGATTCCATTCCACTTTCCACTCCATTCCATTCCACATTCCATTCCATTCTATTCCACTCCAGCCGACATTCCGTTCCATTCCATTCCATTCCAGATTCCATTCCATTCAATTCCACATTCCTGTCCATTACATTCCACACTCCATTCCACATTCCATTCCACTACATTCCACATTCCGTTCCGCATTCGACTCTCTACCATTCCACATTCCATTCAATTCCATTCCACATTCCATTGCACATTCCATTCTATTCCACATTCCACATTCCATTGCACATTCCATTTCATTCCCCATTCCACATTCCATTCCATTCTATTCCATTCCACTCCTCATTCCATTACACATTACATTTCATTCCATTCCACTGTCCATTCCATTACTTTCCACGTTCCATTGCACATTCCATTCCATTCAATTCCACATTCCATTCCATTCCATTCCCTTCCAATCCACATTCCATTCTATTCCATTCCACATTCCATTCCACATTCCGTTTCACATTCCTTTCCTTTCCATTCCACATTCCATTCCATTTCGTTCTATTCTAGTTCACATTCCATTCCATTTTTTTCCATTCCGTTCCAGATTCCATTCCATTCAATTCCACATTCCTGTACATTACATTCCACACTCCATTCCACATTGCATTCCACTACATTCCACATTCCGTTCCACATTCCACTCCCTTCCACTCCACATTGCATTCAATTCCATTCCTCATTCCATTCCACATTTCATTCCATTCCACATTCCACATTCCTTTCCACTCTATTCCATTCCATTCCTCCTTCCATTACACATCACAATCCGATGTATTCCATTAGCCTTTCCATGTTCCATTCCACATTCCATTCCATTCCATTCCATTCCAATCCATTCCTCATTCAATTCCACATTCAATTCCAGTCCATTCCACATACCATTCAACTTTCCATTCCATTCCATTCCAAATTCCATTCCATTCTATTCCACGTTCCACTACAAATTCCATTCCACATTCCATTCCGCATTTCATTCCATTCGATTCCATTCTATTCCACATTCCATTCCACGTTCAATTCCATTCCACATTCCATTCCGCATTTCATTCCATTCGATTCCATTCTATTCCACATTCCATTCCTCGTTCCATTCAATTCCATTCCACCTTCCACTGCACGTTCGTTTCCACGTTCCATTCCATTCCCTTCCACGTTCCCTTCCTCTTTCCATTTCACGTTGCATTCCGTTCCATTCCACATTTCATTCCACATTCCATTCCACGTTGCATTCCATTCCATTCAACATTCCATTCCACATTCCATTCCATTCCACATTCTATTCCACATTCCATTTCATTCCATTAAACATTCCATTCCATTCCATTCCATTCCATTCCATTCCATTCCATTCCATTCCAGATTCCATTCCACATTCCATTCCAATCCTTTCCTCATTCCCTTCCAAATTCCATTCAATTTGATTCCATATTCCATTCCATTCCATTCCACATTCCATTATATTCCACTTTTCATTCCATTAAATTCCATACCATGCCAAATTCCATTCAATTCCATTCCACATTCCATTCCGTTCAATTTCACATTCCATTCCTTTCTCTTGCATTCCACATTCCATTCCATTCCATTCCACATTCCTTTCCCTTCCATCCCAATTTCCGTTCAATAACATTCCATTCCATTTTACATTCCATTCCATTCCATTCCACTTTCCATTCCATCGCGTTCCTTTCCAAATTCCAGTCCATTCCATTCCACTTTCCATTCCATTGCACTCTTAATACAATTCTACATTCCATTACATTCCATTCCTCATTCCATTCCACATACATTTACATTGCATTCAATTCCATTCCACATTCAATTCCATTCCTTTCCATTCCACATTGCATTCCCTTCCATTCCACATTCCATTCCATTCCACTCCAAATTACATTTCATTCCATTCCACATTCCTTTCCATTCTATTTCCATTTCAAATTCCATTCCATTCCATTCCACATTCCATTCCATTCTATTCCACATTCCATTCCACATTCCATTCCATTCTACATTCCATTCGATTCCATACCACATTCCATTCCATTCCATTCCACATTCCATTCCATTCAATTCCACATTCCTTTCCATTCCATTCCGCATGCCATTCCACATTCAATTCCTTTAAATTCCACATTCCTTTTCATTCCATTCCAAAACATTCCATTCCATTCCACATTCCATTAGATTCCATTCCACTTTCCATTAGATTCCATTCCACTTTCCATTCCACCTTCCCTTCCATTCCGTTCGTTATTCCATACCTTTCCATTCCATTCCATTCCACATTCCATTCCGTTCCTTTCCATTCCAAATTCCGTCCCATTTAATTAATTTCCATTCCACATTCTATTCCATTCCATTCCTTTCCACATTCCGTTCAATTCCATTCCATTCCACATTCCATTCCATTCCACATTCCATTCTATTCCATTCCACATTCTATTTCACATTCCATTCCATTCCATTTTACATTCCACATTCAATTTCATTCCATTGCACATTCCATTCCATTCCATTCCAGTTAACATTCCGTTCCATTTCCTTCCATAACATATTTGATTTAATTACATTACACATTCCATTCCACATTCCATTCCATTCCATCCGCGTTCCATTCCACATTCCACTCCACATTCCATTCCATTCCATTCCACATTTCATTCCACATTCCATTCCATTCCACATTCCAATCTATTCCATTCCATTACACAGTCCATTCCATTCCATTACGCGTTTCATTCCATTCCATTCCATTGAAAATTCCGTTCAATTCCATTCCACATTCCATTCCGTTTCATTCCACATTCTATTCCGTTCCATTCCACATTCTATTCCATTCCATTCCATTCCTTTCCATTCCATTCAACATTCCATTCCTTTCCATTGCACATTGCATTCCATTCCATTCCACATTCCATTCCATTACATTCCACATTCATTTACAAATTTCATTCCATTCCAATCCACGTACAATTCCACATACCATCCACTTTCCATTCCACTTTCAACTCCATTCCATTCCACATTCCATTCCATTCCATTCCAAGTTCCATTTCAAATTCCATTCCACTCCATTCCACGTTCCATTCCGTTTCACGTTCCATTCCTTTCTATTCCTCATTCATTTCCACATTCCATTCCATTCCATTCCACATTCCATTCCACGTTCAATTCCATTTCTCTTTCGTTTCCATTCCATTCCACATTCCATTCCATTCCTTTCCACATTCCATTCCATTCCATTCCACCTTCCATTCCATTCCGTGTTCCATTCCATTCCATACCACTTTCCATTCCACGTTCCACTCCATGTTCCATTCCACGTTCCATTTCAGTTTCCATTCCACTTTCCATTCCACGTTCCAGTCCACGTTCCATTTGACGTTCCATTCCACGTTCCAATACATTCCACTCCGCGTTCCATTCCTCATGCCATTCCGCAATCCATTCCTCATGACTTTCCACATTCCATTCCATTCCATTCCACATCCCATTCCATTCCTCATTGCATTCCAATTTCCATTCCACATTCCATTCCACTTTCCATTCCACGATCCATTCCATTCCGTTCTACAGTCTATTCCATGTTCCATTCCATTACATTCCACATTACATTCCACATTCCATTCCTTTCTATTCCACATTCCATTCCAATTTCCATTCAACATTCCATTCCACTTTCCATTCCATGTTCCATTCCATTCCGTTCTACAGTCTATTCCATGTTCCATTCAATTCCGTTCTACAGTCTATTCCATGTTCCATTCCATTCCATTCCACTTTCCATTCCACATTCCATTCCATTCCATTCCACATTCCATTTCTTTCCATTCCATTATATTCCATATTCAATTCCAGTCCATTCGATTCGACATTCCATTCCATTCCATTCCACATTCCATTCCTTTCCATTCAAAGTTCCATTCCTCATTCTATTCTACGTTCCATTCCATTGCGTTCCACATTCCATTCCACATTGCATTCCATCCCATTCCACATTGCATTCCTTCCAATTCCACATTCCATTCTACCTGCCATTCCATTCCATTCCATATTCCATTACACGTTCCCATTCCATTTCTCTTTCCTTTCCATTGCATTCAACGTTCCATTCCATTCCTTTCCACTTTGCATTCCATTCCATTCAACCTTCCTTTCCATTCTATGTTCTACTCCATTCCATTCCACTTTCCACTCCACTTTCCACTCGACGTTCCATTCCACATTCAATTTCACATTCCATTCCACTTTCCATTCCACGTTCCACTCCACGTTCCATTCGACGTTTCATTCCAAGTTCCATTCCATTCCATTCCGCAATCCATTCCTCATTATATTCCACATTCCATTCCATTCCATTCCACACTTCATTCCATACCATTCCACATTCCATTGTATTTCCATTTCAAATTCCATTCCATTCCCCATTCCATTCCATTCCATTCCACATTCCATTCCATTTAATTCCAGTCTATTCCACATTCCACTACCCATTCCTCTGCATTCCGTTCCACATTCCATTCCATTCCTTTCCACTTTGCAGTCCATTCCATTCCACTTTCCATTCCATTCCATTGCACATTCCATTCCATTCCATTCCACATGCCATTCCCATCCATTCCACTTTGCATTCCACCTTCCTTTACATTCCATTACACTTTCTGCTCCACATTCCGTTGAACTTTCCATAATATTCCGTTTCATTCCATTCAACGTTCTATTCCACATTCTATTCCCCATTCCATTCCATTCCACATTCCATTCCATTCCATTCCTTTTCATTGCATTCCACATCCCATTCCATTCCATTCCATTCCACATTCCATTCCATTTCATTCCACATTCCTTTGCATTCCGTAGCACATTAAATTCCACATTCCTTTCCATTCCATTCCACTTTCCAATCCACATTCCATTCCATTCCTTTCCATACCATTACTTTGTAGTCCACATTCCATTCCTTTCCATTCCATTCCACATTTCATTCCATTCCATTGCCTATACCATACCATTCCATTCCACCTTCCATTCCAAATTCCATTCCAATCCATTCCACGTTCCATTCCACATTCCACTCCATTCCTTTCCACATTCCTTTCCAATCCATACCACATTCCATTCCACATTCCTTTCCATTCCATTCCACGTTCAATTCCACTTTCCATTCCAAATTCCATTCCATTCCACTCCATTCCATTCCATTCCATGTTCCATTCCACATTCCTTTCCACATTCCATTCCGTTCCATTCCGATGCATTCCACGTTCCATTCCACATTCAATTTCACATTCCATTCCACATTCCATTCCATTACATTCCACTTTCCATTCCAAATTCCATTCCATTCAGTTCCATTCCATTGCATTCCACATTCCATTACATTGCACATTCAATTCCTTTCCATTGCACATTCCATTATATTGCATTCCGCATTCCATTCCACAATCCAATCCATTCCATTCCACTTTCCAATCCACATTCCATTCCATTTCATTCCACCTTCCAATCCACATTCCATTCTATTCCATTCCACAATCCATTCCATTCCATTGCACATTTCATTCAAATCCATTCCACTCCATTCCATTCCTTTGCATTTCACATTCCATTCCACTCCATTCCATTCGACATTCCATTCCATTCCATTCCACATTCCATTCCATTCCATTCCACTTTCCATTCTACATTTCGTTCCATTGCATTCCACTTTCCATTTCACATTTCATTCAATTCCATTCCAGTTTCCACTCCTTTCCATTCCACATTCCATTCCACATCCCTTTCCATTCCATTCCACTCCAAGTTCCTTTCCATTCCATTCCATAATGCATTCCATGCCTTTCCACATGCCATTACTTTCCATATTCCATTCCACACTCCATTCCATTCCAAATTCCATTCCAAATTCCATTCCATTCCCTTCCACATTGCATTCCATTCCATTCCACATTCCATTCCAATCGAAATTCCATTGCATTCCATGCCATTCCATTTCACATTCCATTCCATTCCATTAAATTTCACAATCCATTCCATTACCTTCCATTCCTTTCCACATTCCATTCCATTCGTTTCCATTCCACATTCCATTCCATTCCATTCCATTCCATTCCATGTTCCATTCCATTCCACCATCCATTCCTTTCCATTCCACGTTCCATTCCACATTCCATTCCACCTTCCATTCCACATTCCATTCCACTGAATTCTATTCCATTCCATTCCACGTTCCATTCCAAATCCATTCCGTGACATTCCACGTTCCATTCCATTCCATTCCACATTCCATTCCATTCCACATTCCATTCCACTTTCCGTTCGTTTACAATCCACATTCCATTCCACATTCCATTGCATTCCACTCCACATTCCATTCCACTTTCCATTCCATTCCACTTTGCATTCCATTCTGTTCCATTCCATTCAATTCCATTCCACATTCCATTCCATTCCATTGCACATTCCATTCCATTCCATTCCAAATTCCATTCCACCTTCCATTCCATTCCATTCCACGTTCAATTTCACATTACATTTCATTCCACATTCCTTTCTAACCCATTTCACATTCCATTCCACATGCTTTTCCATTCCATTCCACATTCCATTCCACATTCCATTCCATTGAATTGCAATATCCATTCCACATTCCATTCCATTCCATTCCTTTCTATTTCATTCCACATTCCATTCCATTCCATTCCACTTTCCATTTCACATTTCATTCCATTCCATTGCACATTCCATTCCATTGCATACGACATTCAATTCCACATTCCTTTCCATTTCATTCCACTTTCCATTCCACATTCCATTCCACCTTCCATTCCATTCCTTTCCATTCCACATTTTATTCCACATTCCATTCCTTTCCATTCCACGTTCCACATTCCATTCCATTTCACATTTCATTTCATTCCATTCCATTCCATTCTACATTCCATTCATTTCCATTGCATTCCATATTACATTTCATTCAGTTCCACATTCAATTCTGTTCCACATTCCACATTCCATTCCGTTCCACATTCAATTCTTTTCCACATTCCACATTCCATTCCATTCCACATTCCATTCCAATCCATTCCACATTCCATTCCTCATTCCATTCCATTCCATTCCACGTTTCATTCCACATTCCATTAAATTCCATTCCTCATTACATTCCATTCAATTTCACACGCAATTCCATTTCATTTCGCATTCCATTCCATTCCATTACATTCCACATTCCATTCCATTCCATTTGACATAGCTTTCCATTCCATTCAATTCCATATGCCATACAATTCCATTCCACGTTCTATTGCATTCCATTCCATTCCATCACACATTCAATTCCACATTTCATTACATTACTTTCCTCATGGCATTCCATATTCCATTCCACTCCATTCCACATTCTATTCCTTTCCATTCCACCTTGGATTCGTTTCCAATCCATTCCACATTCCATTCCACACTCCATTGTTTACTTTTCCCCATTCCATTCCTTTCCATTCCACATTCCAATCCATTCCATTCCACATTCCATTCTATTCAATTTGACATTGATTTCCATAACATTCATTTCCATTTTCCATTATATTCCACTCCAAATTCCATTCCATTCCATTCCATTCCTTTCCACCTTCCATTCCATTCCATTCTACATTCCATTCCATTCAACATTCGAAATTCCATTCCATTCCAAATTCCATTCCATTCCACACCACATTCCATTCTAATCTATTCCACGTTTCCTTCCATTCCATTCCACATTCCATTCCACTTTCCATTCCATTCTATTCCACTTTCCATTACAAATTTCATTCCACCTTCTATTCCGCATTTCATTCCATTTGATTCCTTTCTATTCCATATTCCATTCCACGTTCCATTCCATTCCATTCCACCTTCCATTACACGTTTGTTTCCACGTTCCATTCCATTCCCTTCCATGTTCCCTTCCTCTTTCCATTCCACGTTGCATTCCGTTCCATTCCACGTTTCATTCCACATTCCATTCCACATTCCATTCCATTCCATTCCACATTCCTTTCCATTCCATTCCATTCCACTCCACTTTCCATTCCACATTCCATTCCAATCCTTTCCTCATTCCCTTCCAAATTCCATTCAATTTGATTCCATATTCCATTCCCTTCCATTCCACATTCCATTATATTCCACTTTCAATTCCATTCCATTCCATGCCATGCCAAATTCCATTCAATTCCATTCCACATTCCATTCCGTTCCATTTCACATTCCATTACTTTCCATTGCATTCCACATTCCATTCCATTCCATTCCACATTCCTTTCCCTTCCATTACAATTTCCATTCAATACCATTCGATTCCATATTACATTCCATTCCTTTCCATTCCACATTCCATTCCATAGTGTTCCTTTCTAAATTCCACTCCATTCCATTCCACATTCCATTCCATTGCACTCTTAATCCAATTCTACATGTCATTATATTCCATTCCTCATTGCATTCCACATACCATTACATTGCTTAAGATTCCATTCCACATTCAATTCCATTCCTTTCCATTTCATATTGCATTCCCTTCCATTCCACATTCCATTCCATTCCATTCCATTCCAGATTCCATTCCATTCCATTCCACATTCCATTCCATTCCATTCCACATTCCATTCTGTTCCATTCTTCTTTCCATTCCACATTCCATTCCATTTCATTCCACATGACATTCCATTCCATTCCACATTCCATTCCACATTCCATTTCATTCCATTGGAAATTCCATTCCATTCCATTCCACATTTCGTTCCATTCCATATCACATTGCGTTAAATTCCACTCCATTCCACATTCCATTCCGTTCCATTCCAAATTACATTTCATTCCATTCCACATTCCTTTCCATTCCATTTCACTTGCATTCCGTTCCATTCCACATTCCATTCCACATTCCATTCCATTCTATTCCACATTGCATTCCACATTTCATTCCACATTCCATTCCACATTCCATTCCATTCCGTTCCACATTCCATATTCCGTTGCTTTCCATTGCATTCCACATTCCATTCCATTCCATTCTGTATTCCATTCTATTCCATATTCCACATTCCATTCCATTCGACTTTCCATTCCATTCCATTCCACATTCCATTCCACATTCTATTCCACATTCCATTCCATTCCATTCCACATTCCTTTCCATTCCATTTCACATTCCATTACATTCCATTTCACATTCCATTCCTTTCCATTCCATTCCATATTTAATTCCATTCAATTCCACATTCAATTCCATTCCATTTCACATTGTATTGCATTACATTCCATTCCACTTTCCATTCCATTCCATACCAAATTCCATTCCATTCCTTTCCATTCAATTCCACATTCCATTCCTTTCCATTCCACATTCCATCCCACATTCCATTCCATTCCATTCCATATTCCATTCCATTCTTTTGCATTCCACATTCCATTCTATTCCATGCCAGTCCTCATTCCATTCTATTCCACATTACAAATTCCATTCCATTCCACATTCCATTCCATTCCATTCCATTCCACATTCCATTCCATTCCGTTCCACATTTCATTCCATTAAACATTCCATTCCATTCCATTACATTTCACATTCCATTCCATTCCATTCCATCACTGCCTTCTGTTCCACATTACATTGCTTTCTATTCCAAATACCATTCAACATTCCATTCCATTCTATTCCGTTCCATTCCACTTTCCATTCCATTCCATTCTTTTAAACATTCCATTCCTTTCCATTGCATTCCACATTCCATTCCAGGTTCCATTCCACTCCATTATACGTTCCATTCCATTCCACTTTCAATTCCACCTTCCATTCCGCGTTCCATTCCTCATTCCTTTCCATGATGCATTCCACGTTCCATTGCATTCTATTCCACTTTCCTTTCCTCATTCCATTCCACGTTCCACTCCATTCCATTCCATATTCCATTCCACTTTCCATTCCACTTTTCATTCCATTCCATTCCACATTCCATTCCACGTTCCATTCCACGATCCATTCCATCTTCTATTCCATGTTCCATTCCTCATTCTATTCCACGTTCCATTCCACGATCCATTCCATCTTCTATTCCATGTTCCATTCCTCATTCCATTCCACATTCCATTCCTTATTCCATTCCACGTTCCATTGCATTTTATTCCACATTCCATTCCACATTTCATTCCATTCCATTCCGCATTCGATTCCACATTGCATTCCACTCCATTCCTCATTCCATTTCACCTTCCATTCCACTCCATTCCACGTTCCATTCCCCATTCCATTTCACATTCCATTCCATTACATTCCACTTTTCATTCCACATTCGGTTCCACTTTAAATTCCATTCCATTCCACATTCTATGCCATTCTGTTCCACATTCCTTTCCACATTCCTTTCCATTCCATTCCACTTTCCATTCCACATTCTATTCCATTATATTCCAAATTCCTTTCCATTCTATTCCATTCCATTCCTCATTCCATAACACATTCCATTCCATTCCATTCCACATTCCGTTCCATTCCCTTCCACGTTTCATTCCACATACCATTCCATTCCTTTCCACATTCCTTTCCATATTCCATTCCATTCCATTTCACATTCCATTCCATTCCATTCCCTTCCATTGAACTTTCAATTCCATTCCATTCGACTTTCCATTCCATTAACTTCCATTCCACATTCCATTCCTTTCCATTCGAATTTTCATTCTATTCCATTCCATTCCACGTTCCATTCCATTCCATTCCATATTCCATTCCATTCCATTCCACATTCCATTCCATTCCATTCAATCCCATTTCACTTTCGATTCCATTCTATTCCACATTCCATTCCTTTCCATTCAACTTTCCATTCCAATCCGTTCCATTCCGCATTCCATTCCATTCCATTTCACATTCCATTCAACATTCATTTCCATTCTATTCCATTCCACATTCCATTCCAATTTCCATTCCATTCCACATTCCATTCCATTCCACTTTCCATTCCATGCCATTCCACATTCCATTCCATATTCCATTCCACTCTATTCCAGGTTCCATTACACGTTCCATTCCACATTCCATTCCATTCCATTCCATTCCACAATCTATTTAACATTTCTTTCAACATTCCATTCCATTCCTCTCAACATTCCATTCCATTACATTCCACATTCCATTCCACTTTCCATTCCACTCCACTTCACCCTCTGTTCCATTACATTCCACTTTCAATTCAATTTCATTGCACGTTCCATTCCATTATACTTTCCATTCCAAGTCCCATTCCACGTTCCATTCCACTTTCCATTCCATTCCATTCCACTTTCCCCGCCTCATTCCATTCCACGTTCTATTGCATTCCATTCCACATACCATTCCACATTCCATTCCACATTCCATTCCATTCCATTCCACAATTCATTCTACATTCCATTAATCGTTCCATTCCATTCCACTCCTGATTCCATTCCATTCCGTTCCACATTCCTTTTAACATTCCATTCCATTCCACTCAACATTCAATTCTACATTCCATTCCATTCCATTCCACATTCCATTCCATTCCGTTCCATTTCATTCCTCATTCCATTACACATTCCATTCCATTCCATTCCAGGTTTCATTCCATTCTTTCTACGTTCCATTCCACATACCGTTCAATTCCTTTACACTTTACATACCATATTCCATTCCTTTCCATTCCACATACCATTCCATTCTATTCCATTACCTTCCATTCCATTCCACATTCCATTCAATTCCATTCGATTCCAAATTCCATTCCATTCCATTGCAGTTTCCATTCCTATCCTTTCCACATTCCATTTCATTCTTCATTCAATTCCACATTCCATTGCCTTCAATTTCAAATTCCTTTCCACCTTCTATTCCATTCCATTCCACAATCCATTCCTTACCATTTCACATTCCATTCCATTGCATTTCACATTCAATTCCATTGCATTTCACATTCTATTCCATTCCATTCCATTCCACATTCCATTCCATTCCACTGCATTCCAAATTGCATTCCATTCCACATTCCTTTGCACATTCCATTCAATTCCATTCCATATTCCATTCCATTCCATTCCATTCCACATTACATTCTAATCCATTCCACATTCTATTCCATTCCATTCCACATTCTGTTCCATTCCATTCCATTGCACGTTCTATTCCATTCCATTCCACATTTGATTCAATTGCATTTCACTTTCCATTCCATTCCAAATTCCATTGCATTCCACATTCCATTCCCTTCCATTCCACATTCCATTCGATTCGATTCAATTCCACATTCCTTTCCATTGCATTCCGCCTTCCATTCCCTTCCATTCCACATTTCATTCCATTCCATTCCACATTGCATTCCCTTCCATTCCACATTCCATTGAAATCCATTCAACATTCCAATCCACATTCCATTCCTCATTCCATTCAATTCCATTCCATTGCAGATTCCATTCCATTCCATTCCACGTTCCTTTCTATTCCATTCCACACTCCATTCCACATTCGATTCCACTACATTCCACATTCCATTCCACATTCCACTCCATAGCATTCCACATTCCATTCCATTATGTTCCATATTCCATTTCATTCTTTACCATTCCATTCCTCTTTTCATTACACATTCCATTCAATTCCATTCCGCGTTCCATTCCATTCCTTTCCACGTTCCATTCCTCATTCCTTTCCTTTCCATTCCTCATTCCATTCCATATTTCATTCCTTTCCATTCCACATTCCTTTCCATTCCATTCCCTTCTATTCCACATTCCATTCCATTCCCTTTTATATTCCATTCCATTCCATTCCAATCCACATTCCATTCCTTTCCATTCCATTGCAATCCACATTCCTTTCCATTCAATTGCAATCCACATTCCTTTCCATTTCAACGCATTCCACATTCCATTCCATTCCACCTTCCATTCCTTTCCATTTCACATTCTTTTCCAGTCCATTCCACATTCCATTCCACATTCCATTTCATTCCATTCCATTCCATTCCATTCCATTATATTCCACACTCCATTCCACATTCCATTCCACGTTCCTTTCCATTCCATTCCATGTTCCTTTCCTCATTCCATTCCACATTCCATTACATTTCTTTCCCCATTGCATTCCACATGCCATTAGACGTTCCATTCCTTTCCCTTCCACATTCCATACCATTCCATTCCACATTCCAATCCACATTCGACACAATTCCATTTCACAGTCCATTCCTTTCCATTTCACTTTCCATTCCTTTCCATTCCATGCCACAGTCCAATCCATTCTACTCCACATTCCATTCCACATTCCATTCCACGTTCCACTCCCTTCCATTCCACATTCCAATTCGTTCCCTTCCAATCTATTCCTTTCCACATTAAAATTCATTTTATTCTACATTCCATATCCACTCCATTCCACAATCCATTCCATTCCATTCCACATTCCATTACATTCCATTCCACTCCACGTTCCATTCCGCATTCCATTCTATGATCCATTTCACTTTCCATTACACGTTCCACTCTACGTTTCATTCCACGTTCCATTCCATGTTTCATTCCATTCCATTCCATGTTCCATTCCTCATTCCGTTCCACTATCCATTCCATTCCATTTCACATTCCATTGCACATTCCATTCCACGTTGCATTCCATTCCATTCCACATTCCATTCCATTCCATTCCGCATTCCATTCTACGTTCCATTCCATTCCTTTCCACATTCCATTCCACTTTCCATTCCATTACAATCAACATTCCATTCCATTCTATTCAATTCCATTCATCATTTCTTTTCAGATTACTTTCCATTCCATTCCACGTTCCATTTCATTGCATTCCATGTTCCATTCCACATTCCATTCCATTCCATCCTATCTTCCATTCCATATTCCGTTCCACTGCAATCCACGTTCCATTCAATTCCATTCCCTTCCATTCCACATTCCATTCCATCCCATTGCTCATTCCATTGCTTTCCATTCCCTTGCATTCCATATCCCATTCGATTCCATTCCACATTCCATTCCATTCCATTCCGTTCCATTCCACATACCATTCCGTTCCATTCCACATTCCATTCCATTCCAGTCCACATTCCATTCCATTCCACATTCCATTCCATTCCACATTCCATTCCATTCAACATTCCATTCCATTCCACATTCCCTTCCTCTCCATTCAACTTTCCATTCCATTCCATTCCATTGCATTCCATATTCCATTCCATTCCTTTCCACTCCACATTCCATTCCTTTCCATTCCACTTTCCGTTCTATTCCATTCCATTGCATTCCATATTCCTTTCCATTGCATTCCATATTCCTTTCCATTCCACATTCCATTCCATCCCATTCCACATTCCATTCCAATCCACATTCAATTCCATTCCATTCCATTGCATTTCATATTCCATTCCATTCCATATTCCATTCCATTCCACATTCCATTACTTTCCATTCGTTTACATTCCATTGCAATTCACATTCCGTTCCATTCCACATTCCATTCCATATTCCATTCCAATCCATTCCACATTACAATCTACATTCCATTCCATTCTACATTAAATTCCATTGCATTTCTTTCCATTCCACTTTCCATTCCATTGCATTCCATTCGTTTCCACGTTCCATTATACATTCCATTCCACGTTCCATTCCACGTTCCATTCCATTCCACATTCCAATCCACATTCCATTCCACATTCAATTCCATTTCATACCATTCCACATTCCATTCCAGATTTCATTCCACATTTCATTCCACATTCCATTCCATTCCATTCCATTCCATTCCATTCCATTCCACATTCCATTCTGCATTCCATTCCATTCGATTCCATTCATTTCCCTTCCATTCCACATTCCATTCCATGCCACAATCCTTACCATTCCATTCCACATTACATTCTTTGCATTCCATTCCATTCTATTCCACATTAAATTCTACATTCCTTTCCATTCCATTCTAAGTTTCATTGCACAATCCATTCCACATTCCTTTCCATTCCAATCCATTCCAATCCACTTTCCATACCGCATTCCATTCCAGATTCCAGTCTGTTACATTCTATTCCATTACACGTTCCATTCCACATGCCATTCGACATTCCGTTCCGTTCCATTCTATTGCATTCCACTATCCATTCCACATTCCATTCCACATTCCATTCCGTTTCACTCCACTTTCCATTCCACATTGCATTCCATTCTGTTCCTAACACAATTTCATTCCATTCCACATTCCATTTCATTCGATTCCATTTGATTCCATTCCACATTCCATTCCAGTCCATTGCATTCAACATTCCATTCCATTCCATTCAACATTCCATTCCATTCCATTACACATTCCTTTCCACATTCCATTCAATTCCATTCCATGTCCCATTCCATTCCATTCCATTCCGTTCCACATTCCATTCCATTCTCTTCCACAGTCAATTTTATTTCCATTTCCCTTTCCATTCTATTTCCATTTCACATTCAATTCCATTCCATTTCACATTCCATTCCACATTCATTTCCTTTCCATTTCACGATTCATTCCATTCCAATTTGCATTCTAGTTCGCTCCATTCCATTCCACATTCTATTCCACGTTGCATTCCACTCCATTCCACTTTCCATACTATTGCATTCCACATTCCATTGCATTCGATTCCACTTTCCTTTCCTTTCCATTCCACGTTCCTTTCCATTTCATGTTGCATTCCATTCAACATTCCATTCCATTCCATTCAGCATTCCATTATACATTCCATTCCACGTTCCATTCCACATTCCATTCCTCATTCCATTCCAGTTTCCTTTCCACATTCCATTCCACATTCCATTACACGTTCCTTTCCACTTTCCATTCCACGTTCCATTCCATTCCATTCCATGTTCCATTCCATTCCATTCCCCATTCCATTGCATTCTACATTCTATTCCACATTCCATTCAATTCCACATTCAATTCCATTCAATATTCCATTCCACGATCCATTCCATTCCTTTTGAAATTCCATTTCACATTACATTCTATTCGTTGCCACATTCCATTCCATTCTATTCCACGTTACATTCCATTCCATATTCTATTCAATTACATTCCAAATTCCATTCCATTGCATTCCACCTTCCTTTCCTTTCCATTGCATTCCATTGGAAATTCAATTCCATTCCATTCCACATTCCTTTAGATTCCATTCCACATTCCATTCCATTCCATTCCACATTCTATTCCATTGCATTCCGCATTCCTTTCCATTCCTTCCCACATTCCATTCCACATTGCATTCCGTTCCATTCCACATTCCATTCCATTCCATTTCACATTCCATTCCATTCCATTCCATTCTATTACACATTCCACTGCATTCCATTCTGTTTTCCGTTCCATTCCACTCCATTCCATTTCACATTCCATTCAATTCCATTCCATTCCTTTCCAGATTGATTTCCATTCCATTCCACATTCCATTCCATTCAATTCCGTTCCACGTTCCATTCCAAATTCCATTTCACATTCTATTCCTTTCCATTCCAATCCACATTCCATTCCATTCCATTCCGTTCCATTCCATCTTACATTCCACATTCCATTCCTCATTCCATTCTGTTCCATTCCATTCCATACCCGTTTTCATTCCACATTCCGTTCCACATTCCATTCCATTCCAATCCACTTTCAATTCCACATTCCATTCCATTCCATTCCACATTCAATTCCACATTGCATTCCATTCCGTCCCACATTCCATTCCATTCAATTCCATTTCATTGCATTCCACAGTCCATTCCACTCCATTCCTTTCGACATTCCATTCCATTCCATTCCACATTCCATTCCATTCCATTTCACATTCCATTCCACATTCCACTCCATTTCATATCATATTCCATTCAACATTCCATTCCATTCCATTCCACATTCCATTCCATTCCATTCCATATCCCATTCTATTTGAATTTCACATTTCACTCTGTTTCCATTTCACATGCCATTCCATTCCATTTCACATTCAATTCCATTCCATTCCATTCCACATTCCATTCCATTCCATTCCTCATTCCATTCCACTTTCAATTCCATTCCATTCCACTTTGCATTGCACTCCATTCCACATTCCATTATATTCAACTTTACATTCCACATTGAATTCCATTCTATTCCACATTCCATTCAATACTCAATTCCAATCCTTTCCATTAGATTCCGTTCCACATTCCATTATATTCCATATTCCAGTCCACATTCCATTCCATTCCATTGCATTCCATATTCATTCCATTGCATTCCACATTTCACTCCATTCCATTCCACATTCCATTCCATTCGCATTCCATTCCATTCCATTCCACATTCCATTCCATTCCCTTCCACATTTCATTCAATTCCATTTCATTCCACTTTCCATTCCATTCCATTCCACGTTCCATTCCATGCCACTTTCCATTCCATTCCATTCCACGTTCCATTCCATGCCACTTTCCATTCCATTTCATTCCATCATCCATTCCGTTCCATTCCATCCTCCATTCCATTCCATTCCACGATCCTTTTCTTATACCTTTCCAAATTCCATTTCATTCCATTCTACATTCCATTCCATTCCATTCCATTCCACATTCCATTCTATTTCATTCCACATTCCTTTCAATTCCAATCCATCGCAATCCACATTCCTTTCCATTCCATGTTCCATTCCCTATTCCATTGAATTCCGTTCCACATTTCATTTGACATTCCATTCCATTCCATTCCACATTTCTTCATTTCTTTCCATTACATTCCACACTCCATTCCATTCCATTTCACATTCCTTTCCATTCCATTCCATTCCATATTCCATTCCATTCGTTTCCACGTTCCATTGCACATTTCATCCCACTTTCCTTTCCATTTCATTCCATGTTCCATTCCATATTCTTTTCCATTCCATTCCACATTGTATTAAATTCTATTCCCTTCGATTCCACATTCCATTCCATTCCATTCCATTCCACATTCCATTCAATTCCACATTGCATTCGATTTCATTGCATTGCAGTCCACATTCCATTACATTCCAATGCATTCCACATTGCATTCCATTCTATTCCACATTCCTTTCCATTGCACTCCAATTTCCATTCCACGTTCCATTCCATTCAATTCCACATTCCATTACATTCCATTCCCTTCCATTCCACCTTCCATTCAATTCCATTTCACATTCCATTCCATTTCTTTCCACATTCCATTCCATTCCATTCCATTCCGGTCCAAATTCCATTGCATTCCATTCCGTATTCCATTCCATTCCATTCAATTCCAGTCCGCATTGCATTGCATTCCACACTCCATTCCACATTCCTTTCCATTCCATTCCATTCCATTCTATTCCTCATTCCTTTCCAGATTCCATTGCACAATCTATATCACATTCCAAGGCACATTCCATTCCATTCCATTCCATTCCGTTATATTTCAGTCCACATTCAATTGCATTCAGTTCCATTCCATATTCCATTCCATTCCATTCCACATTCCTTCCATTCCATTCCACACTCCATACCACATTCCATTCCACTATATTCCACATTCCATTCCGCATTCCATTGCATTCTGTCCACATTCCATTCCGTTACATTCCATTCGAAATTCCATTCCACATTCAATTCCATTCCATTACCCATTCCATTCCATTCCATTCCTTTGCATTCAACATTTCATTCCATTCCATTGCATTCCACAATCTATTACTTTGCATTCTACTTTCTATTACATACCATTCCACGTTTCATTCCATTCCATTCCATTCCACATTCCATTCCATTCCTTTCCACATTCCATTGCATTCCATTCCAAATTCCATTCCATTCCCTTCCATTCCATTCAACATTAAATTCAATTCCATTCCACATTCCATTCCATTCGATTCTATTCCATTCCTTTCCACATTCCATTCCACATTTCATTCCATCTTCCATTCCATTCTTTCCACATTCCATTTCACATTCCATTCCATTCCATACCACATTTCATTCCAATCCATTCTACAATCGATTCCATTCCATTCCATTCCAATCCATTCCACATTGAATTCCACATTGAATTCCATTCCATTCCACATACCATGCAACATTCCATTCCATTCTATTACACAATCCATTCCAATCCACATTCCATTCCATTCCATATTCAATTTCAATCCATTCCATTCCATTCCATTCCACAATCCATTCCATTCCATTCCATTCCATTCCACATTCCATTCCACATTCCTTTCCATTCCATTCCACATTCCATTCCATTCCATTCCTTTCCATTACACATTGCATTCCAATCAATTCCATACCATTCCACATTCTACTCCATTCCATTCCTTTCCATTACACAGTCCATTCCAGTCCATTCCTTACCATTCCACATTCCTTTGTATTCCATTCCATTATAAAATCCATTGTATTCCATTCCACATTCCATTCCAATGCATTCCACATTCCTTTCCAATGCATTCCACACTCCATTCCACGTTCCATTCCATTCCATTCCACAGTCCTTTTGAATCCATTCCACATTCCACTCCACGTTCTATTCCATTACATTCCGCATTCCATTCCACATTCCATTCCACATTCCAATAAATTCCATTCAATTCCATTCCACCTTCCATTCGACATCCCCTTCCACATTCCATTCCATTCCATTCCATTTCATGCTCCATTTCACATTCCATTCCATTCCATTACACATTCCATCCCATTACATTCCACATTCCATTGCACATTCCATTCCATTACATTCCACATTCCATTCCACATTGCATTCCATTCCACAGTCCATTGAGGATTCCATTCCGCATTCCATGCCACATTCCATTCATTTATATTCAATTCCATTCCATTCTCTTCCATTCCATTTGATTCCATTCAATTCCATTCATTCCATTCCATTCCACTTTCCATTGCATTCCACATTCCATTCCATTCCATTCCACATTCCATTCCATTCCATTCCTTTCCACATTCCATTCCACATTCCATTCTATTCCATTCCATTCCATTCCAGATTCCACTCCATTCCATTCCACATTCAATTCCATTCCATTCAACATTCCATTCCATTCCATTCCTTTCCATTCCACATTCCATTCCATTCCATTCCATTCCACATTCCAATCTATTCATTTCCATATTCCATTACACTTTTGAGTAAACATTCCATTCCATTCCATTCCACATTCCATTCCATTCCATTCCACATTCCATTCCATTCCGTTCCAGTCCAAATTCAATTCAACTGAATTCCATTCCAGATTCATTTCCATTCAATTCCACATTCCTTTCCATTCCATTCCACTCTCCATTCCACATTAGATTCCACTACATTCCACATTCCATTCCAAATTCCATTCCATTCCTTGCCACATTCCATTCCATTCCATTCAAATCCACTTTCCTTTCCACATTCAAATCCGTTACTTTCCACATTCCTTTCCATTTCATTCCTTTGCATTCCACATTTCATTCCATTCCATTCCATTCCACATTCCTTTCCATCCCATTCCACATTCCATTCCATTCCATTCTACATTCTCTTCCATCTCATTCCACATTCAATTCCAATCCACTCCACATTCCATTCAACTCCGTTCCACATTCCATTCCACATTCCATTCCAAATTCCATTGCATTAGATTCAACATTCCATTCATCATTCCATTCCATTCCATTCCACATTCCTTTCCAATCCATTCCAATTTCCATTCCACGTTCCATTCCATTCCGTTCCACATTCCATTCCATTTCATTCCACATTCCATTCCATTTCATTCCTCATTCCCTTACAGATTCCATTACACATTCCATTCCATTTGATTCCATTCCACATTCCTTTTCATTCAATTTTGCATTCCTTTCCATTCCATTCCACACTCAATTCTGTTCCAATCCACATTTCATTGCACGTTCCTTTCCACATTCCATTCCATTGAACATCCAATTCCATTCCATTCCACATTCCATTCTGAATTCCATTCCATTCCAAGCCACATTCTATTCCACTTTCCTTTCAATTCCATTCGACATTGCATTCCACATTCCATTCCATTCCAGTCCACACTCCATTCCATTCCATTCCATTCCACATTCCATTCCATTCCATTCCATTCCACGTTCCATTCCATTCCTTTCCTCATTCCATTCCATTCCATTTAACGTTCCATTCCACATTCCATTCCATTCCATTCCACAATCCATTCCATTCCATTCCATTCCACATTGTATTGCATTCCATTCCACATTCCATCCCACTGCACATTCCGTTTCACATTCCATTCCACTGCACATTCCATTCCACATTCCATTCTATTCCATTGCACATTCCATTCCAATTTTCATTCCTTTCCATTCCACATTCCACTTTCCATTCCACTTTCCATTCCACGTTCCATTTCACCGTCCATTCCACATTCCATGCCACGTTCCATTCAATTCCTTTCAATGATCCATTCCCCATTCCATTCCATACCATTCTATGTTCCATTCCACACTCCATTCCATTCCATTTCACCTTGTATTCCATTCCGTTCCACATTCCATCGCACATTCCATTGCATTCCATTTTATATTCCATTCCATTCCATTACACATTCCATTCCATTCCATTCCATATTCCATTCCTTTCCCTTCCATATTCCATTCCATTCTATTCGACCTTCAACATTCCTTTCCACTTTCCGTTCCAAATTCCTTTCCAAGATCCATTCCACTTTCCATTTCATTCCATTTCACGTTCCATTCCCTTCCACGTTCCATTCCATTCTATTCCATTCCACGTTCCAACCCATTCCATACCGCATTCCATGCCATTCCGTTCCACATTCCATTCCATTCCACATTCCATTCCATTTCATTCCACATTCTTTTCCAGATTCCATTACATATTCCATTCCATTCAATTCCATTCCACATTCCATTCCACTCCATTCAGCATTCCATTCCATTCCATTCCATTCCAAACTCAATTCTCTTCCATTCCACATTTCATAGCACGTTCCATTCCACATTCCATTCCATTCCACATCCCATTCCTTTCCATTCCACATTCCATTCGGAATTCCATTCCATTCCAATCGACATTCCATTCCACTTTCCATTCAATTCCATTCGACTTTGCATTCCACATTCCATTCCTTTCCTGTCCACACTCCATTCCAATCCATTCCATTCCACATTCCATTCCATTCACTTCCATTCCATGTTCCATTCCATTCCATTCCTCATTCCATTCCATTCCATTTAACATTCCGTTCCATTCCATTCCACATTCCATTCCATTCCATTTGATTACACATTCCATTCCAGATTCCCTTCCATTCCATTTCACATCACGTTCTATTCCATTCCATTCCACATTCCATTCCATTCCATTTGATTACACATTCCATTCCAGATTCCCTTCCATTCCATTCCACATCACGTTCCATTCCATTCCATTACACATTCCATTCCATTCCATTCCACATTCCATTCCTTTCCATTCCACATTCCATTCCATTCCATTCCTCATTCCTTTCCACATTCCATTCCAGAATCCATTCCATTCGATTCCATTCCACATTCCATTCCTTTCCATTTTGCATTCCATTCCATTCCATTCCACATTCCGTTCGATTCCATTCCAAGTTCCTTATCACCTTCCATTCCAGATCCCATTCCAATCGATCCCATTCCACATTCCATTCCATTCCATTTCGCATTCCATTCCATTCCATTCCACATTCCATTCTGTTAGATTCCACATTCCATTGCACATTGTAATCCTCATACCATTCCATTCCATTCCACATCCCATTCCATTGCATTCCACATTCCATTCTAAATTCCATTCCATTCCATTCCACCTTCCTTTCCACTTTCCATTCCATTCAATTCGACATTGCATTCCACATTACATTCAATTCTATTCCACACTCCATTCCATTCCATTCCACTTTCCATTCCATTCCATTCCATTCCAAATTCCATTCAATTCCATTCCATTTAAACTTCCACTCCATTCCATTCCACATTCCATTCCATTCCATTCCCTTCCACATTCCATTCCCTTCCTCATTCCATTCCATTCCACATTCCATTAAATTCCATTCCACATTTTATTCCATTACATTCCTCATTCTACTTCACATTCCATTCCATTCAATTCCACTTTCCTTTCCACTTTCAATTCCATTCCATTTCACATTCCATTGCTTTCCATTCCATTGAAGTCCATATGCCATTCCATTCTATTACACACTCGGTTCCATTCGATTCCGCATTCCATTCCACATTCCATTCCATTCCATTTCAAATTCTTTCCATTCCATTGCACATTCCATTCCGTTCCAGATTCCTTTTCATTCCATTCCATTCCATTCCACATTCCACTCCCTTCCATTCCATCCCATTCCACATTCCATTCCATTCCATTCCACATTCCATTCTGTTAGATTCCACATTCCATTGCACATTGCAATCCTCATTCCATTCCATTCCATTCCACATCCCATTCCATTGCATTCTACATTCCATTCTAAATTCCATTCCATTCCATTCCACCTTCCATTCCACTTTCCATTCCATTCCATTCGACATTGCATTCCACATTACATTCTATTCTATTCCACACTCCATTCCATTCCATTCCACTTTCCATTCCATTCCATTCCATTCCAAATTCCATTCCATTCCATTCTATTTAACCTTCCACTCCATTCCATTCCACATTCCATTCCATTCCATTCCCTTCCACATTCCATTCCCTTCCTCATTCCATTCCATTCCACATTCCATTAAATTCCATTCCACATTTTATTCCATTCCATTCCTCATTCTACTTCACATTCCATTCCATTCATTTCCATTTTCCTTTCCACTTTCAATTCCATTCCATTTCACATTCCATTGCTTTCCATTCCATTGAAGTCTATATGCCATTCCATTCTATTACACACTCGATTCCATTCGATTCCGCATTCCATTCCACATTCCATTCCATTCCATTTCAAATTCTTTCCATTCCATTGCACATTCCATTCCGTTCCAGATTCCTTTTCATTCCATTCCATTCCATTCCACATTCCACTCCCTTCCATTCCATCCCATTCCACATTCCATTCCATTCCATTCCATTGCAAATTGCATTCTGAATTCCATTCCCCTCCACTTTCCATCCCATTCCACGTTCCATTCTACATTCCATTCCATTCCTTTCCATTCCTTTCCACATTCCATTCTAGATCCCATTCTACATTCTATTCCAATTTCCATTCCATTCCATTCTATTCCATTCCATTCCATTCCATCGCCTTCCTAATTCCTTTCCATTCCACGTTCCTTCCATTCCATTCCACTTTCCATTCCATGTTCCATTCCACTCCATTCTAAGTTCCATTCCATTCCACTTTGATTCCGTTCCATTCCACCTTCCATTACATTCAAATCCACTGTCCATTCAATTCCAAATTCCATTCCATTACATTCCACGTTCCGTTCCATGTTCCACTCCATGTTCCATTCCTTTACATTCCAGTTTCAATTCCACGTTCTTGTCCACGATTCATTCCACGTTCCATTAAATTCCATGCCACTATCCATTCCGAGTTCCATTCTACGTTCCATTCCACGATCCATTCCACATTCCATTCCATTCCATTCCACATTCTATTCCTCATTCCATTCCACATTCCATTGTATTCCATTCCACATTTCATTCCACATTCCATTCCACATTCCATTACACATTCCATTCCATTCCATTCCACATACCATTCACTTGCATTCCACATTTCATTCCATTCCATTCCATTCCACTCCACATTCCATTCCATTCCATTCCACATTCCGTTCCCTTCCATTCCACATTCCGTTGCTCATTCTATCCCATTCCATTCCACATTCCATACCATTCCATTCCGTATTCCATTCCATTCCATTCCACGTTCCATTCCGTTCCATTCCACATTGCATTCCATTCCATTCCACATTCCATTCCATTCTGCATTCAATTCCACATTCCACTCAGTTCCATTCCACATTCCTTTCCATTCCATTACTCATTCAATTTCATTTCACATTCGATTACATTCCATTCTGTTCCACATTCCATTCCAGTCCATTCCATTCCATTCCATTCCACATTATATTGAACATTACATTCCATTCTATTTCTGATTCCATTCCATTCCATTACATTCCACATTCTGTTCCATTCCATTCCATCCCACATTCCATTCCACATTCCACAATCCACTCCGCATTCCATTCCATTCGATTCCACATTCCAATCCATTCCATTCCACAATCCAATCCATTCCATTCCACATTCCATTCCATTCCATTCCATATTCCATTCCATTCCATTCAATTCCATTCCATTCCACTTTCCATTGCATTCCATTCCACCTTCCAGTGCATTCCATAGCATATTCCATTCTATTGCATTCCACATTCCATTCGCGTCCATCTCACATTTCTTTACATTGCATTCCATTCCATATTATACTCCACTCCCTTCCCGTTCCCATTCCCTTCCATTCCACTTTCAATTCCTTTCCATTCCATCCACATTCCAATACATTCCATTGCGCATTCCATTCCATTCCATTCCACTTTACCTTCTATTCCATTTCTCGTTGCATTCCATTCCATTTTTTTCCGCATTCCGTTATATTTCACATTCCACATTTCATTCCATTCCACATTCCATTCCATTCCATTCCATTTCATTCCATTCCACATTCCTTTCCATTCCATTCCACATTCCATTCAACATTCCATTATATTTCACATTCCACATTTCATTCCATTCCATTCCATTCCACATTCCTTTCCTTTCCATTGAAATCCAGAATCCATTCCATTCCATTCCTTTCCATTTCACATTCCATTCCACTTTCCATTCCATTCAATTCCACATTCCATTCCATTCTACTTCACATTCCGTTCCACATTCTATTCCATTCCATTACACATTTCATTCCATTCAACTTCATAATCCATTTAATTTCATTCCACAATCCATTCCACTTTCCTTTCCATTCCATTCTATTCACATTCCATTCCATTCACATTCCAATCCATTCACATTCCATTCCATTCCATTCACATTCCATTCCATTCCATTCCATATTCCATTCAACATTCCGTTCTATTCCAATCCATATTCTATTGAATTGTATTCCACATTCCATTCCATTCCATTCCACATTCCTTTCAATTCCATTCCACATTCCATTCCACATTCCCTTCCATTCAATTCCACATTCTTTTCCATTCCATTCGAAACAATTCCGTCTCAGTCCACATTACATTAGATTCCATTCCACTTTCCATTCCACGTTACCTTCCATTCCGTTCGATATTACATTCCTTTCCATTCCATTCCATTCCAAATTCCATTCCATTCCATTCCACATTCCATTTCATTCCATTCCTTTCCATTCCACATTCCATTCTATTCAATTCCACATTCCATTCCATTGCATTCCACATTCTATTTAACATTCCATTCCATTCCATGGTCAATTTCACTCTATTCCATTCCATTCCTTTCCAGTTCACATTCCATTCCTTTCCCTTCCATTACACATTCGATTTCACTACATTACACATTCCAGTCCACATTCCATTCCATTCCACATTCCATTCCATTCCACATTCCATTCCACATTTCATTCCATTCCATTCCACATTCCATTCCACATTCCAACACATTTTATTCCAAATTCCATTACATTCCAGTCCGTATTCCTTTCTATTCCATTCCATTACACATTCCATTCCATTCCATTGAACATTCCTTTCAATTCCATTCCATTGCATTCCACATTCTATTCCATTTCATTACACATTCCATTCTATTCCATTCCTTTCAACTTTCCATACCATTCCATTCCACATTCCAGTCCATTCCATTCCATTCCCCATTCCGTTCTATTCCATTCCAAATTCAATTCCACATTCCATTCCATTCCAATCCATATACCATTCCACATATCATCCACTTTCCATTCTACATTCCACTCCATTCCATTGCACATTCCTTTCCATTCCATTCCAATTTCCTTTTCAACTTCCATTCCACTCCATTCCACGTTCTATTCCATTCCACTTTCCATTCCATTCTATTCCACATTCCATTTTGCATTCCATTCCATTCCATTCCACATTCCATTACCTTCCATTCCGTATTCCATTCAATTCCCTTCCATTATATTCCATATTCCATTCCATTCTCTTCCATTACACATTCCGTTACATTCCCTTCTACATTCCATTACGTTCCATTCCGTTCTATTCCACTTTGCATTCTGATCCATTCTACATTCCATTGCATTCGATTTGACATACCATTCCCTCCCAGTCCACAATCCATTGCATTCCATTCTATTCTACATTCCATCCCAATCCATTCCATATTCCATTCCCTTCCATTCCACATTCCATTCCATTCCCTCCCATTCCACTTTCCATTGCATACCATTCTATTCCACATTCCATTCCATTCCATTCCACGTCTCACTCCATACCTTTCCTTTCCACATTTCATTCCATTCCATTCCACATTCCATTCCATTCCATTCTTCTTTAATTCCACATTCCATTACATTCCATTTCTCATTCCATTCCACATAACATTCTGTTGCATTCCATTCCATTTCACATTCAATTTCATTCCATTCCATTCCATATTGCATTTCCTTCCATTCCACATTCCATTCCATTCCAGATCCATTCCATTCAATTTCACATTTCATTCCATTCCATTCTTCATTCAATTACACATTCCATTCCATTCCATTACCCACGCAATTCCATTCCATAACGCATTCCAATCCGCACTTCCTTCCACATTCCATTTCATTCCATTGCACATTCCATTCCATTGCATTCCTCGTTTCATTCCATTTCATTTCACATTGCATTAAATTCCACTACATTCCACATTCCTTTCCAATCCATTCCAAATTCGATTTCAATCCATTCCACATTCCATTCCACTCCATTTCACATTCCATTCCCTTAGATTTCACATTCCATTCCTTTCCATTCTATTCCACATTTCATTACATTCCGTTCCACTTTCAATTCCATTCCATTTCACATTGCATTCCATTCCATTCCATTCCACATTCCATTGCATTCCATTTCAAATTCCATTCCATTGCTTTCCATTCCATTCCTCATTCCGTACCACATTCCATTCCATTCCATTCCACTTTCCATTCCATTCCATTCCATATTCCATTCAATTCCATTGCAAACCACATTACATTCCATTCCATTCCATTCCATTCCACATTCCATTCTATTCCATATTCCACATTCCATTCCATTCCACATTCCATTCCATTCCATTCCATTCCAAATTCCATTCCACATTCCATTGCATTCCATTCCACATTCCATTGCATTTCCCATTCCATTCCATTCCATTACATTTCACTTTCTATTCCATTCCATTCCATCATTACATTCCATTCCACCTTGCAATCCATTCTGTTCCACATACCATTTCACATTCCATTCCATTCCATTCCACATTCCTTTCCATTCCATTCTATTCCACATTCCATTCCATTCCATTGCATTCCACATTCCATTCCAAGTTCCATTCCACTCCATTAAACATTCCATTCCGTTCTTCTTTCCATTCCATTGCATTCCACGTTCCATTCCATTTCCTTCCACATTCCATTCCATTCCACATTCCATTCCATTCAATTCCATATTCCATTCCACATTCAATTCCATTCCATTCCTCATTCCATTCCATTCCTTTCCACGTTCCATTCCACGTTCCATTCAATTCCATTTCACATTCCTTTCCAACGCTTTTCACATTTCATTCCACATTCCTTTCCATTCCATTCCACATTCCATTCTACATTCCACTCAAATGAATTCCAATTTCCATTCCACATTCCATTCCATTCCATTCCTTTCCATTGCATTCCACATTCCAATCCATTCCATACCATTCCAGTTTCCATTCCATTCCATTCCACATTCAATTCCACATTTCATTCCATTCCGTTCTACGTTCCATTCCACATTCCATTCCATACCATTGCACATTACTTTCCATTCCACATTCCATTCCATTCCATTGCACATTCCATTCTATTCCATACTACATTCAATTCCACATTCCTTTCCATTCCATTCTACTTTCCAGTCCACTCCAATCCATTCGATATTCTATTCCATTCTATTCCAGGTTCCATTCCACATTCCATTCCATTCCACATTCCATTCCATTCCATTCCACCTTCAATTCTATTTCCATTTCACATTCCATTCCATTCCATTCCACATTCCATTCCATTCCATTACACATCCATTCCATTCCACATTCCATTTGATTCAGTTCCGCATTTCATTCCACATTCCATTATATTACATTCCAGATTGCATTCCACTTTCCATTCCATTGTACTCCACATTCCACTCCAAATTCCATTACACGTTCCATTTCACATTCCATTACACATTCCATTCCATTCCGCATTCCATTCCATTCCATTCCACCTTGCATTCCACATTCCATTCCGCATTCCTTTCCACATTCGAGTCCATTCCAGTCCTCATTCCATTCCACTGCATAAAACATTCCTTCCCATTCCATTCCATTTTCCATCCCATTCCGCATTCCTTTCCACATTCCTATTCGATTCCATTCCACAATACATTACAACTTACTTTCCATTCCATTCCACATTGCATTCCCTTCCATTCCACATTCCACTCTAACACTAACTACATTCCATTCCATGGCATTCCATTCCACCTTGCATTCCATTCCATTCCACAATCCATTCCATTCCATTCCTTTCCACTTTCCATTCCACTTTCCATTCAACATTCCATTCCTTTCCGTTCCATTCCATTCCATTTTCCATTCCACATTCCATTCTATAACATTCTTTACATTCCATTGCGTTCCACATTCCATTCCATTCCATTCCATTCCACATTTCCTTCCATTCCATTGCACATTCCATTCCATTCCATTCCACATTCCATTCCACTTTCCATTCCAGCCCATTCCACGTTCCATTCCACATTCCATTCCACTCGATTCCACATACCTTTCTAATCCATATCACATTCCATTCTACATTCCTTTCCATTCCATTCCACATTCCATTCCTAATTCCATTCCACATTTCATCCCATTGCATTCATCCCATGTTCCATTCCATGTTCCATTGCATTCCATTCCACGTTACATTTGTCGTTTCATTCCATGTTCCATTCCATTCCATTCCACATTCCATCCCAGATACCATTCCACATTCCATTCCATATTCCATTCCACATTCCATTCAATTCCATTCCACATTCCATTCCACATTCTTTCCTTTCCATTCCTATCCACATTCCTTTCCATTCCATTCCATTCAATTCCACTTTCCATTCTATACCATTCAACTTCCCATTCCATATTCCATTCCACGATCCAGTCCACTTTCCATTCTACATTGCATTCCACATTCCATTCAACTTTCCGTTCTATGTTCCATTCCAGTCCATTCCATTCCTCATTCCATTCCACCTAACATTCCATTCCAGTCCATTCCACATTCCATTCTATTCCATTCTAATTTCCATACCATTCCATTCCACATTGCATTCCATTCCATTCCATTCCATTCCACATTCCATTCCATTCCACATTCCATTCCATGCCATTTCATTCCACATTCCATTCCTTTCCTTTCCAGATTCCATTCCTTTTCATTCCACTTTCCATTCCATTCAGTTTCACATTCCAATCCATTCCATTCCACTTTCCGTTTCCATGCCATTCCACGTTCCATTCCACATTCCATTCCACGTTCCATTCCACTTTCCATTCCACACTCCATTTCAGGTTCCGTTCCACATTCCATTCCACATTCCATTACACGTTCCTTTCCACGTTCCTTTCCATGTTCCATTCCATTCCATTCCTTTCCAAATTCCTTTCCACATAGCATTCACTTACATTAGATTCCACTTTCCATTCCATTCAATTCCACGTTCCATTCCATTCCATTCCACATTCCACTGCATTCCCCTTTGCATTCCACTTTCCATTCCATTCCATTCCACATTCAATTCCATTCCACATTCGTTTCCACATTCCATTAAACATTCCATTCCATTCCTTGTGAAATTCCATTCCACATTCTATTCCATTCGATTCCGCATTCCATTCCATTTGATTCCAAGTTGCATTCCATTCCATATTACATTCAATTACATTCCACATTCCATTCCATTCCGTTGCATTCCACCTTCCTTTCCATTCCATTCCCTTCCATTCGAAATTCCATTCCATTCCATTCCAAATTCCATTAGATTCCATTCCACATTCCATTCCATTCCCTTCCATATTCCATTCCACATTCCTTTCCATTCCATTCCACATTCCATCAGATTCCATTCAACATTCCATGCCATTTTATTCCATTCCATTCCGCATTTCCTTCCATACTCCATTCGATTCCATTCCACTTTCCATTCCACATTCCATTCCATTCTATTCCATATTCCATTCCATTCCATTCCACATTACATTCCATTCCCTTCCACAATCCATTCCACATGGCATTCAATTCCATTCCACATTCTATTCCATACAATTCCATTTATTTCCACATTCCATTCCCTTCCATTCCACATTCCAGTCCACATTCTATTCCATTCAATTGCACATTCCATTCCATTCTGTTGCACTTTCCATTCCATTCCACTCCATTCCATTCCACATTCCATTTCATTCCATTCCACTCCATCCCATTCCACATTCCATTCCATTCCATTCCACATTCCATTCCATTCCATTTCATTCCGTTCCATTCCATTCCATTCCATTCCACATTCCATTCCATTCCATTCCACATTCTATTCCACATTCCATTCCTCCTTCCATACCGTTCCATTCCATATTTCATTCCATTCCATTCCACATTCCATTCCATTCCACATTCCATTCCATATTCTATTTCACATTGCATTCCATTCCTTTCCATTCCACATTCCTTTCGAGATTCCATTCCAAATTCCATTCCACATTCCATTCCAATCCCTTCCATTCCACGTTGCATTCCGCAATTGCTTCCATTCCATTCCATTTAATTCCATTCCACTCCACATTCCATTGCATTCCACATTCCATTTCATTCCATTCTACATTCCCTTCCAATCCATTCCATTCCATTCTTTTCCACATTCCATTCCACATTCCACTCCACATTCCATTTAATTTCATTTCATTACACGTTAAAATCCGCAATCCATTAAACATTCCATAACATGCCATTCCACATTCCTTTCAAAATTCCATTCCGTTCCATTCCACTTTCCATTCCACAATCCATTCCACATTCCATTCCATTCCACGTTCCATTCCACAATCCATTCCACATTCCATTCCGTTCCATTTCACGTTCCTTTCAACATTGCATTCCATTCCATTTCACATTCAGTTCCATTCCAATCCACATTCCATTCCATTAAATTCCACATTCCATTCCATTACATTCCATTGCATTCCACATTCCATTCCATTCCATTCCACATTCCATTCCCCATTTCATTTCATTACAATCAACGTTCCATTTCACATTTCATTCCATTCCATTCCACATTCCATTACATTCAATTCCACATTCTATTCTATTTCCATTTCTCATTCCATTCTATTTCCATTTCACATTCCATTCCATTCCACACTCCATTCCACATTCCATTCCATTCCATTCCACGTTACATTCCACATTCCATTCCATTCCATTCCACATTCAATTCCATTCCCTTCCACATTCCATTCCACTCCATTCCTTTCCATTTCATTCCACATTCCATTTCATTCCGTTCCAATCGTCATTCCATTCCATTCCATTTCACATTCCATTCCATTCCACGTTCCATTGCATTCGATTCCACATTCCATTCCATTCTACAATCCATTCCATTCCATACAGCATTCCATTTCATTCCATTCCATTCCACATTCCATTCCATTCCATTTCACTTTCCATTCCATTCCATTCCATTTCACATTCCATTCCATTCCATTCCACATTCCATTCCATTCCATTCCATTCCTTTGCATTCCATATTCCACATTCTATGTTCCATTCAGCATTACATTCCACATTCCATTCCATTCCATTTCACATTCCATTCCATTCCATTCCACTTTCCATTCTATTCCATTCAATATTCCTTTCCGTTCCATTCCACTTTCCATTCCATTCCATTCAACATTCCATTCCATTACATTCCCTTGCATTCCACATCCTATTCCATTTCATTCCTTTACACATTCGATTCCATTCCACATTCTATTTCACATTCCTTTCCATTCCATTCCATGTTCCATTCCACATTCAATACCTTTCCATTCCACATTCCAATCCATACTATTCCACAATACATTCTATTACATTTTCACTTTCCATTCCTTTCTCTTCCAGATTGCATTCCATTCCATTCCACATTGCATTCCATTTCATTCCATATTCCATTTATTCTATTCCTTTCTATTCCACATTGCATTTCATTCGATTCCACATGCCATTCCCATCCATTCCACATTGCATACCACAATGTATTCCATTCCATTCCACTTTCCATTCCGCACTGCATTGCACATTCCTTTCCATTCCACATTCCATTACACATTCCATTCCCCATTCCATTCTATTGCATTCCACACACCATTCCATTCCATTCCATTGCACTCAACATTCCATTCCATTCCATTCAATTCCACATTCCATTCCATTGCACTCCACATTCCATTCCATGCCAATCCATTCCACTTTCCATTCCATTCCATTCCATATTCCATTCCATTACATTTCACATTCTATTCCATTACATTGCATTCCATTCCATTCCATATTCAATTCCGTTCCATACCACATTCCATTCCATTCCATTCCACATTCCAGTCCATTCGATTCCATTCCATTCCACATTCCAATCCACATTCCATTCCACATTCCATTCCATTCCCGATTCCATTCCATTCTATTCCACATTCAATTCCATTTCATTCTGCATTCCATTCCATTCCATTCCACATTCCATTGCATTCCATTCCACATTCCATTCCATTCCATTCCACATTCCATTGCATTCCATTCCACATTCCATTGCATTCCATTCCACATTCCAGTCCATTCCATTTGACATTCCTTTCTGTTCCATTCTGCATTCCATTCCATTACATTACATTTGACTTTCCATTCCATTCCATTCCACATTTCTTTTCATTCGATTGCATTCCATTCCATATTCCATTCCATTCCATTTCACATTGCATTCCACATTCCATTCCTTTCCATTCCAAATTCCTTTCGAGATTCCCTTCCAAATTCCATTCCGCATTCCATTCCATTCCACTCCATTCCGTTCCACGTTGCATTCCGCAATCGCTTCCATTCCATTCCACTTAATTCCATTCCACTCCACATTCCATTCCATTCCACATTCCATTTCATTCCATTCCACGTTCCTTTCAAAATTCCATTCCTTTCCATTCCACTTTCCATTCCACAATCCATTCCACGTTCCATTCCATTCCATTCCATTCCACGTTCCATTCCACATTCCATTCCACATTCCATTCCATTCCATTTCACGTTCCTTTCAACATTGCATTCCATTCCATTTCACATTCAGTTCCATTCCAATTCACATTCCATTCCATTAAATTCCACATTCCATTCCGTTACATTCCATTGCATTCCACATTCCATTCCCCATTTCATTCCATTCCATTCATCGTTCCATTTCACATTTCATTCCATTCCATTCCACATTCCATTACATTCAATTCCACATTCTATTCTATTTCCATTTCTCATTCCATTCTATTTCCATTTCACATTCCATTCCATTCCACACTCCATTCCACATTCCATTCCATTCCATTCCACGTTACATTCCACATTCCATTCCATTCCATTCCACATTCAATTCCATTCCCTTCCACATTCCATTCCACTCCATTCCTTTGCATTTCATTCCACATTCCATTTCATTCCGTTCCAATCGTCATTCCATTCCTTTCCATTCCATTTCACATTCCATTGCATTCCACATTCCATTGCGTTTGATTCCATGTTCCATTCCATTCAATTCTACAATCCATTCCATTCCATACAACATTCCATTTCATTCCATTCCATTCCACATTCCATTCCATTCCATTTCACATTCCATTCCATTCCATTCCATTTCACATTCCAATCCATTCCATTCCACATTCCATTCCACTCCATTCCATTCCTTTGCATTCCATATTCCACATTCTATGTTCCATTCCGCATTACATTCCACATTCCATTCCATTCCATTTCACATTCCATTCCATTCCATTCCACTTTCCATTCCATTCCATTCAACATTCCTTTCCATTCCATTCCACTTTCCATTCCATTCCATTCAACATTCCATTCCATTCCATTCCATTGCATTCCACAACCCATTGCATTTCATTCTTTTACACATTCCATTCCATTCCACATTCTATTTCACATTCTTTTCCATTCCATTCCATGTTCCATTTCACATTCAATACCTTTCCATTCCACATTCCAATCCATACTATTGCACAACACATTCTATTACATTTTCACTTTCCATTCCTTTCTCTTCCACATTGCATTCCATTCCATTCCACATTGCATTCCATTCCATTCCACATTCCATTTATTCCATTCCTTTCTATTCCACATTCCATTCCATTCGATTCCACATGCCATTCCCATCCATTCCACATTGCATACCACAATACATTCCATTCCATTCCACATTCCATTCCGCACTGCATTGCACATTCCTTTCCATTCCACATTCCATTGCACATTGCTTTCCCCTTTCTATTCCATTCCATTCCACACTCCATTCCATTCCATTCCATTCCATTGCATTCAACATTCCGTTCCATTCCATTCAATTCCACATTCCATTCCATTGCAATCCACATTCCATTCCATTCCAATCCATTCCACTTTCCATTCCATTCCATTCCATATTCCATTCCATTACATTTCACATTCCATTCCATTCCATTGCATTCCATTCCATTCCAAATTCAATTCCGTTCCATACCACATTCCATTCCATTCCATTCCGCATTCCAGTCCATTCGATTCCATTCCATTCCACATTCCATTCCACATTCCATTCCACATTGCATTCCATTCTCGATTCCATTCCATTCTATTCCACATTCAATTCCATTTCGTTCCGCATTCCATTCCATTCCATTCCACATTCCTTTCCATTCCATTCCACATTCCAGTCCATTCCATTCCACATTCCAGTCCATTCCATTTGACATTCCTTTCTGTTTCATTCCGCATTCCATTCCATTACATTACATTTGACTTTCCTTTCCATTCCATTCCATTCCACATTTCTTTCCATTCGATTGCATTCCATTCCATATTCCATTCCATTCCATTCCACATTGCATTCCATTGCATTCCACATTCCATTCCATTCCAATCCACATTCCATTCCATTCCTTTCTTTTTCACTCCGAATTCCATTCCATTCCATTCCGTTCCATTGCACGTTCCATTCCATGCCATTCCACATTCCATTCCATTCCATTTCATATTCCATTCCATTCCATTCCACATTCCACATTCCATTCCACGTTCCATTCCAAGTTCCATTCCACGTTACATTCCATTCCATTCCACTTTCCATTCCACGTTCCATTCCATTCAATTCCACGTTCAATTAAACGTTCCATTCCAAATTGCATTCCATTCCATTCCACATTCCATTCCATGTCATTCCACTTTCCATTCAACAATCAATTCCATTCCATTCCACATTCCATTAGAATCGATTCCACATTCCATTCCATTCGATTCCACGTTGCATTCCATTCCATATTCCATTCTATTACATTCAACATTCCATTCCTTTCTATTCAATTGCATTCCACTTTCCTTTCCATTCCATTCCATTCCATTCTAAATTCCATTCCTTTCCATTCCACATTCCATTAGATTCCATTCCAGATTCCATTCCATTCCATTACACATTCCATTCCATATTCCCTTCCATTCCATGCCACATTTCATTCAATTACATTCCACATTCCATTCCATTCAACTTAACATTCCATTCCATTCCATTCCACATTCCATTCCATTCCTTTCCACATTCCATTCCACATTCCATTCCATTCCACTCCACATTCAATTCCATTCGATTCCATTTAATTCCCCATTCCATTCCCTTCCATTCCACATTCCAATCCACATTCCATTCCGTTCTATTACACATTCCATTCCATTCAGTTCCACTTTCCATTCCATTCAACTCCATTCCCTTGCATATTCAATTCCATTCCATTCCATTCCACATTCCATTCCATTCCATTCCAAATTCCATTCCATTCCATTCCACATTCCATTCCTTTCCACATTCCATTCCACATTCCATTCCACATTGCATTCCATTCCATTCCTTTCCACTTTCCATTCGAGATTCCCTTCCAAATTCCATTAAACATTCCATTCCATTCCATTTCATTCCATGTTTCATTCCGCATTCCATTCCGCATTCTATTCCACTTTCCAAGAGATTCCATTCCACATTCAATTCCTCATTCCATTCCGCTTTCCATTCCACATTCCATTCCATTCCATTCCGCATTCCATTCCACATTCTATTCCACATTCCATTCCATTCCTTTCCACATTCCATTTAATATTCCATTACGCATTCCATTCAATTCCATTCCACATTCCATTCCACATTGCGTTCCATTCCATTCCACATTCCATTCCATTCCATTAAATTCCGCATTCCATTCCATTCCATTCCACATTCCTTTCCATTACATTCCACTTCCATTGCATTTCATTCAATGTTACATTCCACATTTCATTCCTTTCCATTGCATACCATTTCATTGCAAATTCCATTCCATTCCATTTCACATTCCATTCCATTCCATTACACATTCCGTTCCAATTTCTATTCCATTCCATTCCATTCCGCGTTCCATTCCACATTCCATTCTGTTCCATTCCATTCCACTTTTCATTCCATTCTATTCCACGTTGCATTCCGCATTCCATTCCATACTTCATTCTTTTCCATTCCATTCCATTCCACGTTCCATTCCACATTTCATTCCACATTCCATTCCATTCCACTCCACATTCCTTTCCATTTCTTTCTACATTCCATTCCATTCTACTGCATTCCACATTCCATTCCACTCCATTGCATTCGACATTCCATTCAATTCCACATTTCATTCCATTCCGTTCCACATTCCTTACCACATTTCACTCCATTTCATTCCACGTTGCATTCCACATTCCATTCCTTTCCATTCGACATTCCATTCCATTTCATTTCATATCCCATTCTATTTGCATTTCACATTGCATTCTGTTTCCACATCACATACCTTTCCATTCCATTCCAGATTCCATTCCATTCCATTCCATTCCACATTCCATTCCATTCCATTCAACTCCACATTCCTTTACATTCCGTTCCATTCCACATTCCATTCCACATTCCATTCCATTCCATTCCACATTCCTTTCCATTCCATTCCACTCCACATTCCACTCCATTCCATTCCTCATTCCATTCCATTCGATTTCAATTCCTTTCCATTCCTCATTCCATTCCATTCCATTCCACATTTCATTCCATTCCATTTCACATTGCATTCCATTCCATTTCACATTGCATTCCATTCCATTGCACATTCCGTTCCATTCCACTATCCATTCCATTCCTTTCGTTTCCATTACACATTCCATTCCGTAGGATTCCTTTCCACATTCCATTCCATTCCATTTCTAATTCCATTCCTTTCCATTCCATTCCACAGTCCATTCCATTCCATTTCCCATTCCATTCCTTTCCATTCCGTTCCCCTGTCCCTTCCATTCCTTTCCACGTTCCATTCGGTTCCACTTTCCATTCCTTTCCACTATGCATTCCATTAAACTTTCCATTCCATTCCACTTTCCATTCCATTCCATTTGTTTCCATTCCACGTTCCATTCCATACCACTCCTTTCCAGATTTCATTCAATTCCATTGCACATTCCATTCCATTCCATTCCATTCCACGTTCCATTCCAAATTCTCTTCCACATTCCTTTCCATTACACATTCCATTCCATTGCATTCCAATCCACTCTTTTCCATTCTACGTTCCATTCCACATTCCTTTCCACATTCCATTCCAATCCACATTCCATTCTATTCCATTCCATTGCATTCCACACTGCATTCCATTCCATTGCATTCCACATGCAATTCCATTCCATTCCACATTCCATTCCATTCCATTCCGCATTGCATTGCATTCCATTCCACATTCCATTCCATTCCATTTCATTGCATTCCACTTTCCATTGCATTGTATTCCACATGCCGTTCCCATACATTTCACATTGGATTCCACATTCGATTCCATTGTATTCCACTTTCCATTCCACATTCCATTGCACATTCCATTCCATTCCACTATCCATTCCACATTCCGTTCCCCATTCTATTCCATTCCTTTCCACATTAAATTCCATTCCGTTCCATTCCACTGCATTTCACGTTCAATTCCATTCCATTCTTTTCCACATTCCATTGCATTCCATTCCACATTCCATTCCGTTCCCTTCCTCATTCCATTCCACATTCCACTCCGTTCCATTCAACGTTTCATTCCACCTTCCATTCCATTACATTCCATTGCATTCCACATTCCATTCCAATCCTGTCCTTTCCACATTCCATTCCAATTCATGCCACATTCTATTCCATTCCATTCCACAATCCATTCTACATTCCATTCCATTCCACATTCCATTCCACTTTCCATTCCATTCCGTTCCAATTTCTATTCAATTCCATTCCATTCCATGCCACATTCCATTCCAGATTGCATTCAACATTGCATTCCACATTCCATTCCATTCTATTCCATTCCATTCCATTCTATTCCATTCTATATTCCATTCAATTCCACATTCCATTCCACTCCATATTCAATTCCATTCTATTCCACATTCCTTTCCACTTTCCATTCCACATTACATTCCACATTCCATTCCATTCCACATTCCTTTCCACATCTCATTCCTTTCCATTCCACATTCGATTCCACATTCCTTTTCATTCTATTCCACATACCATTCCACATTCCATTGCATTCAATTCCATATTCCATTTCACAGCATTTCACATTGCATTCCACATTCCATTACATTGCATTCCACATTCCGTTCCATTAAATTCCACTCCGCATTCCATTCCATTCCCTTCCACCTTCCATTTCATTATATTGCACATTCCATTCCGTTCCACTCCATTCCATTCCATTCCATTCCAAGTTCCTTTCCATTCCATTCCACGTTCCCTTCCATTCTGTTCCACATTCCATTCCATATTCCATTCCGCATTCCATTCTGCATTCCAATCCCTTACCGTCCACACCCCATTCCATACTATAACTGATTCCATTCCACATTCCCTTCCACGTTCTATTGCATGATCCATTCCACTTTCCATTCTACGTTCCATTCCACGTTCCATTCCATTCCATTCCACATTCCATGCGACATTCCATTCCATTCCATTCAACTTTCCATACAATTCCATTCCATTCAATTCCATTCCATTCCACATTCCATTCCATTCCATTTCACATTCCATTCTACATTCCATTCCATTCCTTTCCACAATCCATTCCATTCCAACCCACATTCCATTCCATTGCTTTCCACATTCCATCCCACGTTCCATTGCATTCCATTCCAAGTTCCATTTCAAATTCCATTCCATGTTGCATTCCACTCCTTTCAATTCCACATTCAATTCCATTCCATTCCACATTCCATTCCACTCCATTCCATTCCACATTCCATTCCACTCCATTCCATTCCACATTCCATTCCACTCCATTCCATTGCACATTCCATTCGAGATTCCCTACAACTTTCCATTCCGCATTGCATTCCATTTCATTCCACTTTCCATTCCATTCCATTTCACATTCCATTCCGTTCCATTCCATTCCACATTTCATTCCATTCCATTCCACATTCCATTCCGTTCCATTCCATTACACATTAAATTCCATTGCATTCCACATTCCATTTCACATTCCATTCCAATCCATTTCACATTGCACTCCATTCCATTCCACTTTCCAATACATTGCATTCCATTCAATTCCATTCCATTCCATATTCCATTCCATTACTTTCCACATTCCATTCCGTTCCGTTCCTCATTCCATTCCATTCCATTCCACATTCCATTTCAAATTCCATTCCACATTCCATTCCTTTCCATTTCACGTTCTATTCCATATTTCATTCGAAATTCCATGCCAGATTACATTCCATTCCCTTACAGATTCCATTCCACATTCCATTCCATCCCATTCCACGTTCCATTCCATGAACATTCTACGTTCAATTCCATTATATTTCACGTTCCGTTCCACTTTCCATTCCATTCCATTCCACTTTCCATTCCATGTTCCCTTCCATTACATTCCACATTCCATTCCACGTTCCTTTCCGTTACATTCCACATTCCCTTTCATTCCATTCCACATTCCTTTACACATTCTATTTCACATTCCATTTCACATTCCATTCCACATTGCATTTCACATTCCACATTCCATTCCACTCCATTTCACATTCCATTCCATTCCACTTTCCATTCCAATACCTTCTACCCTTCATTCCACATTTCATTCCATTCCACTTTCCATTGCATTCCGTTCCACTTTCCATTCCATTCCATTACATTCCACATGCCATTTCATTCCGTTGAACATCCAATTTCATTCCATTCCATTCCACATTCCATTCCATTCCATTCCATTACACATTCCATTCCACATTCCATTCTACCTTCCATTCCAAATTCCATTCCTTTACACATTACATTACATTGCATTCGACAATCCATTCCATTCAACATTCCATTCCAAATTCCATTAAATTACACATTCCATTCCATTCCATTCGAAATTCCAGTCCATTTAATTCATTCTTGCATTGCACTCCATTCCACATTCCATTCCATTTCATTCCATTCCAGATTCCATTCCACATTCCATTCCATTCCATTTCACATTCCATTCCACAGTCCTTTCCATTCCATTCCAGATTCCATTCCATTCCACATTCCATTCCATTCCATTCCACATTCCATCCCACATTGCATCCCATTCCATTCTATATTCCATTTCACATTGCATTCCATTCCACATTCCTTTCCATTCCACATTCCATTCCTTTCCATTCCACATTCCATTCCACTTTCCAGTCTAATACCGTCTAATTTCCATTTCACATTCCATTCCATTACATTCCATTTTCCGTTACATTCCGTTCCACATTCCACTACATTCCATTCCATTCCACATTCCATTCAATTCCATCGCGTTCCACATTCCACTCCACATTCCATCACATTCCATTTCACATTCCATACCACATTCCACTACATTCTGTTCCACATTCCATTCCATTCCATTCCGTTCAACATTTCATTCCACTCCGTTGCATTCCATTCCACATTCCATTTCACTCCATTCCATTCCATTCCACTTTCCAATTCATTCCACTACATTCCAGATTCCATTCCAAATTTCATCCCATTTCATTCCACATTCAATTCCACTTTCCATTCCATTCCATTCCACACTCCATTCCATTCCATTCCATTCCACATTCCATTTCATTTCGTTCGTTTCCATTGCACGTTCCATTCCATTCCGTTACGTCCCACATTCCACTCCACTTTCCATTCCATTCCACATTCCATTCCATTCCATTCCACATTTCATTCAACATTGCATCACATTCCATTCCTCATTATACACCACATTCCTTTCCATTCAATTCCACATTCCTTTCCATTCCATTTCATTCCAAATTTCGTTCCATTCCATTCCATTTCACATTCCATTCCATTCCACTGGAAATTCCATTCCATTCCACATGGTAATCCATTCCATTCCATTACAACTTCCATTCCGTTCCATTCCACATTCCATTCCATTCCATTCCACATTCCATTCCATTCCTTTTCCCATTCCACACTCCATCTCCCTTTCTGTTCCAAGTTCCATTTAACATTCCATTCATTTCCATTCCACATTCTATTCCATTCCACATTCCAATCAATTCCATTCCACACCACATTCCATTCCATTCCATTTCTCATTCCATTCCACAATCCGTTCCACGTTTCATTTCACATTCCATTCCATTCCATTCCACATTCCATTCCTTTCCATTCTACTTTCCATTAAATTCCATTACACATTCCATTCCATTCCATTCCACTTTCCATTTCAGTCCACATTCGATTCCACAATCCATTCCACATTCCAGTACATATTCCATTCCATTTCACATTCCATTCCAGTCAATTACATTCCACATTCCATTCCATTCCCCATTCTATTCCATTCAATTCCATTTCACATTCCATTCCACATTCCAACACTTTCCACTCCACATTCCATTCGATTCCATTACTCATTCCATTCCACAATCCATTTCACATTCCATTCCACAATCCATTCCATTATTTTCCTTTCAACATTCTATTATTTTCCATTCAGCATTCCACTCCATTCCATTCCACATTCCACTCCATTCCATTGCTTTCCATATTCCATTCCACTCCATTCCGTATTCCATTGCATTACATTCCATTCCATATTCCACTCCACTGCATTCCATATTCCACTCATTTCCATTCCACGTTCCATTCCTTACCATTCTATTGCATTCCACATTCCATTCCATTCCATTCCACATTCCATTCCATTCTATTCCAGATTCCGTTCCTCATTACATTCCATTCCATTCCTCATTTCATTCCATTCCATTCCACTTTCTATTCCACATTCCATTCCACATTCCATTGAATTCCATTCCACTTTCAATTCCATTCAGTTCAGTTTCATTCCACATTCCTTTCCATTCCATTTCACATTCCATTCCATTCCATTCCACTTTCCATTTCATTCCATTCCACATTCCAATGCATTCCATTCCACATTCCATTCCACATTCCATTCCACATTCTATTCAACATTCTTGCCCATTCCTTTCCACATTCCATTCCACATTTCATTCCCCATTCCATTCCACATTCTATCCCATTCCATTCCACATTCCATTCCGCATTCTATTCCACTCCATTTAACATTCCATTCCATTCCACATTGCATTCGACATTCTAATCCTTTCCATTCCACCTTCCATTCTACATTCCATTCCATTCCACTCAACATTCCATTCCACATTCCATTCCATTTTCCTTTATATTCTGTTCAACATTCCTTTCCATATTCAACTCCTTTCTCTTAATTCCATTCCATTCCACATTCCATTCCATTCCATTCCACATTCCATTCCATACCATTTCAAATTCCATTCCATTCCATGGCACGTTACATTATGCATTCCATTCCATTCCATTCAGTTCCATAACATTCCATTCCACATTAAATTCCATTCCATTCCGCGACCCATTCTTTGTTCCATTCCTCGTTCCATTACACTTTCCTTTCCACTTTCCATTCCACGTTCAGTTCCAAGTTCCATTTCATTCCATTCCATACTGCATTTCAAATTCCATTCCACATTCCATTCCATTCCATTTCACATTTCATTCCTCATTCCATTCCCTTGCACATACCTTTCCATTCCACATTAGATTCCACACCCCACTACATTCCATATTCCATTCAATTCCATTTCATTCCATTCCACATTCCATTACAATCCGTTCCACCTTCCATTCCATTACATTCCAAATTGCATTCCTTTCCATTCCACATTCCGTTCCATGTTCCATTCGACTTTCCATTCCACGTTGCATTCTACATTCCATTTCACTGTCCATTCCAAGTTCCTTTCCATGTTTCATTCCACATTCCACTCCACATTCCATTCCACGTTCCATTCCATTCCATTTCACATTCCATTCCATATTCCATTCCACGTTCCATTCCAGGTTCCATTCCATTCCTTTCCACATTTCATTCCTTTCCCTTCCACATTGCACTCCATTCCTTTTCACACTCCATTCCATTCAATTGAACATTCCATTCCATTCCTTTTCACATTCCATACCATTCCATTCCACATTCCTTTCCATTCCACGTTTCTTTTCCTTACATTCCACTTTCCATTCTGCATTCCCTTCTATTCCCTTCCATTCCATTCCTTTCCATTCCATTCCATTGCATTCCACATTCCTTGAAATTCCATTCCATTCCATATTCCATTCCATTCAATTCCATTCCATTCTACAATCCATTCCTTTCCATTCCACATTCCATTCCATTCCATTCCATACCAAATTCCATTCCACATTCCATTGCACATTCCATTCCACGTTCCATTCCTCGTTCCATTCCACGTTCTTTTCCACGTTCCATTTCACGTTCCATTCCACTTTCCATTCCATTTGATTCCACATTGCATTCCACGTTCCATTCCATTCCATTCCACTTTCCATTCCACATTCTATTACATTCTTTTACACATTCCATTCCACATTGCATTCCAGATTCCATTCAACGTTCCATTCCATTCCATTCCACTATCCATTCCACCTTCCATTCCTTTCAGTTCCACATTCCGTTCCAAATTCCACTCCGCGTCCCATTCCACATTCTATTCCATTCCATTCCACATTCCATTCCACATTTCATTTCATTCCATTCCACATTGCGTTCCACATTCCATTCCATTCCATTCAACATTCTATTCCATTATATTCCACATTCCATTCCATCCCATTCCTTCCCATTCAACATTCCATTCCATTCCATTCCACCTTCTTTCCATTGCATTCCACATTGTATTCCATTCCATTCCTCGTTCCATTCCACGTTGCGTTCCACCTTCCATTTCAGTTTCCATTCCACTTTCCACTCCACGTTCCATTTCATTACATTCCACGTTCCATTCCATTTTCCATTCCACTTTCCATTCCACTTATCATTCCACATTTCATTCCTCATTTTATTCCATTCCATTCCAAATTCCAATCCATTCCATTCCAAATTTCATTCCATTCCATTTCACATTCCATTCCTTTCCTTTTCACATTCCATTCCATTCCATTCCAAATTCTATTCCAATCCATTTCAGAACCCAATGCATTCCATGCCACATTCCATTCCACATTCCATTCCATTCTATTCCACATTCCATTCCCTTCCACATTCCATTCAATTCCATTCCACATTCCATTCCATTCCATTCCATTCTGTAATCCATTCCATTCCATTCCACATTCCATTCCATTCGATTCCACTTTCCGTCCACATTCTTTCCATTCCATTCCATATTCCTTTCCATTCCATACCACATTCCATTCCACATTCTAATTCATTTCATTCCACAATCCATTCTACATTCCATTCCACTTTCTATTCCACATTCCATTACATTCGATTCCACATTCCATTCCTAGTTCCATTCCATTCCATTCCACATTGCATTCCATTACATCCCATATTCCATTCCATTACTTTCCATTCCATTCCAGATTGCATTGCATTCCATTCCACCTTCCATTTCATTCCATTCCACATTGCATTACATTCCATGCCACGTTACTTTCCACATTGCATTCCACTTTCCACTCTACGTTCCATTCCGTTCCATTCCAAGTTCCATTCCACGCTGCATTCCGCATTCTATTCCATTCCATTCCACATTCCATTCCATTCCATTCCATTTCACATTCCATTCCAAGTTCCATTAATCGCTGCATTCCTCTTTCTATTCCATTCCATTCCACATTCCATTCCATTCCATTCCATTCTACATTCCATTCCATTCTTTTCGATTTAACATTCCTTTACACCCCATTCCATTTCAAATTCGATTACACATTCCATTTCATTCCATTCGACCTTCCATTCCATTGCATTCCATGTTCCATTCCATTCCATTCCACATTCCTTTCCATTCCATTCCACATTCCATTCCATTCATTTCCTTTCCATTCCATGCCACATTCCATTCCACGTTATATTTCTTTCCATTCCAGATTCCATTCCACATTCAATTCCTTTCCATTCCATTCCATTCCACCTTCCTTTCCACGTTCCATTCCATTGAACTCCAGTTTCTATTCCATGCCATTCCTCATTCCATTCCACATTCCCTTCCATTCCAATCCAGATTCCATTCCATTCCTTTCTTTTTCACTCCAAATTCCATTCCATTCCTTTCCGTTCCATTGCACATTCCATTCCATGCCATTCCACATTCCATTCCCTTCCATTTCATATTCCATTCCATTCCATTCCACATTCCACATTCCATTCCACGTTCCATTCCAAGTTCCATTCCACGTTACATTCCATTCCATTCCACTTTCCTTTCCATGTTCCATTCCATTCAATTCCATGATCAATTAAACGTTCCATTCCAAATTGCATTCCATTACATTCCACATTCCATTCCATGTCATTCCACTTTCCATTCAACAATCCATTGCATTCCATTCCACATTCCATTCCACATTCCATTCCATGCCATTCCAGTTTTCATTCCACATTCCTTTCCATTAAAATCCATATTCCATTCCTTTCCATTCCATTCCAGTCTACATTCCATTCCATTGAATCCCATTCCAAATTCCATTCCATTATATTCCACATTCCATTCCATTCCATTCCATACAAGTCAAAATTCCATTCCATTCCATTCCACATTCCATTCCATTCCATTCCATTCCACATTACGTTCCATTCCATTCTACTTTCCATTCCATTCCATTCCACGATCCATTCCACGTTCCATTCCAGTTTCCATTCCACGTTCCCTTCCATTACGTTCCTCGTTCCATTCCATGTTCCCTTCCACATTGCATTCCAAGTTCCATCCCACGTTCCTTTCCATTACATTCCTCGTTCCATTCCATTACATTCCTCGTTCCATTCCACGTTCCATTCCACCTTCCATTGAACTTTACATTACATTCCATTCCACGTTCCATTTCACGTTCCATTCCACGTCCCAATCAATTACATTCCACCTTCTGTTCGGCGATAAATTCCACATTCCATTCCATTCCGTTGTACATTCCATTGCACATTCCCTTCCATTCCATTCCACATCCTATTGCACTTTACATTCCATTCCATTCCAAATTCCATTCCTTTCCATTGCACATTCCAATCCATTCCTTTCCACATTCCATTCCATTCCATTCCACGTTGCATTTCACGTTCCATTCCATTCCATTCCCCATTCCATTCCAATACATTCCCCATTCCATTCCACATTCCATTCCATTCCATTCCACATTGCATTCAACATAGGATTCCTTTACCTTCCCCGTTCTATTCTATTCCCTTCCACATTCCTTTCCATTGCACATTCCAATCCATTCCTTTCCACATTCCATTCCATTCCATTCCACGTTGCATTTCACGTTCCATTCCATTCCATTCCCCATTCCATTCCACTACATTCCCCATTCCATTCCACATTCCATTCCATTCCATTCCACATTGCATTCAACATAGGATTCCTTTACCTTCCCCGTTCTATTTCATTCCCTTCCACATTCCATTTCATTCTTTCCACATTCCATTCCATTGCATTCCACATTGCATTCCTTTCCACTGCATTTCACATTCCATTCTAAATTCCATGCCACATTCCATTCAATTGCATTCCATGTTCCATTCCATTAAAATCCATTCCATATTCCATTCCGTTCCATTCCACTTTCCATTGCAAATTCCATTCCATTCCATTCCACATTTCGTTTCACATTCCATTCCATTCAATTCCACATTCCATTACATATTCCTTTACATTCCATTACACGTTCCTTTTCAAATTCCATTCCTTTCTATTACACATTCCATTCCACATTCCATTCCATTCCAATTCTCATTCAATTCCATTCCATTCCTTTCCATTTCATTTCACTTTCCATTCCATTCCACATTCCATTCCATTCCACTCCACATTACATTCCACATTCCATTCCATTCCGTTACATTCCACATTCCATTCCATTCCATTCCATTCTAAATTCCATACCATTCCATTTCATGTTCCATTCCAATCCATTACATTCAATGTCACATTCCATTCCACATTGCATTCCATTCTGTTCCACATTCCATTCCATTCCATTCCACATTCCATTCCATTCTTTTCCAAATTCTATTACATTGCATTCCACATTCCATTCAATTGCTTTCCACATGCCTTTCCATTCCATTCCACATTCCATGCCACATTCCATTTCATTCCATTCCACATTCCATTCCTTTCCATTCTGTTCCACATTTCATTCCATTAATTTCCACATTCCATTCCATTCCATTCCACATTCCATTCCATGCCATTCCACATTCTATTCCATTCCAGTCCACATTACTTTCCATTCCTCTCCTTTCCACATTCCATTCCATTCCATTCCACTTTCCATTCCTTTCCATTCTATGTTACATTTAATTCCATTCCATATTCCATTCCATTCCATTCTACATTCCATTCCACATTCCTTTACATGCCATTCCACATTCCATTCCATGTTCCATTCCATTCCATTCAACATTCCATTCCACATTCGAACCCATTCCGTTTCACATTACATTCCACATTCTATTCCACTCCAATCCACATTCCATTCCATTCCATTCCACATTCCATTCCATTCAATTTCACATTCCATTCCACATTTCATTCCACTCCAATCCACTTTTCATTCCATTCCATTCCCTTTCAGTCCATTTTCCATTCCATTCTATTCCATTCCACATTCCATTCCATTCTATTCTATTCCACGTTCCATTCCATTCCATTCCACGTTCCATTCCCTTCCATTCCACGTTCCATTCCATTCCATTCCACGTTACATTCCATGCCACGTTGCATTCCATTTCACTATCCATTCCATTCCATTCCACGTTCCATTCCACGTTCCATTCCACTTTCCATTCCAAGTTCCATTCCATTATATTCCACGTTCCATGTCTCATTGCATTGCAAAATCCATTCAATTCTTTTCCACATTCCTTTCCACATTCCAATCCCTGATGAATTCCATTCCCTCCCACATTCCATTCCTTTGCATTCCACATTCCATTCTACATTCAATTCCATTCCATTCCAACTTCACTTCCACATTCCATTAAATTCGATTCTACATTCCATTCCATTCCATTTCACATTCAATTCCATGTTCCTTTCCATTCCATTCCCCATTACATTCCATTCCACATTCCATTCAACATTCCTTTACATTCCATTCCACATTCCATTCCATTGTACATTACATTTAACATTCCATTCCATTCCATTCCACATTCCATTCCATTCCATTCCACATTCCATTCCATTCCATTCCACATTCCATTCCATTTGATTCCACATTCCGTTCTGCATTCAATTCCATTCCATTACACAATCCATTCCATTCCATTACACATTACATTCCAAATTCCATTACACATTCCATTCCATTCCATTCTATTCCATTCCACATTATATTCCAGTCCACATTCAATTCCTTTCAATTACATTCAACATTGCATTCGATTCCATTCCATATTCCATTCCATTCCTTTCCACATCCCATTCCACATTCCATTCCATTCCATTCCACGTTGCATTTCACGTTCCATTCCATTCCATTCCCCATTCCATTCCACATTCCTTTCCATTCCATTCCACATTGCATTCAACATAGGATTCCTTTACGTCCCCGTTCTATTCCATTCCCTTCCACATTCCATTCCATTCCTTTCCACATTCCATTCCATTCCGTTCCACATTGCATTCCTTTCCACTGCATTCCACATTCCATTCTAAATTCCATGCCACATTCCATTCGATTGCATTCCGTGTTCTATTACATTAAAATCCATTCCATATTCCATTCCTTTCCATTCCACTTTCCATTGCAAATTCCATTCCATTCCATTCCATTCCACATTTCGTTTCTCATTCCATTCCAATCCATTCCACATTCCATTCCATATTCCTTTACATTCCATTCCACATTCCTTTCCAAATTCCATTCCATTCCATTCCACATTCCATTCCATTCCAATTCTCTTTCAATTCCATTCCATTCCTTTCCATTTCATTTCACATTCCATCCATTCCACATTCCATTCCATTCCACTCCACATTACATTCCACATTCCATTCCATTCCATTCCATTCCACATTCCATTCCATTCTATTCCATTCTGAAATCCATACCATTCCATTTCATGTTCCATTCCACTCCATTACTTTCAATGTCACATTCCATTCCACATTGCATTCCATTCTGTTCCACATTCCATTCCATTCCTTTCCACATTCCATTCCATTCTTTTCCAAATTCAATTCCTTTCCATTCCACATTCCGTTCAATTGCTTTCCACATTCCTTTCCATTCCATTCCACATTCCATGCCACATTCCATTTCATTCCATGCCACATTCCATTTCATTCCATTCCACATTCCATTCCTTTCCATTTCATTCTCATTTCATTCCATTAATTTCCACATCCCATTCCATTCCATTCCACATTCCATTCCATGCCATTCCACATTCTATTCCATTCCAGTCCACATTGCTTTCCATTCCTCTCCATTTCACATTCCATTCCATTCCATTCCACTTTCCATTCCTTTCCATTCTATGTTACATTTAATTCCATTCGATATTCCATTCCATTCCTTTCTACATTCCATTCCACATTCCATTACATGTCTTTCCACATTCCATTCCATATTACATTCCTTTCCATTCAACATTCCATTCCACATTCGAACCCATTCCGTTTCACATTGCATTCCACATTCTATTCCACTCCAATCCACATTCCATTCCATTCCATTCCACATTCCATTCCATTCAATTTCACATTCCATTCCACATTCCATTCCACTCCAATCCACTTTTCATTCCATTCCATTCCCTTTCAGTCCATTTTCCATTCCATTCTATTCCATTCCACATTCCATTCCATTCTATTCCACCTTCCATTCCATTCCATTCCACGTTCCATTCCATTCCACGTTCCATTCCATTTCACTATCCATTCCATTCCATTCCATGTTCCATTCCACGTTCCACTCCACGTTCCATTCTACTTTCCATTCCAAGTTCCATTCCATTACATTCCACGTTCCGTGTCTCGTTCCATTGCAAATTCCATTCCATTCTTTTCCACATTCCTTTCCTCATTCCAATCCCTGTTGAATTCCATTCCCTCCCACATTCCATTCCTTTGCATTCCACATTCCATTCTACATTCAATTCCATTCCATTCCAAATTCTTTTCCACATTCCATTAAATTCGATTCCACATTCCATTCCATTCCATTCCACATTCCATTCCATTCCATTCCACATTCCGTTCCGCATTCATTTCCATTCCATTACACAATCCATTCCATTCCATTACACATTACATTCCACGTTCCATTCCACATTCCATTCCATTCCATTCCACATTCCATTCCATTCCTTTCCACATTCCATTCCATTCTTTTTCACATTCCATTCCATTCCACATTCCAACCCATTCCATTCCACATTGCATTCCTTTCCATTCCATTCCACATTCCTTTCCAATTCATTCCACATTCCATTCTGCATTCCCTTCCTTTCCATTCCATTCCATTCCGTTCCAATCCATTGCATTCCACATTCCATGCAATTCCATTCCTTTCCACATTCCATACCAGCCCATATTTCATTCCATTCCATTCCATTCCATATTCCATTCCATTCCATTCCATTCCATTCCACAATCCATTGCATTCCATTCCACTTTCCATTCCATTCCATACCACATTCCATTCTACATTCTATTCCATTCCATTCCACATTCCACTGTGCATTCCATTCCATTCCGCATTCCATTCCATTCCATTCAACATTCCATTCAATTCAATTCCACATTCCATTCCACATTCCATTCTACATTCCATTCCATTCCATTCCATATTGCATTCATATCCATTCCATATTCAATTCCATTCCACATTCCATTCCATTCCTTTCCACTCCAGTCCACATTCCGTTCCTTTCCATTCCACATTGCTTTCCATTCCATTCCACATTCGATTCCATTCCATTGCACTTTCCATTCCATTCCATTGGACAATCCATTCCATTCAATTTCACATTCCATACTACATTCCATTTCATATTGCATTCCATTCCTTTCCACAATTGATTCCACATTCCTTTCCACATCCCACTCCAAATTCCATTCCTTTGCATTCCACATTCCATTCGCGTTTCATTTATTTCCATTTCACATTGCAATCCACATTCCATTCCATTCCATTTCACATTCAATTGCATTTCATTCCGCATTCCATTCCATTCCACATTCCATTCCATTGCATTCCATTCCATTCCACATTCCATTCCATTGTATTCCATTCCACATTCCCTTTCATTCCATTCCAAATTCCATTCCATTAAATTCCATTCCACATTCCATTCTATCCCATATTCCATTCCACCTTCCATGCCATTCCATTGCATTTTAATTCACATCCCATTTCACATTCCATTCCATTCCATTCCACATTCCATTCCATTATATTCCACATTCCATTCCATTCCATTCCACATTCCATTCCACATTCACTTCCATTCCATTCCACCTTCCATTCCTTTCCATTCCATTCCATTCCACATTCCATTCCATTCCGTTCCAATTTCCATTACACATCCCATTCCGTTCCACTCCACCTTTCTTTCCTTTCCACTCCATTTCATTCCACATTAAAATCCACTTCATTCCATTCCAGAATCCATTCCATTTCATTCCCCTTTCCATTCTATTCCATTCCACATTCCATTTCATTAGTTTCCACTAAAATCCAATCCATATTTCATTCCATTCCATTCCATTCCACAATCCGTTCCACTCCATTCCACATTCTGTTCCATTCCCTTCCACTTTCCATTCCACATTCCTTTCCATTCCATTCTACATTCCATTCCATTACCTTCCATATTCCATTGAACTGCATTGCAAATTCCATTCCATTCCATTTCACTTTTCATTCGATTCCATTCTATTCCAGTCCACTTTCCTTTCCATTTCATTCCACATTCCTTTCCATTCCTTCTCCACATTCCATTCCAGATTCCATTCCCTTCCATTCCACATTCCATTGCATTACATTCCAGATTCCATTCCATTCCATTCCGCATTCCTTTCCACATTCCCTTTCATTCCATTCCACCTTCAAATCCTTTCCATTCCATTCCATTCAACATTCCATTCCATTCCATTCCATTCCGCATTCCATTCCATTTCATTCCCCATTCTATTCTATTCCATTCCACATTCCATTTCATTCGTTTCGATAGTATTCCAATCCTCATTCCATTCCCTTCCATTCCATTCCACAATATATTCCACTCCATTCCACATTCCGTTCCAATCCATTCCACTTTCCATTCCACATTCCTTTACATTCCATTCCACATTCCATTCCATTCCATTCCATATTCCGTTGAATTGTATTGCAAATTCTATTCCATTGCATTTCACTTTCTATTAGATTCCATTCTTTTCCAGTCCACATTCCATTCAATTACATTCCACATTCCATTCCATTCCATTCCACATTCCATCCATTCCAATCCATTCCATTCCACTTTGCATTCCATTCCGTCCTATTCCTTTCCATTCCACATTCCATTCCACATTGCATTCCATTCCATTCCACATTCCACACCATTGCATTCCATTCCACATTCCATTGTACATTCCATTCCACATTCCATTCCACATTCCATTCTACATTCCGTTCCATTCCATTCAACATTCCACTCAATTCCATTCTATTCAACATTCCATTCCATTCATTATTCCATTCAATTCCATTCTATTCCACATTCCATTCCATTCCATTTCAAATTCCATTCCATTCCATTACTTTCCATTCCATTCCACGTTCCTTTGCATTCCATTCGAAATTCCATTCCAGTCCATTCCGCATTCATTTTCACATTGCATTCCACTCCATTCCTCATTCCATTTCACCTTCCATTCCACTCCATTCCACGTTCCATTCCACTTTCCATTACACATTCCATTCCATTACATTCCACTTTTCATTCCACATTCCGTTCCAAGTTAAATTCCTTTCCATTCCACATTCCATGCCATTCTGTTCCACATTCCTTTCCACATTCCTTTCCATTCCATTCCACTTTCCGTTCCACATTCCATTCCATTATATTCCAAATTTCTTTCCATTCTATTCCATTCCATTCGTCATTCCATAACACATTCCATTCCATTCCATTCCACGTTCCGTTCCATTCCCTTCCACGTTTCCTTCCACATACCTTTCCATTCCTTTTCACATTCCTTTCCATATTCCATTCCATTTCATTTCACATTCCATTCCATTCCATTCCCTTCCATTGAACTTTCAATTCCATTCCATTAACTTCCATTCCACATTCCATTCCTTTCCATTCGACTTTTCTTTCCATTCCATTCCATTCCATGTTCCATTCCATTCCATTCCATATTCCATTCCATTCCATTCCACATTCCATGCCATTCCATTCAATCCCATTTCACTTTCGATTCCATTCTATTCCACATTCCATTCCTTTCCATTCAACTTTCCACTCCATTCCATTACATTCCACATTCCATTCCATTCCATTTCACATTCCATTCAACATTCATTTCCATTCTATTCCATTCCACTTTCCATTCCACTTTCCATTCCATTCCATTCCACATTCCTTTTCATTCCAATCCATATTCCATTCCATTCCACTTTCCATTCCATGCCATTCCACATTCCGTTCCATATTCCATTCAATTCTATTCCAGGTTCCATTACACATTCCATTCCACATTCCTTTCCCTTCCATTACATTCCACGTTCTATTTCACATTTCTTTCAACATTCCATTCCATTCCTCTCAACATTCCATTCCATTGCATTCCACATTCCATTCCACGTTCCATTCCACTCCACTTCACCCACCGTTCCATTACATTCCACTTTCAATTCCATTTCATTCCACGTTCCATTCCATTACACTTTCCATTCCAAGTCCCATTCCACGTTCCATTTCACTTTCCTTTCCTTTCCATTCCACGTTCCATGCCTCATTCCATTCCATGTTCTATTCCATTCCATTTAGCATACCATTCCACATTCCATTCCATTCCATTCCACATTTCATTCTACATTCCATTAATCATTCCATTCCATTCCACTCCAGATTCCATTCCATTCCGTTCCACGTTCCTTTTAACATTCCATTCCATTCCATTCAACATTCAATTCTACATTCCATTCCATTCCATTCCACATTCCTTTCCATTCCATTCCATTTCATTCCTCATTCCATTACACATTCCATTCCATTCCATTCCAAGTTCCATTCCATTCTTTCTACGTTCCATTCCACATACCGTTCAATTCCATTACACTTTACATACCGTATTCCATTCCTTTCCATTTCACATACCATTCCATTCTATTCCATTCCCTTCCATTCCATTCCACATTCCATTCAATTCCATTCGATTCCGAATTCCATTCCATTCCATTCCAGTTTCCATTCCTATCCATTCCACATTCCATTCCATTCCATTCTTCATTCAATTCCACATTCCATTGCATTCAATTCCAAATTCCTTTCCAACTTCTATTCCATTCCATTCCACATTCCATTACATACCATTTCACATTCCATTCCATTGCATTTCACATTCCATTCCATTGCATTTCACATTCTATTCCATTCCATTCCATTCCACATTCCATTCCATTGCATTCCGCATTCCATTCCAATCCATTTCACATTGCATTAGATTCCATTCCATTCCACATTCCAATCCATTCCATTCCAAATTGCATTCCATTCCACATTCCATTGCACATTCCATTTCATTCCATTCCATACTCCATCCATTCCATTCCATTCCACATTAAATTCTAATCCATTCCACATTTTATTCCATTCCATTCCACATTCTATTCCATTCCATTCCATTCCAAATTCTATTCCCTTCTATTCCACATTCCATTCAATTCCATTTCACTTTCCATTCCATTCCATTCCATTCCATTCCAAATTCCTTTCCATTCCACGTTCCATTCCCTTCTATTCCACATTCCATTCGATTCCATTCAATTCCACATTACATTCCATTGCATTCCGCCTTCCATTCCCTTCCATTCCACATTTCATTCCATTCCATTCCACATTCCATTCCCTTCCATTGCACATTCCTTTGAAATCCATTCAACATTCCAATCCACATTCCATTCCTCATTCCATTCCATTCCATTCCATTGCAGATTCCATTCAATTCCATTCCACGTTCCTTTCTATTCCATTCCACACTCCATTCCACATTCGATTCCACTACATTCCACATTCCATTCCACATTCCACTCCATAGCATTACACATTCCATTCCATTACGTTCCATATTCCATTCCATTCTTTACCATTCCATTCCTCATTTCGTTACACATTCCATTCAATTCCATTCCACGTTCCATTCCATTCCTTTCCACGATCCATTGCACACTCCATTCCTTTCCATTCCTCATTCCATTCCATATTTCATTCCTTCCCATTCCACATTCCATTCCATTCCATTCCCTTCTATTCCACATTCCATTCCATTCCCTTTTATATTCCTTTCCATACCATTCCAATCCACATTCCATTCCATTCCACTCCACATTCCATTCCATTCAATTCCACAATCCATTCAATTCCATTCCACATTCCATTCCTTTCCATTCCATTGCAATGCACATTCCTTTCCATTTCAACACATTCCACATTCCATTCCATTCTTCATTGAATTCCTTTCCATTTCACATTCTTTTCCAGTCCATTCCACATTCCATTCCACATTCCATTTCATTCCATTCCATTCCATTCCATTCCACATTCCATTCCACATTCCTTAGCATTCCATTACAAATTCCGTTACATTCCACTCTATTCAAGTCCACATTCCGTTCCATTCCATTCCATTATATTCCACACTCCATTCCACATTCCATTCCACGTTCCTTTCCATTCCATTCCATGTTCCTTTACTCATTCCATTCCACATTCCATTACATTTCTTTCCCCATTGCATTCCACATGCCATTAGACGTTCCATTCCTTTCCCTTCCACATTCCATACCATTCCGTTCCACATTCCAATCCACATTCCACAGCATTCCATTCCACAATCTATTCCTTTCCATTTCACTTTCCATTCCTTTCCATTCCATTCCATAGTCCATTCCATTCTACTCCACATTCCATTCCACATTCCGTTCCACGTTCCACTCCATCCCATTCCACATTCCATTTCGTTCCCTTCCAATCCATTCCATTCCAGATTCCAATTCATTTGATTCTACATTCCATATCCACTCCATTCCACAACCCATTCCATTCCATTCCACATTCCATTCCATTCCATTCCACTGCACGTTCCATTCCGCATTCCATTCTATGATCCATTTCACTTTCCATTACACGTTCCACTCCACCTTTCATTCCACGTTCCAGTCCATGTTTCATTCCATTCCAGTCCATGTTCCGTTCCTCATTCCATTCCACTATCCATTCCATTCCATTTCACATTCCGTTGCACATTCCATTCCACGTTCCATTCCCTTCCATTCCACATTCTATTACATTCCATTCCGCATTCCATTCTACGTTCCATTCCATTCCATTCCACATTCCATTCCACTTTCCATTCCATTACAATCAACATTCCATTCCATTCTATTCAATTCTATTCATCATTCCTTTTCACATTACTTTCCATTCCATTCCACGTTCCATTTCATTGCATTCCATCTTCCATTCCACATTCCATTCCATTCCATTCTATCTTCCATTCCATATTCCGTTCCATTGCATTCCACGTTCCATTCCATTCCACGTTCCATTCCATTCCATTCCACATTCCATTCCATTCCATTCCATTCCACATTCAATTCCATTCCATTCTACATTCCATTGCATTCCATTGTTCGTTCAATTCCACATTTCATTCCATTCCATTCCATTCAACATTGCATTCCATTTCATTCCGCATTTCATTCCACATTCCATTCTATTCCATTCCACATAACATTCCATTCCATTCCATATTCCCTTCCATTCCATTTCCCATTTCATTCCATTCCATTTCATTCCGCATTTCATTCAATTCCATTCCAAATTCCATTCCATTCCATTCCACATTCCATTCCATTCCATTTCAAATTGCACTCCATTCCATTGCATTCCACATTCCATTCCATTCCTTTCCAAATTCCATTAAATTCCATTCGATTCCATTCCACATTACATTCCAAATTCCATTCCGTTCCATTCCACATTCTATTCCACATTCCATTCTATTCCATTCCACATTCCTTTCCTCTCCATTGCATTCCACATTCGATTCCATTCCATTCCACATTACAATCTATTCCAAATTCCACATTCCATTCCATTCCACATTCCATTCCATTCCGTTTCATTCCATATTCCCTTCCTTTCCATTGCAATCCATATTCCATTCCTTTCCTTTCCACATTCCATTCTATTCTACATTCCACATTCCATTGCATTCCACATTCCATTCCACTCCATTCCATGTTCCATTCCTTTCCATTGCATTCCACATTCCATTCCATTCCAACCCACATTCTATTCTATTCCATTCCACATTCCATTCCTTTCCATTCCATTCAACATTCCATTCCTTTCCTTTCCACATTCCATTCCATTCCATTCCACATTCAATTCCACATTCCATTCCATTCCATTCCACATTCAATTCCACATTCCGTTCCATTCCATTCCACTTTCCACTTCACTACCATTCCACTCCATTCCACGTTCCATTCCATTCCACTTTCCATTCCAGTCTATTCCAAATTCTATTCCACAGTCCATTCCATTCCTTTCCACATTACATTCTCTTCCATTCCATATTCCGATCCATTCCATTCCTTTCCCTTCCATATTCCTTTCCATTCCATTCCTTTCCACATTCCATTCCATTCCATTGAGCAATCCATTCCTTTCCACATTCAATTCCAGATTCCACTCTGTCTCCATTCCACATTCCATTCCCTTCAATTCCACATTACATTCCATTCCATTCCACATTCCAGTCAATTCCATTCCATTCCATTCCGCATTCCATTCCACGTTGCAATTCACATTCCATTCTGTTACATTCCATTACACATTCCATTCCGAATTTCATCCCAAAAGTTTCCACATTCCATTTCACATTGAATTCTGTTACATTCCATTACACATTCCATTCCGAATTTCATCCCAAAAGTTTCCACATTCCATTTCACATTCCATTCTGTTCCATTCCACAGTACATTACATTTCATTACACATTCCTTTCCATTCCATTAAATTCCAAATTCCATTCCATTCCATTCCATTCCATTGCACTTTCCTTTCCATTCCATTCCACATTCCAGTGTATTTCATTGCACATTCCATTCCATTCCATTCCGTTCCATTCCAATTTCCATTCCATTTAATTCCGGATTACATTGCATTCCATTCCAAGTTCCAATGCATTCCTTTTCACATTGCATTCCCTTCCATTCCACATTCCATTGCATTCCATTCCATTCCATTTTCCATCCCATTCCATTCCAAATTCCATTCCATTCCATTCAATTCCACATTCCATTCCATTTAATTCCGTTCCATTCCACTTGCCATTCCATTCCATTCCACATTACATTGCATTAGATTCCACATTCCATTGCATTCCTTTACACTTTCCATTCCCTTCCATACTACATTCCATTGCATTCTATTTGATTCCAAATTCCATCCCATTCCATTCCAAATTCCATTCCCTTCCATTCCACACTCCATTCCATTCCATTCCATTCCACATTTCATTCCATTCCATTCTACATTCCATTACATTCATTTCTTCATTCAATTCCACATTCTATTCCATTCCATTCCATTCCATTCAACTTTGCATTCCATTCCATTCTGCATTCCATTCTATTCTATAACATTCCAATCCATGTTCCCTTCAATTCCATTTCATATTGAATTCCATTCCATTTACTTTTTCATTTAATTCCATTCAATTCCAAATTCCATTCCATTCCATTCCACATTCCATTCCATTCCATTTCACATTGCACTCCATTCCATTCCATTCCACATTTCATTACATTCCATTACAAATTCCATTCCATTCCATTCCATTCCATTCCACATTCCATTCCACATTGTGTTCTACATTCCATTCCATTCCATTCCATATTCCATTCCATTCCATTCCACATTCCATTCCATTCCATTTCACATTGCACTCCGTTCCATTCCATTCCACATTCCATTCCATTCCATTCCACATTCCATTCCTTTCCATTGCATTCCCCATTCCATTCCATTCCATTCCATATTCCATTCTCTTCCACATTCCACATTGCATTCCACACAACATTCCATTCCATTCCATTGCATTCCACAATCCAATTATTTCCATTGCATTCCATATTCCATTCCACTCCATTCCACATTCCATTCTATTCCACATTCCACATTTCAACCCATTCCACATTCCATTCCAATCCATTCCACATTTCATTCCACATTCCATTCCATTCCATTCCACGTTTCATTACTATCCAATGCATTCCACATTACATTGCATTCCATTTTGTTCCAGATTCCATTCTATTCCACATTCCACATTCCATTCCATTCCACATTCCATTCCATTCCATTTCGCATTCCATTCCATTCCATTCCGTTCAATTCCGCATTCCATTCAATTCGAAATTCTATTGCATTCCATTCCATTCCACATTCTATGCTACCTTCCATTCCATTCCACTTTCCATTCTATGTACCATTTCGTTACATTCCACAGTGCATTCCATTCCATTCCTCATTCCATTCATTTCCATTCCATATTCCATTACATTCTCTTCCACATTTTATTACATTTCATTCCACATTCCATTTCACATTCCATTCCATTCCATTCCATTCCATATTCCATTCCACATTCCGTTCCACATTCCATTCCACTGGCTTCCACGTTTCTTTCCACATAGCATTCCATTCCATTCTGCATTCCATTCCTTTCTACATTCCATTCCATTCCATTCCAGATTCCATTCCATTCCATTCCACATTCCATTCCTTTTCATTACAGATTGCATTCCATTCCATTACATTCCACATTCCATTCCAAATTCCATTCCACATTCTATTGGATTTCATTCAACATTCACTTCAATTCCATTTGACATTCCTTTCCAGATTGCATTCCATTCCATTCCACGTTCTATTCCATATTCCATTCCATTCCATACCACATTCCATTCCATTCCATACCACATTCCATTCCATTCCATTCCACATTCCACATTCCTTTCCTCTTTATATTCCACGTTCGATTCTACATTCCATTCAACGTACCTTTCCACTTTCCATTCCATTCCATTACACGTTCTATTCCACATTCCATTTCATTCCATTCCACGTTCCGTTCCATGTTCCATTCCTTTCAATTCCATGTTCCATTCCACGTTCCATTCTATTCCATTCCATTCCACTTTCCATTCCATTCCATTCCATTCTACTTTGCATTCCTTTCCTTTCCATTCCACTTTCCCTTCCATTACATTCCACATTCCATTCCATTCCATTCAGCATTCCATTCCATTCCATTTCAAATTCCAATCCATTGCATTCCATTCCATTCCATTCCACATTCCATTGCATTCCAAATCACATTCCATTCCATTCCAATCCATTCCACATTCCATTCCATTCCATTCCACGTTCCATTCCACTTTCCATTCCTCTTTCCATTCCATTCATTTCCACATTCCCTTCCACATTGCATTCCATTTCTTTCCTCACTGCACTCAATTCCTTTCCACCTTCCTCTCCATTCCATTCTGCATTCCATTCCACATTCCACTCCATTCCATTCAACATTCCATTCCAATACATTACATTCCATTTAACATTTCATTCCATTCCTTTCCATTCTAGTCCACTTTCCTTTCCTTTCCATTGCAATCCATTCCACATTTCATTCCATTGCATTGCACACTCCATTCCCTTCTATTCCATATTGCAGTGCATTCCATTGCTCTTTCAATTCTACATTCCATTCCACCTTGCATTCCATTCCTTTCCACTTTCGATTCCACATTCCTTTCCACATTCCTTTCTAAATGCCATTCCATTCCATTCCACATTCCATTCTGCATTCCATTCAATTGCATTTCACATTCCATTCCACATTTCATTCCATTCCACTCCACATTCCATTCCACTTTTCATTCCACATTCCATTCCTGGTTCCTTTGCTTTCCATGCAACTTTCCATTCCACATTCCATTCCTTACAACTCCACATTCCATTTCACGTTCCATTCCATTCCATTCCACACTCCATTTCACATCCCCTTCCATTCATTTCCACATTCCATTTCAATACATTGCACATTCTATTCCATTCCCTGACACTTTCCATTTCATTCAATTCCACATTGCATTCCATTCTGTTCCACTTTCCATTCCACATTGCATTCCAATTTCCACTCCACGTTCCATTCCATTCCATTCCACGTTCCACTCCATGTTCCTTTCCAATTTCTATTGCATTCGATTCCACAATCGTTTCCATTCCATTCCATTTCACATTCCATTCCATTCCATTACATTTCACGTTCCTTTCCACATTCCATTCAATTCCATTCCACATTCCGTTCCATTACATTCCACATTCCATTCCAATCCATTCCATTCCATTAAATTCCTTTCCACCTTCTGTTCTATTCCTTTCCACTCCACATTCCATTCCATTCCATTAAATTCCACTTTACATCCCATTCCAATCCCTATTCCATTCCTTTTCTTTCCACTTTCCATTGCGTTCCATTCCACATTATATTCCAAATCCCATTCCACGTTCCATTCCTTTCCATTCCACATTCCATTACTTTTCATTGCATTCCATTCGACGTTCCATTCCATTCCATTCCACATTACATTGTCTTCCATTCCACATTCCATTCCACTCGTTACAATTCCATTCCATTCCATTCCATTCCACATTCCTTTCCATTGCATTTCAGATTCCATTCCATTCCGTTCCACATTCCATTCCACTTTCCATTCCATTCCATTCCACTTTCCATTCCACATTCCTTTCCATTCGATTCCACATTCCATTCCATTAAATTCCACATTCCATTCCACATTGCATTTGATTCCAATCTACATCCCATCCCATTCAATTCCATTCCACGTTGCATTCCATTCCATTCCACTTTCTATTCCACTTTCCATTCCACATTCCATTCCATTTCATTGCATATTCCTTTGCTTTCCATTCCACGTTCCATTCCATTCCATTCTACATTCCATTCCATTCGACATTCCAAAAAACTTTCCTTTCTATTCCATTCCACCTTCCATTCCACATTCCATTCCATTCCTTTCAACATTCCATTCCATTCCATTCCATTCAACATTCCATTCCATTCAATTCCATTCCACTTTCCATTCCATTCAATTCCACATTCCAATACATCCAATTCCACATTTCATTCCACATTCCATTTCATTCCATTCCACATTCAGTTCCACATTCGATTCCAGTCCATTCCACATTCCTTACCATTCCATTTCACATTGCATTCCACATTCCATTCCATTCCATTCCACATTCCATTCCACATTCCCTTCCATTACACATTCCATTCCACATTCCATTCCATTCTATTTAACATTCCATTCCACATTCCATTCTATTCCACTCCACATTGCATTCCACTCCACTCAACATTCCGTTGCATTCTTTTCCACATTCCTTTCCATTCCACATTCAATTCCACATTCAATTCCATTCCAGATTCCATTCCACATTCCATTCCATTCCATTCCACTTACCATTCTATTCCACTCCACACTCCATTCCATTCAGTTGCATTCCATTGCGTTTCATTTCATTCCATTCCTTTCCATTCAATTCCATATTACCTTTCATTCCATTCCATTCCACATTCCATTCCATTCCATTCCACATCCAATTCCATTCCGCATTCCGTTCCATTCCATTCCACATTCCATTCCATTTCATTCGACATACCATTCCACATTCAATTCCGTTCCATTCCACATTCCATTCCATTCCATTCTATGTTCTATTCCACATTGCATTCCTTTCCATTCCACAGTCTATTCCACATTCCATTTCATTCCATTCCGTTCGAATCCACATTCCATTCCATTCCATTCCATTCCACTTTCGGTTCGATTGCATTCCCCGTTGTATTCCATTCCATTACAGCTACCATTCCAGTCTATTCCACATTCTATTCCATGCCATTCCACATTTCATTACACATCCCATTCCATTCAATTCCATCTTCCATTCATTCCGTTCAATTCCATTACAGTCCACATTCCATTCCATTCCATTCCATTCCACATTTCATTCCATTGCATTCCACATTCCATTCCATTCCACATTCCATTCAATTCCAGTCGATTCCACATTCCATTCCATCCCACATTCCATTCCATTGCATTCCAGATTCCATTCCATTCCATTGCACATTCCAATCCATTCCATTCCACGTTCCATTCCACGTTCTATACCACGTTCCATGCCATGTTCCATTCCACTTTCCGTTCTATTCCATTCCATTCCACTTTTCATTCTACTCTATTCCACATTCCATTCCACTCCATTCCACATTCCATTTCACATTCCATTCCATTACACATTCCTTTGCACATGCCATTCCATTCCATTCCAGCACAAATTCCATTCCATTGCATTCCATTCCACTTTCCATTCCATTCCATTGCATGTTGCTGTCCATTCCATTCCACATCCCATTCCATTCCACGTTCCCTTGCACTCCATGCAACATTCCATTCCATTCCATGCCACATTCCATTCCATTTCATTCCACATTCTATTTCATTCCACTTTCAATTCCAAATGCCATTCCATTCCACATTCCATTCCACATGCCATTTCATTGCATTCCGCATTCCTTTCCAAACCATTCCTTTCCATTCCATTCCATTCAAGTCAATTCCACATTCTGTCCCATTCTATTCCATTCCACATTCTATTGCATTACATTCAATTCCACATTTCATTCCCTTCAACATTCCATTCCATTCCATTCCACATTCCATTGCGTTTCATTCCATGACATATCTCGTTCCATTGCATTTCTCATTCCATTCCAATCAATTCCAATCCATTAAATTCCATTCCATTCCAATCAATTCCACATTCCGTTCTTTTCCATTCCATTCCAAATTCCATTCCATTCCTTTCCACATTCCATTCCATTTCATTCCACATTCCATTCCACTCCATTGCACATTCCATTCCATTGGTTTCGATATTGAATTCCATCCCTTTCCACTTTCCATTCCATTATATTCCACATTCAATTCCACATTCCATTCCATTCCATGCCACATTGCATTGCACATTCCATTCCATTCCATTACAGTCATATTACATTCCATTCTATTCCACTACACCTTCCATTGCATTCCATTCCACTTTCCTTCCCATTCCATTCAACATTGCATTCCGTTCTATTCCACATTCCATTCCATTCCACGTTGCATTACACATTCCATTCATTCCATTCCACATTCCATTCCACATTCCTTTCCATTCCTTTCCACATTCCATTATTTCAACATTGCTTTCCACATTCCATTCCACATTCCGTTCCACTCCGCGTTCCATTCAACATTCCATTCTGTTCCATTCCACATTCCATTCCATGTTCCATTCCATTCCATTCTGCATTCCATTCCATTCCACTCCACATTCCATTCCATTCCATTACACATTCCATTCCACATTCCATTCCATTGCATTCAACATTCCATTCCATTGCATTCCACATTCCTTTGCATTACGTTCCACATTCCATTCAATTCCATTCAATTCCATTTAATATTCCATTCAATTCCTTTCCATTCCAGTCCATTCCTTTCCACATTCCACTCAACACTCCTTTCCTCATTTCATTCCACGTTCCATTCCACATTCCATTCCACTTTCCCTTTCACGTTCCATTCCTCGTTCCGTTACACGTTCCATTCCACATTCCATTCCATTTCACATTCCATTCCTCGTTCCATTCCACTCCATTCCTCGTTCGATTCCATTCCATTCCATTCCATTCTATTCTATTCTATTCCACATTCCACTCAATTCCATTCCATTCCATTCTACATTCCATTCCATTACATTCCAAATTCCATTCCATTCCATTCCATTCCAATCCACATTCCGTTCCATTACATTCCACATTCCATTCCATTCGACATTCCATTATTCTTTCCATTCCATTCCATTCCACATTCCATTCCACATTCTATTCCTCATTTCAATCCTTTCCATTCCACATTCCATTCCGTTCCATTCCACATTCCATTCCCCATTCCATTCCCCATTCCATTCCATTCCATTCTATTCCATTCTATTTCACATTCCACTCTATGCCATTCCATTCCATTCCACATTACATTCCATTCCTTTGCACATTCCTTTCCATTACATTCTATTCCATTCCATTCCATTCCTCCATATACTCCATTAAATTCCACTTTCCATTCCATTCCATTCCATTCCTTACCATATTCCATTCCATTCAATTCCATTCCACATTCCATTCCATTCCATTCCATTCCACATTCCGTTACATTCCATTCCATTCCACATTCCATTCCATTACATTCCACATTCCATTCCATTCCATTGTATTCCATTCCATTCCATTCCTTTCCACATTCCATTCCATACAATTCCATTCCACGTTCCACTCCACATTCCATTCCATTTTCTATTCCATTACATTCCACATTACATTCCATTCCATTCCACATTTCACTCCATTCCATTCCACTTTCCATGACATTCCTCATTCCATTTCATTCCACATTCCATTCCACTTTCCATTCCATTCCATTCCAATTCATTCCATTCTTCATTCCATTCTATTCATTCCATTCCATTCCACATTCCATTGCACATTCCATTCCATTCCATTCTATGATCCTCTCTACATTCCATTCCACCTTCCTTTACATTCCATTGCGTGTACCACTCCACATTCCATTCCATTCCATTCCATTTTCCATTCCATTATATTCCACACTCCATTACATTCCATTGTATTACACTGCACTCCACATTCCATTCCATTTGTTTCCATTCTGCATGTCATCCCATTCCATTCCACATTCCATTCCTCCTCCCTCGCCATTCCATTTCACATTGCATTCCTTTCCGTTAAATTCCATTCCATGCCAATCCACATTCCGTTCTATTCCGTTCCACACATAATTCCATCACATTCCAAATTTCATTTCATTCTATTCCACATTCCATTCCATTCCATTCCACATGCCATTCCATTCCATTCCACATTCCATTCCATTCAATTCCACCTTCAATTCCATTCCATTCCACATTCCAATCCATTCCATTCTGCGTTCCATTTCACAGTCCAGTCTATTGCATTCCACATTCCACTACATTCCATTCCACGTTCCATTCCACATGCCTTTCCAAGTTCCATTCTGCGTTCCATTCCGCGTTCCATTCCATGTTCCATTCCTCATTCCATTCCACATTCCATTCCTGATTCCAATCCATTCCATTCCACATTCCATTCCATTCCATTCCACATTCCATTCCATTCCATTCCAGTCCACATTCCATTCCATTGCATTCCATTCCATTCCATTCCACATTCTTTTCTATTCCATTCCACATTCCATTCCATTTCATTCCATTCCACATTCCATTCCATGCCATTCCATTCCATTCAGTGTTACATTTCACATTCTATTCCACATTCCATTCTATTCCACATTTCATTCCATTTCATTGCATATTCCATTCCATTCCATTCCAGGTTTCATTCTATTTCATTCCACGTTCCGTTCCATTTCATTCCATGTTCCTTTCCATTCCATTCCACGTTCCGTTCCATTCCATTCCACGTTCCATTCCATTTCATTCCAAATTCCATTCCACATGCCATTCAATTCCATTCCACTTTCCCTTACGTTCCATTCCACATTTAATTACATTCCATTCCACATTCCAATCCATTCCATTCCACATTCCGTTGCATTCCATTCCACATTCCATTCCATTCCATTGCACATTCCATTACATTCCGTTCCATTCCACATTCCATTCCGTTTCATTCCATTCGACATTCCATTCCATTTCATTCTTCTTTCCATTCTATTTCATTCCTCATTCCATTCCATTCCATTCCACATTCCATTCCACATTCCATTCCATTCCATTCCACATCCCTTTCCACTTTCCATTTCATTCCATTCCACATACAATTGCATTACATTCCACTTTCCATTCCATTCCATTCCAAATTCAATTCCACGTTCCTTTCCACGTTCCATTTCACGTTCCTTTCCACATTCTATTGCACATTCAATTCAATGTTCCATTCCATTCCATTCCACATTTCATTCCACATAACATTCCATTCCACGTTCCATTCCACATTCCATTCCATTCCATTTCACATTCCATTCCTTTCCATTCCATTCCATGCCAATGCACATTCCATTCCATTCCATACCAATACACATTCCACTCCAGTCCATTCCACATTCCATTCCATTCCACTTTCCATTCCGCATTCTATTCCATGCCATTCCACATTACATTCAATTTCATTCCACATTCCTTTGGAGTTTCCATTCCATTCCGTTACACATTCCATTCCACCTTCCATTCTATTCCATTCCACATTCCATTAAATATTTCATTCCACATTCCATTGCACATTATATTCCATTCCATTCTGTACTCCATTGCATTCCTTTCCATTCCACATTCCATTTCATTCCATTCCACATTGCATTCCATTCCATTCCTTTCCATTCCACATTCCATTCCATTCTATTCCAGTCGTTTACACATTACATTCAACATATCATTCCACTCCATTCCACATTCCATTCCATTCCTTTCCACATTTCATTCCACATTACATTCTATTGCATTCCACATTCCATTCTATTCCATTTCACATTCCATTCCATTATATTCCACATTCTATTCCATTATATTCCGCATTCCATTCCATTCCATTCCATTCCATTCCGTGTTGCATTCTGCATTCCATTCCACTTTCCATTCCACTTTCCATTCCATTCCATTCCACGTTCCATTCCATGTTCCTTTCCACGTTTCAGTCCACATTCCATTGTACATTCCATTCCACCTTCCATTTCACATTCCATTCCATTCCATTCCAGATTCCATTCCACATTCCATTCCATTCCACGTTCCAATCCACATTTCATTCCACGTTGCATTACACATTCCATTCCATTCCATTCTATGTTCCATTCCACTTTCCATTCCCTTCCTTTCCACATTCCATTCCATTTTATTCCACATTCCATTCCACATTCCATTCCATTCCATTCCACATTGCATTACACATTATATTCCATTCCTTCCCACATTCCTTTCCATTCCATTCCACATTTCATTCCACGTTCCATTCCACATTCCATTCCACATTCCATTCAATCTCATTCCACATGCCATTCCACATTCCATTCCAGAATCCATTCCAAATTCCATTCCATTCCACTTTCCATTCCACATTCCATTCCAAGTTCCACTCCATTCCACGTTCCATTCCACATTCCATTCCACGTTGAATTCGAAATTCTTTTCCATTCCATTCCGCGTGTCATTACACATTCCATTCCATTCCTTTCCACATTCCAGTGCATTTCATTCTGCATTGCATTCCACCTTCAATTCTATTGTATTGCAGCATCCATTTCACATACCTTTCCATTCTGTTCAGTCGCACTTTCCATTCCATTCCATAGCCCGTTCAATTCCACGTTCCATTCCCTGTTTCATTCCACTTTGCTTTCCATGTTCCATTCCACATTCCATTCTATTCCATTCCACATTCCATTCCACGTTTCATTCCACGTTGCTTTCCATGTTCCATTCCACGTTCCATTCTATTCCATTCCACATTCCATTCCACATTCCATTCCATTCCATTCCACAGTCCATTCCACATTCCATTCCCTCCATTACATTCCACTTTCCATTCCATTCCACATTCCATTCCACATTCCATTCCACATTCCATTCCATTCTATTCCATTCCACATTCCATTCCACGTTAAATTCCACATTCCTTTCCTTTACATTCCACGTGGCATTACAGATTCTATTCCATTCCTTTAAACATTAAATTCCGTTTCTTTCCACATTCGATTCCACATACCTTTCTATTCCATTCCACCATCCATTCCACATACGTTTCCATTATGTCACATTTCACATTCCATTCCATTCCATACCACGTTCCATTCCACGTTCCATTCCACAATCTGTACCACGTTCCTTTCCACGTACCATTCCACGTTCCATTCCATTCCATTCCACATCCCATTCCAAATTAAATTACACGTTCCATTCCACGTCCCTTTTCACGTTCAATTCCAAGTTCCATTCCATTCCATTCCATATTCCATTCCACATTCCATTCCATTCCATGCAACATTCCATTCTTCATTCCATTTAACATTCCATTCCATTCCATTCCATTCCATTCCATTCTATGCCAATCCACCTTCCATTCCATTCCATTCCACATTTCATTCCATTCCATTCCATTCCACGTTCCATTCCACATTCCATTCCATGCCATTCCACTTTCCGTTCAATTTCATTCCCCATTTCTTTGGAGTTTCCATTCCATTCCATGCACATTCCATTACACCTTCCATTGCGTTCCATTCCACATTCCATTCCACATTCCATTCCACATTCCATTCCACATCATATTCCATTCCATTCCGCATTCCATTCCATTCCTTTCCATTCTGTATTCCATTCCATTCCATTCCACATTCCATTCCATTCCAAATTCCATTCCATTCCTTTCCATTGCATTACACATTCTTTTTCACATACCATTCCACTCAATTCCACATTCAATTCCATTCATTTCCACATTCCATTCCACATTACTTTCCAATGCATTTCACAATCAATTCCATTCCATTTCACATTCCATTCCATTCCATTCCATTCCATATTCCATTCCACATTCCTTTCCATTCGATTCCATATTCCATTCCATTCCACATTCCATTCCATTCCCTATTCGATTCCACAATCCACTGCATTCCTTTCCACATTCCATTCCATTCCACATGTCATTCGATTCCATTCCATTCGATTCCATAACACATTCCATTCCATTGCATTCCATTCCATTCCACTTTACATTCCCCATTCCATTCCATTCCATTCCATTCCATTCCAGTCCACTTTACATTCCACATTCCATTCCATGGCATTCCACATTCCATTCCAAAATATTCCACATTCCATTCCATTCCATTTCATTTCATTCCGTGTTCCATTCTCCATTCCATTCCACTTTCATTTGCACATTCCATTCCATTCCATTCGACGTTCTACTCCATTCCATTCCACATCCCATTCCACATTCCATTCACCATAACATTCCATTCCATTCCATTCCACATTCCATTCTATTCCATTCCACATACAATTCCATTCCGTTCCACATTCCATTCCCTTCCATTCCATTCCACATTCCATTCCATTCCTTTCCAAATTCCATTCCATTCCACCTTCCATTCCACATTCCATTCCTTTCCATTCCATTCCACATTCCATTCCATTCCATTCCATTCTACATTGCATTCCATTCAATTCCATATTCCCTTCCATTCCATTCCATTCCACATTCCATTCCATTCTATTCCAAATTCAATTCCATTCCATTTAACACTGCATTCCATTCAATTAGATGTTCAATTCTATTCCATTCCACATTCCATTCCATTCCAATACACATTGCATTCCTTTGCATTGCACCTTCCATTCCACATTACATTCAATTACATTACTCATTACATTTCACATTTCATTCTACTCCACTTTCCATTCCGCATTCCATTCCACATTCCTTTCCATTCCATTCCACGTTGAATTCCTCATTCCATTCTATTACATTCCACATTCTATTCCATTTCATTCCACATTCCATTCCACTTTCCATTTCTTTCCTTTCCACATTCCATTGCATTCCACTCCACTTTCCATGCAATTCCATTCCAAATTTCATTCCGCGTTCCATTCAACGTTCCATTTCACGTTCCTTTCCACGTTCCATTGCACATTCATTTTAACGTTCCATTCCACTCCATTCCTCATTTCAGTCCACATTCCACTCCATTCCATTTCATATTCCACTCCATTCCATTCCATATTCCACTCCATTCCATTCCATTCCATTCCATGCCAATCCACATTCCATTCCATTCCATTCCACATTCCATTTCATGCCATTCCATTGCATTTCATGTTATCTTCCACGTTACATTCCATTCCATTCCACATTCCATTCCATGCCATTCCATTCCATTCCACGTTATCTTCCAAATTACATTCCATTCCATTCCACATTCCATTCCATTTAATTGCACATTCCATTCCATTCCTACCCAGGTTCCGTTCCATTCCATTCCACGTTCCGTTCCATTCCATTCCACGTTCCATTCCATTTCATTCCAAGTTCCATTCCACATGCCTTTCTGTTCCATTCCACGTTCTATTTCTTTCCATTGCACATTTCATTCAATTCCATTCAATTCCACTCCACTTTACCTTCCATTCCATTCCACATTCCATTCCCTTCCATTCCACGTTCCATTCCACTTTATTTTCCACGTTCCATTCTATGTTCCATACCACTTTCCATTCGACCTTGCATTCCACGTTCCATTCAACGTTCCATTCCACATTCCATTCCATTGCATTCCACATTCCTTTCCACTTTCCATTCCAGTCCATTCCACATTCCATTCCACGTTCCATTGCATTCCATTCCACATTCCATTCTGTTCCATTCCACATTCCATTCCATTCACTTGCAGATTCCATTCCATTCCAGGTTCCATTCCGTGTTCCATTCCATTCCATTCCAAGTTCCATTCCATTTCATTGTACGTTCCATTCCACATTCCAATCCATTCAATTCCGCGTTCCACTCCTTTCCATTCCATTCCACTTTCCATTCCATTCCATTCAATTCCATTCAACGTTCCATTCCATTCCATTCCACATTCCATTCCCTTCCATTCCAGCTTCCATTCCACATTCATTTCCACCTTCCATTCCATGTTCCATACCACTTGCCATTCGACGTTCCATTCCTCGTTCCATTCCACATTCCATTCCACTATCTATTCCATTCCATTCCACATTCAATTCCATTACATTCCATTCGATATTCCATTCCAATCCATTCCGCGTTCCATTACATTCCATTCCACGTTCCAGTCCGATCCAATCCACATTCCAGTCCTTTCCATTCCAAGTTGCACTCCACGTTACATTCCCCATTCCATTGGACGTTGTATTCCACGTTACATTCCCCATTCCATTCCAAGTTCGATTCCACATTCCATTCGATTCCATTCCACATTCCATTCTTTTCCATTCCAACATCCATTCCACATACCAGTCCATTCTGTTACATTGCACATTCCATTCCATTCCATTCCATGTTGCATTCCACGTTCCATTCCACGTTCCTTTCCACGTTCCATTCCCCGTTCCATTCCATTTCATTCCACATTAAATTCCACATTCCATTCCATTCCATTCCACATCCCATTTAACTTTCCATTTCATTCCATTCCACATTCCATTCCATTCCATTCCATTTTCCATTCCATTCCATTAGAAATTCTATTCCAAGTTCCATTGCACGTTCAATTCCACGTTCCATTCCATTCCATTCCACATCCCATTCCACATTCCATTCCATTGCATTCCTCATTCCATTCCACATTCCACCGCATTCCATTTCACATTCCATTCCATTCCATTCCATGCCAATACACATTCCATTCCATTCCATTCCACATTCTTTTCCACATTCTATTCCATATTCCATTCCATTCCATTCTCCATTCCATTGCAGATTCCATTCCCTTCCAGTCCACGTTGCATTCCATTGCATTCCACATTCCCTTCCATTCCATTCCACATTCCATTCCACATTCCATTCCACATTCCAGCCATTCCATTCCACATTCCTTTTTACATTTCATTCCATTCCATTCCACATTCCATTCCACATTCCAACCCATTCCATTCCACAGTGCATTCCACATTCCTTTGTATTCCATTTGACATTCCATTCCATTGCACATTGCGTTCCCCATTCTAAGCCATTACATTCCACCTTCCATTCCACATTCCATTCCACTCCACTCCACATTAAATTCCACTTTCCATTCCACTTTCCATTACATTCTGTTCCACATTCCATTCCGTATTCAACTCCATTGTATTCCTCATTCCATTCCATCCCATTCCCTTCCACATTCCATCCCTTTCCATTCCACATTCCATTCCACATTCCATTCTTTTCATTAAACAATCCATTCCACATTCCATTCTTTTGCATTACACAATCCATTCCATTCCATTCCATTCCACATTCCATTCCATTACATTCTATTCCATTCCACATTGCATTCCATTCCATTCCATTCCACATTCCATTCCATTCCATTCCACATTCCATTCCATTCCATTCCACATTCCATTGCATTCCACATTCCATTCCACATTACATTCCATTCTATTCCTCATTCCATTCCACAATGCCTCCCTTTCCCTTCCATTGAATTCCACATTTCATTCCATTCCATTCCATTCCACATTTCATTCCTTTCCATTCCACTTTCAATTCCATTCCATTCAACATTCCATTGCATTACACACTCCATTCCATTCCATCTATTACACATTCCATTCCACGTTCCATTCCATTCCACATATCAATCCGTTCCACATTTCATTCCTTTCCGTTCAAAATTCCATTCCATTCCATTTCATTCTATATAATTCTACATGCTGTTCCATTCAATTCGTCATTCCATTCCGTTCCGTTGAATTCCACATTCCATTTCATTCCATTCTATTGCATTCCGTTCCTCGTTGCATTCTACATTCCATTCCTTTCTCTTACACATTTCTTTCCGTTCCATTGAATTCCAAATTCCATTCGATTCCATTCTACATTCCATTAGATTCCATTCCATTCCGCATTCCATTCCATTCCATTCCACATTCCATTCCACATTCAATTCCATTCCATTCCGTTTCATTCCACAATCCACAACACATTCTGTTCCATTCCATTCCACATTCCACTCCACATGTGATTACATGCCATTCCACATTCCGTGCCATTACATTCCACATTCCATTTCTCATTCCATTCCATTCCATTCCTCATTCCGTGCCATTCCATTCCACATTCCATTCCACATTCCATTAATTTCAATTCCACTTTCCATTCCACATTCCATTCAACATTCCATTCCACATTCCATTCCGTTCCATTCCATTCAACATTCCACACTGCATTCCTTTCCATTCCATTCCATTCCACACGTCATTCTACATTCCTTTCCATTCGATTCCACATTCCATTGCATTCCATTCCACATTCCATTCCACATTCCCCTGCATTTCTGTTCATATTCCATTCCACTTTCTATTCCATTCCATTCCGCATTCCACTCCATTCCAATCCACATTCCATTCCACTTTCCATTCTATTCCATTGCACATTATATTCCACATTCCATTCCATTCCATTCCACGTTCCGTTCCAATATCAATTCCACATTCCTTTATAGGTTCCATTCCATTCCATTCCATGATCCATTCCACGTTCCATTCCATTCCATTTGAAGTTCCATTCCGCATTCCATTGCACATTCCATTTCACTTACCATTCCACCTTTGATTCCACTTCCCATTCCATACCATACCACGTTCCATTTCTTTCAATTCCACAATCCATTCTACATTCCATTTCACATTCCATTTCACATTCAATTTCACATTGCATTCAATTCCATTTCATTCCTTTCCACCTTCCATTCCATTCCATTCTATTCCTTTCCACATTCCATTCCATTCGGTTCCACATTCCATTCCATTCCATTCCACATTCCATTCCTCATTCAATTCCATTCCAAACCACATTCCATTGCACATTGCACTCCAAGTTCCTTTCCACATTCCAGTCCACGTTTCATTCCATTCAAATCCACGTTCCATTCCATTCCATTCCACATTCCATTCCACGTTCCACTCCACATTCCAGTCCACATTCCATTCTATGTTCCATTACACGTGGCATTCCATTTCATTCCTCTATCCTTTCCATTCCATTCCACGTTGCATTTCATTTCATTCCACTTTGCATTCCACATTCCGTTTCACATTCCATTCCAAATTCCATTTCACATTGCATTCCATTACATTCCGTTTCCATCCACATTTCTTTTCTTACGAATCCACATTCCATTCCTTTGCATTCCACGTTACATTCCATTCCATTCCATTCCACATTTCTTTCCACATTCCATTCAACATTCCTTACCACGTTCCATTCTATTCCATTTGACATTCCATTCCATTCCATTCCACATTCCATTCCATTACATTCCACATTTCTTTCCACATTCCATTCCACATTCCTTACCACGTTCCATTCTATTCCATTCCACATTCCATTCCATTCCATTCCACATTCCATTCTATTCAATTCCACTTTCCATTCCATTCCATTCCATTCCGAATTCCTTTCCACATTCCATTCTAAATTCCATTCCATTTCATTCCACATTCCATTCCTTTGCATTCCACTTTCCATTCCATCCAATTCCACACTGCTTTCCATTCCATTCAATTCCACAATACGCTCCATTCCGTTCCGCATTGCATTCCATTTCATTCAAAATTCCATTCCATTCCATTCCTTTCCACATTCCATTCCATTTCTTTCGACATTCCATTCCATTGAATTCTAAATTCCATTCCCTTCCATTTCATTCCATTCCGCATTCCTTTCCATTCCATTCCATTCCATTCCAAATTCCATTCCATTCGATTCCATTCCACAGTCCATTGCTTTCCATTCAACATTCCATTCCATTCCATTTCATTACACAATCCATTCCATTTAATTCCACATTCCATTCCATTCCTTATAATTCTATTCTACATTCCATACCATTCCAATATATTCCACATTCCATTCCTTTCCATTCCACATTCCATTCCATTCCGTTCCACATTCCATTCCAATCCACTCCACATTCAATTCCACCTTACTTTCCACATTGCATTGCACTTTCCATTCCATGTTCCATTACATGTTCCATTCCATTCCACATTCCACACCATTCCATTCCGTTGCACTCCTCATTCCGTTCTATTCCAATTCCATTCCAAATTCCATTCCATTCCATTCCATTCCATAATCCATTCCTTTCCCTTCCACATTCCATTCCACATTCCATTTAATGTTCTATTCCAAATTCCATTCCACACTCCATTCCACGTTCCTTTGCATTCCATTACACGTTCCATTACATTCCGTTCCACGTTCCATTCCACGTTCCATTCCGCCTTGAATTCCAGTTTCCATTCCACGTTCCATTCCAGTTTCCATTCCAGATTCCATTCCACATTCCATTCCACGTTCCATTCCAAATTCCATTTCACGTTCCTTTCCATTTTCCATTCCAAATTGCATTCCACGTTGCATTCCACATTCCATTCCACATTCCATTCCATTCCATTCAACTTTCAATTGCATTCCATTCCAGTCCACAATCCATTCCATTTCATTCCACATTCCATTCCATTCCTTTTAATTCTATTCTACATTCCATACCATTCCATTATATTCCACATTCCATTCCTTTCCATTCCACATTCCATTCCATTCCATTGCACGTTCCATTCCAATCCACTCCACCTTCCTTTCCACATTCCATTGCACTTTCCCTTCCACGTTCCATTCCATGTTCCATTTCATTCGATTCCACATTCCACACCATTCCATTCCATTCCATTCCTCATTCCAGTCGATTCCATTCCATTCCAAATTTCACTACATTCCATTCCTTTCCACATTCCATTCCACATTCCATTTAATGTTCCATTCCCAATTCCATTACACACTCCATTCCAGGTTCCATTACATTCCATTCCATGTTCACTTCCACGTTCCATTCCGCATTGTATTCCAGTTTCCATTCCACGTTCCATTCCATTCCATTCCAAGTTCCATTACATCTTCCATTCCATTCCATTCCATTCCAGATTCCATTCCACATTCCATTCCACGTTCCATTCCAGATTCCATTTCACGTTCCTTTCCACGTTCCATTCCAAATTCCATTCCACGTTCCATTCCACATTCCATTCCATTCCATTCCACATTCCAATCCACATTCCATTCCGCATTCCATTCCTTTCCATTCAACATTCCATTCCACATTCCATTCCATTCCACGTTCCATTCCTTTGCATTACACATTTCATTCCTCATTGCACTCGACAGTCCATTCCATTCCATTCCATTCCAATTTCCATTCCACTTTCCATTCCACATTCCATTCCACATACCAATCCATTCCATTCCACATTACATTCTGTGTTCCATTCCATTCCATTCCACTTTCGATTCCACATTGCATTGCACATTCCATTGCATTCCACAATCCATTCCATATTGCATTGAATTCCTGTCCACATTCCATTCCACTTTCCATTCCATTCGAATCCACATTCCACTCCATTCCAATCCACATTACATTCCACATTACTTTCGATTCCATTGCACATTACATTCCACATTCCATTCCACATTAAGTTCCACATTCCATTCCATTCCATTCCACGTTCCTTTCCACCACCAATTCCACATTCCATTACACATTCCATTCCATTCCATTCGACGATTCGTTCCACTTTCCATTCTATTCCATTTCATTTTCCATTACACATTTCATTGCACATTCCATTCAAAGTTCCATTCCATCTTCCATTCCACGTCCCATTTCATTCCATTCCACGTTCCATTTCATTCAATTCCACAATCCATTCTACATTCCATTTCACATTCCATTCCACATTTCATTTCACATTGCATTCCATTCCATTCCATTCCTTTCCACATTCCATTCCATTTCTTTGTATTCCACATTCCATTCCATTCCATTCCATTCCACCTTCCATTCCATTCCATTCCATTTCTCATTCCATTGCACATTCCATTCCATTCCACACTGCATTCCATTCCGTTCCACATTCCACTTCATTCCACTCCACATTCCATTCCATTGCATTCCACATTCCATTCCACATTTCATTTCATTCCATTCCACATTGAAGTCCATTCCATCCCATTCCACACTGCATGCCATTTGATTCCTTTCCATATTCCATTCCTTTCCATTCCACATACCATTCCACGTTCCATTCCGTTTCATGCCACATTCGATTCCATTCCATTCCATTCCACATTCCATTCCAGTCCATTCCACATTCCATTCAATTCAATTCCACATTCCATTCCATTCCATTCCAAACCATTCCATTCCATTCCACTTTTAAGTATTTTCCATTCCACCTTCCATTACATTCCAATCCACATTCAATTCCATTCCATTCCTTTCCATTCCACATTCCATTCCACAATCAATTCCATTCCTTTCCATTCCAATTTCCATTGCACGTTCCATTCCACGTTCCATTACACGTTCCATTTGACGTTCCACTCCATTCCATGACGTTCCATTCCATTTCATTCCACATTCCAATACATTCCATTCCATGTTCCATTTCATTCCATTCCACGGTCCATTTCACTTTACATTCCTCATTCTATTTAGCATTCCATTCCATTCCGTTCCATTCCATTCCACATTCCATTCCATTCAATTGAACTTTCAACACCATTCCATTCCACATTCCATTCCATTCCATTCCATTCCACATTAAATTCCATTCCATTCCACATTCCATTCCATTCCATTCCATTCCACATTCCATTCCATTCCATTCCATTCCACATTCCATTCCATTCCATTCCATATTTTATTCCTCATTCAATTCCACATTCCATTCCATGTTCCATTCCATTCTTATTCCACATTCCATTCCATTCCATTCCACATTCCCTTCTATTCAATTCCACATTGCATTCCATTCCATTCCACCTTCCATTCCATTTCATTCCTTTCTATTCCATTCCATTTCATTCCACTCCCCGTTCCATTCCATAGTCCATTCCACGTTCATTTCCTTTCCGTTCCACGTTCCATTGCACGTTGCATTCTATGATCCTGTCCATTCAATTCCACATTCCATTCCATTTCATTCCACATTCAATTCCATTCCGATCCACATTCCATTCCATTCCATTCCGTATCCCATTCCATTCCACTCCACTTTCCACTCCATTCCAATCCACAATCCATTCCACATTCCATTCCGTTCCATTCCACATTCCATTCCAAATTCCATTCTGTTCCATTCCACATTCCATTCCAGTCCAATACTCGATCCTTTGCATTCCACATTCCATTCCACATTACTTTCCACTTTCCATTCCACATTCCATTAAATATTCGATTCCATTCCTTTCCACATTCAATTCCACGTGCCATTCCATTCCATTCCACGTTCCATTCCACTTTCCATTCAATGTTACACTCCATTCCATTCCACTTTCCTTTCCACATTCGATTCCATTCCATTTCAAGTTCCCTTCCACATTACATTCCACATTCCATTCGACTTTCCATTGCATTCCATTCCACATTCCATTCCACATTCCATTCCATATTCCATTCCACATTTCATTCCACATTACATTGCATTCCATTCCACATTCCATCCCACATTCCATTCCACATTCCATTCCACATTCCATTCCACATTCCATTCCAAATTCCATTCCAAATTCCATTCCATTCCATTCCACATTCCATTTCATTCCATTCCACATTCCATTACACGTTGCATTCCATGTTCAATTCCACGTTTCATTCCACCTTCCATTCCATTCCATTGCTCGTTTCATTCCACATTCCATTCCTTTACATTCCACTTTCCCTTCCACCTTCCATTCCACATTCCATTGCACATTGCGTACCATCTTCCATTCCATTCCATTCCACATTCCATTCCATTCCATTCCACATTCCATTCCATATTCCATTCCATCCCATTCCACATTCCATTCTCATTCCTTTGCATTCCATTCCACATTTCATTCCATTGCATTCCACATTCCACTCCATTCCATTCCATTCCATTACATATTCCACTCTATTCCATTCCATTCCAGTTTCCATTCCATTCCATTCCACATTCCATTCCCTTCCATTTGACATTCCATTCCATTCCACATTCCATTCCATGTTGCTTTCCACTTTCTATTACATTTTCCATTCCTCATTCCATTCTTTCCATTCCACATTGAATTCCATTACATTCCAAATCCCATTCCATTACATTCCACATTCAATTACACGTTCCTTTCTATTCCATTCCACTTCCCATTCCACTTCCCATTCCACTTTCTATTCCATTCCATTCCACGTTTCTCCAACTTTCCATTCCACGTCCCATTCCACGTTCCATTCCACGTTCCATTCAACCTTCCATTCCATTCCACGTTCCGTTCCACTCCATTCCACTATCCGTTTCATTCCATTCCACGTTCCATTCCACATTCCAATTCACATACCATTCCACCTTCCATTCCATTCCATTCGATTCCATTCCATTCCACCTTCCATTCCATTCCATTCCATTCCATTCCATTCCACATTCCATTCCACTCCATTCCACTTTCCATTCCTTTCAATTCAACATTCCACTACATTCTGTTTCTTTCCATTCCACATTCCTTTCCATTCCTTTACTTTCCATTCCACATTCCATTCCATTTCATTACATTCCATTACATTTTCCATTCCATACCATTCTGCATTCCATTTCATTCCATTCCATTCCATTCCATTACACATTCCATTCCATTCAATTCTACATTCAGTTCCATTCCATTCCCTTCCATTCCACATTCTATTCCATTCCATTCCACATTCCATTCCACGTTCCATTCCACGTTCCATTCCACGTTCCATTCCATGCCATTACACATTCCATACCATACCATTCCATTCAATTCCTTTCCGGATTCCATTCCATGCCAATCCACATTCTATTCCACATTCCATTACTTTCCTTTCCACGTTACATTCCACTTTCCATTCCACGTTTCATACCATGTTCCATTCCATGTTCCATTCCACGTTCCATTCCATTCCATTCCACGTTCCATTCCAAGTTCCATTCCATTCCATTAAACGTTCTATTCCATTCCATTCCACTTTCCATTCCACGTTCCATTCCGTTCCATTAAATGTTCCATTCCACATTCCATTCCGTTCACATCCACGTTCCATTAAACATTCCATTCCACATTGCATTCCACGCTGCATTCCACATTCCATTCCACTTTCCATTCCACGTTCCATTGCAAGTTCCATTCCACGTTCCATTCCATTCCATTCCACGTTCCATTCGACATTCCATTCCATTACATTTCAATTTCCATTCCATATTCCATTCCACTTTCCATTTCGTTGCATTCCACTTTCCATTCGACATTCCATTCCTTTCCATTACACTTTCCATTCAACATTACTTTGCATATTCCATTAATTCCCATTCCACATTCCATTCCACATTCCATTCCATATTCCATTCCAAGTTCCATTGCATTCCATTCCACATTCCATTCCATTACATTCCACATTCCATTTCACATTCCTTTCCATTACATTCCACATTCCATTCCACATTGCCTTCCATTCCAGTCCACATCGCCTTTCATTCCAGTCCACATCTCATTCCACATTCCATTCCATTCCCTTACACATTCCAATCCAGATTTCATTCCATATTCCATTCCATTCCATTCCACATTCCATTCCATATTCCATTCCGTTCCATTCCACGTTTCATTCCAGGTTCCATTCCACATTCCATTCCGGGTTCCATTCCACATTCCGTTCCTTTGCATTCCACGTTCCATTCCACTTTCCATTCCATTGCATTCCACATTACATTCCGCATTCCACTCCCCATTCCATTCCACGTTACATTCCACTTTCCCTTTCACTTTCCATTCCACTTTCCCTACCACGAACCATTCCATTGCATTCCACGTTCCATTCCACGTTCTATTCCATTACATTCCACGTTGCATTTCGCATTCCATTGCACATTCCATTCCACATTCTATTGCATTCCATTCCACATTTCATTCTTCATTACATTTTTCGTTCCATTCCATGATCCATTCGACGTTCCATTCCACGTTCCATTCCCTTCAACTGCATGTTCCATTCCACAATCCATTCCATTCCATTCCACTTTCGTTATCACATTCAATTACACATTCCATTCCTTTCCATTCCACTTTCCTTAGCACATTCAATTACACATTCCATTCCATATTGCATTCTGTTCCATTCCGCATTCCATTCAACATTCCATTCCACATTCCCTTCCACATTATGTTCCATTCCTTTGCATTCCATTCCACATCCCATTCCACTTGATATTCCATTCCATTCCATGTTCCATTCCACATTCCATAGCCCATTCCATTCCCCGTTCCATTCCACGTTTCATTCCATGTTCCATTCCATTCTATTCTACGTTCCATTGCACTTTCCTTTCCATTCAATTCCACGTTTCATTCCACTGCATTCCACATTTCATTCCACATTCCATTCCATTGCATTCCACATTACATTCCACATTCCATTCCATTCCATTCCACAATGCTTTCCACATTCCATTCCATTGCATTCTACATTCCTTTCAATTCAATTCCACATTCCATTCCATTCCTTTCCACTTTCCATTCCATATTCCATTCCTTTGCATTATACATTTCATAGAACCTTCCATTCCATTCCATTCCACATTGCATTCCACATTTCCTTCCATTCCACTCAACTTTCCGTTACACATTCCCTTCCACATTGCATTCCATTCCATGCCACATTCCAATGCACATTCCATTCCATTCCATTTCACAAACCATTCCACAATCCCTTCCACATTCCATTCCATTCCATTCCACATTCCAATAGACGTTTGATTCCATTCCACTCGACGTTCCAATCCACATTCCATTCCATAGTCCATTTCATTCCATTTCACATTCTATTCAACATTGAATTCCACATTCCCTTCCACATTCCATTCCATTCCATTCTACATTCCATTCCACATTCCAATCCATTCAATTCCACATTCCATTCCACATTCGATTACATTCTTTTCCATGTTCCATTCCATTATATTCCACATTCCATTCCACGTTCCATTTCATTCCATTCCACATTCCATTCCACTTTCCATTCCAATCCATTGCACATTCCATTCCACATTCCATTCAATTTCATTCCACCTTCCATTCGGTTCCATTCCACATTCCATTCCATTCCATTCCGCATTCCCTTCCACTCCATTCTGCAGTCAGTTCCTTTCCATTCCACTTTGCATTGCATTCCATTCTATTGCACATTCCATTCCGTTTCATTCCATTCATTACTCCATTCCATTCCATTACACAGTCCATTCCATTCCATTCCATTTCACATTCCATTCCACATTCTTTTCCTATCCATTCCACAATCCATTCCACATTCCATTCAATTCCATTCCACATTCCATTCCATTCCAGTAAGCATTCCATTCCAATCCATTCAATTAAATTCCATTTCGTTCCACATACCATTCAATTCCATTCCACATTCCATTCCACATTCCTTTCCATTCCATTAAACATTCCATTCCATTCCATTTAATTCCATTCCATTCTCTTCCATTCCACATTCCATTCAATTACATTCCATATTCCATTCCACATTCCATTCCATCCCATTCCAAATCCATACCATTTCATTCCATTCCACATTCCCTTCCATTCCATTACACATTCCATTCCATTCCATTCCATTACATTACATTTCATTCCACATTGCCTTCCATTCGATATTCAATTCCATTCCACATTCCATTCTATTCCTTTCCATTCAAATGCAAATTCCATTCTACATTCCATTCCATTCCATTCCATATTCCATTGCATTCCATTCCACATTCAATTCCATTCCATTCCACCAACTATTCCATTCCTTTCCACTCCATATTCCATTCCATTCCATTCCACATTCCATTCAATTCCATTCCATTCCATTCCACTTTCCATTCAATATTCCTATCCATTACATTCCAAATTCCATTCCATTCCATTACACATTCCATTGCGTTCCATTCCACATTCCATTCCATTCTATTCCACATTGCATTCCATTCCATTCCATTCCACATTTCATTCCATTCCATTCCATTCCACATTCCATTCCATTCCATTCCATGTTCAATTCCATTCCATTCCACACTCCATTCCATTCCATTCCCCATTCCATTCTATTCCATTCCAAATTCCATTCCACTTTCCTTTTATTCTATTCCACATTGCATTCTGCATTCCAATTCATTCCATTCCACATTGCATTCCACTCCATTCCATTCCATTCCATTCCACATTCCATTCCATTCCATTCAACATTCCATTCCATTACATTCCACATTCCAGTCAATTCCATTCCGCATTGCATTCCATTTATTCCGCATTCCATTTCATTCCATTCCGCATCCCATTCCATTCCATTCCATTCCAATCCATTCCACATTGAATTCCATTCCAATCCATTCCACATTCCATTCCATTCCATTCCACATTCCATTCCATTAAATTCCATTCCATTTCACTTACCCTTCCACATTGCATTCCAATCTATTACACAATCCATTCGCCATTCCATGCGATTCTATTCCAATCCATTCCACAGTCCATTCCACGTTCTATTCCAATCTATTCCGCTTTCCATTCCATTCCATTCCATACAATTCCATTCCATTCCACATTGCCTTCCATTCCATTACACATTCCATTCCATTCCATTCCATTCCATTCCATTCCATTACATTTCATTCCACATTGCATTCCATTCGATATCCAATTCCATTCCACATTCTGTTCTATTCCTTTCCATTCAAATGCAAATTCCATTCCATATTCCATTCCATTCCATTCCATTCCATATTCCATTGCATTCCACTCCACATTCAATTCCTTACCATTCCACAATCCATTCCGTTCCATTCCATTCCATATTCCATTCCATTCCATTCCACATTCCATTCAATTCCATTCCATTCAATTCCACTTTCCATTCAACATTCCTATCCATTACATTCCAAATTACATTCCATTCCATTACACATTCAATTCCATTCCATTCCACATTCCACTCCATTCCATTCCACATTGCATTCCATTCCATTCCATTCCACATTGCATTCCATTCCATTCCATTCCACATTCCATTCCATTCCAATCCATGTTCAATTCCATTCCATTTCACACTCCATTCCATTCCATTCCAAATTCCATTCTATTCCATTCCGAATTCCATTCAACTTTCCATTGTATTCTATTCCACATTTCATTCTACATTCCATTTCATTCCATTCCACATTGCATTCCACTCCATTCCATTCCATTCCACATTCCATTCCATTCCATTCCATTCCACATTCCATTAAATTACATTCCACATTCCAGACAATTCCATTCCACATTGCATTCCATTTCATTCCGCATTCCATTACATTCCATTCCTCATCCCATTCCATTCCATTCCGTTCCAATCCATTCCAAATTGAATTCCATTCCAATCCATTCCACATTCCATTCCATTCCCTTCCACTCTAATCTACTTTCCATTCTGCGTTCCATTCCATGTTCCATTCAATTCCATTCCACTTTCCATTCCACATTCCATTACAGTTTCCATTCCACTATACTTTCCATTGAAGTCCTGATTCCTTTCCATTCCGTTCCACATTTTATTTCATTCCATTCGAAATTCCATTCCATTCCATTGCATTCCATATTCCACTCCATTCCATTCTGCATTTATTTCTATTACATTCCACATACCATTCCATTCCATTCCACATTCCATTCCAGATTTCATTCCACATTCCATTCCATTCTAATCCACATTCCATTCCGTTCCACATTCCATTCCATATTCCATTCCACATTCAATTTCATTCCATTCCCCATTGCATTATATTCCATTCCACATTCCATTCCACTGCACCTTCCTTACCATTCCATTCCATTCCATTCCAAATTCCATTCCGTTGGATTGCATTGCACATTCCATTCTAATCCATTGCACATTCCATTCCAATCCACATTGCAATCCATTCCATTCCCTTCCACATTTCATTCCCATCCATTCCATTCCAAATTCCATTCCATTCCATTCCACATTCCATTCCTTTCCATTCCACGTTGCACGTTCCATTCCACGATCCGATCCATGTTCCATTTCCTGTTCTATTCCATTACATTCCACATTCCATTCCATCCCATCCCTTTCCACATTCCATTCCACTCCATCCCATTCCATATTCCTTTCCACATTCCTATACATTACATTCCACATTCCATTTCACATTCCCTTCCATTGCATTTCTCATTCCTTTTCACATTCCATTCCACATTCCATTCCACATTCCATTCTATTCAGTTGCATTGCACATTCCATTCTAATCCATTCCACATTCCATTCCATTTCATTACACATTCCATTCCGTTACATTCCACATTCCATTCCATTCCACATTCCATTCCACATTCCATTCCAAATTCCATTCCATTCCATTTCACATTCAATTTCTTTCCATTCCTTTCCAAATTAAATTCCATTCCACTTTCCATTCCATTCAATTCAATTCCATTCCATTCCATGTTCCATTCCATTTCATTCCATTCCATATTCCATTGCACTCGATTCCATATTCCATTATATTCCCTTCAACCTTGCATTCCATCCCTTTCCATTCCGTATTCCATTCAACTCCATTCAATATTCCATTCCATTCCATTCCACGTTCCATTGCTTTCCATTCCGTTGCTTTCCACATTTCATTCCATTCCTTTTCTCATTTCATTCCATTTCATTCCACATTCCATTCCACTTTCAATTCCATTCCGTTCAACTTCCCATTCCACATTCCATTACACATTCCATTCAATTAGATTCCACATTCAAATCTATTCTGTTCTATGTCATTCCACATTTCTTTCCATTCCTTTCCACATTACATTCCATTCCATTCCACATTCCATTGCATTCCATTCTACATTCCATTCCATTCCATTCCACATTCCATTCCATTCCATTCCACATTCCATTCCACATTCCATTCCACATTCCAGCCATTCCATTCCACATTCCTTTTTACATTTCATTCCATTCCATTCCACATTCCATTCCACATTCCAACCCATTCCATTCCACAGTGCATTCCACATTCCTTTGTATTCCATTTGACATTCCATTCCATTGCACATTGCGTTCCCCATTCTAAGCCATTACATTCCACCTTCCATTCCACATTCCATTCCACTCCACTCCACATTAAATTCCACTTTCCATTCCACTTTCCATTACATTCTGTTCCACATTCCATTCCGTATTCAACTCCATTGTATTCCTCATTCCATTCCATCCCATTCCCTTCCACATTCCATCCCTTTCCATTCCACATTCCATTCCACATTCCATTCTTTTCATTAAACAATCCATTCCACATTCCATTCTTTTGCATTACACAATCCATTCCATTCCATTCCATTCCACATTCCATTCCATTACATTCTATTCCATTCCACATTGCATTCCATTCCATTCCATTCCACATTCCATTCCATTCCATTCCACATTCCATTCCATTCCATTCCACATTCCATTGCATTCCACATTCCATTCCACATTACATTCCATTCTATTCCTCATTCCATTCCACAATGCCTCCCTTTCCCTTCCATTGAATTCCACATTTCATTCCATTCCATTCCATTCCACATTTCATTCCTTTCCATTCCACTTTCAATTCCATTCCATTCAACATTCCATTGCATTACACACTCCATTCCATTCCATCTATTACACATTCCATTCCACGTTCCATTCCATTCCACATATCAATCCGTTCCACATTTCATTCCTTTCCGTTCAAAATTCCATTCCATTCCATTTCATTCTATATAATTCTACATGCTGTTCCATTCAATTCGTCATTCCATTCCGTTCCGTTGAATTCCACATTCCATTTCATTCCATTCTATTGCATTCCGTTCCTCGTTGCATTCTACATTCCATTCCTTTCTCTTACACATTTCTTTCCGTTCCATTGAATTCCAAATTCCATTCGATTCCATTCTACATTCCATTAGATTCCATTCCATTCCGCATTCCATTCCATTCCATTCCACATTCCATTCCACATTCAATTCCATTCCATTCCGTTTCATTCCACAATCCACAACACATTCTGTTCCATTCCATTCCACATTCCACTCCACATGTGATTACATGCCATTCCACATTCCGTGCCATTACATTCCACATTCCATTTCTCATTCCATTCCATTCCATTCCTCATTCCGTGCCATTCCATTCCACATTCCATTCCACATTCCATTAATTTCAATTCCACTTTCCATTCCACATTCCATTCAACATTCCATTCCACATTCCATTCCGTTCCATTCCATTCAACATTCCACACTGCATTCCTTTCCATTCCATTCCATTCCACACGTCATTCTACATTCCTTTCCATTCGATTCCACATTCCATTGCATTCCATTCCACATTCCATTCCACATTCCCCTGCATTTCTGTTCATATTCCATTCCACTTTCTATTCCATTCCATTCCGCATTCCACTCCATTCCAATCCACATTCCATTCCACTTTCCATTCTATTCCATTGCACATTATATTCCACATTCCATTCCATTCCATTCCACGTTCCGTTCCAATATCAATTCCACATTCCTTTATAGGTTCCATTCCATTCCATTCCATGATCCATTCCACGTTCCATTCCATTCCATTTGAAGTTCCATTCCGCATTCCATTGCACATTCCATTTCACTTACCATTCCACCTTTGATTCCACTTCCCATTCCATACCATACCACGTTCCATTTCTTTCAATTCCACAATCCATTCTACATTCCATTTCACATTCCATTTCACATTCAATTTCACATTGCATTCAATTCCATTTCATTCCTTTCCACCTTCCATTCCATTCCATTCTATTCCTTTCCACATTCCATTCCATTCGGTTCCACATTCCATTCCATTCCATTCCACATTCCATTCCTCATTCAATTCCATTCCAAACCACATTCCATTGCACATTGCACTCCAAGTTCCTTTCCACATTCCAGTCCACGTTTCATTCCATTCAAATCCACGTTCCATTCCATTCCATTCCACATTCCATTCCACGTTCCACTCCACATTCCAGTCCACATTCCATTCTATGTTCCATTACACGTGGCATTCCATTTCATTCCTCTATCCTTTCCATTCCATTCCACGTTGCATTTCATTTCATTCCACTTTGCATTCCACATTCCGTTTCACATTCCATTCCAAATTCCATTTCACATTGCATTCCATTACATTCCGTTTCCATCCACATTTCTTTTCTTACGAATCCACATTCCATTCCTTTGCATTCCACGTTACATTCCATTCCATTCCATTCCACATTTCTTTCCACATTCCATTCAACATTCCTTACCACGTTCCATTCTATTCCATTTGACATTCCATTCCATTCCATTCCACATTCCATTCCATTACATTCCACATTTCTTTCCACATTCCATTCCACATTCCTTACCACGTTCCATTCTATTCCATTCCACATTCCATTCCATTCCATTCCACATTCCATTCTATTCAATTCCACTTTCCATTCCATTCCATTCCATTCCGAATTCCTTTCCACATTCCATTCTAAATTCCATTCCATTTCATTCCACATTCCATTCCTTTCCATTCCACTTTCCATTCCATCCAATTCCACACTGCTTTCCATTCCATTCAATTCCACAATACGCTCCATTCCGTTCCGCATTGCATTCCATTTCATTCAAAATTCCATTCCATTCCATTCCTTTCCACATTCCATTCCATTTCTTTCGACATTCCATTCCATTGAATTCTAAATTCCATTCCCTTCCATTTCATTCCATTCCGCATTCCTTTCCATTCCATTCCATTCCATTCCAAATTCCATTCCATTCGATTCCATTCCACAGTCCATTGCTTTCCATTCAACATTCCATTCCATTCCATTTCATTACACAATCCATTCCATTTAATTCCACATTCCATTCCATTCCTTATAATTCTATTCTACATTCCATACCATTCCAATATATTCCACATTCCATTCCTTTCCATTCCACATTCCATTCCATTCCGTTCCACATTCCATTCCAATCCACTCCACATTCAATTCCACCTTACTTTCCACATTGCATTGCACTTTCCATTCCATGTTCCATTACATGTTCCATTCCATTCCACATTCCACACCATTCCATTCCGTTGCACTCCTCATTCCGTTCTATTCCAATTCCATTCCAAATTCCATTCCATTCCATTCCATTCCATAATCCATTCCTTTCCCTTCCACATTCCATTCCACATTCCATTTAATGTTCTATTCCAAATTCCATTCCACACTCCATTCCACGTTCCTTTGCATTCCATTACACGTTCCATTACATTCCGTTCCACGTTCCATTCCACGTTCCATTCCGCCTTGAATTCCAGTTTCCATTCCACGTTCCATTCCAGTTTCCATTCCAGATTCCATTCCACATTCCATTCCACGTTCCATTCCAAATTCCATTTCACGTTCCTTTCCATTTTCCATTCCAAATTGCATTCCACGTTGCATTCCACATTCCATTCCACATTCCATTCCATTCCATTCAACTTTCAATTGCATTCCATTCCAGTCCACAATCCATTCCATTTCATTCCACATTCCATTCCATTCCTTTTAATTCTATTCTACATTCCATACCATTCCATTATATTCCACATTCCATTCCTTTCCATTCCACATTCCATTCCATTCCATTGCACGTTCCATTCCAATCCACTCCACCTTCCTTTCCACATTCCATTGCACTTTCCCTTCCACGTTCCATTCCATGTTCCATTTCATTCGATTCCACATTCCACACCATTCCATTCCATTCCATTCCTCATTCCAGTCGATTCCATTCCATTCCAAATTCCACTACATTCCATTCCTTTCCACATTCCATTCCACATTCCATTTAATGTTCCATTCCCAATTCCATTACACACTCCATTCCAGGTTCCATTACATTCCATTCCATGTTCACTTCCACGTTCCATTCCGCATTGTATTCCAGTTTCCATTCCACGTTCCATTCCATTCCATTCCAAGTTCCATTACATCTTCCATTCCATTCCATTCCATTCCAGATTCCATTCCACATTCCATTCCACGTTCCATTCCAGATTCCATTTCACGTTCCTTTCCACGTTCCATTCCAAATTCCATTCCACGTTCCATTCCACATTCCATTCCATTCCATTCCACATTCCAATCCACATTCCATTCCGCATTCCATTCCTTTCCATTCAACATTCCATTCCACATTCCATTCCATTCCACGTTCCATTCCTTTGCATTACACATTTCATTCCTCATTGCACTCGACAGTCCATTCCATTCCATTCCATTCCAATTTCCATTCCACTTTCCATTCCACATTCCATTCCACATACCAATCCATTCCATTCCACATTACATTCTGTGTTCCATTCCATTCCATTCCACTTTCGATTCCACATTGCATTGCACATTCCATTGCATTCCACAATCCATTCCATATTGCATTGAATTCCTGTCCACATTCCATTCCACTTTCCATTCCATTCGAATCCACATTCCACTCCATTCCAATCCACATTACATTCCACATTACTTTCGATTCCATTGCACATTACATTCCACATTCCATTCCACATTAAGTTCCACATTCCATTCCATTCCATTCCACGTTCCTTTCCACCACCAATTCCACATTCCATTACACATTCCATTCCATTCCATTCGACGATTCGTTCCACTTTCCATTCTATTCCATTTCATTTTCCATTACACATTTCATTGCACATTCCATTCAAAGTTCCATTCCATCTTCCATTCCACGTCCCATTTCATTCCATTCCACGTTCCATTTCATTCAATTCCACAATCCATTCTACATTCCATTTCACATTCCATTCCACATTTCATTTCACATTGCATTCCATTCCATTCCATTCCTTTCCACATTCCATTCCATTTCTTTGTATTCCACATTCCATTCCATTCCATTCCATTCCACCTTCCATTCCATTCCATTCCATTTCTCATTCCATTGCACATTCCATTCCATTCCACACTGCATTCCATTCCGTTCCACATTCCACTTCATTCCACTCCACATTCCATTCCATTGCATTCCACATTCCATTCCACATTTCATTTCATTCCATTCCACATTGAAGTCCATTCCATCCCATTCCACACTGCATGCCATTTGATTCCTTTCCATATTCCATTCCTTTCCATTCCACATACCATTCCACGTTCCATTCCGTTTCATGCCACATTCGATTCCATTCCATTCCATTCCACATTCCATTCCAGTCCATTCCACATTCCATTCAATTCAATTCCACATTCCATTCCATTCCATTCCAAACCATTCCATTCCATTCCACTTTTAAGTATTTTCCATTCCACCTTCCATTACATTCCAATCCACATTCAATTCCATTCCATTCCTTTCCATTCCACATTCCATTCCACAATCAATTCCATTCCTTTCCATTCCAATTTCCATTGCACGTTCCATTCCACGTTCCATTACACGTTCCATTTGACGTTCCACTCCATTCCATGACGTTCCATTCCATTTCATTCCACATTCCAATACATTCCATTCCATGTTCCATTTCATTCCATTCCACGGTCCATTTCACTTTACATTCCTCATTCTATTTAGCATTCCATTCCATTCCGTTCCATTCCATTCCACATTCCATTCCATTCAATTGAACTTTCAACACCATTCCATTCCACATTCCATTCCATTCCATTCCATTCCACATTAAATTCCATTCCATTCCACATTCCATTCCATTCCATTCCATTCCACATTCCATTCCATTCCATTCCATATTTTATTCCTCATTCAATTCCACATTCCATTCCATGTTCCATTCCATTCTTATTCCACATTCCATTCCATTCCATTCCACATTCCCTTCTATTCAATTCCACATTGCATTCCATTCCATTCCACCTTCCATTCCATTTCATTCCTTTCTATTCCATTCCATTTCATTCCACTCCCCGTTCCATTCCATAGTCCATTCCACGTTCATTTCCTTTCCGTTCCACGTTCCATTGCACGTTGCATTCTATGATCCTGTCCATTCAATTCCACATTCCATTCCATTTCATTCCACATTCAATTCCATTCCGATCCACATTCCATTCCATTCCATTCCGTATCCCATTCCATTCCACTCCACTTTCCACTCCATTCCAATCCACAATCCATTCCACATTCCATTCCGTTCCATTCCACATTCCATTCCAAATTCCATTCTGTTCCATTCCACATTCCATTCCAGTCCAATACTCGATCCTTTGCATTCCACATTCCATTCCACATTACTTTCCACTTTCCATTCCACATTCCATTAAATATTCGATTCCATTCCTTTCCACATTCAATTCCACGTGCCATTCCATTCCATTCCACGTTCCATTCCACTTTCCATTCAATGTTACACTCCATTCCATTCCACTTTCCTTTCCACATTCGATTCCATTCCATTTCAAGTTCCCTTCCACATTACATTCCACATTCCATTCGACTTTCCATTGCATTCCATTCCACATTCCATTCCACATTCCATTCCATATTCCATTCCACATTTCATTCCACATTACATTGCATTCCATTCCACATTCCATCCCACATTCCATTCCACATTCCATTCCACATTCCATTCCACATTCCATTCCAAATTCCATTCCAAATTCCATTCCATTCCATTCCACATTCCATTTCATTCCATTCCACATTCCATTACACGTTGCATTCCATGTTCAATTCCACGTTTCATTCCACCTTCCATTCCATTCCATTGCTCGTTTCATTCCACATTCCATTCCTTTACATTCCACTTTCCCTTCCACCTTCCATTCCACATTCCATTGCACATTGCGTACCATCTTCCATTCCATTCCATTCCACATTCCATTCCATTCCATTCCACATTCCATTCCATATTCCATTCCATCCCATTCCACATTCCATTCTCATTCCTTTGCATTCCATTCCACATTTCATTCCATTGCATTCCACATTCCACTCCATTCCATTCCATTCCATTACATATTCCACTCTATTCCATTCCATTCCAGTTTCCATTCCATTCCATTCCACATTCCATTCCCTTCCATTTGACATTCCATTCCATTCCACATTCCATTCCATGTTGCTTTCCACTTTCTATTACATTTTCCATTCCTCATTCCAGTCTTTCCATTCCACATTGAATTCCATTACATTCCAAATCCCATTCCATTACATTCCACATTCAATTACACGTTCCTTTCTATTCCATTCCACTTCCCATTCCACTTCCCATTCCACTTTCTATTCCATTCCATTCCACGTTTCTCCAACTTTCCATTCCACGTCCCATTCCACGTTCCATTCCACGTTCCATTCAACCTTCCATTCCATTCCACGTTCCGTTCCACTCCATTCCACTATCCGTTTCATTCCATTCCACGTTCCATTCCACATTCCAATTCACATACCATTCCACCTTCCATTCCATTCCATTCGATTCCATTCCATTCCACCTTCCATTCCATTCCATTCCATTCCATTCCATTCCACATTCCATTCCACTCCATTCCACTTTCCATTCCTTTCAATTCAACATTCCACTACATTCTGTTTCTTTCCATTCCACATTCCTTTCCATTCCTTTACTTTCCATTCCACATTCCATTCCATTTCATTACATTCCATTACATTTTCCATTCCATACCATTCTGCATTCCATTTCATTCCATTCCATTCCATTCCATTACACATTCCATTCCATTCAATTCTACATTCAGTTCCATTCCATTCCCTTCCATTCCACATTCTATTCCATTCCATTCCACATTCCATTCCACGTTCCATTCCACGTTCCATTCCACGTTCCATTCCATGCCATTACACATTCCATACCATACCATTCCATTCAATTCCTTTCCGGATTCCATTCCATGCCAATCCACATTCTATTCCACATTCCATTACTTTCCTTTCCACGTTACATTCCACTTTCCATTCCACGTTTCATACCATGTTCCATTCCATGTTCCATTCCACGTTCCATTCCATTCCATTCCACGTTCCATTCCAAGTTCCATTCCATTCCATTAAACGTTCTATTCCATTCCATTCCACTTTCCATTCCACGTTCCATTCCGTTCCATTAAATGTTCCATTCCACATTCCATTCCGTTCACATCCACGTTCCATTAAACATTCCATTCCACATTGCATTCCACGCTGCATTCCACATTCCATTCCACTTTCCATTCCACGTTCCATTGCAAGTTCCATTCCACGTTCCATTCCATTCCATTCCACGTTCCATTCGACATTCCATTCCATTACATTTCAATTTCCATTCCATATTCCATTCCACTTTCCATTTCGTTGCATTCCACTTTCCATTCGACATTCCATTCCTTTCCATTACACTTTCCATTCAACATTACTTTGCATATTCCATTAATTCCCATTCCACATTCCATTCCACATTCCATTCCATATTCCATTCCAAGTTCCATTGCATTCCATTCCACATTCCATTCCATTACATTCCACATTCCATTTCACATTCCTTTCCATTACATTCCACATTCCATTCCACATTGCCTTCCATTCCAGTCCACATCGCCTTTCATTCCAGTCCACATCTCATTCCACATTCCATTCCATTCCCTTACACATTCCAATCCAGATTTCATTCCATATTCCATTCCATTCCATTCCACATTCCATTCCATATTCCATTCCGTTCCATTCCACGTTTCATTCCAGGTTCCATTCCACATTCCATTCCGGGTTCCATTCCACATTCCGTTCCTTTGCATTCCACGTTCCATTCCACTTTCCATTCCATTGCATTCCACATTACATTCCGCATTCCACTCCCCATTCCATTCCACGTTACATTCCACTTTCCCTTTCACTTTCCATTCCACTTTCCCTACCACGAACCATTCCATTGCATTCCACGTTCCATTCCACGTTCTATTCCATTACATTCCACGTTGCATTTCGCATTCCATTGCACATTCCATTCCACATTCTATTGCATTCCATTCCACATTTCATTCTTCATTACATTTTTCGTTCCATTCCATGATCCATTCGACGTTCCATTCCACGTTCCATTCCCTTCAACTGCATGTTCCATTCCACAATCCATTCCATTCCATTCCACTTTCGTTATCACATTCAATTACACATTCCATTCCTTTCCATTCCACTTTCCTTAGCACATTCAATTACACATTCCATTCCATATTGCATTCTGTTCCATTCCGCATTCCATTCAACATTCCATTCCACATTCCCTTCCACATTATGTTCCATTCCTTTGCATTCCATTCCACATCCCATTCCACTTGATATTCCATTCCATTCCATGTTCCATTCCACATTCCATAGCCCATTCCATTCCCCGTTCCATTCCACGTTTCATTCCATGTTCCATTCCATTCTATTCTACGTTCCATTGCACTTTCCTTTCCATTCAATTCCACGTTTCATTCCACTGCATTCCACATTTCATTCCACATTCCATTCCATTGCATTCCACATTACATTCCACATTCCATTCCATTCCATTCCACAATGCTTTCCACATTCCATTCCATTGCATTCTACATTCCTTTCAATTCAATTCCACATTCCATTCCATTCCTTTCCACTTTCCATTCCATATTCCATTCCTTTGCATTATACATTTCATAGAACCTTCCATTCCATTCCATTCCACATTGCATTCCACATTTCCTTCCATTCCACTCAACTTTCCGTTACACATTCCCTTCCACATTGCATTCCATTCCATGCCACATTCCAATGCACATTCCATTCCATTCCATTTCACAAACCATTCCACAATCCCTTCCACATTCCATTCCATTCCATTCCACATTCCAATAGACGTTTGATTCCATTCCACTCGACGTTCCAATCCACATTCCATTCCATAGTCCATTTCATTCCATTTCACATTCTATTCAACATTGAATTCCACATTCCCTTCCACATTCCATTCCATTCCATTCTACATTCCATTCCACATTCCAATCCATTCAATTCCACATTCCATTCCACATTCGATTACATTCTTTTCCATGTTCCATTCCATTACATTCCACATTCCATTCCACGTTCCATTTCATTCCATTCCACATTCCATTCCACTTTCCATTCCAATCCATTGCACATTCCATTCCACATTCCATTCAATTTCATTCCACCTTCCATTCGGTTCCATTCCACATTCCATTCCATTCCATTCCACATTCCCTTCCACTCCATTCTGCAGTCAGTTCCTTTCCATTCCACTTTGCATTGCATTCCATTCTATTGCACATTCCATTCCGTTTCATTCCATTCATTACTCCATTCCATTCCATTACACAGTCCATTCCATTCCATTCCATTTCACATTCCATTCCACATTCTTTTCCTATCCATTCCACAATCCATTCCACATTCCATTCAATTCCATTCCACATTCCATTCCATTCCATTAAGCATTCCATTCCAATCCATTCAATTAAATTCCATTTCGTTCCACATACCATTCAATTCCATTCCACATTCCATTCCACATTCCTTTCCATTCCATTAAACATTCCATTCCATTCCATTTAATTCCATTCCATTCTCTTCCATTCCACATTCCATTCAATTACATTCCATATTCCATTCCACATTCCATTCCATCCCATTCCAAATCCATACCATTTCATTCCATTCCACATTCCCTTCCATTCCATTACACATTCCATTCCATTCCATTCCATTACATTACATTTCATTCCACATTGCCTTCCATTCGATATTCAATTCCATTCCACATTCCATTCTATTCCTTTCCATTCAAATGCAAATTCCATTCTACATTCCATTCCATTCCATTCCATATTCCATTGCATTCCATTCCACATTCAATTCCATTCCATTCCACCAACTATTCCATTCCTTTCCACTCCATATTCCATTCCATTCCATTCCACATTCCATTCAATTCCATTCCATTCCATTCCACTTTCCATTCAATATTCCTATCCATTACATTCCAAATTCCATTCCATTCCATTACACATTCCATTGCGTTCCATTCCACATTCCATTCCATTCTATTCCACATTGCATTCCATTCCATTCCATTCCACATTTCATTCCATTCCATTCCATTCCACATTCCATTCCATTCCATTCCATGTTCAATTCCATTCCATTCCACACTCCATTCCATTCCATTCCCCATTCCATTCTATTCCATTCCAAATTCCATTCCACTTTCCTTTTATTCTATTCCACATTGCATTCTGCATTCCAATTCATTCCATTCCACATTGCATTCCACTCCATTCCATTCCATTCCATTCCACATTCCATTCCATTCCATTCAACATTCCATTCCATTACATTCCACATTCCAGTCAATTCCATTCCGCATTGCATTCCATTTATTCCGCATTCCATTTCATTCCATTCCGCATCCCATTCCATTCCATTCCATTCCAATCCATTCCACATTGAATTCCATTCCAATCCATTCCACATTCCATTCCATTCCATTCCACATTCCATTCCATTAAATTCCATTCCATTTCACTTACCCTTCCACATTGCATTCCAATCTATTACACAATCCATTCGCCATTCCATGCGATTCTATTCCAATCCATTCCACAGTCCATTCCACGTTCTATTCCAATCTATTCCGCTTTCCATTCCATTCCATTCCATACAATTCCATTCCATTCCACATTGCCTTCCATTCCATTACACATTCCATTCCATTCCATTCCATTCCATTCCATTACATTACATTTCATTCCACATTGCATTCCATTCGATATCCAATTCCATTCCACATTCTGTTCTATTCCTTTCCATTCAAATGCAAATTCCATTCCATATTCCATTCCATTCCATTCCATTCCATATTCCATTGCATTCCACTCCACATTCAATTCCTTACCATTCCACAATCCATTCCGTTCCATTCCATTCCATATTCCATTCCATTCCATTCCACATTCCATTCAATTCCATTCCATTCAATTCCACTTTCCATTCAACATTCCTATCCATTACATTCCAAATTACATTCCATTCCATTACACATTCAATTCCATTCCATTCCACATTCCACTCCATTCCATTCCACATTGCATTCCATTCCATTCCATTCCACATTGCATTCCATTCCATTCCATTCCACATTCCATTCCATTCCAATCCATGTTCAATTCCATTCCATTTCACACTCCATTCCATTCCATTCCAAATTCCATTCTATTCCATTCCGAATTCCATTCAACTTTCCATTGTATTCTATTCCACATTTCATTCTACATTCCATTTCATTCCATTCCACATTGCATTCCACTCCATTCCATTCCATTCCACATTCCATTCCATTCCATTCCACATTGCATTCCACTCCATTCCATTCCATTCCACATTCCATTCCATTCCATTCCATTCCACATTCCATTCCATTCCATTCCACATTCCAGACAATTCCATTCCACATTGCATTCCATTTCATTCCGCATTCCATTACATTCCATTCCTCATCCCATTCCATTCCATTCCGTTCCAATCCATTCCAAATTGAATTCCATTCCAATCCATTCCACATTCCATTCCATTCCCTTCCACTCTAATCTACTTTCCATTCTGCGTTCCATTCCATGTTCCATTCAATTCCATTCCACTTTCCATTCCACATTCCATTACAGTTTCCATTCCACTATACTTTCCATTGAAGTCCTGATTCCTTTCCATTCCGTTCCACATTTTATTTCATTCCATTCGAAATTCCATTCCATTCCATTGCATTCCATATTCCACTCCATTCCATTCTGCATTTATTTCTATTACATTCCACATACCATTCCATTCCATTCCACATTCCATTCCAGATTTCATTCCACATTCCATTCCATTCTAATCCACATTCCATTCCGTTCCACATTCCATTCCATATTCCATTCCACATTCAATTTCATTCCATTCCCCATTGCATTATATTCCATTCCACATTCCATTCCACTGCACCTTCCTTACCATTCCATTCCATTCCATTCCAAATTCCATTCCGTTGGATTGCATTGCACATTCCATTCTAATCCATTGCACATTCCATTCCAATCCACATTGCAATCCATTCCATTCCCTTCCACATTTCATTCCCATCCATTCCATTCCAAATTCCATTCCATTCCATTCCACATTCCATTCCTTTCCATTCCACGTTGCACGTTCCATTCCACGATCCGATCCATGTTCCATTTCCTGTTCTATTCCATTACATTCCACATTCCATTCCATCCCATCCCTTTCCACATTCCATTCCACTCCATCCCATTCCATATTCCTTTCCACATTCCTATACATTACATTCCACATTCCATTTCACATTCCCTTCCATTGCATTTCTCATTCCTTTTCACATTCCATTCCACATTCCATTCCACATTCCATTCTATTCAGTTGCATTGCACATTCCATTCTAATCCATTCCACATTCCATTCCATTTCATTACACATTCCATTCCGTTACATTCCACATTCCATTCCATTCCACATTCCATTCCACATTCCATTCCAAATTCCATTCCATTCCATTTCACATTCAATTTCTTTCCATTCCTTTCCAAATTAAATTCCATTCCACTTTCCATTCCATTCAATTCAATTCCATTCCATTCCATGTTCCATTCCATTTCATTCCATTCCATATTCCATTGCACTCGATTCCATATTCCATTATATTCCCTTCAACCTTGCATTCCATCCCTTTCCATTCCGTATTCCATTCAACTCCATTCAATATTCCATTCCATTCCATTCCACGTTCCATTGCTTTCCATTCCGTTGCTTTCCACATTTCATTCCATTCCTTTTCTCATTTCATTCCATTTCATTCCACATTCCATTCCACTTTCAATTCCATTCCGTTCAACTTCCCATTCCACATTCCATTACACATTCCATTCAATTAGATTCCACATTCAAATCTATTCTGTTCTATGTCATTCCACATTTCTTTCCATTCCTTTCCACATTACATTCCATTCCATTCCACATTCCATTGCATTCCATTCTACATTCCATTCCATTGCATTCCACATTCCATTCCATTCCATTCCACATTCCATTCCACATTCCATTCCACATTCCAGCCATTCCATTCCACATTCCTTTTTACATTTCATTCCATTCCATTCCACATTCCATTCCACATTCCAACCCATTCCATTCCACAGTGCATTCCACATTCCTTTGTATTCCATTTGACATTCCATTCCATTGCACATTGCGTTCCCCATTCTAAGCCATTACATTCCACCTTCCATTCCACATTCCATTCCACTCCACTCCACATTAAATTCCACTTTCCATTCCACTTTCCATTACATTCTGTTCCACATTCCATTCCGTATTCAACTCCATTGTATTCCTCATTCCATTCCATCCCATTCCCTTCCACATTCCATCCCTTTCCATTCCACATTCCATTCCACATTCCATTCTTTTCATTAAACAATCCATTCCACATTCCATTCTTTTGCATTACACAATCCATTCCATTCCATTCCATTCCACATTCCATTCCATTACATTCTATTCCATTCCACATTGCATTCCATTCCATTCCATTCCACATTCCATTCCATTCCATTCCACATTCCATTCCATTCCATTCCACATTCCATTGCATTCCACATTCCATTCCACATTACATTCCATTCTATTCCTCATTCCATTCCACAATGCCTCCCTTTCCCTTCCATTGAATTCCACATTTCATTCCATTCCATTCCATTCCACATTTCATTCCTTTCCATTCCACTTTCAATTCCATTCCATTCAACATTCCATTGCATTACACACTCCATTCCATTCCATCTATTACACATTCCATTCCACGTTCCATTCCATTCCACATATCAATCCGTTCCACATTTCATTCCTTTCCGTTCAAAATTCCATTCCATTCCATTTCATTCTATATAATTCTACATGCTGTTCCATTCAATTCGTCATTCCATTCCGTTCCGTTGAATTCCACATTCCATTTCATTCCATTCTATTGCATTCCGTTCCTCGTTGCATTCTACATTCCATTCCTTTCTCTTACACATTTCTTTCCGTTCCATTGAATTCCAAATTCCATTCGATTCCATTCTACATTCCATTAGATTCCATTCCATTCCGCATTCCATTCCATTCCATTCCACATTCCATTCCACATTCAATTCCATTCCATTCCGTTTCATTCCACAATCCACAACACATTCTGTTCCATTCCATTCCACATTCCACTCCACATGTGATTACATGCCATTCCACATTCCGTGCCATTACATTCCACATTCCATTTCTCATTCCATTCCATTCCATTCCTCATTCCGTGCCATTCCATTCCACATTCCATTCCACATTCCATTAATTTCAATTCCACTTTCCATTCCACATTCCATTCAACATTCCATTCCACATTCCATTCCGTTCCATTCCATTCAACATTCCACACTGCATTCCTTTCCATTCCATTCCATTCCACACGTCATTCTACATTCCTTTCCATTCGATTCCACATTCCATTGCATTCCATTCCACATTCCATTCCACATTCCCCTGCATTTCTGTTCATATTCCATTCCACTTTCTATTCCATTCCATTCCGCATTCCACTCCATTCCAATCCACATTCCATTCCACTTTCCATTCTATTCCATTGCACATTATATTCCACATTCCATTCCATTCCATTCCACGTTCCGTTCCAATATCAATTCCACATTCCTTTATAGGTTCCATTCCATTCCATTCCATGATCCATTCCACGTTCCATTCCATTCCATTTGAAGTTCCATTCCGCATTCCATTGCACATTCCATTTCACTTACCATTCCACCTTTGATTCCACTTCCCATTCCATACCATACCACGTTCCATTTCTTTCAATTCCACAATCCATTCTACATTCCATTTCACATTCCATTTCACATTCAATTTCACATTGCATTCAATTCCATTTCATTCCTTTCCACATTCCATTCCATTCCATTCTATTCCTTTCCACATTCCATTCCATTCGGTTCCACATTCCATTCCATTCCATTCCACATTCCATTCCTCATTCAATTCCATTCCAAACCACATTCCATTGCACATTGCACTCCAAGTTCCTTTCCACATTCCAGTCCACGTTTCATTCCATTCAAATCCACGTTCCATTCCATTCCATTCCACATTCCATTCCACGTTCCACTCCACATTCCAGTCCACATTCCATTCTATGTTCCATTACACGTTGCATTCCATTTCATTCCTCTATCCTTTCCATTCCATTCCACGTTGCATTTCATTTCATTCCACTTTGCATTCCACATTCCGTTTCACATTCCATTCCAAATTCCATTTCACATTGCATTCCATTACATTCCGTTTCCATCCACATTTCTTTTCTTACGAATCCACATTCCATTCCTTTGCATTCCACGTTACATTCCATTCCATTCCATTCCACATTTCTTTCCACATTCCATTCAACATTCCTTACCACGTTCCATTCTATTCCATTTGACATTCCATTCCATTCCATTCCACATTCCATTCCATTACATTCCACATTTCTTTCCACATTCCATTCCACATTCCTTACCACGTTCCATTCTATTCCATTCCACATTCCATTCCATTCCACATTCCTTACCACGTTCCATTCTATTCCATTCCACATTCCATTCCATTCCATTCCACATTCCATTCTATTCAATTCCACTTTCCATTCCATTCCATTCCATTCCGAATTCCTTTCCACATTCCATTCTAAATTCCATTCCATTTCATTCCACATTCCATTCCTTTGCATTCCACTTTCCATTCCATCCAATTCCACACTGCTTTCCATTCCATTCAATTCCACAATACGCTCCATTCCGTTCCGCATTGCATTCCATTTCATTCAAAATTCCATTCCATTCCATTCCTTTCCACATTCCATTCCATTTCTTTCGACATTCCATTCCATTGAATTCTAAATTCCATTCCCTTCCATTTCATTCCATTCCGCATTCCTTTCCATTCCATTCCATTCCATTCCAAATTCCATTCCATTCGATTCCATTCCACAGTCCATTGCTTTCCATTCAACATTCCATTCCATTCCATTTCATTACACAATCCATTCCATTTAATTCCACATTCCATTCCATTCCTTATAATTCTATTCTACATTCCATACCATTCCAATATATTCCACATTCCATTCCTTTCCATTCCACATTCCATTCCATTCCGTTCCACATTCCATTCCAATCCACTCCACATTCAATTCCACCTTACTTTCCACATTGCATTGCACTTTCCATTCCATGTTCCATTACATGTTCCATTCCATTCCACATTCCACACCATTCCATTCCGTTGCACTCCTCATTCCGTTCTATTCCAATTCCATTCCAAATTCCATTCCATTCCATTCCATTCCATAATCCATTCCTTTCCCTTCCACATTCCATTCCACATTCCATTTAATGTTCTATTCCAAATTCCATTCCACACTCCATTCCACGTTCCTTTGCATTCCATTACACGTTCCATTACATTCCGTTCCACGTTCCATTCCACGTTCCATTCCGCCTTGAATTCCAGTTTCCATTCCACGTTCCATTCCAGTTTCCATTCCAGATTCCATTCCACATTCCATTCCACGTTCCATTCCAAATTCCATTTCACGTTCCTTTCCATTTTCCATTCCAAATTGCATTCCACGTTGCATTCCACATTCCATTCCACATTCCATTCCATTCCATTCAACTTTCAATTGCATTCCATTCCAGTCCACAATCCATTCCATTTCATTCCACATTCCATTCCATTCCTTTTAATTCTATTCTACATTCCATACCATTCCATTATATTCCACATTCCATTCCTTTCCATTCCACATTCCATTCCATTCCATTGCACGTTCCATTCCAATCCACTCCACCTTCCTTTCCACATTCCATTGCACTTTCCCTTCCACGTTCCATTCCATGTTCCATTTCATTCGATTCCACATTCCACACCATTCCATTCCATTCCATTCCTCATTCCAGTCGATTCCATTCCATTCCAAATTCCACTACATTCCATTCCTTTCCACATTCCATTCCACATTCCATTTAATGTTCCATTCCCAATTCCATTACACACTCCATTCCAGGTTCCATTACATTCCATTCCATGTTCACTTCCACGTTCCATTCCGCATTGTATTCCAGTTTCCATTCCACGTTCCATTCCATTCCATTCCAAGTTCCATTACATCTTCCATTCCATTCCATTCCATTCCAGATTCCATTCCACATTCCATTCCACGTTCCATTCCAGATTCCATTTCACGTTCCTTTCCACGTTCCATTCCAAATTCCATTCCACGTTCCATTCCACATTCCATTCCATTCCATTCCACATTCCAATCCACATTCCATTCCGCATTCCATTCCTTTCCATTCAACATTCCATTCCACATTCCATTCCATTCCACGTTCCATTCCTTTGCATTACACATTTCATTCCTCATTGCACTCGACAGTCCATTCCATTCCATTCCATTCCAATTTCCATTCCACTTTCCATTCCACATTCCATTCCACATACCAATCCATTCCATTCCACATTACATTCTGTGTTCCATTCCATTCCATTCCACTTTCGATTCCACATTGCATTGCACATTCCATTGCATTCCACAATCCATTCCATATTGCATTGAATTCCTGTCCACATTCCATTCCACTTTCCATTCCATTCGAATCCACATTCCACTCCATTCCAATCCACATTACATTCCACATTACTTTCGATTCCATTGCACATTACATTCCACATTCCATTCCACATTAAGTTCCACATTCCATTCCATTCCATTCCACGTTCCTTTCCACCACCAATTCCACATTCCATTACACATTCCATTCCATTCCATTCGACGATTCGTTCCACTTTCCATTCTATTCCATTTCATTTTCCATTACACATTTCATTGCACATTCCATTCAAAGTTCCATTCCATCTTCCATTCCACGTCCCATTTCATTCCATTCCACGTTCCATTTCATTCAATTCCACAATCCATTCTACATTCCATTTCACATTCCATTCCACATTTCATTTCACATTGCATTCCATTCCATTCCATTCCTTTCCACATTCCATTCCATTTCTTTGTATTCCACATTCCATTCCATTCCATTCCATTCCACCTTCCATTCCATTCCATTCCATTTCTCATTCCATTGCACATTCCATTCCATTCCACACTGCATTCCATTCCGTTCCACATTCCACTTCATTCCACTCCACATTCCATTCCATTGCATTCCACATTCCATTCCACATTTCATTTCATTCCATTCCACATTGAAGTCCATTCCATCCCATTCCACACTGCATGCCATTTGATTCCTTTCCATATTCCATTCCTTTCCATTCCACATACCATTCCACGTTCCATTCCGTTTCATGCCACATTCGATTCCATTCCATTCCATTCCACATTCCATTCCAGTCCATTCCACATTCCATTCAATTCAATTCCACATTCCATTCCATTCCATTCCAAACCATTCCATTCCATTCCACTTTTAAGTATTTTCCATTCCACCTTCCATTACATTCCAATCCACATTCAATTCCATTCCATTCCTTTCCATTCCACATTCCATTCCACAATCAATTCCATTCCTTTCCATTCCAATTTCCATTGCACGTTCCATTCCACGTTCCATTACACGTTCCATTTGACGTTCCACTCCATTCCATGACGTTCCATTCCATTTCATTCCACATTCCAATACATTCCATTCCATGTTCCATTTCATTCCATTCCACGGTCCATTTCACTTTACATTCCTCATTCTATTTAGCATTCCATTCCATTCCGTTCCATTCCATTCCACATTCCATTCCATTCAATTGAACTTTCAACACCATTCCATTCCACATTCCATTCCATTCCATTCCATTCCACATTAAATTCCATTCCATTCCACATTCCATTCCATTCCATTCCATTCCACATTCCATTCCATTCCATTCCATATTTTATTCCTCATTCAATTCCACATTCCATTCCATGTTCCATTCCATTCTTATTCCACATTCCATTCCATTCCATTCCACATTCCCTTCTATTCAATTCCACATTGCATTCCATTCCATTCCACCTTCCATTCCATTTCATTCCTTTCTATTCCATTCCATTTCATTCCACTCCCCGTTCCATTCCATAGTCCATTCCACGTTCATTTCCTTTCCGTTCCACGTTCCATTGCACGTTGCATTCTATGATCCTGTCCATTCAATTCCACATTCCATTCCATTTCATTCCACATTCAATTCCATTCCGATCCACATTCCATTCCATTCCATTCCGTATCCCATTCCATTCCACTCCACTTTCCACTCCATTCCAATCCACAATCCGTTCCACATTCCATTCCGTTCCATTCCACATTCCATTCCAAATTCCATTCTGTTCCATTCCACATTCCATTCCAGTCCAATACTCGATCCTTTGCATTCCACATTCCATTCCACATTACTTTCCACTTTCCATTCCACATTCCATTAAATATTCGATTCCATTCCTTTCCACATTCAATTCCACGTGCCATTCCATTCCATTCCACGTTCCATTCCACTTTCCATTCAATGTTACACTCCATTCCATTCCACTTTCCTTTCCACATTCGATTCCATTCCATTTCAAGTTCCCTTCCACATTACATTCCACATTCCATTCGACTTTCCATTGCATTCCATTCCACATTCCATTCCACATTCCATTCCATATTCCATTCCACATTTCATTCCACATTACATTGCATTCCATTCCACATTCCATCCCACATTCCATTCCACATTCCATTCCACATTCCATTCCACATTCCATTCCAAATTCCATTCCAAATTCCATTCCATTCCATTCCACATTCCATTTCATTCCATTCCACATTCCATTACACGTTGCATTCCATGTTCAATTCCACGTTTCATTCCACCTTCCATTCCATTCCATTGCTCGTTTCATTCCACATTCCATTCCTTTACATTCCACTTTCCCTTCCACCTTCCATTCCACATTCCATTGCACATTGCGTACCATCTTCCATTCCATTCCATTCCACATTCCATTCCATTCCATTCCACATTCCATTCCATATTCCATTCCATCCCATTCCACATTCCATTCTCATTCCTTTGCATTCCATTCCACATTTCATTCCATTGCATTCCACATTCCACTCCATTCCATTCCATTCCATTACATATTCCACTCTATTCCATTCCATTCCAGTTTCCATTCCATTCCATTCCACATTCCATTCCCTTCCATTTGACATTCCATTCCATTCCACATTCCATTCCATGTTGCTTTCCACTTTCTATTACATTTTCCATTCCTCATTCCATTCTTTCCATTCCACATTGAATTCCATTACATTCCAAATCCCATTCCATTACATTCCACATTCAATTACACGTTCCTTTCTATTCCATTCCACTTCCCATTCCACTTCCCATTCCACTTTCTATTCCATTCCATTCCACGTTTCTCCAACTTTCCATTCCACGTCCCATTCCACGTTCCATTCCACGTTCCATTCAACCTTCCATTCCATTCCACGTTCCGTTCCACTCCATTCCACTATCCGTTTCATTCCATTCCACGTTCCATTCCACATTCCAATTCACATACCATTCCACCTTCCATTCCATTCCATTCGATTCCATTCCATTCCACCTTCCATTCCATTCCATTCCATTCCATTCCATTCCACATTCCATTCCACTCCATTCCACTTTCCATTCCTTTCAATTCAACATTCCACTACATTCTGTTTCTTTCCATTCCACATTCCTTTCCATTCCTTTACTTTCCATTCCACATTCCATTCCATTTCATTACATTCCATTACATTTTCCATTCCATACCATTCTGCATTCCATTTCATTCCATTCCATTCCATTCCATTACACATTCCATTCCATTCAATTCTACATTCAGTTCCATTCCATTCCCTTCCATTCCACATTCTATTCCATTCCATTCCACATTCCATTCCACGTTCCATTCCACGTTCCATTCCACGTTCCATTCCATGCCATTACACATTCCATACCATACCATTCCATTCAATTCCTTTCCGGATTCCATTCCATGCCAATCCACATTCTATTCCACATTCCATTACTTTCCTTTCCACGTTACATTCCACTTTCCATTCCACGTTTCATACCATGTTCCATTCCATGTTCCATTCCACGTTCCATTCCATTCCATTCCACGTTCCATTCCAAGTTCCATTCCATTCCATTAAACGTTCTATTCCATTCCATTCCACTTTCCATTCCACGTTCCATTCCGTTCCATTAAATGTTCCATTCCACATTCCATTCCGTTCACATCCACGTTCCATTAAACATTCCATTCCACATTGCATTCCACGCTGCATTCCACATTCCATTCCACTTTCCATTCCACGTTCCATTGCAAGTTCCATTCCACGTTCCATTCCATTCCATTCCACGTTCCATTCGACATTCCATTCCATTACATTTCAATTTCCATTCCATATTCCATTCCACTTTCCATTTCATTGCATTCCACTTTCCATTCGACATTCCATTCCTTTCCATTACACTTTCCATTCAACATTACTTTGCATATTCCATTAATTCCCATTCCACATTCCATTCCACATTCCATTCCATATTCCATTCCAAGTTCCATTGCATTCCATTCCACATTCCATTCCATTACATTCCACATTCCATTTCACATTCCTTTCCATTACATTCCACATTCCATTCCACATTGCCTTCCATTCCAGTCCACATCGCCTTTCATTCCAGTCCACATCTCATTCCACATTCCATTCCATTCCCTTACACATTCCAATCCAGATTTCATTCCATATTCCATTCCATTCCATTCCACATTCCATTCCATATTCCATTCCGTTCCATTCCACGTTTCATTCCAGGTTCCATTCCACATTCCATTCCGGGTTCCATTCCACATTCCGTTCCTTTGCATTCCACGTTCCATTCCACTTTCCATTCCATTGCATTCCACATTACATTCCGCATTCCACTCCCCATTCCATTCCACGTTACATTCCACTTTCCCTTTCACTTTCCATTCCACTTTCCCTACCACGAACCATTCCATTGCATTCCACGTTCCATTCCACGTTCTATTCCATTACATTCCACGTTGCATTTCGCATTCCATTGCACATTCCATTCCACATTCTATTGCATTCCATTCCACATTTCATTCTTCATTACATTTTTCGTTCCATTCCATGATCCATTCGACGTTCCATTCCACGTTCCATTCCCTTCAACTGCATGTTCCATTCCACAATCCATTCCATTCCATTCCACTTTCGTTATCACATTCAATTACACATTCCATTCCTTTCCATTCCACTTTCCTTAGCACATTCAATTACACATTCCATTCCATATTGCATTCTGTTCCATTCCGCATTCCATTCAACATTCCATTCCACATTCCCTTCCACATTATGTTCCATTCCTTTGCATTCCATTCCACATCCCATTCCACTTGATATTCCATTCCATTCCATGTTCCATTCCACATTCCATAGCCCATTCCATTCCCCGTTCCATTCCACGTTTCATTCCATGTTCCATTCCATTCTATTCTACGTTCCATTGCACTTTCCTTTCCATTCAATTCCACGTTTCATTCCACTGCATTCCACATTTCATTCCACATTCCATTCCATTGCATTCCACATTACATTCCACATTCCATTCCATTCCATTCCACAATGCTTTCCACATTCCATTCCATTGCATTCTACATTCCTTTCAATTCAATTCCACATTCCATTCCATTCCTTTCCACTTTCCATTCCATATTCCATTCCTTTGCATTATACATTTCATAGAACCTTCCATTCCATTCCATTCCACATTGCATTCCACATTTCCTTCCATTCCACTCAACTTTCCGTTACACATTCCCTTCCACATTGCATTCCATTCCATGCCACATTCCAATGCACATTCCATTCCATTCCATTTCACAAACCATTCCACAATCCCTTCCACATTCCATTCCATTCCATTCCACATTCCAATAGACGTTTGATTCCATTCCACTCGACGTTCCAATCCACATTCCATTCCATAGTCCATTTCATTCCATTTCACATTCTATTCAACATTGAATTCCACATTCCCTTCCACATTCCATTCCATTCCATTCTACATTCCATTCCACATTCCAATCCATTCAATTCCACATTCCATTCCACATTCGATTACATTCTTTTCCATGTTCCATTCCATTATATTCCACATTCCATTCCACGTTCCATTTCATTCCATTCCACATTCCATTCCACTTTCCATTCCAATCCATTGCACATTCCATTCCACATTCCATTCAATTTCATTCCACCTTCCATTCGGTTCCATTCCACATTCCATTCCATTCCATTCCGCATTCCCTTCCACTCCATTCTGCAGTCAGTTCCTTTCCATTCCACTTTGCATTGCATTCCATTCTATTGCACATTCCATTCCGTTTCATTCCATTCATTACTCCATTCCATTCCATTACACAGTCCATTCCATTCCATTCCATTTCACATTCCATTCCACATTCTTTTCCTATCCATTCCACAATCCATTCCACATTCCATTCAATTCCATTCCACATTCCATTCCATTCCAGTAAGCATTCCATTCCAATCCATTCAATTAAATTCCATTTCGTTCCACATACCATTCAATTCCATTCCACATTCCATTCCACATTCCTTTCCATTCCATTAAACATTCCATTCCATTCCATTTAATTCCATTCCATTCTCTTCCATTCCACATTCCATTCAATTACATTCCATATTCCATTCCACATTCCATTCCATCCCATTCCAAATCCATACCATTTCATTCCATTCCACATTCCCTTCCATTCCATTACACATTCCATTCCATTCCATTCCATTACATTACATTTCATTCCACATTGCCTTCCATTCGATATTCAATTCCATTCCACATTCCATTCTATTCCTTTCCATTCAAATGCAAATTCCATTCTACATTCCATTCCATTCCATTCCATATTCCATTGCATTCCATTCCACATTCAATTCCATTCCATTCCACCAACTATTCCATTCCTTTCCACTCCATATTCCATTCCATTCCATTCCACATTCCATTCAATTCCATTCCATTCCATTCCACTTTCCATTCAATATTCCTATCCATTACATTCCAAATTCCATTCCATTCCATTACACATTCCATTGCGTTCCATTCCACATTCCATTCCATTCTATTCCACATTGCATTCCATTCCATTCCATTCCACATTTCATTCCATTCCATTCCATTCCACATTCCATTCCATTCCATTCCATGTTCAATTCCATTCCATTCCACACTCCATTCCATTCCATTCCCCATTCCATTCTATTCCATTCCAAATTCCATTCCACTTTCCTTTTATTCTATTCCACATTGCATTCTGCATTCCAATTCATTCCATTCCACATTGCATTCCACTCCATTCCATTCCATTCCATTCCACATTCCATTCCATTCCATTCAACATTCCATTCCATTACATTCCACATTCCAGTCAATTCCATTCCGCATTGCATTCCATTTATTCCGCATTCCATTTCATTCCATTCCGCATCCCATTCCATTCCATTCCATTCCAATCCATTCCACATTGAATTCCATTCCAATCCATTCCACATTCCATTCCATTCCATTCCACATTCCATTCCATTAAATTCCATTCCATTTCACTTACCCTTCCACATTGCATTCCAATCTATTACACAATCCATTCGCCATTCCATGCGATTCTATTCCAATCCATTCCACAGTCCATTCCACGTTCTATTCCAATCTATTCCGCTTTCCATTCCATTCCATTCCATACAATTCCATTCCATTCCACATTGCCTTCCATTCCATTACACATTCCATTCCATTCCATTCCATTCCATTCCATTCCATTACATTTCATTCCACATTGCATTCCATTCGATATCCAATTCCATTCCACATTCTGTTCTATTCCTTTCCATTCAAATGCAAATTCCATTCCATATTCCATTCCATTCCATTCCATTCCATATTCCATTGCATTCCACTCCACATTCAATTCCTTACCATTCCACAATCCATTCCGTTCCATTCCATTCCATATTCCATTCCATTCCATTCCACATTCCATTCAATTCCATTCCATTCAATTCCACTTTCCATTCAACATTCCTATCCATTACATTCCAAATTACATTCCATTCCATTACACATTCAATTCCATTCCATTCCACATTCCACTCCATTCCATTCCACATTGCATTCCATTCCATTCCATTCCACATTGCATTCCATTCCATTCCATTCCACATTCCATTCCATTCCAATCCATGTTCAATTCCATTCCATTTCACACTCCATTCCATTCCATTCCAAATTCCATTCTATTCCATTCCGAATTCCATTCAACTTTCCATTGTATTCTATTCCACATTTCATTCTACATTCCATTTCATTCCATTCCACATTGCATTCCACTCCATTCCATTCCATTCCACATTCCATTCCATTCCATTCCATTCCACATTCCATTAAATTACATTCCACATTCCAGACAATTCCATTCCACATTGCATTCCATTTCATTCCGCATTCCATTACATTCCATTCCTCATCCCATTCCATTCCATTCCGTTCCAATCCATTCCAAATTGAATTCCATTCCAATCCATTCCACATTCCATTCCATTCCCTTCCACTCTAATCTACTTTCCATTCTGCGTTCCATTCCATGTTCCATTCAATTCCATTCCACTTTCCATTCCACATTCCATTACAGTTTCCATTCCACTATACTTTCCATTGAAGTCCTGATTCCTTTCCATTCCGTTCCACATTTTATTTCATTCCATTCGAAATTCCATTCCATTCCATTGCATTCCATATTCCACTCCATTCCATTCTGCATTTATTTCTATTACATTCCACATACCATTCCATTCCATTCCACATTCCATTCCAGATTTCATTCCACATTCCATTCCATTCTAATCCACATTCCATTCCGTTCCACATTCCATTCCATATTCCATTCCACATTCAATTTCATTCCATTCCCCATTGCATTATATTCCATTCCACATTCCATTCCACTGCACCTTCCTTACCATTCCATTCCATTCCATTCCAAATTCCATTCCGTTGGATTGCATTGCACATTCCATTCTAATCCATTGCACATTCCATTCCAATCCACATTGCAATCCATTCCATTCCCTTCCACATTTCATTCCCATCCATTCCATTCCAAATTCCATTCCATTCCATTCCACATTCCATTCCTTTCCATTCCACGTTGCACGTTCCATTCCACGATCCGATCCATGTTCCATTTCCTGTTCTATTCCATTACATTCCACATTCCATTCCATCCCATCCCTTTCCACATTCCATTCCACTCCATCCCATTCCATATTCCTTTCCACATTCCTATACATTACATTCCACATTCCATTTCACATTCCCTTCCATTGCATTTCTCATTCCTTTTCACATTCCATTCCACATTCCATTCCACATTCCATTCTATTCAGTTGCATTGCACATTCCATTCTAATCCATTCCACATTCCATTCCATTTCATTACACATTCCATTCCGTTACATTCCACATTCCATTCCATTCCACATTCCATTCCACATTCCATTCCAAATTCCATTCCATTCCATTTCACATTCAATTTCTTTCCATTCCTTTCCAAATTAAATTCCATTCCACTTTCCATTCCATTCAATTCAATTCCATTCCATTCCATGTTCCATTCCATTTCATTCCATTCCATATTCCATTGCACTCGATTCCATATTCCATTATATTCCCTTCAACCTTGCATTCCATCCCTTTCCATTCCGTATTCCATTCAACTCCATTCAATATTCCATTCCATTCCATTCCACGTTCCATTGCTTTCCATTCCGTTGCTTTCCACATTTCATTCCATTCCTTTTCTCATTTCATTCCATTTCATTCCACATTCCATTCCACTTTCAATTCCATTCCGTTCAACTTCCCATTCCACATTCCATTACACATTCCATTCAATTAGATTCCACATTCAAATCTATTCTGTTCTATGTCATTCCACATTTCTTTCCATTCCTTTCCACATTACATTCCATTCCATTCCACATTCCATTGCATTCCATTCTACATTCCATTCCATTGCATTCCACATTCCATTCCATTCCATTCCACATTCCATTCCACATTCCATTCCACATTCCAGCCATTCCATTCCACATTCCTTTTTACATTTCATTCCATTCCATTCCACATTCCATTCCACATTCCAACCCATTCCATTCCACAGTGCATTCCACATTCCTTTGTATTCCATTTGACATTCCATTCCATTGCACATTGCGTTCCCCATTCTAAGCCATTACATTCCACCTTCCATTCCACATTCCATTCCACTCCACTCCACATTAAATTCCACTTTCCATTCCACTTTCCATTACATTCTGTTCCACATTCCATTCCGTATTCAACTCCATTGTATTCCTCATTCCATTCCATCCCATTCCCTTCCACATTCCATCCCTTTCCATTCCACATTCCATTCCACATTCCATTCTTTTCATTAAACAATCCATTCCACATTCCATTCTTTTGCATTACACAATCCATTCCATTCCATTCCATTCCACATTCCATTCCATTACATTCTATTCCATTCCACATTGCATTCCATTCCATTCCATTCCACATTCCATTCCATTCCATTCCACATTCCATTCCATTCCATTCCACATTCCATTGCATTCCACATTCCATTCCACATTACATTCCATTCTATTCCTCATTCCATTCCACAATGCCTCCCTTTCCCTTCCATTGAATTCCACATTTCATTCCATTCCATTCCATTCCACATTTCATTCCTTTCCATTCCACTTTCAATTCCATTCCATTCAACATTCCATTGCATTACACACTCCATTCCATTCCATCTATTACACATTCCATTCCACGTTCCATTCCATTCCACATATCAATCCGTTCCACATTTCATTCCTTTCCGTTCAAAATTCCATTCCATTCCATTTCATTCTATATAATTCTACATGCTGTTCCATTCAATTCGTCATTCCATTCCGTTCCGTTGAATTCCACATTCCATTTCATTCCATTCTATTGCATTCCGTTCCTCGTTGCATTCTACATTCCATTCCTTTCTCTTACACATTTCTTTCCGTTCCATTGAATTCCAAATTCCATTCGATTCCATTCTACATTCCATTAGATTCCATTCCATTCCGCATTCCATTCCATTCCATTCCACATTCCATTCCACATTCAATTCCATTCCATTCCGTTTCATTCCACAATCCACAACACATTCTGTTCCATTCCATTCCACATTCCACTCCACATGTGATTACATGCCATTCCACATTCCGTGCCATTACATTCCACATTCCATTTCTCATTCCATTCCATTCCATTCCTCATTCCGTGCCATTCCATTCCACATTCCATTCCACATTCCATTAATTTCAATTCCACTTTCCATTCCACATTCCATTCAACATTCCATTCCACATTCCATTCCGTTCCATTCCATTCAACATTCCACACTGCATTCCTTTCCATTCCATTCCATTCCACACGTCATTCTACATTCCTTTCCATTCGATTCCACATTCCATTGCATTCCATTCCACATTCCATTCCACATTCCCCTGCATTTCTGTTCATATTCCATTCCACTTTCTATTCCATTCCATTCCGCATTCCACTCCATTCCAATCCACATTCCATTCCACTTTCCATTCTATTCCATTGCACATTATATTCCACATTCCATTCCATTCCATTCCACGTTCCGTTCCAATATCAATTCCACATTCCTTTATAGGTTCCATTCCATTCCATTCCATGATCCATTCCACGTTCCATTCCATTCCATTTGAAGTTCCATTCCGCATTCCATTGCACATTCCATTTCACTTACCATTCCACCTTTGATTCCACTTCCCATTCCATACCATACCACGTTCCATTTCTTTCAATTCCACAATCCATTCTACATTCCATTTCACATTCCATTTCACATTCAATTTCACATTGCATTCAATTCCATTTCATTCCTTTCCACATTCCATTCCATTCCATTCTATTCCTTTCCACATTCCATTCCATTCGGTTCCACATTCCATTCCATTCCATTCCACATTCCATTCCTCATTCAATTCCATTCCAAACCACATTCCATTGCACATTGCACTCCAAGTTCCTTTCCACATTCCAGTCCACGTTTCATTCCATTCAAATCCACGTTCCATTCCATTCCATTCCACATTCCATTCCACGTTCCACTCCACATTCCAGTCCACATTCCATTCTATGTTCCATTACACGTTGCATTCCATTTCATTCCTCTATCCTTTCCATTCCATTCCACGTTGCATTTCATTTCATTCCACTTTGCATTCCACATTCCGTTTCACATTCCATTCCAAATTCCATTTCACATTGCATTCCATTACATTCCGTTTCCATCCACATTTCTTTTCTTACGAATCCACATTCCATTCCTTTGCATTCCACGTTACATTCCATTCCATTCCATTCCACATTTCTTTCCACATTCCATTCAACATTCCTTACCACGTTCCATTCTATTCCATTTGACATTCCATTCCATTCCATTCCACATTCCATTCCATTCCATTCCACATTCCATTCCATTACATTCCACATTTCTTTCCACATTCCATTCCACATTCCTTACCACGTTCCATTCTATTCCATTCCACATTCCATTCCATTCCATTCCACATTCCATTCTATTCAATTCCACTTTCCATTCCATTCCATTCCATTCCGAATTCCTTTCCACATTCCATTCTAAATTCCATTCCATTTCATTCCACATTCCATTCCTTTCCATTCCACTTTCCATTCCATCCAATTCCACACTGCTTTCCATTCCATTCAATTCCACAATACGCTCCATTCCGTTCCGCATTGCATTCCATTTCATTCAAAATTCCATTCCATTCCATTCCTTTCCACATTCCATTCCATTTCTTTCGACATTCCATTCCATTGAATTCTAAATTCCATTCCCTTCCATTTCATTCCATTCCGCATTCCTTTCCATTCCATTCCATTCCATTCCAAATTCCATTCCATTCGATTCCATTCCACAGTCCATTGCTTTCCATTCAACATTCCATTCCATTCCATTTCATTACACAATCCATTCCATTTAATTCCACATTCCATTCCATTCCTTATAATTCTATTCTACATTCCATACCATTCCAATATATTCCACATTCCATTCCTTTCCATTCCACATTCCATTCCATTCCGTTCCACATTCCATTCCAATCCACTCCACATTCAATTCCACCTTACTTTCCACATTGCATTGCACTTTCCATTCCATGTTCCATTACATGTTCCATTCCATTCCACATTCCACACCATTCCATTCCGTTGCACTCCTCATTCCGTTCTATTCCAATTCCATTCCAAATTCCATTCCATTCCATTCCATTCCATAATCCATTCCTTTCCCTTCCACATTCCATTCCACATTCCATTTAATGTTCTATTCCAAATTCCATTCCACACTCCATTCCACGTTCCTTTGCATTCCATTACACGTTCCATTACATTCCGTTCCACGTTCCATTCCACGTTCCATTCCGCCTTGAATTCCAGTTTCCATTCCACGTTCCATTCCAGTTTCCATTCCAGATTCCATTCCACATTCCATTCCACGTTCCATTCCAAATTCCATTTCACGTTCCTTTCCATTTTCCATTCCAAATTGCATTCCACGTTGCATTCCACATTCCATTCCACATTCCATTCCATTCCATTCAACTTTCAATTGCATTCCATTCCAGTCCACAATCCATTCCATTTCATTCCACATTCCATTCCATTCCTTTTAATTCTATTCTACATTCCATACCATTCCATTATATTCCACATTCCATTCCTTTCCATTCCACATTCCATTCCATTCCATTGCACGTTCCATTCCAATCCACTCCACCTTCCTTTCCACATTCCATTGCACTTTCCCTTCCACGTTCCATTCCATGTTCCATTTCATTCGATTCCACATTCCACACCATTCCATTCCATTCCATTCCTCATTCCAGTCGATTCCATTCCATTCCAAATTCCACTACATTCCATTCCTTTCCACATTCCATTCCACATTCCATTTAATGTTCCATTCCCAATTCCATTACACACTCCATTCCAGGTTCCATTACATTCCATTCCATGTTCACTTCCACGTTCCATTCCGCATTGTATTCCAGTTTCCATTCCACGTTCCATTCCATTCCATTCCAAGTTCCATTACATCTTCCATTCCATTCCATTCCATTCCAGATTCCATTCCACATTCCATTCCACGTTCCATTCCAGATTCCATTTCACGTTCCTTTCCACGTTCCATTCCAAATTCCATTCCACGTTCCATTCCACATTCCATTCCATTCCATTCCACATTCCAATCCACATTCCATTCCGCATTCCATTCCTTTCCATTCAACATTCCATTCCACATTCCATTCCATTCCACGTTCCATTCCTTTGCATTACACATTTCATTCCTCATTGCACTCGACAGTCCATTCCATTCCATTCCATTCCAATTTCCATTCCACTTTCCATTCCACATTCCATTCCACATACCAATCCATTCCATTCCACATTACATTCTGTGTTCCATTCCATTCCATTCCACTTTCGATTCCACATTGCATTGCACATTCCATTGCATTCCACAATCCATTCCATATTGCATTGAATTCCTGTCCACATTCCATTCCACTTTCCATTCCATTCGAATCCACATTCCACTCCATTCCAATCCACATTACATTCCACATTACTTTCGATTCCATTGCACATTACATTCCACATTCCATTCCACATTAAGTTCCACATTCCATTCCATTCCATTCCACGTTCCTTTCCACCACCAATTCCACATTCCATTACACATTCCATTCCATTCCATTCGACGATTCGTTCCACTTTCCATTCTATTCCATTTCATTTTCCATTACACATTTCATTGCACATTCCATTCAAAGTTCCATTCCATCTTCCATTCCACGTCCCATTTCATTCCATTCCACGTTCCATTTCATTCAATTCCACAATCCATTCTACATTCCATTTCACATTCCATTCCACATTTCATTTCACTTTGCATTCCATTCCATTCCATTCCTTTCCACATTCCATTCCATTTCTTTGTATTCCACATTCCATTCCATTCCATTCCATTCCACCTTCCATTCCATTCCATTCCATTTCTCATTCCATTGCACATTCCATTCCATTCCACACTGCATTCCATTCTGTTCCACATTCCACTTCATTCCACTCCACATTCCATTCCATTGCATTCCACATTCCATTCCACATTTCATTTCATTCCATTCCACATTGAAGTCCATTCCATCCCATTCCACACTGCATGCCATTTGATTCCTTTCCATATTCCATTCCTTTCCATTCCACATACCATTCCACGTTCCATTCCGTTTCATGCCACATTCGATTCCATTCCATTCCATTCCACATTCCATTCCAGTCCATTCCACATTCCATTCAATTCAATTCCACATTCCATTCCATTCCATTCCAAACCATTCCATTCCATTCCACTTTTAAGTATTTTCCATTCCACCTTCCATTACATTCCAATCCACATTCAATTCCATTCCATTCCTTTCCATTCCACATTCCATTCCACAATCAATTCCATTCCTTTCCATTCCAATTTCCATTGCACGTTCCATTCCACGTTCCATTACACGTTCCATTTGACGTTCCACTCCATTCCATGACGTTCCATTCCATTTCATTCCACATTCCAATACATTCCATTCCATGTTCCATTTCATTCCATTCCACGGTCCATTTCACTTTACATTCCTCATTCTATTTAGCATTCCATTCCATTCCGTTCCATTCCATTCCACATTCCATTCCATTCAATTGAACTTTCAACACCATTCCATTCCACATTCCATTCCATTCCATTCCATTCCACATTAAATTCCATTCCATTCCACATTCCATTCCATTCCATTCCATTCCACATTCCATTCCATTCCATTCCATATTTTATTCCTCATTCAATTCCACATTCCATTCCATGTTCCATTCCATTCTTATTCCACATTCCATTCCATTCCATTCCACATTCCCTTCTATTCAATTCCACATTGCATTCCATTCCATTCCACCTTCCATTCCATTTCATTCCTTTCTATTCCATTCCATTTCATTCCACTCCCCGTTCCATTCCATAGTCCATTCCACGTTCATTTCCTTTCCGTTCCACGTTCCATTGCACGTTGCATTCTATGATCCTGTCCATTCAATTCCACATTCCATTCCATTTCATTCCACATTCAATTCCATTCCGATCCACATTCCATTCCATTCCATTCCGTATCCCATTCCATTCCACTCCACTTTCCACTCCATTCCAATCCACAATCCGTTCCACATTCCATTCCGTTCCATTCCACATTCCATTCCAAATTCCATTCTGTTCCATTCCACATTCCATTCCATTCCAATACTCGATCCTTTGCATTCCACATTCCATTCCACATTACTTTCCACTTTCCATTCCACATTCCATTAAATATTCGATTCCATTCCTTTCCACATTCAATTCCACGTGCCATTCCATTCCATTCCACGTTCCATTCCACTTTCCATTCAATGTTACACTTCATTCCATTCCACTTTCCTTTCCACATTCGATTCCATTCCATTTCAAGTTCCCTTCCACATTACATTCCACATTCCATTCGACTTTCCATTGCATTCCATTCCACATTCCATTCCACATTCCATTCCATATTCCATTCCACATTTCATTCCACATTACATTGCATTCCATTCCACATTCCATCCCACATTCCATTCCACATTCCATTCCACATTCCATTCCACATTCCATTCCACATTCCATTCCAAATTCCATTCCAAATTCCATTCCATTCCATTTCATTCCATTCCACATTCCATTACACGTTGCATTCCATGTTCAATTCCACGTTTCATTCCACCTTCCATTCCATTCCATTGCTCGTTTCATTCCACATTCCATTCCTTTACATTCCACTTTCCCTTCCACCTTCCATTCCACATTCCATTGCACATTGCGTACCATCTTCCATTCCATTCCATTCCACAGTCCATTCCATTACATTCCACATTCCATTCCACTTTCCTTTGCATTCCATTGCACATTGTTTTCCACGTTCCTTTTCACATTCCATTCCACACTCCATTCCACATTCCATTCCACATTCCATTCATCATTCCATTCCGTTCCACTACACGTTACATTTCACTTTCCGTTCCACATTCCATTCCATTCCGTTCCACATTACATTCCACACTCCAATACACATCCTGTTCTACCTTCCATTCCATTCTGTTCCACATTCCATTGCACATTTCATTCCATTCCATTCCACATTCCTTTCCATTCCATTCCGTTCCACATTGCATTCCTCATTCCATTCCATACCATTCCACATTCCATTCCACATTCCATTCCATTGCATTCCACATTCCATTCCTCATTCCACTCCATTCCACCTTCCTTTCCATTTCATTCCACATTTCATTCTATTCCATTCCACATTCCATTTCATTCCATTCCACATTCCATTGCATTCTGTCGCACATTCATTTCCATTCCATTCCACATTCCATTCCAGTTTCCATTCCATTCCATTCCACATTCCATTCCACTTTCCATTCCATTCCATTCCCCATTCCAATCCACATTCCATTCCACTCCATTCCGCATTCCATTGCACATTCCAGTCCATTGCATTCCACATTCCATTCCATTCCATTCCATTTCTTATTTGATTCCACATTCCACTCCACATTCCATTCCATTCCATTCCACATTGCATTCCATTCCATTCCACATTTCATTCCATTCCATTCCACATTCCATTCCGTTATGTTCCACATTCAATTCCATTCTATTCCACATTCCATTCCACTTTCCATTCTATTCCATTCCACATTCCATTCCACTTTCCATTCCATTCCATTCCATTCCACATTCCATTCCACATTCCATTCCATTCTACATTCCATTCCACATTCCATTCAATTGCATTCTACATTCCATTCAATTCCATTCCACATTGCATTCTGTTCCATTCCATTCCACTTTTCATTCCATTCCATTCCATTCAATTACATTGCATACCACATTCCGTTCCATTCCATTCTGCATTCCTTTCCATTCCATTCCACATTGCATTCCACTCCATTCTATTCCACATTCCAATCCACATTCATTACAATTCCTTTCCATATTGCATTCCACATTCCATTCCATTCCATTCCACATTCCATTCCACATTCCATTCCATTCCATTTCACATTGCATTCCGCATTCCATTCCAAATTCCTTTCCTTTCCATTCCAGATTCCATTCCACGATCCATTCCATCATACATTTCATTCCACATTCCATTCCAAATTCCAATGCACATTCCATTCCATTCCATTCCACATTTTATTCCATTCCATTCCTCATTCAATTCCACATTCCATTCCATTCCATTCCACATTCCATTCCATTTCGTATTCCTTTCCATTCCATTCTGCAGTCCATTCCATTCCATTCCACTTTGCATTGAATTCCATTCCATTCCGCTTTCGATTCCGTTCCATTCCACATTCCATTCCATTCCATTCCTCATTCCATTCCATTCCATTCCGTATTGCATTCCATTCTATTCTGCAATCCATTAAATTCCATTTTACTTTGCAGTGTATTGCATTCCATTCCACATTCCATTCCAATCCATTCCACATTCCATTACACTGCATTCCACTCCATTCCACTTTCCATTACACATTCCTTTCCAATCCATCCCCCATTCCATTCTACATTCCATTCCAATCCATTTCACTGTCCCATCCATTCCATTCCACATTCCATTGCACATTCCATTCCATTCCATTCCACATTCCATACGATTCCATTCCATATTCCTTTTAACTTTCCATTCCATTCCATTCCACGTTCCATTCCACCTTCCATCCCTCATTCCTTTTCCTGTTTCATTGAACTCCATTCCACCTTCCATTATTTCCATTATTCATTCCATTCCACTTTCGATTCCATTCCATTCCATATTCCATCCCTCATGCCATTCCATTCCATTCCACCTTCCATTCCACCTTCCATTCCACATTGCCATTCCCATTCCACTCAATTCCATTCCCCATTCCATTCCATTCCATTCCTCTTTGCATTCCACATTCCATTCCGTTGCATTCTGTATTCCTTTGTTCATTCCAATCCATTCCATTCCACATTCCATTCCATTCCATTCCACATTCCATTCCACATTCTATTCAACCTTAGAATCCACATTCCATTCCTTTCCACATTCCATTCCACATTCTATTACACATTCTATTCCACATCCCATTACATTCCATTCCACATTTTATTCTACATTCCATTCCATTCCATTCCACATTATATTCCACATTTCTTTCCACATTCCATTCCATTCAATGCCATGTTCCCTTCCACATTCCATTCCGCATTCCATTCCACATTCCTTTCCACCTTCCTTTCCATTCCATTCAACATGCCCTACCAGAATCCATTTCACGTTTCATTCCACATTCCATTCCTTTCCATTCCACGTTTCATTCTATTCCACCTTCTCTTCCAAGTTCCATTGCAAGTTCCACTCCACGTTCCGTGCCATTCCATTCCACTTTCCTTTCCACATTCCATTCCATTCCATTCCACATTTCATTCCATTCCATTCCACATTCCATTCTACGTTCCACTCCCATCCATTCCGCATTCCATTCCACATTTGATTCCCTTCCGTTTCTCATTCCATTCCACATTTCACTCCACATTGCATTCCACATTGCAGTCCACTTTCCAACCACATTCCATTCCATTCCATTCTTAATTCCTTTCCATATTCCTTTCCATTCCATTCCACATTCCATTGCATTATCCATTCCATTCCATTCCACATTTCTTTCCACATTCCATTCCACGATCCTTTCCACGTTCCTTTCCACGTTCCTTTCCACGTTCCATTTCACTTTCAATTCCATTCCATTGCATTCCATTACAGATTCCATTATATTCTAATCCATGCTCCATTCCATTCCATTCCATTCCATTCCACATTCCATTCCATTCCATTCCACATTCCATTCCACATTCCATTCTACTTTGCATTCCATTCCATTCCACATTCGCTTCCATTCCATTCCACATTCCATTCCACTTGCCATTCCATTCAATTTTATTCCACAATCCATTCAATTCCATTCCATTCCACATTCAATTCCATTCCATTCCAGATTCCATTTCACATTCAATTCTGCATTAGATTCCGTTCCATTCTACATTCCTTTCCACATTCCATTCCAGATTCCATTACACATTCCATTCCATTCCAATCCACATTCCATTAAACAATCCATTCCATTCCATTGTACTTTCCATTCCATTGAATTTCACATTCCATTGCACATTACGTTCCACATTCCATTCCACATTCTATTCAAAATTCCACTCCACTTTCTTTTCCACATTCCTTTCCATATTCCATTCCACATTACTTACTTTTGATTCCACATTCCATTACACATTTCATTCCGCGTTCCATTCCACATTGCTTTCCATTGCATTCCACATTCCATTCCACATTACTTACTTTCGATTCCACATTCCATTACACATTCCATTCCGCGTTCCAATCCACATTCCTTTCCATTGCATTCCACATTCCATTCCACATTCCATTCCATTCAATTCCTCATACCATACCACATTCCATTCCATTCCATTCCACATTCCATACCACATTCCATTCCATTCCATTCCACGTTCCATTCCATTCCATTCCATTCCACATTCCATTCCACATTCTATTCCATTCAATTCCACATTCCATTCCACATTCCATTCCATTCCATTCAAAATTCCTTCCCACATTCTATTCCACATTCCATTCGATTCTATTCCACATTCCATTACATGTTCCATCCCATTCCATTCCACGTGAAATTTCACTTTCCATTCAATTACATTCCACATTCCATTCCACTTTCCTTTCTACATTATATTCCACTTTCCTTTCCACGTTCATTTTCACTTTCCATTCCATTCCATCCCACATTCCATTACATGTTCCATTCCATTCCATTCCACATTCCATTACACGTTTCATTCCACATTCCATTACACGTTCCATTCCATTCCATTCCATTCCACCTTCCATTCCACGTTCCATTGCACTTTCGATTCCACTTTACTTTCCACGTTCCATTCCACAATCCATTCCATTACATTCCATATTATATTCCATTCCATTCCATTCCTTTCCACAATCCATTCCATTTCATTCCACTTTGTATTCCACATTTCGTTCCACATTCCAATCCGTTCCTTTCCACATTCCATTCGTTTCCATTCCTCATTCCATTCCACTATGCATTCCACATTACATTCCACTTTCTAATCCGTTCCATTCCACATTCTATTACACACTCCATTCCACATTCCATTCCAACCACCCATTCCATTTCATTCCACATTCCATTCCAGATTCCATTGCGTTCCATTAAACATTCCTTTCTACCTTTCAATGCATTCAATTCCACATTCCATTCCATTCAATTCCACATTCCATTCCACATTCTATTGCACATTCCTTTGCAAATTCCATTCCAGTCCTTTCCACATTCTATTCCATTCCATTTCACATTCCATTCCATTCCATTCCACATACCATTCCACATTGCATTCCCTTCCATTCCACATTCCATTCTATTCAATTCCACATTCCATTCCACCTTGCATGCCATTCCAATCCATTCTGAGTTCCATTCCATGATCCATTCCACGTTCCTTTCCATTCCATTCCACGTTCCATTGCACGTTTCATTCCACGATACTTTCCATTGAATTCCACATTCCATTCTTTTCCATTCCACATTCAATTCCATTTCGTTCCACATTCCATTCCATTCCATTGCATATTCCATTCCATTCCATTCCACATTACACTCCATTCCATTCCACTTTCCATTCCACAATTCATTCCGTTCCATTCCACGTTCCATTCTGCATTCCATTCTATTCCGTTCCGAATTCCATTCCATTCCACCTTCCATTTCATTCCTTTACATTGAATTCCAAATTCCATTCCACATTCCATTCTACATTCCATTCCATTCCATTCCATTCCATTCCACATTCCATTCTATTCCATTCCACATTCCATTTTATTCCATTTCATTCCAATTCACATTCCATTCCGCATTCCATTCCAATCCATTCCACAATCCTTTCAACATTCCACTGAATTCCATTAAATATTCCATTCCTTTCCATTCCACATTCCATTCCATTCCATTGCATTCCATTACACATTCCTTTCCACATTGCATTCCAATCCAATCCACCTTCCATTCCATGTTCCATTCCATTCCATTCCATGTTCCATTCCATTCCCTTCCATTCCAGTCCTGATTCCATTCCATTCCACATTCCATTCCTTTCGATTTCACATTAAATTCCACATTCCAATCCGTTCCATTCCACTTTCCATTCCATTATAATCCACATTGCACTCCATTCCACATTCCTTTCCAACTTCCATTTCATTCCATTCCACATTCCATTCCACATTGCACTCCATTCCATTCCACATTGCATTCCATTCCATTCCACATTCCATTCCATTCCATTCCATTCCATTTTGCATTCCAGTTTCCTTTCCATTGCATTCCACGTTCCTTTGCACGTTCCATTCTACGATGCTTTACATTGAATTCCAGATTCCATTCCATTCCATAAGACATTGAATAACATTCCATTCCACATTCCATTCCATTGCATTCCATATTTCCTTCCTTTCCATTTCGTATTCCATTCCATTAAATTTGGCATTCTATTCCATTCTATTTCGTATTCCATTGAATTCCATTCTACATTAAATTCCATTGCATTCCATTCCATTCCACGTTGCATTCCACATTCCATTCAATTCAATTCCACATTCCATTCCATTCCATTCCACATTTCATTGCATTCCATTCCACATTGCATTCCATTCCATTCCATTCCACATTGCATTCCAATCCATTCCATTCCATTCCACTTTCCATTCTATTACACATTCCATTCCTTTCCATATTGCATTCTGTTCCACACTGCATTCCATTCCACATTCCATTCCATACCTTTCCATTCAATTCGAAATGCCAGTCCACATTCCATTCCATTCTATTCCACATTCCTTTCCAATCCACTCCGCATTCAATTCCATTCTCTTCTACATTACTTTCCATCCCATTCCATTCCATTTTACATTCCATTCCATTCCAAATTCCATTCCATTCCATTCCATTCCACATTCCATTCCTTTCCATTCCACATTCCATTCAATTCCATTCCACATTCCATTCCATTCCATTCTATTCCACATTCCATACCACATTCCAATCCGCCATCCATTCCATTCAAAATTCCATTCCACATTCGAATCCTTTCCATTCCACATTCCATTCCACATTCCATTCCATTCCATTCCACTTTCCATTCCATTGCAATCCATTCGACATTCCTTGCCACATTCCATTCCACATAGCATTCCATTCAATTCCACATTCCATTCCATTCCATTACAAATTCCATTCCATTCCATTCCACATTCCATTCCATTCCACATTCCATTCCAATCCATTCCACAATCCATTGCATTCCATTCCACATTCCATTCCACATTCTACTCCATTCCATTCCACAATCCATTCGATTCCATTCAATATTTCATTCCATTCCTATCCATTCCACATTGCATTCCATTCCATTCCTTGCCACATTCCATTCCATGTTCCATTCCATTCCATTCCACTCTGCATTGCAACTTCCATTCCATTCCATTCTAATCCATATTTCATTCCATTCCATTCCATATTTCATTCCATTCTATTCCATTCCACATTCCATTCCTTTCCATTCCACATTAAATTGCATTCCTTTCCACATTGCATTCCATTACATTGCGTTCCACATTCCATTCCATTCCATTCCATTGCACTTTCCATTCCACACTCCATTACTTTTAATTCCACATTCAATTCCATTCCACATTCCATTCCATTCCACTTTCCTTTCCATTCCATTCCACATTGCATTCCATTCCATTTTACTCCACGTTGCATTCCATTCAATTCCATTCCACATTGCATTCCATTCCATTCTATTCCATTCCGCATTCCATCCCATTCCCTTCCACATTACATTCTATTCAATTCCACATTGCATTCCATTCCATTCCATTGCACATTCCATCCATTCCATTCCATTCCATTTCACGGTCCATTCCGTTCCATTCCACATTCCATTCCATTCCACATTCCATTCGATTACACATTCCATTCCATTCCATATTCCATTCCATTGCACGTTCCATTCCATTCCACATTCCATTCCGTACCTTTCCATTCAATGTGAAATTCCACTCCACATTCCGTTCCATTCCATTCCACATTCCATTCCACCTTCCATTCCATTTCCCATTTTAATCCATTCCATTCCATTCCACATTCCATTCCATTCCATTCCATTCCACATTCCATTCCATTTCATTCCAAATTCCATTCCATTCCTTTCCACATTCCATTCCATTACATTCCCCATTCCATTACATTTCTTTCAACATTCCATTCCATTCCATTCCACATTCCATTCCATTCCATTGCATTCCATTCCACATTTCATTCCATTCCATTCCATTCCACATTCCATTTCATTCTATTCCACATTCCATTCAATTCAATTGCGTTCCACATTTCATTCCATATTGCATTCCATTCCATTCCAATTTCCACTCCATTCCATTCTTTTCCACATTCCATTACATGCCATTCAATATTCCATTTCATTCCATTCCATTCCATATTCCACATTCCATTACAAGTTCCATTCCTCTTTCCATTCCAGGTTCCATTCCACGTTCCATTCCATTCCGTTCAATGTTCAAATTCCATTCCATTACACATTCCATTCCTTTCCATTGCATTCCATTGCACATTCCACTCCATTGCTTTCCATTCCATTTCATTCCATTCCACATTCAATTCCATTCCATTCCACATTCCATTCCATTCCATTCCATTCCATTCTACATTCCATTCCATTCTATTCCATTCAATTCCACATTCAATTCCATTCCATTCCATTCCACATTCCGTACCATTCTACTTTCCACTCCATTCCATTGCATTCCCCTTTCCTTGTCATTCCATTCCATTCCATTTCACTTTCCATTCCATATTCCATTCCATTCCTTTCAACATTCCATTCCATTCCATTCCACATTCCATTTCATTCTACATTTCATTTCATTCCATTACACATTTCATTCCATTCCATTCCACATTCCATTCCACTCCATTCCATTCCACATTCCATTCCATTCCAGTTTCCTTTCCTTTAAATCCATTACAAATTCCATTCCACATTCTATTCCATTCCACATTCCATTGGACATTCCATTTCGTTCCATTCTACATTCCTTTACACATTCCATTCCATTCCATTCCACATTCTATTCCACATTCCATTTCATGATATTCCACATTCCATTACATTCCATTCCACTTTCCATTCCATTCCATTCCACTCCCTTCCATATTCCATTCCATTCCATTCCACATTCCATACCAGATTCCAACCCGCCATCCATTCCAATACAAATTCCATTCCACAGTCCATTCCTTTCCATTCCACATTCCATTCCACATTCAATTCCATTCCATTCCACATTCCATTCCATTCCAATCCATTCCACATTACATGCCACATTCCATTCCACATAGCATTCCATTCTATTCCACATTCCATTCCATTCCATTCCACATTGCGTTCCAATCCATTCCACATTCCATTGCATTCCATTCCACATTCCAATCAACATTCTACTCCATTCCATTCCTCATTCAATTCGATTCCATTCCACATTCCATTCCATTCCATTCCATATTCCATTCCATTTCATTCCTTGCCACATTCCATTCCACGTTCCGTTCCATTCCATTCCACTGTGCATTGCAACTTCCAATCCATTCAGTTGTATTCCATATTTCATTGCATTCCATTCCATTCCAAATTCCATTCCATTCCATTCCACATTACTTTGCATTCCTTTCCACATTGCATTGCATTACATACCATTCCACATTCCATTCCATTCCATACCATTCCATTGCACTTTCCATTCCACATTCCATTACTTTTAATTCCAGATTCCATTCCGTTCCATTTCACTTTCCATTCCATTCCTCATTCCATTCCATTCCAAATTCCTTTCCTTTCTATTCCACATTGCATTCCATTCCATTCTATTCCATGTTGCATTCCATTCCATTCCATTCCGCATTCCATTCCATTCCCTTCCCCTTTACATTCCATTCAATTGCACATTGCATTCCATTCCATTCAATTCTCCTTTCAATTCGTTTCCTTCCCATTCCATTCCACGTTCCATTCCATTCCATTCAACATTCCATTCCATTCCACATTCCATTCCACATTCCATTCCACATGCCATTCCACATTCCAGTCCATTACATTACACATTCAATTCTAGTCAATTCCACATTCCATTCCATTGCATTCCACATACCATTCCATTTCATTCCACATTCCATTCCTTTCCATTCCATTCCACAATCCATTCCACATTCCACTCCATTCCACAATCCATTCCACATTCCATTCCAAATTCCATTCCACATTCCATTCCATTCCTTTCAAATTCATTCCACATTCCTTTGAATTCCATTCCACATTCCATTCCATTCCTTTCCAAATTCCGTTCCATTCCATTCCACATTCCATTCCATTCAATTCCATAATCCATTCCACACTCCATTCCACTTTCCATTCCATTACATTCCACATTCCATTCCATTCCAATCCTTTCCCCATTCCATTCAACTCTATTCCACTATCCATTCCGTTCCTTTGCACATTCCATTTCACATTCCATCCCACATTCCATTCCATTCCATTCCAAATTATATTCCACATTTGATTCCAAATTCCATGCCACAATCCATTCCGTTCCATTCCAGAATCGATTCCAAATTCCATTGAACATTCCTTTCTCTTCCATTCCACATTCCATTCCATTCCATTCCACATTCCATTCCATGTTCCATTCCAATGCACTCCACTTTCCATTCCACGTTCCATCCCACATTCCATTCCACGTTCCATACCACGTTCCATACCACATTCCATTCTACATTCCATTCCGTTCCACTCTACTTTCCATTCCACATTCCATTCCTTTCCATTCCATGTTGAATTCCACATAGATTTCCCCATTCCATTCTACATTCCATTCCGTTGCATTCCACATTGCATTCCACAATCCATTCCACATTCCATTACACATTCCATTCCAAATTCCATTCCACATTCCATTCTATTCCATTCCACATTCCATTCCATATTCCATTCAGTTCCATTCCCCATTCCATTTCACATTCCGTTAGATTCCATTCCACTTTCAGTTCCATGTTACATTCCACATTCCATTCCACTTTCCATTCCATTCCATTCCATGTTACCTTCCACATTCCACTCCATATTCCATTCCATTCCATTCCATTCTATTCCACATTCCATTCCATTCCTCATCCCATTTCTCATTCCACTGCATTCCATTCCACTTTCCATTCCACATTGCCTTCCATTCCATTTCATTCCACATTCCATTGCGTTCAATTACTTTCCATTCTATTCAACATTCCTTTCCATTCCATTCAATTACACATTCCATTCCATTCCATTCCATATTCCATTCCACATTCCATTCCACATTCCATTCCACGTTCCATTCCATTCCATTCCACTTTCAATTCCATTCAATTCCAAATTCCATTCCATTCACTTCCACATTCCATTCCATTCCGTTGAATTTCACATTCCATTCCATTCCACACTCCATTCTTCATTCCTTTCAATTCCATTCCATTCCACATTCCATTCTTCATTCCTTTCCATTCCATTCCATTCCACATTCCATTCTTCATTCCTTTCCATTCCATTCCATTCCACATTCCATTAAATTCCACTCCACATTCCATTCCACATTTCATTACACATTGCATTCCATGTTCCATTCCATTCCAATCCACATTCAAGTCCATTAAATTCCTCATTCCATTACATTCCATTCAACATTCCATTCCATTCCATTTCATTAAAAATTACTTTCCATTCCTTTCTATTCCATTCCACAATTCATTCCACATTCCATTCCATTCCATTCCAAATTCCATTCCACATTCAATTATTTTCAATTCAATTTAATTCCACATTCCTTTCAATTTCAACCCACAGTCATTTCAATTCCATTCCACATTACATTCCATTCCGTTGCACATTCCATTCATTTCCATTCCATATTCCTTTCCATTCCTTTCCACATTCCATTCCATTCCATTCCATTCCACTTTCCATTTCATTCCATTCCACATTCTGTTCCATTGCATTGCACATTCCATTTCACATTGCAATCCATATTCCATTCCATTCTATTCCACATTATATTCCACTTTCCATTCCAAATTCCATGTCACAATCTTTGGCATTCCATTCCATATTCCATTCCACATTCCATTGCACATTCCATTCCACTACATTCAACATTGCATTCCATTCCATTCCACATTAAATTCCACGTTCCATTCCCATCCCTTCCACTTTCCTTTCCACTTTCCATTCCACATTCCATTTAACATTCCATTCATCGTTCCTTTCCATTCCATTCCATGTTCCTTTCCATTCCATTCCACGTTTCATTCCACATTCCATTCCTTTGCATTTCACATTCCATTCCACATTGAATTCCACATTCCATTCCACATTCTATTCTTTTCCATTCCACATTCCTTTCCACATTCCTTTCCACATGCCGTTAAAAATTCCGTTCCATTCTATTCCATTCCATTCCACAATCCATTCCACTTTCCAATCCATTCAATTCCACATTGCATTCCACATTCATTCCACTTTCCATTACATTCCATTCCATATTGCATTCCACATTCCATTCCATTACATTCCTTATGCCATTCTACATTCCATTGCATTCCATTCCACATTCCATTCTATTCCATTCCATTCCACATTCCATTTCACATTCCATTCCAAATTACATTTCACATTCCATTCCAAATTACATTTCACATTCCATTCAATTCCATTCCACATTCCATTCCATTTCATTCCACGTTCCATTCCATATTCCATTCAATTCCATTCCCCATTCCATTTCACATTCCATTCCATTCCATTCCAAGTTCCATTCCACATTCCATTCCACGTTCCATTCCATTCCACGTTCCATTCCAAGTTCCATTCCACATTCCATTCTACGTTCCACTACATTCCATTCCACGTTCCACTCCATTCCATTCCATGTTCCATTCCAAATTCCATTCCTTTGCATTCCACGTTCCATTACACATTCAATTCCACATTCCATTCCACATTTCATTCCAATCCATTCCATTACCTTCTGCTTTCCATTCCATTCCGTACCACATCCAATTCCATTCGGTTCCATATTCGATTATATTCCATTCCATTCCACATTCCATTTCATTCAATTCCATTCCACATTGCAATCCACGTTCCATGCCATTCCGTTCCAAATTCCATTCAACATTCTATTCCATTCAATTCCACATTGATTTCCATTCCATTCCCCAATCCTATCCATTCCATTCCATTCCATTCCATTCTATTCCACATTCTATTCCATTCCATTCCTTATTACATTCCCTTGCATTCCACAATCCTTTCTAATCCATTCCGGATTGCATTCCTTTCCATTCCATTCCACTTTCCATTCCATTCCATTGAATTGCACTTTAAACTCCAATTCATTCCACATTCCGTTCCATTCCATTCCATTCCACATTCCACCACTCATTCCATTCCACGTTCCATTTCATATTCTATTCTACGTTCCATTCCACCTTCCATTCCATTCCATTCCGCATTGCATTCCACATTCCATTTCACATTCCATTCCATTCCATTCCATATACATTCTACATTCCATTCCTTTACATTCTACATTTCATTCCATTCCATTCCACCTTCCATTTCACATTGGATTCCACATTCCATTCCATTCCATTCCACATTCTATTCCACATTCCATTCCACATTCCATGCCACATTCCATTCAATTCCATTCCACATTCTGTTCCAGATTCCATTCCACATTCCATTCCATTCCATTCCACATCCCATTCCATTCCATTCCACATTCCATTCCACATTCCTTTCAACTTTCCAATCCATTCCATTCCACATTCCTTTCAACTTTCCATTCCATTCCATTCCACATTCCATTCCATTCCACATTCCATTCCACTCCATTACACTACCTATTCCATTCCTTTCCACATTCCATTTCACATTCCATTCCACGTTCCATTCCATTCCATTCCACATTCCTTACCACATTCCAATCCATTCTATTCCACATTCCATTCCACATTACATTCCAATAAATTTCTCATTCCATTTCAAATTCCATTCCACATTGCATCCCATTCCATTCCATATTCCATACTACAATACTTCACATTCCATTTCACATTCCAGTACATTCCATTCCATTCCACATTACATACCATTCCACTCCACTTTCCATTCCACTTTCCGTTCCATTACATTCAACAATCTATTCAACATTCCATTCCATTATTTGAACATTCCATTCAACATTCCATTCCATTCCATTCCATTCCACTTACCATTCCATTTTCCATTCCACATTCCATTCAATTTCATTCCACATTCCATTCCATTCCATTCAATTGCATTCCCTATTACATTCTACATTCCGTTCCATTCCAGTCCAAGTTACAGTCCACGTTCCATTCCATGTTACATTCCTTTCCATTCCACATTCCATACCACATTCCATTCCACATTTCTTTCCACGTTCCATTCCAATCCATTCCACGTTCTACTCCACGTTCCATTTCACATTCCATTCCACATTGCACTCAAACATCCATTCCATTCCATTCTGAGTTGCATTCCATGTTCCCCTCACTTCCATTCCACGTTCTGTTCCACATTCCATTCCTTTGCATTCCACATTCCTTTCCACATTCCATTCCACATTAAATTCCATTCCATTGCTTATTCCATTTTACATTCCATTCCGTTCCATTCCACATTCCATTCCTTTCCATTCCACATTCCATGCCACATTCCATTCCATTCCATTCCACAGTCCATTCAACATTCCTTTCCATTTCATTCCACATTCCATTCCACATTCCATTCCATTCCACTCAATTTCATTCCACATTCCTTTCCATTTTATTCCACAATCCATTCAATTTCATTCCACATTTCATTTCATACCTTTCCACATTCCATTCCATTCCATTTCATTCCACATTTCATTCCATTCCACATTCCATTCCACATTCCATTCTATTCCATTCCACATTCCATTCCATTGGATTCAACTTGCCATTCCACATCCCATTCCATTGCCTTCTTCATTCCATCCAACATTCCATTCCTTTCCATTCCACAATCAATTCCATTCTGTTCCATATTCCATTATATTCCATTCCATTCCACATTACATTCCGATCGATTCCATTCCACATTGAATTAAGCATTCCATCCCCTTCCATTCCAAATTCCATTCAACGTTTCATTCCATTCAATTCCACATTAATTTCCATTCCATTCCACCTTCTATTGCATTCCATTCAATTCCATTCCATTCCATTCCATTCCATTCCATTCCATTCTATTCCACATTCCATTCCATTCCATTCCATTCCATATTCCATTCCTTTCCATTCAGCTTTCCATTCCATTCCAATCCACATTCCATTCCTTTGCATTCCATTCCATTTCACAATCCATTTCATTCCTTTCCACATTCTATTCCATTCCATTCCACTTTCCATTCCCCATTCCATTCCATTCCAGTTTCCATTCCACATTCCATTCCACATTTCATCCATTCTTTCCATATTCCATTCGATTCCATTCCACATTCCATTGCATTCTATTCCTCTTTCCATTCCAAGCAATTCCGTTCCACATTCCATTCCACATTACATTCCATTTCATTCCACTTTAGATTCCATTCCATTCCATTCCACATTCCATTCCATGCCATTCTGTTTTCCATTCCATTCCATTCCATTCCATATTCAATTCCCTTCCAATCCACATTCCATTCCATTCCATTCCACTTTTCATTCCAAGCTCCAATCCATTCTGTTCCACGTTCCATTCCATGCCATTCTGCATTCCATTCCATTCCATTCCATTCTACATTCAATTCCCTTCCAATCCACATTCCATTCCATTCCATTGCACTTTCCATTCCACATACAATCCATTCAATTTATCATTCCAAACCACATTGCATTCAATTCCATTCCATATTCCATTAGACATTCCTTTCCATTGCTTTCCACGTGCCCTTCCCTGTTCCATTCCACGATACATTCCATTCCATTCCACAATCCATTCATTCCATTCCACATTCCATTCCATATTCCACTCCATTCCATTCCATTTCTCATTCCTTTCCATTCAATTCCATTCCACATTCCATTTCATTCAACATTCCATTTCTCATTCCACTCCATTGCATTCCACTTTCCATTCCACATTCCCTTCCATTCAATTCCATTCCACAATCCTTTCCACATTCCATTTTATTCCATTCCATTCCACATTTCATTCCATTCCATTCCGTATTCCATTCCACATTCCTTTCCACATTCCATTCCACAATCCATTCCACTTTCCATTCCATTCCATTCCACATTCAATTCCATTCAATTCCAAATTCCATTTCATTCCATTCCATATTACATTCCATTCCACTGAATTCTACATTCCATTCCATTCCACATTCCTTTCCACATTCCATTCTTCATTCCAATCCATTCCATTCCATTCTAAATTCCATTCCATTCCATTCCACATTCCATTCCACATTCCATTCCACATGCCATTCCACCTTCCGTTCCATTACATTACAAATTCAATTCTAGTCAATTCCACATTCCATTCCATTCCATTCCACATTCCATTCCATTCCATTCCACATTCCATTCCATTTCATTCCACATTCCATTCCTTTCCTTTCCATTCCACAATCCATTCCACAATCAATTCCATTCCATTCCAAATTACATTCCACATTCCATTCCATTCCATTCAATTTCTTTCCACATTCATTTCAATTCCATTCCACATTCCATTCCATTCCATTCCACTTTGCTTTCCTTTCCATTCCACATTCAATTCCAATTAGTTCCAAATTCCATTTCATTCCATTCCATATTCCATTCCATTCCCCTGAATTCTACATTCCATTCCATTGCACATTCCTTTCCACAATTCATTCTTCATTCCATTCCATTCCATTCCTTTCTACATTGCATTCGATTCCATTCCATTCCACATTCCATTCCGCATTCCATTCCCCATGCCATTCCACATTCCAGTCCATTACATTACACATTCAATTCTAGTCAATTCCACATTCCATTCCATTGCATTCCACATACCATTCCATTTCATTCCACATTCCATTCCTTTCCATTCCATTCCACAATCCATTCCACATTCCATTCCATTCCACAATCCATTCCACATTCCATTCCAAATTCCATTCCACATTCCATTCCATTCCTTTCAAATTCATTCCACATTCCTTTGAATTCCATTCCACATTCCATTCCATTCCTTTCCAAATTCCGTTCCATTCCATTCCACATTCCATTCCATTCAATTCCATAATCCATTCCACACTCCATTCCACTTTCCATTCTATTACATTCCACATTCCATTCCATTCCAATCCTTTCCCCATTCCATTCAACTCTATTCCACTATCCATTCCGTTCCTTTCCACATTCCATTTCACATTCCATTCCACATTCCATTCCATTCCATTCCAAATTATATTCCACATTTGATTCCAAATTCCATGCCACAATCCATTCCGTTCCATTCCAGAATCGATTCCAAATTCCATTGAACATTCCTTTCTCTTCCATTCCACATTCCATTCCATTCCATTCCACATTCCATTCCACGTTCCATTCCAATGCACTCCACTTTCCATTCCACGTTCCATCCCACATTCCATTCCACGTTCCATACCACGTTCCATACCACATTCCATTCTACATTCCATTCCGTTCCACTCTACTTTCCATTCCACATTCCATTCCTTTCCATTCCACGTTGAATTCCACATAGAATTCCCCATTCCATTCTACATTCCATTCCGTTGCATTCCACATTGCATTCCACAATCCATTCCACATTCCATTACACATTCCATTCCAAATTCCATTCCACATTCCATTCCATTCCATTCCACATTCCATTCCATATTCCATTCAGTTCCATTCCCCATTCCATTTCACATTCCGTTAGATTCCATTCCACTTTCAGTTCCATGTTACATTCCACATTCCATTCCACTTTCCATTCCATTCCATTCCATGTTACTTTCCACATTCCATTCCATATTCCATTCCATTCCATTCCATTCTATTCCACATTCCATTCCATTAAATTCCATTCCACATTCCATTCCATTCCATTCTACATTCCGCTCCATTCCATTCGACATTCTATTCCATTCCATTCGACATTCCATTCCATTCCTCATTCCATTCCATTCCATTCCATTCCATTATAAATTCCATTCAATCCCAATCCATTCCACATTCCATTCCATTCCATTCTACATTCCGCTCCATTCCATTCGACATTCCATTCCATTCCATTCGACATTCCATTCCATTCCTCATTCCATTCCATTCCATTCCATTCCATTATAAATTCCATTCAATTCCAATCCATTCCACATTCCATTAAATTCCACTCCACATTCCATTCCCTTCCATTCCACATTCCATTGCACATTCCATTCCATTCAATTCCATTCCACATTACATTCCACATTCCCTTCCATTCCATTAAACATTCCATTATATTCCATCCCATTCCATCACACATTTCATTCCATTGTATTACACATTATATTCCATTCCTTTCCACATTCCATTCCACTCCATTCCACATTACATTCCATTCCAATCCACATTCCACTGCATTACATTTCATTTCACATTCCATTACACATTCCACTCTTTCCCATTCCACATTCAATTCAATTCCATTCCATATCCGTTCCATTTCCACTTCATTCCACATTCCATTACATTACAATCAATTCCATATTCCATTCCATTCCATTCCACCTTCCATTCCACATTCCATTCCATTACATTACACATTCCATTCCACATTCCATTCCATTCCATTCCATTCCACATTCCATTTCATTCCATTCCACCTTCCATTCCATCCCATTCCACATTCTGTTCCCCATTACATTCCATTCCACTCCACATTCCACTCCACATTCCATTCCATTTCATTCATTTCAACTTTCCATTCCATATCACAATCCATTCCATTCCACACCATTCCACATTTCATTCCATTCCATTTCTTTCCACATTCCATTGCATTCCACTCCACCTTCCTTTCCATTCCATTCCACTTTCCAATGCACTTTCCATTCCACGTTCCATTCCATTCTATTCCACATTCCATTTCATTAAATTCCACATTTCATTCCATTCCATTCGGCATTTCATTCCATTCCATTCCACATTACATTCGAGTCCATTCCTTTCCACATTCCATTCCATTCCATTCCACATTCCATTCCACTCAATTCCATTCCACATTCCATTCCATTCCACCTTCCATTCCATTCCACTCCATATTTCATTCCACTCCATATTTCATTCCACTCCATTCTATTCCATTCCACATACCATTCCACTTTCCATTCCATTCCATTCCACATTCCATTCCATTCCATTCCACATTCCATTCCATTCCATTCCACATTCCAGTCCACATTCCATTCTATTCCACATTCCATTACTTTCCATTCCCCAGTCCATTCAACATTCCATTCCACTCCATACCCCAATCCATTCCATTCCACTCCACATTCCATTCCACATTCCATTCCGTTCCATTCCACATTCTATTCCATTCCATACCACATTCCATTCCAGATTCCATTGCACACTCCGTTCCATTTCATTGCACATTCCATTCCACATTCCATTTCATTCCATACCAGATTCCATTCCATTCCATTCCACATTCCATTCCAATCCATTCCATTCATTTCCACATTCCCTTCGACATTCCATTCCACCAAACATTGCATTCCATTCCACATTCTATTCCACATTACATTACAATATCTTCCACATTCCATTCCATTCCATTCCACATTCCATTCCACATACCATTTCACATTCCATTCCACATTCCATTCCACCTTCCTTTAATTTCCATTCCACATTCCACTCCATTCCTTTCCACATTCTATCCCATATCCCATTCCACATTCCATTCCATATTCCATTCCATTAAATTCCATTCCACATTCTATTCCATTACATTCCATTCAATATTCCATTCCTTTCCAATCCACATTTCATTCCATTCCATTCTAAATTCCACTCCGTTCAATTACAGATTCCTTTCCATTCCATTCCTCATTCCATTCTATTCCATTCCATTCCAATCCATTCCACAAACTACTCCATCGCATTCCATTCCATATTCCATTAAATTACATCCCACATTCCATTTCCTTCCATTCCACATTCCATTGCACATTCCGTTTCTTTCAATTCCATTCCACATTCCATTCCACATTTCCTTCAATTCCATTAAACATTCCATTCCGTTCCATTACACATTCCATTCCATTCCATTCCACATTCCATTCCAATCCATTCCATATTCCATTCCACATTCCATTCCATTCCAATTCACATTCCATTCCATTCCATTCCATTTCACATTCCATTACACATTCCACTTCTTTCCATTCCACATTACATTACACTTTCAATTCAATTCTATTCCACATTCTGTTCCACTTTGATTTCATTCCACATTCCATTACGTTACATTCAATTCCATATTGCATTCAATTCCATTCCATTCCATTCCATATTCCATTCCATTCCATTCCACATTCCATTTTATTTCATTCCACCTTCCATTCCATTCCAATCCACATTCCGTTCCCCATTCTCTTCCATTCTGTTCCACATTCCACTTCACATTCCATTCCATTCCATTCAACTTTCCATTCCATATCACATTCCAATCCATTCCATCCCATTCCATATTCCATTCCGTTCCACTAAATTCCACATTCCATGCATTCCCCTCCACCTTCCTTTCCATTCCATTCCACATTCCATTTCATTCCACTTCACATTCCATTCCATTCCATTCGGCATTGCATTCCATTCCATTCTGCATTCCATTCCATTCCATTCCACATTCCATTCCATTTCGTTCCGTTCCATTTCACATTCCATTCCACTCCATTCCTTTCCAAAATCCATTCCATTCCATTCCACATTCCATTCCACTGCATTCAATTCCAATTTCCATTACATTCCACTTTCCATTCCATTCCACATTCCATTCCATTACATTCCATATTTTGTTCCACTCCAGAATTCATTCCACTCCATTCAATTCCATTCCACATTACATTGCACATTCCATTCCATTCCACTCCACATTCCATTCCATTCAATTCCATATTGCAGTCCATTTCACTCCAGTCCATTCCACATACAAATCCACATTCCATTCCATTCCATTCCACATTCCATTCAATATCATTCTACATTGCATTCCCCATTGCATTCCATTCGATTGCACATTACATTTCACCTTCCATTCCGCATTCCCAACCCCATTCCTTTCCATTCGATTGCACATTTCATTCCGCCTTCCTTTCCATTCTCCGTTCCATTCCATTCAACATTCCAATCCACATTGCATTCCACATTCCATTCCATTCCATTCCACATTCCATTCCAATCCATTCCATTACACATTCCATTACACTAAATTCCACTCCACATTCCATTCCATTCCACATTCCATTCCTTTCCATTTCATTCCATTCGACCTTCCATTCCATTCAATTCCTCATTGAATTCAATTACTTTCCATTCCATTCCACATTTCATTCCACATTCCATTCCATTCCACATTGCATTCCATTACATTTCATTCCGTTCCACATTCCACTGCATCCCATTGCACATTGAATTCCCTTCCTTTCCATTCCATTCCACATTCCATTCCATATTCCATTCCATTCCATTCCACATTCCATTCCATATTCCATTCCATTCCATTCCACATTCCATTCCACATTCCATTCCTTTCCATTACACATTCCATTCTATTCCGTTCCACATTCCATTCCATTCCATTCCACATTCCATTTTATTCCATTAGATTCCATTCCACATTCCATTCCTCTCCATGCCATATTCCATTCCATTCCATTCCATTCCATTCCAAATTCCATTCCACATTCCATTCCATTCCATTCCACATTGCATTGCAGTCTCCCCTCCATTCATTTCCACATTCCATTCCTCATTCCTGTCAATTCCATTCCATTCCATTCCACATTTCATTCCATTACATTGCACATTCCATTCCATATTCCACCACTTTCCATTCCATTCCATTCCGCATTCCATTTCTTTCCGTTATATCCCACATTCCATTTCATTCCGTTGCCCATTCCATTCCAAATTCCATTATATTCCATTCCACATTCAATTTCATTACATTCCAGTTTGCAGTCTATTGCATTCGACGCCAGTCCTCATTCCATTCCACATTAAATTCCATTCCACTACACATTCATTCCATTCCATTCCACATTCCATTCCCCATTCCATTCTACTCCATTCCACATTCCTTTCCACATTCCATTCCACATTCCATTCCATTCCATTACACATTCCAGTCCATTCATTTCCACATTTCATTCCATTCTACATTCCATTCCACTCCATTCCATTCCACATTACATTCCATTCCATTCCATTCCACATTCCATTTCTTTCCGTTCCACTTTCCATTCCATTCAAGTCGACATTCCTTTCCAATCAATTCTACATTTCATTCCACATTCCATTCCACATTACATTCCACATTCCATTGCAATCAATTCAACATTTCATTCCACTTTCCATTCCACATTCGATTCCACATTCCTTTCTAGTCCATTCCATTCAATTTCACATTCCGTTCCACAATCCATTGCACATTCCATCCTTTTCCATTCCATTAAATTCTACATTCCACTTAATTCATTTCCATTCCACATTCCACTCCACGTTCCATTGCCCTCCATTCCAAATTCCATTCCATTCCAATTCACATTCCATTCCATTCCATTGTATTCCATTCCACATTCCATTCCAAATTCCATTCCACTCCTTCTCACATTCCATTCCATTCCATTCCACATTCCATTCCACATTCCATTCCATTCCATTCCAAATTCCATTCCATTCCATACCACATTTCATTCCATTCCATTCCACATTCAATTCCTTTCCATTCCATTCCACATTCAATTCCTTTCCCTTACATTCCACATTCCATTCCATTCCATTGCTGATACCATTCCCTTCCATTGCATTCAAAATTGCATTCCATTCCATTCAAAATTCCATTCCATTCCCTTCCATTGCGTTCGAAATTGCATTCCATTCCCCTCCACTTTCCATTCGATTCCATTCAACATTCGATTCCACTTTCCATTCCATTCCATTCCATTCCATTCTACATTCCGTTTCATTCCATTCGACATTCCATTCCATTTCATTCCCCATTCCATTTCATTCTGTTCCTTTCCATTTCAAATTCCATTCCATTCCATTTCTTTCTACATTCCATTCCATTCCACATTCCATTCCATTCCCCATTCCATTCCATTCCATTCCATATTTCATTCTAATCCACATTACATTACACTCCATTCTATTCCATTCAAAAATCCATTCCACATTCCATTCCATTCCATTCCACATTCCATTCCATTCATTTCCATATTGCAGTCCATTTCTTTCCAGTACATTCCACATACCATTCCACATTCCATTCAATTCCATTCCACATTCCATTTCATTCCATTCCACATTAAATTCCATTCCATTCCACATTCAATTCCATTCTTTTCCACATTCCATTACATTCCATTCCATTCCATATACCCTTCTATTCCAATCTATTTCATATTCCTTTCCACTCCATTCCATATTCCATTCCATTCCATTCCACATTCCATTCCATTCCATTCCACTTTCCATTGCATTCTGTTCCACGTTCCATTCCATATTCCGTTCCACTATCCATTGAATTCCATTCCAATCGTCATTCCATTGAACTCCATTCAATTCCACATTCCCTTCTATTCCATTCCATTAAAGATTCCCTTCTATTCCATTCCATATTCCATTCTATTCCATTCCACATTTCATTCCATTCCATTCCACATTTCCTTCCATTCCATTCCACGATCCATTGCAACACATTCAATGTTCCATTCCACGTTCCATTCCACTTTCCATTCCATTCCAGATTCCATCCCATTCCTTTCCACATTCCATTCCATTCCATTGCACATTCCATTCCTCATTGCATTCCATTACATTCCAATTAACATTCCATTCCGCATTCCATTTCATTCCATTCCACATTCCATTCCACATTCCATTCCATTCCATTCCACATTCCATTGTATTCCATTCCAACTTCTGTTCCATTGCAATCCACATTCCATTCCATTCCTTTCCACGTTCCATTCCATTACAACAGACATTCCATTCAATTCCACACTCCATTCCATTCCACTCCATTGCACTTTGCATTCCATTCCTTTCCATTCCACATTCCATTCCGTTCCATTCAACATACCATTGCACATTCCACTCCATTGAAATCCATTCCACATTCCATTTCACTCCATTCCACATTCCTTCGCACATTCCATTCCGTTACACACCATTCAACATTCCATTGAATTTCGTTGCATTCCACGTTATATTCCATTACACATTCCATTGCCACATTCCATTCCATGCAATTCCATTCCACTTTTCATTCCATTCCATTCCATTCCACATTCCCTTCCATTCCATTCAATATTCCATTCGATTTAATTCCACATTCGACTCCATTCCATTTCACGTTCCATTCCATTGCATTCCACGTTGAATTCCACTTTCCGTTCCACGTTCCATTCCATTCTATCGATTCCACATTTCATTCCATTCCATTCCACAATCCATTCCATTCCACATTCCATTCCATTACAATCCTCATTCCATTACATTCCTCACTCCATTCCATTTCACATTCCAGTAAATATTTCATTCCATTCTATTCCACGTTCTATTCCATTCCATTCTATGCCAATTTCCATTCGATTCCTTTCCACAGTACACTGCACATTCCATTCCGTTCCATTCCACATTCCAATCCACATTTGAATCCATTCCATTTCATGTTCCATTTCACATTCCTCTCTATTCCTTTCTACTTTCCATTCCATTCCATTCCATTCCACATTGCATTCCATTCCATTCCACTTTCCATTCCACTTTCCATTCCATTCCATTCCACATTCTTTCCATTGCATTCCACTTTCCATTCCACTTTCCATGCCATTCCATTCCACATTCTTTCCATTCCATTCAACATTCCATTCCATTCCATTCCACGTTCCATTCTGTTGCATTTGATTCCATTCCACGTTCCACTCCCTTGCATTCCATTCCATTCCACAGTCCATATCAATCCATTACACGTTCCATTCCATTCCAGTCCATTCCATTACTTTCCACATTCCATTCCTTTCCACATTCCATTATATTCCATTCCACATTCCATTCCATCTCATCCCAGTCCACATTTTCTTCCTTTCCATTCCACATTCCCTTCCTTTCCATTCCACAGTCCATTCTATTCCATGCCACGTTCAATTCCATGTTCAATTTCACGTTCCATTCCACGTCCCATTCCCCATTCCATTACATTCTGTTCCACATTCCATTCTACATTCCATTCCACATTGAATTCCACATTGCCTTCCACATTCCATTCCATTTTCCATTCTATTCCTTTCTATATTCCATTTCATTCCATTCCATGTTGCATTCCATTCCATTCCACATTCCATTCCATTCCACATTCCAATCAATTCCATTCCATTGAATTCCACATTCCATTCCATTCACCATTCCATTCCACATTCCATTGCTTTACATTCCACATTCCATCCCATATTTCACTCCATTCAATTCCATTGCATTCCACATTCCGTTCCTTTCCATTCCACTCAATTCCACTCCACAATCCATTAAATTGAATTCCACATTGCATTCCACGTTCCATTCAACTTTACTTTCCACGTTCCATTCCACATTCCATTCCTTTCCATGACATTCCATTCTAGATTCCATTGAACACTCGGAATGAAATGGAATGTAACGTGGAATGGAATGATTAAATACACGTGGAATGCAATGTGGAATGGAACATGGAATGGAATGTTCAATGGAATGAGGAATGGAACGTGGAATGGAATGCAATGGAACATGGAATAGAACATGGAATAGAATGGAATGGACCATGGAAAGGAACGTGGAATTGATTGTGGAATGGAACGTGGAATGAAATGTAATGGAATGTGTAGTGGAATGTGGAATGGAATCTGAAATGGAATGTGGAATGTAATGGAATGGAATGTGAAATGGAATGTGGAATAGAATGGAATGGTAAGTGGAATGGAACGTGGAATGGAATGTGGAAACGAACGTGGAATGTAACGTCTAATGGAATGGAATGGAATGTGGAATGGAATGTGGAATGTAATGGAATGGAATGTCTAAATGGATTGGAATGCAATGTGAAATGGAATGTGGACTGGAAGGGAATGCAATGTGGAATGCAATGTGGAATGGAATGCAATGAAACATGGAATGCAACATGGATTGGAACGTGGAATGGAACATGGAATGGAATGTGGAAAGCAATGGTATGGAATGTGGAACGGAATGTGGAATGGAATGGAATGGAATGTAGAATGCAGTGGATTGTTATGAGAAATGGAATGTGGAAAGGATTGATAAATGGAATTTGGAATGGAATGTGGAATGGAATTTAATGGAATGTGGAATGGAATGGAATGGAATGTGGAATGGAATGTGGAATGGAATGGAATGGAATGTCTAAATGGATTGGAATGCAATGTGAAATGGAATGTGGACTGGAAGGGAATGCAATGTGGAATGCAATGTGGAATGGAATGCAATGAAACATGGAATGCAACATGGATTGGAACGTGGAATGGAACATGGAATGGAATGTGGAAAGCAATGGTATGGAATGTGGAACGGAATGTGGAATGGAATGGAATGGAATGTAGAATGCAGTGGATTGTTATGAGAAATGGAACGTGGAAAGGATTGATAAATGGAATTTGGAATGGAATGTGGAATGGAATTTAATGGAATGTGGAATGGAATGGAATGGAATGTGGAATGGAATGTGGAATGGAATGGAATGGAATGTCTAAATGGATTGGAATGCAATGTGAAATGGAATGTGGACTGGAAGGGAATGCAATGTGGAATGCAATGTGGAATGGAATGCAATGAAACATGGAATGCAACATGGATTGGAACGTGGAATGGAACATGGAATGGAATGTGGAAAGCAATGGTATGGAATGTGGAACGGAATGTGGAATGGAATGGAATGGAATGTAGAATGCAGTGGATTGTTATGAGAAATGGAATGTGGAAAGGATTGATAAATGGAATTTGGAATGGAATGTGGAATGGAATTTAATGGAATGTGGAATGGAATGGAATGGAATGTGGAATGGAATGTGGAATGGAATGGAATGGAATGTCTAAATGGATTGGAATGCAATGTGAAATGGAATGTGGACTGGAAGGGAATGCAATGTGGAATGCAATGTGGAATGGAATGCAATGAAACATGGAATGCAACATGGATTGGAACGTGGAATGGAACATGGAATGGAATGTGGAAAGCAATGGTATGGAATGTGGAACGGAATGTGGAATGGAATGGAATGGAATGTAGAATGCAGTGGATTGTTATGAGAAATGGAATGTGGAAAGGATTGATAAATGGAATTTGGAATGGAATGTGGAATGGAATTTAATGGAATGTGGAATGGAATGGAATGGAATGTGGAATAGAATATGGAATGGTATGGAATGGAATTTGGAATGAAAAGTGTAATGGAAAGTGGAATAGAATGTGGAATGGGAAGGAATGGAATGTGTAATGGAGTGTGGAATGGAATGTGGAATGGAATGGAAGGGAATGAGGATTGGAATGTGAAGTGTAACTTGAAATGGAACGGAATGGATTGTGGAATGGAATGTGTAATGGAATAGAATGGAATGTGGAATTGAATGTGGAATGGAACGGAATGGAGGTTGGAATGCAATGTGCAATGGAATGTTGAACGGTATGGAATGGAACGTAGAATAGAAAGTGGAATGGAATGGAATGGAATGTGGAATGGAACGTGGAAATAAACGTGGAAAGGAAAGTGGAATGGAATGCGGAATGGAATGTGGAATGGAACGTGTAATGGAATGGAATGGAATGTGGAATGGAATGGAATTCATTGTCGAATAGAACGGAACGGGATGGAATGTAATGCGGAATGGAATGGAATATAATGTGGAATGCAATGGAATGGAATGAAATGTGGAATGGAATGTGGAATGGAATGGAATTAAATGTAGAATGGAAAGGAATGGAATGTGGATTGGAATGTGGAATGGAATGGAAGTTGGGTTGGAATGGAATGGAGTGTGGAATCGAATGTTTAATAGAAACTGGAATGGAATGGAATGTGAAATGGAACGTGGAATGGAATGGAATGGAAAGTGGATTGGAATGTGGAAAGGAACGTTGAATGGAATGCGAAATGGAATGTGGAATGGAATGGAATGGAGTGTGGAATGGAATGTGGAATGGAATGGAATGCAATGTGGAATGGAATGTGGAATGGAATGGAATGGCATGTGGAATGGAATGTGGAATGGAAAGTTGAATAGAACGTGGAATAGAATTTAATGGAATGCGGATTGGAAAGTGGAATGGAATGGAATGGAATGTGGAAAGGAGCGTGAAATGGAAAGTGGAATGGAACGCATAATGGAACATGGAACGGAATGTGGAATGGTATGTGGAATGAAGTGTGCAATTGATTGTGGAATGGAACGTGGAATGGAATGGAATGAAATGTGGAATTGAACACCGAATTGAATAGAATGGAAAGTGGATTAGAAAGTGGAATGGAATGTGGAATGTAAGGTGGAATAGAATGGAATGGAACGTAGAATGGAACGTGGAATGGAATGGAATGCAAAGAGCAATGGAATGTGGAATGCAATGTGGAATGGAAAGTGGAATGGAACGTTGAATGCAATGGAAAGTAACGTGGAATTTATTGGAATGGAAAGTGGAATGTAATCTGGAATGGAATGTGGAATGGGACATAGAACGGAATAGAATGCAACTTTGAATGGAGTGTGGAGTGGAATGTGGAATGGAATGTGGAATGGAATGTGGAATGGAATGAAATGGAATGTGGAATGGAATGTGAAAAGGAATTTGGAATGGAACGGAATGGAAGGTGGAATGAAATGTGGAATGGAATGTGGAATGGAACGTGGAATGGAACGTGGAATTGAATGTAGAATGGAATCGAATGGAATGTGGAATGTAATACGGAATGGAATGTGGAATGGAACGTGGAATGGAAAGTTGAAATTAATGTGGAATGGAAAGGAATGGAATGCAGAATGGAATGTGCATTGGAATATGTTATAGAATGGAAAGAAATGTGGAATGAATGTGGAGTGGAATGGAATGGAATATGGAATGGAATGCAATGGAATATGTAATAAAATGTGGAATGGAATGGAATGGAATGCGAAATGGAACATGGAATGTAACGTTTAATGAAACGTGGAATGGAATGTGGAAAGTAATGGAATGGAATGTGCAATGGAATGGAATGGAATGTGAAACGGATTGTGAAATGGAATAAGGAATGGAATGTGGAAAGGAATGGAATGGAATGTGGAATGGAACGTGGAATGGAACATGCAAGGGAAAGTGGAATGGAATGTGGAAAGGAACATGGAATGAAATTGAATGGAATGTGGCATGGAAGGGAATGGAAAGTGGAAATGAAAGTGGGATGGAATGCAATAGAATTTACCATGTAATGTGGAAAGGAATGTGCAATGGAATGGAATGGAAGGTGGAAGAGAATGTGAAATAGAATGGAATGGAATGTGAAATAGAATGTGGAATGGCATGTGGAATGGAATGTTGAATTGATCGTGGAATGTAATGGAATGGAATGTGGAATGTAATATGGAATGGAACGGATTGGAATGCGGAATGGAATGTTCAAAGGAACGTGGAATGGAATGAGGAATGGAATGGAAAAGAATGTGGAATGTAATGTGCAATGGAATGTGCAATGGAAAGGAATGTCACGTGGAGTGGAATGTGGAATGGAGTGTGGAAAGGAAAGCAGAATTGAATGGAATGCAAAGTGGAATGGAAAGGAACGGAACATGGAATGGAACATGGAATGGAACGCGTAATGGAATGGGGAATGGAATGGAATGGAATGTGAAATGGAATTGAATGTGGAATGGAATGTGGATTGAAATGTGGATTGGAATGTGGAATGTAATGCAATGGAATGTGGAATGGAATGTGGAATGAAATGTCAAGAGTAGTGTGGAATGGAATGTGGAATGCAACACAAAGGAAAGCCGAATGGAATGTGGAATGGAAAGTGGAATTGAACATTAAAAGGAATGGAATGGAATGTGGAAAGGAACGTGGAATGGAATAGAGTGGAACATGGATTGTAAAGTGGACTGGAATTTAGAAATTAATGGAATGTGGAATAGAACGGAATGGAACGTGGAATGGAATGTAATGGAATGGTATGAGAAAAGGAATGTGCAATGAAAAGTGAAATGGAATGGAAAGGAACGTGGAATGGAATGGAATGGAACGTGAAATGGAATGTGGAATGGAAAGTTAAATGGATAGAAACATGGAACTTCGAATGGAATGGAATGGAATGTGCAATGAAATGGAATGGAATGGAATTTGGAATGGAAAGTGGAGTGGAATGGAATGGAATAGAATGTGGAATGGAATGTGAAAGGGAATTGAATGGAATGTGGAATGGAATGGAATGGAATGGAATAGAATGTAGTTGGAATGTGGAATGGAATGTGGAATGGATTGTGGAATGAAATGTGGAATGCAACATGTATTGGAACGGAATGGAATGGAATGGAATGTGAAGAGGAACATGGAATGGAAAGTGGAATGGAACATGGAATGGAATGTGAAATGGAACGTGGAATGGAATGTGCAATGGAATATGGAATGGAACGTGGAATGTAATGGAATGGAATGTGGAATGGAACGTGGAATTGAATGGGTGGAACGTGTAGTGGAATGTGGAATGAAATGTGTAATTGAATGTGGAATTTAACGTGAAATGGAATGAAATGGAATGTGGAATGGAACGTTTAATTTAATGGAATGGAATGTGGAATAGAATGTGGAATGGAATGGAATCGAAGGTGGAATGGATCGTGGAATGGAGGGTGGAATGGAATATGTAAGGAAATGAAAAGGAATGTGCAATGGAATGTGAAATGGAATGGAATGGAATGGAATGGAACGTGGAAAGGAATGGAATGGAATGTGCAATGGAAAGAATAGAATGTGGAATGGAATAGAACGGTATGGAATGTAGAATGGAATGGAATGGAATCGAATGTGGAATGGAATGGAATTTAGTGATCAATGCAAAGGAATGGAATGTGGATTGGAAAGGAAAGGAACGTGGAGTTGAATGGAATGGAATGGAATTGAATGAGAAATAGAATATGAAATTGAATGTGAAATGGAGTGGAATGCAATGTAGAACGAAATTAAATGGAACGTGGAATGGAATCCAATGGAATTTGGAGTGGAATGGAATGGAAGATGGAATGGAACTTGGCATGGAACGTGGAATGGAATGTGGAACGAATGCAGGAAAGAATGGGATGGAATGTGGAATGGAACTTAATGCAATGCAGAATGGAATGTGGAATGCAATGGAATGGAATGGAATGTGGAATGGAATGTGTAATGGAACCGAATTTGGAATGGAAAGGAATTTAATGGTGTGGAATATGGAAAGGAATGGAATGGAATGTGGAATGGAATGCAGAATGTATTGTAAAATGGAATGGAATGAAATGTGGAACGGAATGGATTGGAATGGAATGGAATGGAATGTGGAATTGAAGTTGGAATATAATGGAACGGAATGTGGGATGGAATGGAATTCAACGTGGAATGGAATGGAATGGAATGCAATGTGGAATGGAATGTGGAACGGAATGGAATGGAATGTGGAATGGAGTGGAAGGCGATTTGGAATGGAAAGGAATAGAATGGAATGTGGTACGGAATGGAATGGAATCTGGAAATTAATGTGGAATGGAATGGAATGTTGAATGGAATGGAATGGAATGCGGAATAGAATGGAATTTAGTGTGGAAAGCAAACGAATGAAATGTGGATTGGAAAGAAAGGAAAGTGGAAATGAATGGAATGAAATGGAAATGAATGTGAAATGGAATATAAAATTGAATGTGAAACGGAATGTGGAATGGAATGTGGAAGGAAATTAAATGGAACGTGGAATGGAATGGAATGGATGGTGGAATGGAACTTGGTATCGAAAGTGAAATGGAATGTGGAAGGAATGCAGAAAAGAATGGAATGGAATGTGTAATGGAACTTAATGGAATGCAGAATGGAATGTGGAATGGAATGGAATGGAATGTGGAATGGAATGTGGAACGGAACCGAATTTGGAATGGAAAGAAATTTATTCGTGTGGAATATGTAATGGAATGGAATGGAATGTAGTGTGCAGTGGAATTTGGAATGTAATGGAATGGAACGCGTAATGGAACTTGGAATTGAATGTGGAATGGAATGCGTAATGGTAGGTGGAATGGAAAATGGAATGGAATGGAATGGAATGGAATGTGCAATGGAATGGAATGGAATGGAATGCAATGTGGAATCGGCTGGAATGGAATGTGGAATGGAATGGAATGGAATGGAACATGGAATTGAAGTTGGAATATAATGGAAATGAATGTGGGATGTAATGCAATGCAACGTGGAATGGAATGGAATGGAATGCAATCTGGAATGGAATGTGGAATGGAATGGAAAGTGGAATGGATTGGAATGCAATGTGGAATGGAATGGAATAGAATGGAATGTGGAATGGAATGGAAAGGAACAGGGAGCGCAATGTGGAATGGAATGTGGAATGGAATGTGTAATGGAACAGATTGTTGAATGGAATGGAATGGAATGTGGAATACAGTGGAAAGGAATGAAAAGTGGAATGAAAGGTGGAATGGAATGATGAATGGAATGGAAAGGATTCTGGAATGGAATGTGGAATGAAACGGAATATACTGTGGAATGGAATGTGCAACGAAATGTGAAATGGAAAGTGCAATGGAATGGAATGGAATGTGGAATGGAACCTGGAATGGAACATGGAATGAAACTTGGAATGGAACGTGGAGAAGAAGGTGGAATGGAGTGGAATGGTATTTGGAGTGGAATGGAATGAAATGTGGAATGGAGTGTGGAAAGGAATGGACTGGAATGTGGAATGGATAGTGGAATGGAATGGAATGGAATGTGGAATGGAATGTGAAATGGAATGTGGAAGGGAACGTGGAATGGAATGCAACGGAATGTGGAATGGAACGTGGAATGGAATGGAATGCAATGTAATCGAATGTGGAATTGAATGTGGAATAGAATGGAATGGAAAGTGCAATGGAATAGATTGGAATGTCGACAGGAATGTGGAATGGAATGCAATGGAATTTGGAATGGAACGGAATGGAATGTGGAACGGAATGGAATGGAACGTGGAAAGCAATGTGGAATTGAATGGAAAGGAATGTTGAATGGAATGTGGAATGGAATGGAATGGAATGTGGAATGGAATGTGGAATGGAATGTGGAATGGAATGGATTGGAATGTGGAAGGGAATGGAATGGAATGTGGAATGGAAGGTGAAATGGAATGTGAAATCGAATGGAATGGAACGAGGAATGGAATCTGGAATGGAATGGAATGGAATGTGGAATGGAATGAATAATGTAAAGAAAGGAATGTGTAATGGAATTGAATGCAATGTCAAATGGAATGTGGAATGGAAGGTAGAATGGAAAGTGGAATGGAATTTAATGGAAAGTGGAATAGAATATGGAATGGAATGGTATGGAATGTGGAATGGAATGTGGAACGGAATGGAATCGAACGTGGAAAGGAATGTGGAATGGAATGGAACTGAAGGTTGAATGGAATGTGGAATGTAATGGAATGGAATGTGGAATGGAATGTGGAATGGAATGGAATGGAATGTGGAAGGGAATGGAATGGAATGTGGAATGGAAGGTGAAATGGAATGTGGAATGGAATGGAATGGAACGAGGAATGGAAAATGGAATGGAATGGAATGGAAAGTGCAATGGAATGAATAATGGAAAGAAAGGAATGTGTAATGGATTTGAATGCAATGTGAAATGGAATGTGGAATGGAAGGTAGAATGGAAAGTAGATTGGAATTTAAAGGAAAGTGGAATGCAATATGGAATGGAATGGTATGGAATGTGGAATGCAATGGAATGGAATGTGGAATGGTATGGAAGGGATAGTGAAATGGAATGGAAAGGAAATTGGAATGGAATGTGGGATGGATTGGAAAGGAATGTGCAATGGAATGAGGAAAGGAATGGAATGCAGTGGAATGCAATTTGGAATGGAATGGAGTGGAATGTGGAATGGAATGGAAAGCAATGCAAAGTGGAATGGAATGGAATGGACTGCAGAATGGAATGGAATGGAATACTGAATGGAATGGAATGGAAAGTACAATGGAATGTAATGTAAAGTGAAATGGAATAAAATGAAAGGTGGAATGAAATTGAATGGAATGTGGAACGCAAAGTGGAATGGATTGAAATGGAAAGTTGAATGGAATGTGGAATGGAATGGAATGAAAAGTGAAATGGAATGTGGAATGGAATGCAATGGAAAGTGGAATGGAATGTGAAATGGAATGGAATGGAATGGGGAAAGGAAAGCAAAATAATGTGGAACGGAATGGAATGGAATGTGGAATGGAACGGAATGGAATATGGAATGGAATGTGGAACGAAATGGAATGGAATGTGTAATGAAATGTGTGATGGAATGGATCGTGGAATGCAAACTGGAATGGAATGGAATGGAATGTGGAATGGAATGCAGAATACAATGTAGAATGGAATGCAACGCAATGTGGAATGGAATGTGGAATGGAATTGAATGGAATCTGGAATGGAATGGAATGTGGAACGTAATGGAATGGAATGTGGAATGGAATGTGGCATGGAATGGAATGTGGAATGGAATGTGAAATGGAATGTGGAATGGAATCTGAAATGGAATGTGGAATGTAAAGGAATGGAAGGCGTAATGGAATATGGAATGGAATGGAATGGAATGTGGAATGGAATGAATAATGGAAAGAAAGGAATGTGTAATGGAATTGAATGCAACGTGATATGGAATGTGGAATGGAAGGTAGAGTGGAAAGTGGAATGGAATTTAGTGGAAAGTGGAATGGAATATGTAATGGAATGATATAGAATATGGAATGGAATGGAATGGAATGTGGAATGCAATGGAATGAAATCTGGAATTTAATGGAAAGGAATGTGGAATGGAATGTGGCATGGAATGGAATGTGGATTGGAATGTGGAATGGAATGGAATGGAATGCAATGTGGAATGGAATGTGGAATGGAATGGAATGGAATGTGCAGTGGAATGGTGAATGGAATGCAATGGAATGTTAAATGGAATGTGGAACAGAATGGAATGGAATGTGGAACGGAATGGAATGGAAGGTGGAATGGAATGGAATGGAAGGTGGAATGGAATGTGGAATGGAAAGAATGGAAAGTGGAATGGAATTTAGTGGAATGGAACTTGGAATGGAATGGAATGGAATGTAGAATGGAATGGAATGGAATTGAATGTGGAATGGAATGGATTGGAATGTGGAATGGTATTGAATGGAATGGAAAGTGGAATGGAATGGAATATGGAGAGGAATGGAATGGAATGGAATGGGACGTGGAAGGGAATGGAATTTGCAGTGGAATGGAATGTGGAATAGTATGGATTGGAATGTGGAATGGAATAGAATGTAACGCGGAATGGAATGGAATGGAAAGTGGAATGGAATTAAATGGAAAATAGAGTAGAATGGAATGGAAGGTGGAATGGAATGGACTGGAATGTGGAAAGTATCGTAGAATTGAATGGAATACAGTATGGAATGGAAAGTGGAATGGAACGTGGAATAGAAAGTGAAACGGAATGGAATGGAAAGTGGAATGGAACGAGGAATGGAACATGGAATGGAACGTGGAATGGAACGTGAAATAGAAAGTGGAATAGAACATGGAATGGAATGAGGAATGTGGAATGGAGTGGAATGGAATGCGGAATGGAATTCAACGAAATGTGGAATAGAATGTAGAATGGAATGGAAAGCAAAGAGGAATAGAAAGTGTTATGGGGTGGAATGTGGAATGGAATGGAATTGAATGTGGAATGGGATTGAACTTAATGTTGAATGGAATGTAGAATTGAATGGAAAGCATTCTGTAATAGAATGTGGAATGTAATTGAACGGAATGTGGAATGGAATGTAGAATGGATTGGAAAGCAAAGTGTAATAGAATGTGGAGTGGAATGAAATGTGGAATGGAAAGGAATGGAATGTGTAATGGAAGGTAAAGGAATGGATTTTGGAATGGAACTTGGAATGGAATGGAATGGAACCTGGAATGGAACTTGGAAAAGAATAGAATGGAATGTGGAATGTAGAATGGAATTGAATATGGAAAGGAATGGAATGGAATGTGGTATCGAAAGGAATGGAATCTGGAATGGAATGGGGTACCGAATGGAATGGAATGTGGAGTGGAATTGAATGGCTTTTGGAATGGAATGAAATGGAAAGGAATGTGGAATGGTAAGCAGAATGAAATGGAATGGAAAGTGGAATAGAAAAGAAAGGAATGTGGAAAAGAACGTGGAATGGAATGGAATGGAAAGTGGAATGGAACATGGAATGGAATGTGGAACGGGACGTGAAATGGAATGGAATGTGGAATGGAATATGGACCGGAAGGTGGAATGGAATGGAATGGAATGTGGAATGGAAAGGAAAAGAATGTGGAATGGAGTGGAATGCAATGTGGAATGGAATGGAATAGAACGTGGAATGGAACGCGGAATGGCACGTAGAATGGAACGTGGAATGGCACGTGGAATGGAATGTGGAGAGGAACGTGGAGAGGAACATAGAATGGAATGTGGAATGGAATGGAATGGAATGTGGAATGGAATGTGGAATGGAAAGTGGAATGCAACAGAATGGAATGTGGAATGGAATGTGAAATGGAATTGAAGAGAATGTCGAGTGGAATGGAATGGATTGTGGAATGGAATGGAATGGAATGGAAAGTGGAATGGAAAGCAGAATGAAATGGAATGGATTGTGTAATCGAATGAAATTGACTGTGGAATGGAAAGTGGAATTGAAAGGAATGGAATGTGGAATCGAATGTGGAATGGAATGTGAAATGGGACGTGGAATGGAATGGAATGTGGAATGGTATGGAATGGAATGTACAATTGAACGTGGAATGGACTGGAATGGAATGTGTAATGGTTTGTGTAATGGAATGAGGAATGGAAAGTGAAATGGAATTGAATTTGTAATGGAAGTTAAAGTGGAATGGAATGGAATGGAATGTGGCAAGGAATGGAAAGGAATGTGGAAAGAAATGGAAATGAATGGAATGTGAAATGGAATGGAATGTGGAATGAATGGAATATGGAATGGAATGTGGAATGGAATGGGATGGAATGTGGAATGGAATGGAGTGGAATGGAAAGCGGAATGGAATGGAAAGGAAGTTGGAATGCAATGGAATGGAATTGAACGTGGAATTGAACGGAATGGAATGGAACGATGAATGCAATGGAATGGAATGGAATGTAGAATTGAATGGAATTGAACAGGGAAAGGAATGTGGAATGGAAAGTGGAATGGAACGTGGAAGCGAATGGAATGGAATGTGGAATGGAATGGAACGGAATGGAATGTGGAATGGAATGGAAAGGAATGTGGAATATAATGGAATTTAATGGAATGTGCAATGGAATGTGGAAGGGAATGTGGAATGGAATGGAATCGAATGTGGAAGGCAATTGAAATTGGAATGGAATGGAATGGAATGTGGATTCGAATGGAATGGAATGTAATGTGGATTGGAATGGAATGGAATGGAATGTGAAATGGAATTTGGAACGGAATGTGGAAAGGAATGAATAGGAATGTGGAATTTAAAGTGGAATGGAATGGACCATGGAATGGAATGTGTAATGGAAGGTGGAATGGCACCTGGAATGGAATATGGAATGAAATGTAGCATGGAATGTGGAATGGAACGGATTTGAATGTGGAATGGAACGGAATGGAATGTGGAATGTAATGTGGAATGGAATGTGGATTGAAACGTGGAATGGAATGTGAAAATGAATGGAATGGAAAGTGGAATGAAATGTGGAATGGAACGGAAAAGAATATGGAATGGAATGTGCAATGGAATGTGGAATGGAATGAAATGGAATGTGGAATGAAATGTGGAATGGAATGGAATGGAATGGAATGTGGAATGGAATGTGAAATTGAAAGGATTTTAATGTATTATGGAATATTGAATCGTATGTGGAATGAAATGGAATTGAATGTGGAATGGAACGGAATGGAACAGAATATGGAATGGAATGGAATGGAATGTGGAATGCAATGTAATGGAATGGAACGTGGAATTGAATGGAATGGAATGGAATGTGGAATTGAATGGAAATGAACGGGGAAAGGAATGTGGAATGGAAAGTGGTATGGAAAGTGGAATGCAATGGAACGGAATGTGGAATGCAATGGAATGGTACGTGTAATCGAATGTGGAATTGAACATGGGATAGAATGTGTAATAGAATGTGGAATTTAACATGGGATAGAATGTGGAATTAAATGTGGAATGGAACGGAATGGAATATGGAAAGTAATGTGGAATCGAGTGTGGAATGGAACGGAATGGAATATGGAAAGTAATGTGGAATCGAGTGTGGAAAGGAAAGTGGAATGAAATGGAATGGAATGTGGAATGGAATGCGGAATTGAATGGAATGGAATGTGGAATGGAATGGAATGAAATGTGGAATGGAATGAGGAATTGAATGTGGAATGTAATGGGCAATGGAATAGAAAGAAATGTGGAATGCAATGCGGATTTTAATGGAATGGAAAGTGCAATGGAATTTAATGGACATTGAAATGGAACGTGGAATGGAAAGGATTGAAATGGAAGGTGGAATGGAATGGAATGGAATGTGGAATGGAAGGGAATTGGGAATGGAATGTGGAATGGAATGAGGAACGGAATGGTATGAAATATGGAATGGAATGTGGATTTGAAAGGAAAGGAAAGTGGAATGGAATAGAATGGACTGCAGAATGGAATGAGGAATGGAATGTGGAATGGAATGGAATGGAATGCAAAGGAATGTGGAATGGCATGTGAATTGGAATGCAGGGGATTGTGGAATAAAATGTGGAATGAAATGCAATGGAATGACAATGGAAAGTGGAATCGAATGTGGAATGGAATGTGGAATGGACTGCGGACTGGAATGTGGAATGGAATGTGGAATGGAATGGAATGGAATGTGGAATGCAAAGTGAAATGGAATGCAATGGAATGTGGAATGTAATGTGAAATTAAATGCAATGGAATGAGAAGGGGATGTGGAATGGAATGTGGAATGGAATGTGGAATGGAATGTAATGGAATGTGGAATGGAATGTGGAATGGAATGGAATGGAATGTGGCATGGAAAGTGGAATGGAATGTGGAATGGAATGTAGAATGGAATGGAATGTGGAATGAAATGTGGAATGGAATATAAAATGCAATGGAATGGGATATGGAATGAGATGTGGAATGGAATGTGTAATGAAATGGAATGGAATGTGGAAAGGAATGGAATGGAATGTTGAATGGGTTGTGGACTGGAATGGAATTGAAAGTGGAATGGAAAGCAGAATGGAATGTGAAATGGAATGTGGAATGGAACACAAGGGAATGTGGAATAAAATATGGAATGGAATGGAATGGAATGTGGAATAATATGTGGAATGCTTGGAATGGAATGTGGAATGGAATGTGGAATTTAATGTGGAATGAAACGCAATGGAATGTGGAATGGAATGTGGAATTGAATGTGGAATTTAATATGGAATGGAACGGAATGGAATGTGGAATGGAACGTGGAAAGGAATGTGGAAAGGAACCTGGAATGTAATGGAATGGAACGTGCAATGGAACGTGGAATGGAATGGAATGGAATGTGGAATGGAATGGAAAGGAATGTGGAAAGGAAGGTGTAATGGAATTCAATGGAATGTGGAATGGAAAGGAATGGAATGTGGAGGGTAACGTGCAATGGAATACGGAATGGAAAGGAATGGAAAGTGTATTGGAACGTGGAATGGAATGGAATGGAAAGAGGAATATAATGTGGAATGTACTGTGGAATGGAACGTTAAATGGAACATGGAATGTATTGGAATGGAATGTGGAATGGAATACAAGGCAATGTGGAATGGAATGTGAAATGGAATGTAATGTAATGTGAAATGTAATGTGGAATGGAATGTTTAATGGAATCTGGAATGGAATGGAATGGAATGGAATGTGTAATGGAATTTGGAATGGAAAGTGGAAAGGAATGTGGAATGGAATGTGGAATGGAAAAGAAAGCAATGTGGAATGGAAAGTGAAATGGAATGGAATGGAATGTGGAGTGGAATGTGGAATGGAATGTGGAATAGAATTTGGATTGGAATAGAATTGAATGTGGAATGGAATGTTTAATTGAATGTGAAATGGAAAGGAGAAAGGAATGGAATGGAATGTGGAAAGGAATGTGGAATGGAATGTGTAATGGAATGGAATGGAATGGAGTGGAATGTGGAATGGTATGGAATGTAATGGAATGGAATGTGGAATGTAGTGGAATGTGGAATGGAATGGAATGGAATGGCTTGGAATGTGGAATTCAATGTGGAAAGAATGTGCATTGGAATGTGTAATGGAACGAAATGGAATGTGGAATGGAATGTGGATTGGAAAGAGAAATTGTACGTGGAGTGGAATGTGCAATGGAATGTGGAATGGAACGTGGAATGCAAAGAAATTGAAAGTGGAGTGGATCTTGGAATTGAATGGAATGGAACGTGGAATGGAAAGTGAAATGGACTGTGGAATGGAACGTGAAATGGAAAGTTGAATGGATTGGAATGGAATGTGGAATGGAGTGTGGAATGGAATGTGGAATGGATTGCAGGACAATGTTGAATTGAATGTGGGATCAAATGGAATGGACTGTGGAATGGAATGTGAAATGGAATGTAATGGAATGTGGAATGGAATGTTGAATGGTATGTAATGGAATGTGGAATGGAACGGAATGAAATGTGAAACGTAATGTGGAATGGAATGTGGAATACCAAGTGGAATGAAATAGAATGGAATTTCCAATGTAACATGGAATGGAACGTGGAATGGAATCGAATCCAAGGTGGAATGGAAAGTGGAAAGGAACGTCCAATGGAAAGTGGAGTGGAAAGTGCAATGGATTCAAATGGCACGTGGAATGGAATGTGGAGAAGAACGTGGAGTGGAACATAGAATGGAATGTGGAATGGAATGGAATGGAAAGTGGAATGGAATTTCGAATGTCATGGAATGGAATGTGGAATGGATTGGAATGGAATCTGGTATGGAATGTGGAATGGAATGTGGAATGAAATGTGGAATATAACGTGGAATGGAAAGTGGAATGCAACCTGGAATGGAATGGAATGTTGAATGGAATGGAGTGGAATGAAATGTGAAATGGAATGGAATGAAATGTGGAATGTAACGTGGAATGGAAAGAAACGGAACGTGGAAAGGAACGTGGAATGAAACCACTAATGGAAAGTAGAATGGAACGTGGAATGGAATGCAATGGAACGTCTAAAGGAAAGTAGAATGGAAAGTGGAATGTAATGGATTGGAACGTGGAATGGAATGTGGAACGGAATGTGGTATTTAATGGAATGTAAATGGAATGAGAATGGAATGTGGAATGGAATGGAATGGACCATTGAATGAAAAGTGAAATGGATTAGAATGGAATGTGGAATGGAGTGAGGAATGGAACAATAATAGTATGTAATGTGGAATGGAACAAGGAATGGATTGGAATGCAGCGTGGAATGGAATGTAGAATGGAACGAGGAATATAACGTGGAATGGAATGTGGAATGGAATGGAATGGAAGGTGGAATGGAATGGAATGGAAGGTGGAATGGTATGTGGAATGGAATGGAATGGATCATGGAATGGAATGTGGAATGGAATGTGGAATGGAATGGAATGGAATGTGGTAATGAATGTGGAAAGAATGTGAAATGGAAAGGAAAGGAATGTGGAATGGAAAGTTGAATGTATGTGGAATGGAATGTGGAATGGAATGGAATCGAATCGAATGTGGAATGGAATGTGGAATGGAATGGAATGGAATGTGGAGTGGAAAGGAACGGAATGTGGAATGGAATGTGGAATGGAATGGAACGGAATTTGGAATGGAATGTGGAATGGAATGGAATGGAATTTGGAATGGGATCGAATGGAATGTGGAAAGCAATATGGAAAGCAATGGATAGGAATGTGCAAGGGAATCGAAGGGAAAGTGGAATGGAATGGAATGGAATCTTGAATGGAGTGGAATGGAATGCGGAATGGAATGTCATGGAATGTGGAATGGAATCTGGAATGGAATGGAATGCAATGAAATGGAATGTGGAATGGAATGGAAAAGAATGTGGAGTGGAATGGAATGGAATGGAATGGAATGTGGAAAGCTATGTGGAATGGAACGCGGAATGGAATGGAGAGGAAGGTGGATTGGAAAGGCATGGAATCTGGAATGGAATGGAATTGAATGTGGAATGGAATGGAATGGAATTTGGAATGGAATTGAATGCAGTGTGGAATGGAATGGAATGGAATTTCAAAAGGAACTCAATGGAAAGTGAAATGGAATGGAATGGAATGGAATGGAATGTGGAATACAATGGAATGGAATGGAATGTGAATTGGAATATGGAATGCAATGTGGAACTGAATGGAAAGGAATGTGGAATTGAATGAGGAATTGAATGGAATGTGATGTGGAATGGAATATCGAATGGAATGGAATGTCATTTGGAATAGAATGTGGAGTTGAATGGATTGGAATGTGGAATGGAACGGAATGGAATGTGGAATGGAATGTGGAATGCAATGGAAAGGAATGTGGAATGGAATAGAATGGAATGGAAGAGAACGTGGAATAAAATGGAATGTGGAAGGGAATAAGGAATGGAATGGAATGCAATGGGGTAAGGAATGTGGAATGGAATGGAATGGAAGGTGGAATGGAGGAATGGAATGGAATGTGGAATGGAATGGAATGGAATGTGGAACTGAATCGAATGGAATATGGAATGGAATGGAATGGCATGTGGAATGGAACGGAAAGGAATGAAGAACGGAATTGAATGGAACGTGTAATTGAATGGAATTGAATGGAATGGAACGTTGAATTCAATGGAATTGAAATGGGAATGGAATGTGTAATGGAATGTGCAATGGAATGGAATGGAATGTGGAATGAAACGGAATGGAATGTGGAATAGAACAGAATGGAAGTAATTGTGCAATGGAATGTGGAGTGGAATGTGGAATGGAATGGAGTGGAATGCGACATTGAAAGCAATGGAATGGAACGTTGTGTGAATTGCAATGTGAAATGGAACGTGGAATGGGATGAAATGGTACGAGGAATGGAATGTGGAATGGAAAGTGGAATGGAATGTGGAATAGAATGGAATGGAATGTGCAATGGAATGTGGAATGGAATGTGGAATAGAACAGAATGGAAGTAATTGTGCAATGGAATGTGGAGTGGAATGTGGAACGGAATGGAATGGAATGGGACATTGAAAGCAATGGAATGGAATGTTGTGTGAATTGCAATGTGGAATGGAACGTGGAATGGGATGAAATGGTACGAGGAATGGAATGTGGAATGGAAAGTGGAATGGAATGTGGAATAGAATGGAATGGAATGTGCAATGGAATGTGGAATGGAATGTGGAATGTAATGGAATGGAATGTGGAATGGAATTGAACTGGGAATGGAATGGAATGGAATGTGGATTGGAATGGAATGGTATGGAATGTGGAATGGTCTGTAATGGAAGGGAAAGTGAAATGGAATTTGGAATGGAATGTGGAATGGAATGAAATAGAATGTGGAATGGAATAGAATGGAATGTGAAAGGAACGTGGAATGGAATGGAACATTGGATGGAATGTGGATTGGAACGTGTAATGGAATATGGAATGGAATGTGGAATGGAATATGGAATGAAATGGAGTATGGAATGTGGAATGGAACAGAATTCAATGTGGAATTGAACGGAATGGAATATGGAATGGAACGGAATGAAACGTGGAATGAAATGTGGAGTGGAATGTGGAATGAAACGTGGAATGGTACGTGGAAAGGAATGGAAGCAACGTGGAAAGAAATGTGGAATGGAATGTGCAATGGAATGTGGAATGGAATGGAAAGGAATGTGGAAGGGAAGGTGGAGTTGAATGGAAAGGAATGTGGAATGAAATGCAATTGAATGTGCAATGGAATGTGTAATGAAATGGAATGGAATGTGGAATGGAATGTGGAATGGAAAGAAGTGGAATGTGGAGAGGAATTTGAAATGGAAACGACAGTAATGTGGAACTTAATGTGGAATGCAATGTGGAATGGAATAGAATGGAATGTGGAATGGAATGGAATGGAATGTGGAATATAATGGAATGGAATGGGAATGGAATAGAATGGAATGTAGAATGCAATGGAATGGAATGAAATGAGGAATGGAATGGAATGGAATATGTAATGCAATGCAATGCAATGAAATGAGGAATTGAAAGGAATGTAATGTGCAATGGAACGGAATGGAATGTGGAATGGAATGGAATAGAACATGGAATGGAATGTGGAATGGAAAAAATGGAATGTGAAATGAAATGGAATGGAACACGGCAAAGCATGTGGAATTGAATGTGGAATGGAAAATGGAATGGAATGGAATGGAATATTGAATGGAATGGAATGGAAAGTGGAATAGAACGGAATGGGAAGGAATGGAATGCGGAATGGAATGGAATAGAATGTGCAATTCAGTGGAATGGAGTGAAATGTGGAATTGAATGGAATGGAAAGTGGAACGGAACGGATTGGAATGTGGAATGGGATGGAATGGAAAGTAAAATTGAATATAGAATGGAATGTGGAACGGCATGTGGAATGGAATGTGGAATGTAATGGAATGGAATGTTGACTGTAATGTAATGGAATATGGGATAGAATGGAATGGAATGGAATGTGGAATGGAAATGACTGGAAGGCGGAATTGAATGCAATGGAATATGGAATGAAATGGAAAGGAACGTGGTATAGAATATGGAATGGCATGGAATGGGATGTAAAGTGAAATGGAATGTAGAAAAGAATGAGGAATGAAAAGTGGAATGGAACGTGTAATGGAAAGGAAAGGAACGTGGAATAGATTGGAATGGAACGTGGAATGTAGTGTGGAATGGAATGCGGAATGGGACGTGGAACAGAATGGAATGCAACTTGGAATGGAATGCGGTAGAATGTGGAATGGAATGGAATGGAATGTGAAATGGAATGCATGGGCATGTGGAAAGGAATGGATTGGAATGTGTAATGGAATGGAATGGAAAGTGGAATGGAATGTGGAATGGTACATGGAATGGATTGTTTAATGGAATAGAATGGAATGTGGAATGGAATGGAATGGAACGTTGAATGGAAAGTGGAATGGAACATAGAATGGAATTTTTAATGGAATGGAATGGAATGGAAGGGAAAGTGAAATAGAATGTCGAACGGAATGTGAAATGGAAAGTGGAATGGAATGTGGAACGGATTGAAATGGAACTTAGAATGGAATGGAATGAATGTGGAACGGAATGGAATGGAATGGAACGTGGAATAGATCATGGAATGGAAAGAGGAATGGAATGCGGAATGGAACGTGGAATGTAATGTAATGGAACATGGAATGGAATGTGGAATGGATCGTGGAATGGAAAGAATAATGGAATGTGGAATGCAACGTGGAATGGAACGTGGAATAGATCATGGAATGGAAAGAGGAATGGAATATGCAATGGAATGCGGAATGAAATGGAATGGAATGTTGTATGAAATGTGGAATGGAATGGAATGTGGAATGGAATGCAATGGAATGAGAATGGAATGTGGAATGCAATGCAATGGAATGTGGAGTGGAATGTGGAATGGAATGGATTGGAATGTGGAATGGAATGCAGAATGGAATGTGGAATGGAAAGGAATGGAATGCAGATTGGAATGTGGAATGGAACAAGGAATGGAACGTGGAATGGGATGTTCAATGGGATATGGAATGGAAAGTTGAATTGAATGGAAAGGAACGTGGAATTGAATGTAGAAAGTAATGCAATGGAATGTGGAATGGAACGTAGAATGGAACGTGGAAATGAATGTGGAATGGAACGTGGAATGGAACGTGGAATGGAATCTGGAAGGAAATGTGGTGGGGAATGGAAAGGAATGGAATGTGAAATGGAACGTGCAATGTATAGTGGAATTGAATGTGGAATGGATCGTGGAATGGAATGTGGAATGGAACGTGGAATGGAATATTGAATGGAACGTGAAATTGAATGGAATGGAATGTTGAATGAAACGTGGAATCGAATGGAATGTAATATGGAATGGAATGTGGAATGGAATGGAATGGGATGTGGAATGGAATCTGGAAAGGAAAGTGGAATGGAATGGAATGGAATGTGGAATGGAACGTGGAATGTAATGGAATGGAATGTGGAATGGAACGTGGAATTGATACTGGAATGGAACGGGGAATGGAATGGATTGGAAAGTGGAATGGAACGTGGAAAGAATGGAATGGAACTTGGATTGGAATGTGGAAAGGAAAGTGCAATGGAAAGTGGAATGGAACGTGGAATGGAATGTATTGAAATGTGGAATGGAATGGGATGGAACTTTGAATGCAATATGGAATGGAATGTGGAATGGAACGTGGAATGGAAAGTGGAGTGAAATGGAATGGAATGTGGAATGGAATGTGGACTGGAACGGAATGGAATGTGGAATGGAATGGAATGGAATGTGGAATGGAAAGGAATGGAACCTGAAAAGGGTCGCGGAATGGAACATGAAATGCAAAGTGGAATGGAACGTGGAATGCAAAGTGGAGTGCAATGGAATGGAATGCCGAATGGAATGGAATGGAATATGGAATGGAATTGAATGGAGTGGAATGTGGAATGCAATTGAATAGAATGGAATGGAATGCAGAATGCGATGGAATGGAATGTGGAATGGTATGGAATGGAATGGAATGAGGAATGGAATGGAATGGAATGGAATGTGCAATTGAATGGAATGGAATGAGGAATGGAATGTATTGGAATGTGGAATGAAATGGAATGGAAATTGGAATGGAATGTGTAATGGAATGTGGAATGGTTTGTGCAATGGAATGGAATGGAATGTGGAATAGAACGGAGTGGAATGGAATGTGGTATGGAATGTGGAAAGCAATGTGGAATGGAATGTAATGGAATGTGGAATGGAATGGAATGAAATGTGTAACGGAATGTAAGGGAAAGGAATGGAAAGTGAAATAGAATCTGGAACGGAATGTGAAATGGAATGTGGAATGGAATGTGGAATGGAATGAAAAGGAAAGTGGAATGGAATGGAATGGAAAGTGGAATGGAATGGAATGGAACGTTGGATGGAAGGTGGAATGGAACATGGAATTGAAAATGGAATGGAACGTGGAATGGAATGTGGAATGCAATGGAATGTAATCTGGTATGAAATGTGAAATGGAATGGAATGGAATGTGGAATGGAAAGTGGAATTCAATACAATGGAATGAGAATGGAATGTGCAATGGAATGGAATGGAATGTGGAATGCAATGTGGAATGGAATGGATAGGAATGTGGAATGGAATGTGGAATTGAATGCGGAATGGAACGGAATGAAATATGGAATGGAATGTGGAATGGAATGTGGAATGAAACGTGGAATGGAAAGTGGATTGAATGGAATGGAACTCGGAAGAGAATTTGGAAAGGAAATTAAGGGAATGTGTAATGAAATGTGTAGTGTAATGGAAAGGAAGCGGAACGGAATGGAATGGAATGTAGAATGGAATGTCGAATGGAACGGAATGTAATGTGGATTGGAATGTGGAATGGAATGTGAAATGGAAAGATTAATGGAATGGAATGGAATGTGCAATGGAACATGGAATGAAATCGAATGGAATGTGGAATGGAAACTGGAATGGAATGTGGAATCAATGTGGAATGGAATGGAAGGGAATGTGGAATGGAGTGTTGAATGGAATGGAACGGAACGTGGAATGGACTGTGGCAGGGAATTTAAAGGAATGCGGAATGAAAAGTGGATTGGAATGTAGAACGGATTGTGGAATGGATTGTGCAATATAACGGAATAGAATGTGGAATGGAATGTGGAATGGAGTGAGGAATGGAACTTGGAATGGAATGCAATGGAATATGGAATGGAACGTGTAATGGAATGGAATGGAACGTTGAAAGGAACGTGGAATGGAATTGAATGGAAAGTAGAATGGTATGTGGAATGGAACTTGTAATGGAATGGAATGGAATGTGGAATGGAACGTGAAATGCAATGGAATTGAACGTGGAATATAACGTGGAATGGAACGTGGAATGGAATGTGGAATTGAACATGGGATAGAATGTGGAATCAAATGTGGAATGGAACGGAATGGAAAATGGAATGGAATGTGGAAGTGAATGTGGAATGGAACGCGGAATGCAATAGAATGGAATGTGGAATGGAAAGTGGAATGCAATGCATTGGAATGGAATGGAATGTGCAATGGAATGGAATGAAACGTGGAATGAAATGTGGAAAGAAATGTGGATTGGAATGGAATGGAATGTGCAATGGAATGGAATGGAATGTAGAATGGTATTTAGTGGACATTGGAATGGAAAGTGGAATGGAATGGAATGGAATTTGGAATGGAATGTGGAATAGAAAATGGAATGAAACGAGGAAAGTAATGTGCAAAGGAACGGGCAATGGAATGTGGAATGGAAAGTGGAATGGAACGGAATGGAAAGTGGAATGGAACTTGGAAAGAATGGAATGGAACTTGGATTGGAACGTGGAAATGAATGTGGAATGTAACGGGGAATGAAATGGAATGGAATGTGGAAAGGAATGGAATGCAACTTGGAATGCAATGTGGATTGGAATGTGGAATGCAAGGTGGAATTGAACGTGGAATGAAATGGAATGGAACGTGGAATGGAATGTGGAATGGAATGGAATAGAATAGAAAGGAATGTGGAATGGAAAGGAATGGATCGTGGAATCGGACGTGGAATGGAACATAGAATGCAACATGAATTGGAATGTGGAAAGGAAAGAGGAAAGAAAAGTGGAAAGGAAAGTGTCATGGAATGGAAAGGAACGTGAAATAGATTGGAATGGAAGGTGGAATGTAATGTGGAATGGAATGCAGAATGGGACGTGGAACGGAATGCAATGGAACTGGGAATGGAATGTGGTAGAATGTGCAACGGAATGGAATACAATGCGGAATGGAATGCAATGGAATGTGGAAGGGAATGAATTGGAATGTGGAAGGGAATGGAATGTGGAATAGAATAGAATGGTACGTAGAATGGAAAGTGGAATAGAACGTGGAACGGAACGTGGAATGGAATTTGCAATGGAAAAGAATGTGGAATGAAATGGAATGGAAAGTGAAATAGAATGTCAAAAGGAATGTGAAATGGAAAGTGGAATGGAATGTGGAACGGAATGAAATGGAACGTGGAATAGAATGGAAGGAACGTGGAATGGAATGGAATGGAACGTGGACTGGAATGTGGAATGGATCATGGACTGGAAAGAGGAATGGAATATGCAATGGAATGTGGAATGGAATGGAATGGAATGTTGTATGAAATATGGAAGGGAATGGAATGTGGAATGGAATGCAATGGAATGAGAATTGAATGTGGAATGGAATGGAATGGTATGTGGAATAGAATGTGGAATGGAATGGAATGGAACGTGGAATAGAATGTGGAATGGAACGGAATGGAATGACGAACGGAATGAGGTCTGGAACGTGGAATGAAATGTGGAATGGAACGTGGAATAGATTGGATTGGAACTTCGAAGAGAAAGTGGAATGGAATGGAAGGGAAAGTGGAATGAAATGTGGAGTGTAATGGAAAGGACTGTGGAAAGGAATGGAATGGAATGTGGAATGGAATGTGGAATGGAACGGAATATAATGTGGAATGTCATGTGGAATGGAAAGTGGAATGCAACAGAATGGTATGTGGAACGCAACCTGGAATGAAATATAATGGAAAGTGAAATGGAAAGTTGAATGGAATGAGGAATGGAATGTGGAATGGAATGTGGAATGCAATGGAATGGACAGTGGAATGGAATGGAATGGAATTTGGAATGAAATGTCGAATGGAATGGAATGGAATTTGAAATGGAGTGGATACGAATGTGAAATGGAATGTGGAATGGAATGTGGAATGCAATGGAATGGAATGTGGAAGGGAATGGAATGGAATGTGGAATGGAATGGAATGGTATGTGGAATGGAATGGAATGGAATGGAATGCAGAATGGAATGTGGAACGGAATGTGGAATGGAACGTGGAAGGGAATGTGGAATGAATTGTTTAATGGAATGGAATATGGAATGGGATGGATTGGAATTTGGAACGGAAGGTGGAATGGAAGGTGGAATGGAACGGAATGGAATGTGGAATTGTATGTGGAATGGAATGGAATGGAATGTGGAATAGAATGGAATGGAATGTGGAATGGAGTGGAATGGAAAGTGTAATGGAATGGGGTGGAATGGAAAGGAATCTGGAATGGGATGGATTGGAATTTGGAATGGAATGTGGAATGGAACGTGGAATGGAACGTGGAATGGAATGTGGAATGGAAAGTGGAATGGAATGGAAAGGAATGTGGAATGGATCATGGAATGCATTGGAATTGAACGTGGAATGGAATCTGCAATGGAATGTGGAATGGAAAGTGGAATGTAATGGAATGGAATGAGGAATGGATCGTGGAATGGAATGGAATGGAATGGAAAGTGGAATGGCCCATGGAATGGAATGTGGAATGGAACATGGAAAGGAATGTGGAATGGAACATGGAAAGAATGTGGAATGGAATGTGGAAAGGAACGTGGAATTGAATGGAAAGGAAAGTGGAATGGAACGTGGAGTGGAATGGAAAGGAACGTGGAATGGAATGTGGAATGCAATCTTGAATAGAACGTGGAATGGAATGGAATGGAATGGAAGGTGGAATGTAATGTGGAATGGAAGGCAGAATGGAAAGTGTAATGGAATGGAATGGAATAGAATGGAATGTGGAAAGGGATGTGGAATGGAACCTGGAATGGAATGGAATGCAATGGAATGTATTGTGGAAAGGATTGTGGAATGGAAAGTGTAACGGAACATGGAATGTAATGGAAAGGAATGTGTAATGGGATAGAAGGGAATGTGGAGTGCAACGTGGAATGCAATGGAATGGAACGTGGAATGGAACGTGGAATGGAATATGCAATGGAATGTGGAATGGAACGTGGAAAAGAAAGAAAGGGAAAGTGGAGTGGAACGTGGAATGGAATGGAATAGAATGTGGAATGGAAAGTGCCATGGACAGTGTAATGGAAAGTGAAATGTAAAGTGGAATGAATGGGAATGGAATATGGAATGGAATGTGGAATGGAGTGTGGAATGGAATGCAAGGCCATGTGGAATGTAAAGTGGAATGGAATGGATTGAAATGTGGAATGGATTGTGGAATGGAATTTAATGGAATGTGTAATGGGATGTGGAATAGAATGAAATGGAATGTGGAATGGAAGGGAATGGTATGTGGAATGGGAAGTGGAATAGAAAGTAGAATGGAATGGAACGCAATGTGCAGTGGAACGAGGAATGGAACTTGGAATTGAAAGTTGAATGGAACGTGGAATGGAATGTGGAACGGAGCGTGGAAAGGAATGTGGAGGGGAATGTGCAATGGAATGGATTGGAATGTGGAATGGAATGGATTCGAATGTGGAATGGAATGGATTGGAATGTGGAATGGAATGTGGAATTGAATGTGGAATGGAATGGAATGGAAAGTGGAATGGAATGTGGAATGGAACGGAATGCGGAATGGAATGGAATGGAAAGTGGAATTGGATGGAATCGAATGGAAAGTGGAATGGAATGGAATGGAATGGGGAATGGAATTGAATGTGGAATGGAATGTAATGTGGAATGGAGTGGAATGGAATCTGCAAAGGAATGGAATGGAATATGAAAAGGAATGGAATGGAATAAGAAATGCAATGGAATGGAATGGAATGTTTAATGGAATGGACTGGAATGTGGAATGCAATGGAATGGAATGTGGAATGGAAGGGAAAGAAACGGAACGGTATGTGGAATTGAAGGGAAAGAAACGGAACGGTATGTGGAATGGAAAGGAATGCATTATTGTATGGAATCTGGAAAGGAATGGAAAAGAATGTGGAATGGAAAGTGGAATGGAATGGAATGGAAGATGGAATGCAATGGAATGGAATGTGCAACGGAATGAGGAATAGAATGGAATAGAATGGAATGGAATGTGGAATGTAATGGAATGGAAAGTGGAATGCAATGTAATTGAATGTGGATTGGAATGTGGAAAGGAATGTGGAACGGAATGAAATGGAATGTGGAATGGAATGAAGATTGGAACGTGGAATGGAGTGGAATGGAACGTGGACTGGCACCTGGAATGGAAAGTGGAGTGGAATGTGGACCGGAAAGTGGAATGGAATGGAATGGAATGTGCAATGGAATGCAACGGAATGTGGAATGGAATGGAATGGAATGTGGAATGGAAACAGAATGGAACGTGGAATGGAATGGAATATGGAATTGAATGAAAAGGAAAGTTGAACGGAATGTGGAATTGAACGGAATGGAATGCAGTGTGGAATGGAATGGAATGCAATGTGGAATGAAATGGAATTCAATGTAGAATGGAATGGAATTGAAAGGAATGGAATGTAGAATGCAATTGAATGGAATGTGAAACGTAACGTGAAATGGAATGGAATGGAACATGGAATGGAATGGAATGGAACGTGAAATGGAATGGAATGGAACTTGGAATGGAATGGAATGGAAAGTGGAATGCAACGAAATAGAACGTGAAATGTAATGACATTGAAAGAGGAATTCAATGGAATGGAATGTGGAATGGAATGGAGTGGAATGAGGAATGCAATGTGGAATGATATGGAATGAAAGTTTCATGGAATGGAATGGAATGTGGAATGGAATGTGGAACGGAATGCAATGGAATGTGGTATGGAATGTGGAATGCAATGGAATGGAATGTGCAATGAAATGTGGAATGCTTGGAATGGAATGCGGAATGGAAAGGAATGGAATCTGGAATGGAAAGTGTAATGCAATGTAATGGAAAGTGGAGTGGAATGTAGAATGGGATGGGATGGAATGTATAATGGAATGTGGAATGGAATGGTATGGAATGTGTAATGCAATGGAATTGAGTGTTGAATGGAACGTGAAATGGAAAGTGGACTAGAAGGTGGAATGGAATGTAGAATGGAATGGAATGGAAGGGCATGTGGAATGGAATTGAATGGAAATTGAATGGAATGTGGAACAGAATGGAATGGAATGCAAGTTGGAATGGAATGCGGAATGGAATGGAATGGAATGTGGAATGGAATTGAGTGGAATTTGGATTGGAATGGAAAGGAAAGTGGAATGGAATGCAATTTAATTTGGAACGGAATGGAATGGAATGTGGCATGAAAGAGAATGGAATGGAATGATATTTGGAATGGAATATGGAATGGAATGTGGAAAAGAATGGAATGGTATGTGGAACGGAAGGTGGTATGGAATGGAATGCCACGAAGAATGGAATGGAACGGAATGTGTAATTGAATGAGGAATGGAACGTGGAATAGAATGCAATGGAATGTGGAATAGAATGGAATGGAATGGAATGTGGAATGGAAGGGAATGGAATGTGTTATGTAATGGAATGCAATGTGCAATGGACTGGAATGCACAATGGAAACGAATGGAATGGAATGGAAAGCAATGTGGAATGGAATGGAATGGAATGGAATGGAATGGAATGGAATGGAATGGGGAATGGGATGGCATGCAATGTGGAATTGAATGGAAAGGAATATGAAATGGAATAATGATTGGAATGGAATTTTATGTAGAAAGGAATGGAATGGAATCTGGAAAGGAATGTGGAATGGAATGGAATGGAAAGTGGAATGGAACGGAATGGAATATGGAATGGAAGGGAATGGAATTGAATTGAATGAGGAAAGGAATTGAATGGAATGTGGAATTGAAGAGAATAGAATTGTATGTGGAATGGAACGAAATGTAATATGTAATGGAATGTGGAAAAGAATGGAATGGTATGTGGAAAGCAACGTGGAATGGAATGGAATGACACGTGGAATTGAATGGAACGGAATGTGTAATGGAATGAGGAATGGAACGTGGAATATAATGGAATGGAATGTGGAATGTAATGGAATGCAATGTGGAATACAATGAAATGGAATGTGGAATGGAATGGAATGGAATGCAATGTGGAATGGAAAGGAACCGAAGGTGGAATGGAATGGAATGCAATCTGGAATGCAATGCAATGTGGAATGGAATAGAATGGAATGTAGTGGAATGTGGAATGGAATGTGATGCAATTTGGAATGGAATGGGAAGGAATGTGGAATGGAATGTGGAATGGAATGGAATGTAGAAAGGAATGGAATGGAATGGAATGGAATGGAATGTAGAAAGGAATGGAATGGAATGGAATGGAATGTGGAATGGAGTGGAATGGAATGGAATGTGCAATAGGAGGGAATGTAATGTGGAAATGAATGGAATGCAACGTGGAATGGAATGGAATGTGGAATGGAATCGAATTGAATGGAATATGAAATGGAATGCAATGGAATGTGGAATGCAATGTGGAATGGAATGGAATGGAATTTTGAATGGAACGGAATGGAATGTTGAATGGCACGGAATGCAACATGGAATGGAATGGAATGGAATGGAATGTGGCATGCAATGGAAAGAATTGGAATGGAATGTGGAACCGAATGGAATGGAATGTGGAATGGAATGGAATGGAATGTGGAGTGGAATGGAATGGAAAGTGAAATGGAATGGGGAATTGAATGTGGATTTGAATGGAATGGAATGTGGAATGGAATGGAATGGAATGTGGAATGGAATGGAATGGAATGCGCCATGGAATTTGGAATGGAATGTGGAATGGAATGTGGAATGCAATGGAATGGACTGTGGAACGGAATGGAATGGAATGTGAAAAGGAAAGGAATGCAATGTGGAATGCAATGGAATGGAATGGAAAGTGGTATGGAACGGAATGGAACGTAGAATACAACATGGAATGGAATTTACAATAGGAACGTGGAATGGAATGTGGAATACAACAAGGAATGGAAAGTGGATTATAATGTGGAATGGAAAGGAATGGAAAGTGGAATGGAATGGAATGGAATTGAATGTGGAATAGAAAGCAATGGAATGTGGAATGGAATTGAAAGGAAAGTCGAATATAATATGGAATGGAATGGAAAGGATTCTAGAATGGATTGGAATGGAATGGAATGGAGTGTAATGGAGTGGTAAGTGGAAAGGAAGGTGGAATGGAACGTGGAATGGAACGTGGAATGGAATGGAATGGAATATGGACTGGAAGGGAATGGAATGCAGATTGGAATGCGTAATGGAATAGAATGTAATGGAATGGAATGGAATGTGCAATGGAAGGGAATGGAATGTGGAATGGAATGGAATGGTAAGGAATGTGGAATGGAATGGAATGGAAAGTGGAATGGAATGGAATGGAATGGAATGTGGATTGGAATGGAATGGAATGTGGATTGGAATGGAATGAAATGTGGAAATGAATTGAATGGAATGTGGAATGGAATGGATTGGAATGTAGAATGGAATTGAATGGAATGTGAAACGGAAAATGGAAGGCAATATGGAATGGATTGTTCAATGGAATGGAATGGATTATGGAATAGAATGGAATGGAATGGAATGGAATGTGGATTGGAATGGAATGGAATGTGGAATTGAATGGAATGGAATGTGGAAAGGAATGGATTGGAATGTGGAATGGAATTGAATGGAATGTGAAACGGAAAGTGGAATGCAATATGGAATGGATTGTTGAATGGAATGGAATGGAATATGGAATAGAATGGAATGGAATGTGGAATGAATCGTGGAATGGAATGGAATGGAATGTGGAATGGAATGTGGAAAGGAGTGGAATGGAACGTGGAATAGTACGTGGATTGGAACACGGAATGGAACGTGGAAAGGAACGTGGAATGGAATGGGATGGAATGTTGTATGGAATGGAATGGAATGTGGAAAGGAATGGAAAGTAAAAGAGAATGTAACGAGGAATGGAATGGAATGGAATGTGGAATGCAAAGTGGAATGGAACCTCTAATGGAACGTAGAATGGAATGTGGAATGGAATGGAAAGGAACGTGGAATGGAATGGAACGGAACATGTAATAGAAAGTAGTATGGAAAGTGGAACGGAATGTGGAATGCAATGGAATGGAATATAGAATGGAGTGGAATGGAAAGTCGAATATAATTTGGAATGGAATGGAAAGGAACTCAGAATGCAATGGAATGCAATGGAAAGTGGAATGGAACGGAATGTGGAATGGAATGTGGAAATGAATGTGGAATGAAACGTGAAATGGAACACGGAAGGGAACGGAACGGAATGTTGAATGGAATGTGGAATGGTATGGAATGGAGTGTGGAATGGAATCTGCAGTGGAATGTTGAATGCAATGTTGAATGGAATGGAAGGTGGAATGGAATTTTGAATGGATGGAATGGAATGTGGAATGGAATGTGGACTGCAATGGAATGCAGTGTGGAATGGAATGGAATGGAATGTGGAAAGGAATGTTGAAAGGAATGTGGAAGGGAATGTGGAATGGTACGGAATGGAATGTGGAATGGAATGTGGAATGGAATGTTGAATGGAACGTGGAATGGAATGGAATGGAATGGAATAGATTGTAGAATGGAATTTGAAATTGAATGTTGAATGGAACGTGGAATGGAATGGAACGGAAAGTGGAATGGAAGGTGGAATGGAATGAATTTGAATTTGGAATGAAATGCGGAATGGAACGTGGAATGGAATGGAATGGAATGTGGAATGGAATGGAATGTAATGTGGAACGGGATGTGGAATGGAATGTGGAACGGAATGTGGAATGGAATGTGGAACGAAATGTGGAATGGAATGTGGAATGGAATGGAATGGATCGTGGAAAGGGAAGTGGAATGGAATGTGGAATGTAATGGAATGGAATTTGTAATGGAATGGAATTCAATGTGAAATGGAAGGTGGAATGGAAGGTGGAATGTAACGGAGTGGTATGTTTAATGGAATGGCATGGAATTTGCAGTGGAACATGGAATGGAATGCAATGGAATGTGGAATAGAATGTGGAATGGAATGGAATGGAAACCGGAATGGAATGGAATGGAGTGGAATGGAATGGAATGCGAAATGGAGCGTGGAATGGAACGTGGAGTGGAATCTGGAATTGAATGGAAAAGAATGTGGAATGGATGGTAATGGAATGTGGAATGGAATGTGGATAGGAATGGAATGGAATGTAATATGGAATGGAACGTGGAATGGAACAAGGAATGGAACACCTAATGGAACGTGGAATGCAGCATGGAATGGATTGGAATGGAACATGAAATGGAATGTGGAAAGGAATGTGGAATGTAATGGAATGTAAAGTGGAAAAGAATGTGGAATGGAATGGAATGCGGAATAGAATGCGGAATGGAACGGAATGGAATGCGGAATAGAATGCGGAATGGAACGGAATGGAATGTGGAATGCAATGTGAAATGGAACGTGGAATGGAATGGAATAGAATGTCGCATGGAACGTGGAATGGAATGGAATGGAACTTGGAATGGAACATGGAATTGAAACTGAAATGGCATGTGGCAGGGAAAGTGGAATGACATTGGCAATGGAATGTGAAATGGAAAGTGAAATGGAACGTGGAATGGAATGGAATCGAACGTTGAATGGAACGTGGAATGGAGTGTAATGGAACTTGGAATGGAATATGGAGTGGAAAGTGAAATGCCATGTGGCATGCAAAGTGGAATGGCATGGGCAATGGAAGGTAGTGTGGAAAGTGGAATGGAATGGAATGGAAAGTGGAATGGAATGTGGAATGGAACGGAATGGATTTGAATGGAAGGTGGAATGGAAGTTGGAATGGAATATGGAATGTAACGTGGAACGGAAAGGAAGGAAATGTGGAATTGAACGGAGTGGAATATGGAATGGAATGGAATGGAATGGAATGTGGAATGGAATGGAATGGAATATGGAATAGAATGTGAAAAGGAGTGGAATGAAATCCGGAATGGAATGGAATGGAACGGAGAATGGAACATGGAAGGGAAGGTAGAATAGAACGTGGAATCGAATGTGGAATGGAGATTCGAATGTAATGTGGAATGGAAAGGAATGGAATCTGGAATGGAATAGAATGGAATGTGGAAAGGAAAGGTGTGGAATGTGGAATTGAATGGAATGCAATGGAAAGTTGAATGGAATGGAATGGAATGTAGAACGGAACATGGAATGGAAAGTAGAATAGGATCATGGAATGGAATGTGGAATGGAACGTGGAATGGAAAATGGAATATAATGTGGAATGGAAAGGAATGGAAAATTAATGGAATGAAATGGATTTGAATGTGGAATAGAAAGAAATGGAAAGTGGAGTAGAATGGAAAAAAATATCGAATATAATTCGGAAGAGAATGTAAAGGAATCCAGAATGGATTGGAATGGAATGGAATGGAGTGTAATGGAATGGAATGTAGAATGGAAAGTGGAATCGAACTTGGAATGGAATGCGGAATGGAAAGGAATGGAATATGGAATGGAAGAGAATGAAATTTGGAATGGAATGTGTAATGGAAAAGAATGTAATGTAATGGAATGGAATGTGGAATGGAATGGAACGGAATGTGGAATGGAATGTGGAATGGAATGGAATGTGGAACGCAATTGAATTGCATGTGGAATGGAAGGGAATGGAAAGGAATACGGAATGGTATGGAATGGAATGTGGAATGGAATGGAATTTAATGGAATAGAATGTGGAATTGAATGGAATGGAAAGTGGAATGGAATGGAATGGAAAGTGGAATGGAATAAGAAATGGAATGTGGAATGGAAAGCAGAATTGAATGAAATGCAAGGTGGAAAGGAATGGAATGGAATGTGGAATGGGATGGAATGGAAAGTGGAATGGAATGGAAAGGAACGTGGAATGGAAAGTGGAATGGAACGGAATGGAACGGAATGGAATGGAACGGAATGGAATGGAACATGGAATGGAACGTGCATTGGAACGCAGAATGGAACGTGGAATGGAACCTGCAATGGAATTGAATGGAATGATGAATGGAATGGTATTTAACGTGGAATGGAGTGGAATAGAATATGGAATGTAACGTGGAATGGAATGGAATGGAACGTGGAATGGAATGTGGAATGGAAACTCTAATGGAAAGTAGAATGGAACGTGGAATGGAATGGACTGGAAAGTCCAATGGAAAGTAGAATGGAACGTGGAATGCAATGGAACGGAAAATGGAATTGAATGGAATGGAACACAGAATGGAACGTGGAATGGAACGTGGAATGGAACGTGGAATAGAAAGTGAAATGTAATATGCAATGGAAAGGAACGGAATGTGGAAGGCAAAGGAATGGAATATGGAATGGAATGGAATAGAATGTCGAATATAATTTGAAATGGAATGGAAAGGTAATCAGAATGGAATAGAATGGAATGGAATGGAATGGAATGGGATGGAATGGAATGGAATCAGGAAAAGAACTTGGAATGGAACGTGGAATGGAATGTGGAAAGGAATGGAATGGAATGTGGAATGCAAGGTAATGGAATATGGAATGGAAAGTGGAATGGAATGTGGAATGGAATGGAATGGAGTTGAATGTTATGAAATGTGGAATGGAATGGAAAGGAATGGAATGGAAAGGAATGGAATGTCATGTGAAATGGAATGGAATGGAATGTGGAATGGAATGTAATCAAATGTCTAATGGAATGGAATGGAATGGAATGCGTAACGGTATGGAATGGAATGTGGAAAGCAATGGAATGGAATGGAATGGAATGTGGAATTGAATGGAATGGAAAGTGGAATTGAATGGAATGGAATGGAATGCAATGGAATGGATGGTGGAATGGTATGTGAAATGCAATTTGGAATGGAAAGTGGAATGGAATGGAATAGAATATGGAATGGAAAAGACCGTGGAATGGAACGTGGAATGGAATGGAATGGAACGTGGAATGCAAAGTGCAATGGAACGTGGAATGCAAAGTGGAATGGAACGTGGAATGGAACGTGGAAAGGAACGTGGAATGGAATGGAATGGAATGTTTAATGGAATAGAATGGAATGTGGAATGGAGTGGAATGGAATATGGAGTGTAATGTGGAATGGAATGGAATGGAATATGGAACGTAATGTGGAATGGCATGAAATGGAACGTGGAATGGAACGTGGAATGTTACATGGAATGGAACATATAATGGAATGTATAATGGAACGTGGAATGGAATGGAATGGAATGTGGAAGGCAATGTGGAATGGAATGGAATGGAATGGTATGCAGACTGGAAATGAATAGAATGGAATGGACAGTGGAATGGAATGGAATGGAAATTGGTATGGAATGGAATGGAATTTGGAAGGGAATGTGGAATGGAATGGAATGTGGAATGGAATGGAATGGAATGAAATATGGAATGCAAGGGAATGTGGAATGGAATGGAATGGAATGAGAACTTCAATGGAATGGAATGTGAAATTCAATGGAATGGAATGTGGAATGGAATGGAATGGAATGTGGAAAGGAATGCGAAATGGAATGAGGAATGGAATCGAAAGATTTGTGGAATGGAATGGAATGCAATGTGGAAAGGAATGTGGAATGGAATGGAATGGAATGCGGAATGGAATGGAAAGGAATGTGGAATGGAATCGAATGGAATGTGAAACGGAACGTGAAATGAAATGGAATGGAATGCGGAATGGAATGTTGAATGGAAAGGAATGGAATGTGGAATGGAATGGAATGGAAGGTGGACTGGAATGTGTAATAGAATGTGGAATGGAAAGTGTAATAGAATGTGGAATGGAAAGTGGAATGGAATGGAATGCAACGTGGAATGGAGTGGAATGGAATCTGGAGTGGAATTGAATGGCTTTTGGAATGGAATGGAATGGAAAGGTATGTGGAATGGAAAGCGGAATGAAATGGAATGGAATGTAGAATAGAATGGAATGGAATGTGGAATGGAACGTGCAATAGAATGAAATGGAAAGGACTGGAATGTAGAATGCAATGTGGAATGCAAAACAATGGAATGGAATGGATTCTGGAAAGGTAGGTGGAATAAAATGGAATAGAATGTGGAATGGAATGTGGAATGGAAGGTTGAATGGAACGGACTGGAACATGGAATGGAACGTGGAATGGAATGTGCAATGGAACGGAATGTGGAATGGAATGGAATGGAATCTGGAAAGTAACGTGGAATGGAATGGAATGGAATGGAATGGAAAGGAATGAATGGAATGGAAATTGGAATGGAAAGTGGAATGGAATGGAATGGAATATGAATTGGAATGTGGAATGGTACGGAATGGAATGGAAGGTGGAATGGAATTTGGAAAAGAATGGAACGGAATGAAATAGAATTTGAAATGATATGTAGAAAGGAATGCAATGAAGTGTGGAATGGAAAGGAATGGAATGGAATGTGCAATGGAACTTGGAATGGAATGGAAAGTGGAATGGATCGTGGAATGCTACGTGGATTGGAATGGAATGTAATGCGATGGAATGTGGAATGGGATGGAATGTGGAATGGAATGGGATGGAATGTGGAATGGAATGGAATGGAATGGAATGTGGAATGGAATGGAATGGAATGCGGAATGGCATATGAATTGTAATGGACTGAAATGGGGAATGGAACGTGGAATGGAACGTCAAATGGCAAGTGAAATGGATTGTGGAACGGAATGGAATGGAAAGTGGAATGGAACGTGCAATGGAACGTGGAATGTAAGGTGGAAAGGAATGGAATGCAATGTGGAATGGAATGGAATGGAATGTGGAAAGGAATATAGAATGGATTGGAATCTGGAATGGTTTGTGGAATGGAATGGAATGGAATGTGGAATGGAATGGGGGATGGAATGGAATGGAATGGAAAGTGGAATGGATAGTGGAATGGAATGGAATGGAATGGAATGGAATGTGGAATGGAATGTGGAATGGAAAGTGGAATGGAATGGATTGGAATGTGGAATGGAGCGCAATGGAATGTGGAATGGAATTGAAAGGAATGTGGAATGCACTCTGGAATGGAATGGAAAGGACAGTGCAATGGAACGTGGAATGGAATGGAATGTGGAATGGAACGTGGAAAGGAATGGAATGGAATGCGGAATGGAATGCAACGGTATGTAGAGTGGAATTTAATATAATAGAATGGAATTTGTAATGTAATGGAATGGAATGGGGAACTGAAAGTGGAATGGAATGGAATGGAATGTGGAATGGAATATGAAATGGAATGGAATGGAATGTGGAATGGCAATGAGGAATGGAAAGGAATGGAACGTGGAATGGATTGTGGAATGGAATGGAATGGAATGTGGAATGGAACGTGGAATGGAACGTGGAAAAGAACGTGGAATGGAATGTGGAATGGAATGGAATGGAAGGTGGAATGCAACGGAATGGAATGGAATGGAATGTGGAATGGAATGGAATGAAATGTTGAATGGAATGGGGAACGAAAAGTGGAATGGAAAGGAGCGGAATGGAATGTTGTTTGGAAGGCAATGGAATGGAACACGGAATAGAATGCAATGTAATGGAATATGGAATGGAATGGAATGGTATGGAATGTTTAATGGAATGGAATGGAATGTGGAATGGAACGGAATGTAAAGTGGAATGGAAAGAAATGGAATGTGAAAAGGAACATGGAATGGAATGGAATGCAATGTGAAATGGAGTGGAAAGGAACTTGGATTGGAATGGCACGGAACGTGGAAAGGAATAGAATGGAATGTGGAAAGTAATAGAATTGAATGTGGATTGCAATGGAATGGAATGTGGAATGGAATGGAATGGAATGGAATGTGGAATGGAATGAAGTGGAAAGTGGAACCGAACGTGGAATGGAATGGAATAGAATATGGAAGGAATGGAATGGAATGTGGGATGGAATGTGGAATGGAATGAAAAGGAATGTGGAATGGAATATAATGGAAAGTGGAATGGAATTTAGAATGGAATGGAATGGAATGCTGAATGGAATGGAATGGAATATTGAATGGAACGTGGAATGCAATGGATTGGAAAGTTGAATGGATTGTAATGGAATGTGGAATGGAATGTGGAATGGAATGGAATGGAAACTGAAATGGAATGTTGAAAGGGATGGAATAGAATGTGAAATGGAATGTGGGATGGAATGGAATGGAATGCGGAATGGAATGTGTAATAGAATGGAATGTGGAATGGAATGGAATGGAATGGAATGTGGAATGGAATGGAGTGGAATGTAGAAAGTAATGTGGAATGGAATGGAATGCAATGTGGATGGAGTGGAATGGAATGTGGGATTGAATGTGGAATGAAGTGAAATGGAATGCAGAATGGAAACTAAAGGAATGTCGAATGGAATTTGGAATGGAATGGAATTGAATATTGAATTGAATGTGGAATGCAATGGATTGGAAAGTTGAATGGATTGTAATGGAATGTTTAATGGAATGTGCAATGGAAAGTGGAATGGAATGTTGAATGGGATGGAATGCATTGTGGAATGGAATGGAATGTGGAATGGAATTGAATAGAATGGAAAGTGAAATGGAATGTAATGGAATGTGGAATGGAATGTGGAACGGAATCGAATGGAATTTTTAATAGAATGGAATGAAATGTGGAATGGAATCGAATGGAATGTGGAATAGAATTGAATGGAATGGAATATGGAATGCAATGGAATGCATTGGAATGGAATGTGGAATTGAATGGTATGGTATGTGGAATGGAAAGGAATAGAATGGGGAATGGAATGGAATGGAATGGGGAATGGAATGTGTATTGGAATGGAATGGAATCTGTAATGGAATTAAATGGAATATGTAATGCAATGGAATGGAATGTGGTTTGGAATGTGGAATGAAATGGAGTGGGCTGTGGAAAGGAACGGAGTGGAATGGAATGTGAAAAGGCAAGGAATGGAACGTGGAAAAAAATGGAATGGACTGTGGAAGAGAATGGAATGCAATGGAATATGAAAAGGAATGGAATGGAATTTGGAACTGAATGTGATATGGAATGTGAAATGGAATGAAATGGGATTGAATGGAAGGTGGAATGGAATGGAATGGAATGGAATGGGAAGTGCAATGGAATGGAATGTGGAGTGAAATGCAATGCAATGTTGAATGGAATGTGTAATGGAATGGAAGGTGGAATGCAATGGAATGGAATGGAAAGGAACGTTACATGGAAAGTGGAATGGAAAGTGGAATGCAATGTGGAATGCAATGTGGAAGTAAAGATAAAGGAAAGTGGAATGGAAGGGAAGGTAATGTCGAATGGAACGGAATGGAATAGAATGGAAACTGGATTTTAAAGGAATATAATGCAATGTAATGGAATGGAACGTGTAATGTAATGTGGAATGGAAAGTGGAATGGAATGGAATGGAATGTGGAATGGAGTGAAATGGAATGGAATGGAATGAGGAATGGAATCTGGAATGGAATGGAAAGTGGAATGGAATGGAATGGAATGTGGAATGGAATGAAATGGAATGTGGAACGCAATGTGGAGTGGAATGGAAAGGAATGTGGAATGGAATGGAATGGAATGTGGAATGGAATGGAATGGAATGTGGAATGCAATGGAATGGAATGTGCAAAGAAATCTGGAATCGAATGGAATGAAATGTGGAATGGAATGTGGAATGGAATGGAATGGAATGTGGAATGGAATGGAATGGAATGGAATGTAGAAAGGAATGGAACGGAATGTGGAAGGGAATGGAATGGAATGTGGAATGGTATGGTATGGAATGTAGAATGGAATGGAATGTAACTTGGAATATAATGGAATGGAACGTGGAATGGAACACAATGGAATGGAACAGAAAGTGGAAAGGAATGGGATGGAATGTGGAAAGGATTGGAATGGAATGTGGTTTGGTATTGAATGGAGTGTGGAATGGAATGTGGAATGCAATGGAATGGAATGTGGAATGGAATGGAATGGAATGGAAATTGTAATGCAATCTGTAATGTAATATAATGGAAAGTGCAATGGAATGGAATGGAAGGTGGATGGTATGAGGAAAAGAACGTGGAATGGAATGGAATGGATTGTGGAATGGAAAGAGGAATGGTACGTGAATGAAACGTGGAATGGAAAGTTTTATGGAATTGAACGTGAAATGGAGTGGAATGGAATGTGGAATGCGATATTTAACGCAATGGAATGGAATGTTGAATGGAATGGAATGGAATGGGGAATGGAATGTGGAATGGAACGTGGAATGGAATAGAATAGAACAGAATGGAATGTGGAATGTAATGTCTAATGGAACGTGCAATGGAATGGAATGGAATGTGGAATTGAACGTGGAATGGAATGGAAAGGAATTTGGAATGGAATGGAATGGAATGTGGAATGAAATGGAATGGAATGGAATCTGGAATGGAATGGAATGGAATGGAGCGGACTGTGGAATGCATTGGAATGTGGAATGGATTGCAATGGAATGTGGAGTGGAATGGAATGTGATGTGGAATGGAATGGAATGTAATCGAAAGGAAAGTGGAATGTAATTGAACATGGAATGGATTGGATGTGGAATATATTGGAATGGAATGTGGAATGGAATGGAATGGAACGTGGAATGGGATGGAATGGAATATGAAAAGAAATGTGGAAGGGAATGGAATATTATGGAATTGAATGGGGAATGGAATGCAATGGAATATGGAAAGAAATGGAATGGAATGGAATGTGAAATGGAAATTGAAAGGAATGTGGAATGGAATGCAAAGTAATGTGGAGTAGAATGGAATGGAATGTGGAATGGAATGAGGAATGGCATGTGGAATGGAATGGAATAGAACGTAGAATGGAACATGGAATGGAACGTGGAGTGGAACGTGAAATGGAACGTGGAATGGAACGTGGAATGGAACGTGGAACCGAATGGAATGGAACGTGGAATGGAATGGAACGTCTAATATAGTGGAACGTGGAGTGCAATGGAATGGAACATGGAATGGAATGGAAAGTGGAATGAAATTGTACGTGGAATGCAGTGGAATGGAACGTGGAATGGAATGTGGAATGGAATGGAATGGAATATGGGATGGAAAGGATTGGAATGTGGAAAGGAAAGTGCAATGAAATGGAATGGATAATGGAATGGAATGAGGAATAGAACGTGGAATGGAATCGAATGGATCGTGGAATGGAACATGGAATGGAACGTGAATGGAATGTGGAATGGAACGTTGAATGGAATGGAAGGTGAAATGGAGTGGAATGGAACTTGAAATGTGATATTTAATGCAATGGAATGGAATGTTGAATGGAATCTAATGGAATGGGGAATGGAATGTGGAATGGAACGTGGAATAGAATGGAATGGAATACACTGGAATGTGGAATGTAATGTGTAATGTAACGTGCAATGGAATGGAATGGAATGTGGAATTGAACGTGGAATGGAATGGAAAGGAATGTGGAATTGAACGTGGAATGGAATGGAAAGGAATGTGGAATGGAATGGAATGGAAAGTGGAATGGAACAGAATTTAATGGATTGTGTATTGGAATGGAATGGAATCGAGAGGACTGTGGAATGCAATGGAATGTGGTAAGGATTGAATGGAATGTGGAGCGGAATGGAATGGGATGTGGAATGGAATGGAATGGAATGGAAAGGAATGTGGAATGGAATTGAATGTGGAATGCATTGGAAAGGAAAGTGGAATAAATTGGAATGGAATGTGGAATGGAATGGAATAGAATGTGGAATGGAATGGAATGGAAAATGAAAAGAAATGTGGAATGGAATGGAACGATATGGAAAGGAATGTGCAATGGAATGGAATGGACTCTGGAATGGAATGAAATGGAGTTGAATGCACTGTTGAATGGAATGTACTGGAATGTGGAATGCAATGGAAAGTAATGGGATGTGAAACGGAATGCATGGGAATGTGCAATGGAACTGAACGGAATTTAGAGTGGAATGGAATGGAATGGAATGTGCAATGCAATGTGGAATGAAATTGAATGGAATGTGGAATGGAATAGAATGGAATGAGGAATGCAATCTGCAATGGACTGGAATGAAATGTGGAGTGGAATGTGGAATGCAATGCAATGGATTGTGGAATTGGAAGAAATAGAGTGGAATGTGGATTGGAATGGAATGGAATGGATTGGAATTTAATGGAATGGAATGGAGTGTGGAATGGAATGGAATGCAATGTGGAATGGAATGGAAAGGAATGTGGAATTGAAAGTGGAATGCAATGCAGAATGGAATGGAATAGCATGTGGAATGGAATGTGGAATGGAATGGAATGGAATGTTGAATGGAATGTTGAATGCACTGCGGAATGGAATGGAAAGGAATGTGAAATGCAATGTGCAATGGAATGGAGTGGAATATCAAATGGAATGGAATACAATCAGCAAAGCTATGTGGAATGGAATGGAATGGATTGTGGATTGCAATAGAATGAAATGTGCAGAAGAACGTCAAATGGAATGGAGTAGAATGTGGAATGTAATGGAATGTGGAATGGAATGGAAAGCAATATGGAATGGAATGGAATGGAATGGAATGTGGAATGGAATGGAATGGAACAGAAAGTGGAATGGAATAGAATGGAATGTGGAATGGAATGGAATGGAAAGTGGTATGCAATGTGGAATGGAATTGAATGGAATGTGGAATGGAATGTGGAATGAAATGGAATGAGAAAAGGAATGGAAAAGATTGGAATGGAAAGTGGAATAGAATGGAATGGAATGGAATGGAATGGAATGTGAAATGGACTGGAAATGAATGTTGATTAGAATGGAAAGGAATGTGGAACGGAAAGGAATGGAATTGGAAATGGAATGGAATGGAATGTGGAATGGAATGGAATGCAATGTGGAATGGAATATGAAATGGAATGGAATGGAACGTGCAATGGAATGTGAAATGGAAGTTGGGATGGAACGTAGAAAGGAATGCAATGCAATGTGGAATGAAAAGGAACTCAAAGTGGAAGAGAATGGAATGGAATGTGCAAAGGAATTGAAAGGAATGTGGAATGGAATGTGGAATGGAATGGAATCGAATTTGGAATGCAAAATGGAATGGAATGGAATGGAATATGGATTGGAATGCAGAATGGAATGCAATGGAATGTGGAATTTAATGGAATGGAATGGAATGTGGAATAGATTGTGGAATGGAATGGAATGGAATGGAATGACATGTGGAAAGGAATGGAATGGAATGGAATGTGGAATGGAATGGAATGGAATGGAATGGAATGCAGAATGGAATGGAAATGATTGTGGTATGGAATGGAATGGATTGTGGAATGGAATGTGGGATACAATTGAAAGGAATTTGGAATGGAATGGATTGGACTGTGGAATAGAACGTGGATTGAAATGGAATGGAACTTGGAATGGAATGTGGAATGGAAAGGAATGGAAAATGGAATGGAATGGAATGGAATGTGGAATGGATGATATAGAATGTGGAATGGAACGTGGAGTGGAATGTGGAATGGAATATGGAATGGAGAGTGGAATGGAATAGAATGCAAAGTGGAATGGAGAGTGGAATGGAATACAATGCAAAGTGGAATGGAATGCGGTATGGAATGGAATGGAATGTGGAGTGGATTCGAATGGCTTTTTGAATGGAAAGGAATGGAAAGGAATGTGGAATGGAAAGCAGAATGAAACAGAATGGAATGTCGAATCGAATGCAATGTAATTTGGAATGGAACAAGGAATGGAATGGAATGGAGTGTGGAATGGAAAGTGGAATGGAGTGTGGAATAGGACGAGGAATGAAATGGAATGGAATGTGGAATGGAATATGGAATGGAAAGGAATAGAATGTGGAATGGAATGGAATGGAATGTGGAATAGAATGTAATAAATCGTGGAATGGAAAGTGGAATGGAAAATGGAATGGAACGTGGAGTGGAATGCGGAATGGAATGTGGAATGGAATGGAATGGAATGTGCAATGGAATGAAGAATGGAATAGAATAGAATGGAATGGAAAGTGGAATGGAATAGAATGGAATTTGGAATGGAATGCGGAATGGAATGGAATGGAATGTGGAATGGAATGGAATAGAACGTAGATTGGAACGTGGAATGTAACGTGGAATGGAACGTGAAATGGAAAATGCAACAGAATACGCAATGGAATGCTGCGGAATGTGGAATGGAAAGTGGAATGTAACGTGAAATGGAATGGAATTGAATGGAAAGGAATGTGGAATGGAATGTGGAGGAATGGAATTGAATGGAATTTGAAATAGAATGGAATGGAAAGTGGAATGGAATGGAATGTGGAACGGAATGGAATGGAACGTGGAATTTAATGTGGAATGGAAAGGAATGGAATGTGGAATGGAATATGAAATGGAATGTAATGGATCGTCGAATGAAAGGTGGAATGGAACATGGAATGGAAGGTGGAATGGAAATTGGAAAGGAGTGCAACGCAATGTGGAATGAAATGGAATTCTAAGTGGAATGGAATGGAATGGAATGTGCAATGGAATTGAATGGAACGTGGAATGGAATGTGGAATGGAATGTGGAATTTAATTGAATGGAATGTGGAATGGAATGGAAAGTAATGTGTAATGGAATCGAATGAAATGTGGAATGGAATGTGGAATGAAATGGAATGGAATGTGGAATGGAATGTGGAATGGAAAGGAATGGAATGTGGAATTGAATGTGGAATGGAAAGGAATGGAAGGCGGAATGAAACGAAATGGAATGCGGAATGAGAAGGATTGGAAAGTGGAATGGCAAGTGGAATTGAATGGAATGGTATGTGGAATTTAATGTGGAATGCTTGGAATGGAATATGGAATGGAAAGGAATGGAATCGGAAAAGAATGTGGAATGCAATATAATTGAAAGTGGAATGGAATGTGGAAAGGTATGGAATAGAAAGTGTAATGAAATGTGGAATGGAATGGAATGCAACGTGGAATGGAATGTGGAATTGCATGGAATGGAATGGGAAATGGAATGTGAAATTCAATGGAATGGAATGTGGAATGGAATGGAATGGAATGTCTAATGGAATAGAATGTAACGTGGAAGGGAATGTGTAATTGACTGGAATGGAATGGAATGGAATACATAATGGAATTGAATGTGAAATGGAATGGAATGGAAAGTGGAATGGAATGTAGAATGGAATGGAATGGAATGTGAAGTGCAATGGAATGGAATGTCAAAAGGAATGGAATGGAATGTGGTATGGTCTGTGGAATGGAACGTGGAATGAAACGGAAAGGAATGTGGAATGGAATGGAATGGAAATTTGAATGGATTGTGGAATGGAATGGAATGGAATGGAATGTGGAATGGAGTGGAATGGAATGAAATGGAATGTGGAATGGAATGGAATGGAATGTGAAATGGAACTTGGAATGGAATGGAATGGAACTTGGAATGGAATGGAATCGAAGGTGAAATGGAATGGAATGTAACTTGGAATGGAACGGAACGGAACGTGGAATTGAATGGAATGGAATGTGGAATGTAATGGAATTGAAAGTGGAAATCAAAGGAGTAGAGTGTGGAATGGAACGGAATGGAATGTGGAAAGGAATGGAGTGGAATGCGGAATGGAATGTGAAATGAAATGGAATGGAATGTTGATGCAATCGAATGGAATCTGGAATGGAATGTGGAATGCGGAATGGAATGTGAAATGAAATGGAATGGATTGTTGATGCAATCGAATGGAATCTGGAATGGAATGTGGAATGCAATGAAATGGAAAGTGGAATGAAATGCAAAGGAATGTGTAATGGAATGTGGAACGGAAAGGAATGGAATGTGGAATGGAAAGTGAATGCTTGGAATGGAATGTGGAATGGAATTGAATGGAATGTGGAACGGAATGTGGAATCAAATGTAATGGAAAGTGGAATGGAATGTTGATTGAGATGGAATGGAATGTGTATTGGAATGTGGAATGGAATGGAACAGAATGCAGAATGGAATGTGGAATGGAATGGTATGGAATGTGTAATGGAATGGTATGGAATGTGGAATGGAATGGAATGGAATGTGGAATGGAATGTGGAATGGAATGCAATGGAATGGAATGTGGAATGGTTTCTGGAATGGAACGTGGATTTGAATGGAATGGAAGGTGGAATGGAATGAAATGGAAAGTTCAATGGAATGTGGAATGGACTGGAATGGAATACAACGTGGAATGGAATGGAATGGAATGGAATGCAATGTGGAATGGAATGGAATGGAATGTGGAATGGAATTTAATGGAACGTGGATAGGAATAGAGTGGAAAGTGGAATGGAATGGAGTGGAATGCCAAATGGAAGGGAATGGAATTGAATGGAATGTGGTATGGAATTGAATCGAATGTGGAATGGAAGAGAATGGAATGGAAAGATAGGTGGAATGTAACGGAATGGAATATAGAATGGAATGTAGAAAATAATGCAATGGTATGTGGAATGGAACGTGGAATGGAATGGAATGACACCTGAAATGGAATGGAACGGAATGTGAAATGAAATGAGGAATGGAACGTGGAATAGAATGGAATGGAATTTGGACAGTAAAGGAATGGAATGTGGAATGGAATGGAAGGGAATGGAATGTGGAATGGAAGGGAATGGAATGTGGAATGGAAAGGAATCCAATGTGGAATGGAAAGGAATTTGGAATGGAATTGAATGGAAGGGAATGTGAAATGGAAGGGAATGGAATGCAATGTGGAATGGATTTGAATGTAATGTAATGGAATGTGGAATGGAATGGGATTCAATGAGGAATGGAAAGTGGAATAAAATAGAATTGAATGTGGAATGGAATGTGGAATTGATTTGAATGGAAATTGGAATGGAATGGAAAGGAATGTGGAATGGAATGGAATTTATTATGGAAAGGAACATGGAATGAAATGGAAAGCAATGTGGTGTAGAATGTGAAACGGAAAGGAAAGGAATGTGGAATGGAATGTGGAATGGAAGGTGGAGTGGAATGGAATGGAAAGGAATATGGAATGGAATGGAATGGATTGGAGTATGGAATGGAATGGAATTTCGAATGGAATGGAATGGAATGTAGAATGGAATGTGCAATGGAATGGAATGGAAAGTGAACAGCAATGGAATGGAATTTGGAATGGAATAGTATGGAATATGGAATGGAATGTGGAATGGAATATGGAAGGGAATGTGCAATAGAATGGAAAGGACTGTGGAATGGAATGGAATGGAATGTGAAATGGAATGTGGAATTGATTTGAATGGAATGCCAAATGGAATGCACTGGAATGAGGAATGGAAAGTAATGGAATGTGGAATGGAACATGGAATGAAATGGAATGGAATGTGGAATGGTACATGTAATGGAAAGCAATGGAACTTGGAATGGAATGGAAAGGAATGTGCAATGGATGGGAATAGAACGTGGAATGGAACATGGAATGGAACATAAAATGGAACATAAAATGGAGTGGAAAGGGGAATGGAATGCGGAATGGAATGGAATATAATGTGGAATAGAATGTGGAATGGAATGTGGAATGGAAAAGAATGGAATGTGGTATGGAATGTGGAATGGAATGGAATGGATCTGGAGTGGAATTGAATGGCTTCTGGAATGGAATGGAATGGAATGGAAAGGAATGTGGAATGGAAAGTGCAATGAAATGGAATGGAATGTGGAATGGAATGGAATGGAATGTGAAATGGAATGGAATGGAATGTGAAAAGCAACGAAACGTAATGAGGAATGGAATGTGGAATGGAATTGAATGGAATGTGGAATTGAATAGAACCGAATGGAATGTGGAATGGAATGGAATATAATGTGTAATTGAATGTGGAATGGAATGGAATGGAACGTGGAATGGAACTTGTAATGGAATGTGGAAAGTATCGTGGAATGGAAAGTGGAATGGAACATGGAATGGAATGTGGAATGGAATAAGGAATGAAATGCAATGGATAGTGGAATGGAATTTAATGGAATGTGGAATGGAAGGTTTAATGGAATGGAATAGAATGTGGAGTGGAATGCGGAATGGAATGGAATGAAATGTGCAATGGAATGTGGAATGGTATTGAATCTAACCTGGAATGTAACTTGGAATGGTACGTGGAATGGAATGGTATGGAATGGAATGGAATGTGGAATGTATGTGGAATGGATTGTGGAAAGGAACGTGGAGTGGAACGCGGAATGAAACGTGGAATGGAATGGAAGGGAAAGTGGAATGGAATGTGCAATGGAAAGTGGAATGGAATACAATGGAATGCGGAATGGAATGTGGAATGGAATGGAATGGAATGTGGAGTTGAATTGAATGGCTTGTGGAATGGAAAGGAATGGAAAGGAATGTGGAATGGAAAGCAGAATGAAATGAAATGGAATGTGGAAACGATTGGAATGTAATGTGGAATGGAACGTGGATTGGAATGGAATAGAATGTGGAATGTAACGTGAAATGGAATGTGGAAAGGGACGTGGAATGGAATGGAATGTGTAAAGGAATGGGGAACGGAATGTGGAATGGAATGCAATGGAATGTGGAATGGAAAGTGGAATGAAGTGGAATGGAATGTGGAATGCAAAGGAAAGGAATGTGGAATGGAACTTAATGGAAGGTGGAATGGAACTGAATGGAATGTGGAATGGAATGGAAAAGAACGTGGAATGGAACGTGGAATGGCACGTGGAATGAAACGTGGAGTGGAAAGTGGAATGGAATGTGGAATGGAATGGAATGGAATGAGGAATGGAATGTGGAATGGAAAGTGGAATGGAACAGAATGGAATGTGGAATGGAATGTGAAATTGAATGGAACAGAATGTGGAGTGGTATGGAATGTATTGTGGAATGGAATGGAATGGAATGGAAAGTGGAATGGAAAGCTGAAAGAAATGGAATGGAATGTGGAATCGAATGGAATGGATTGTGGAATGGAACAGAATGTGGAGTGGTATGGAATGTATTGTGGAATGGAATGGAATGGAATGGAAAGTGGAATGGAAAGCTGAAAGAAATGGAATGGAATGTGGAATCGAATGGAATGGATTGTGGAATGGAACATGGAAAGGAATGGAATGGAATGTGGAATGGAATGTGGAGTGGGATGTGGAATGGAATGGAATGGAATGTGGAAAAGAATGTGGAATGGAACGAGGAATGGAAAGTGAAATGGAATTGAATGTGGAATGGAATGTATAGTGGAATGGGATGAAACGGAATGTGGAAAGGAATGGAATGGAATGTGGATGGAAAGGAATGTGGAATGGAATGGAATGTGGAATGGAATGGAATGGAATGTGGAATGGAAGGGAATGGATTGTGGAATGCAGAGGAATGGAATCTGGAATGGACTGTGGAATGAATGGAAAGGAATGTGGAATGGAATGTGGAATGGGATGAGGAATGGAAAGTGGAATGGAACCTGGAATGAAAAGTGGAATGGAATGTGGAATGGAATGCAGAATGGAATTTAATGGAATGTAATGGTGTGTGAAATGGAATGGAATGGAAAGTGGATTACAATGGAATGGAATGTGAAATGGAATGGAATGAAATGTGGAATTGAATGTGTAATGGAGAGTGGAAAGGAATGTAATGGATTGGAATGGAATGTGTAAAGAATGGAATGGAATGGGGAATGGAATGTGGAATGGAAGGGAATGGAATGTGGAATGGAAAGGAATGGAATCTGCAATGGAATGTGGAATAACTGGAAATGAATGAGGAATGGAAGGCAATGGAATGTGGATTGGAATGGAATGGAAAGTGGAATGGATTCTGGAATGGAATGAGTAATGGAAAGTGGAATGGAACGTTGAATGGAAAGTGGAAAGGATCGTGGAATGGAATGGGGAATGCATGGTGGAATGGAACGTGGAATGTAACGTGGACTGGAATGTGGAATCGAATGGAATGGAATGCAGAATGGAATGGAATGGACTGGTACGTGAAATGGAACGGAATGGAAAGTGGATTAGAAAGGAATGGAATGTGGAATGGAATGATATGAAATGTGGAATAGAATGTGTAATAGACAGTGCAATGGAATGGAATGGAATGGAATGGAATGGAATGGAATCTGGAATGGAATGGAATGGTATGTGGGATGGAATGTAGAATGGAATGTGGAATGGAATGTGGAATCAAATGGAATGGACTGTGGAATGGAATCGAAAGGAATGCAATGTGAAAAGGAATGGAATGGAATGTGGAACAGAATGGAATGGACTGTAGAATGGAATGGAATGTGAAAACGAATGGAATGGAATGTGGAAGAGAATGGAATGGACTGTAGAATGGATTGGAATTTAATGGAATGTGAAAAGGAATGGAAAGGAATGTGGAATGGAAAGTGGAATGGAATGCGGAATGCAATGTGGAATGGAATGAAATGGAATTTAATAGAAACAGGAAAGGAATGGAATGGAATGTGTAATGTAATGCAATGGAATGGAATGTGAAATGGAATGGAAAGGAATGTGGAATGGAGAAGAATGGAATGTGCAATGGAATGGAATGGAACGTGGAATGCAATGTGGAATTTAATTAAATGTAATGTGGAATGGAATGGAATGGAATGTGCAATTCAATCTGGAATAGAATGGAATGAAAAGTGAAATGGAATCTGGAATGGAATGGAATGGAAGGGGAATGGAATGGAACAGAATGTGGAATGGAATGTGTAATGAAATGGAATGTGGAATGGAATGGAATGGAAGGGAATGGGATGTGAAATGGAATGGAATGGAATGTGGAATGGTAGGTTAAATGGAATGGAATGGAATGTGGAATGGAATCTGGAATGGAACAGAATGCGGAATGGAATGGGGAAATGAATGGAATGGAATGGAACGTGGAATGGAATGGAAAGGAATGAAATGGAAAGTGGAATGGAATGGAAAGGAATGGTCTTCGGAATGGAACGGAATGGAATGGAATGTGGAATGGAATGGAAGGGAAAAGAATGAAATGGAGTGAGAAATAGAATAGAATGGAACGTGGAACGAAATGTAATGGAAAGTGGAATGCAAAGGAATGGAATGGAATGTGGAATGGAATGGAATCAAAAATCATGGAAGGTGGAATGGAATGGAAGGGAATGCGGAATGGAATGTGGAACGGAATGGAATGGAATGGAATGTTGAATGTACTGCAATGGACTGCAATGAAAAGGAATGGAAGGTGGAATGGAATGGAAGGGAATGTGGAGTGCAATGTGGAATGCAATGGAATGGAATGTGGAATGGAATGGAACGTGGAAGGGAATGGAATGGACTGGAATGTGGAAAGATATGTAATGGAATGGAATGTAGATTGGAATGGAATGGAATGGAAAGCAATGTAATGCAATTTGGAATGGAAAGTAGAATGGAAAGTGCCATGGAATGGAAGGTATTGTGGAATGGAACAGACTGGAATGTGGAATGGAATGTGGACTGGAATCGAATGGAAAGTGCTATGGAATGTGGAATAGAATGGAATGGAATGTGGAATGTAATGGAATGGAATGTGGAATGGAATGGGGAATGGAATGGAATGTGGAGTGGAATGGAATGGGATGTGGAATGGAATGGATTGTAATGTGGAAAGGAACCTGGAATGGAATGCGGATTTGAATTGAATGGAATGTGGACGGTATGTGGAATGGAACGGAACATAATGAAGAATGAAACGTGGAATGGAATGTGGAATGGAATGTGGATTGGAACGTGGTATGTTATGGAATGTGGAATGGAATGGAATGCAAGGTGGAATGGAATGGAAGGTGGAATGGAACGTAATGGGATATGGAATGGAATGGATTGTAATGTGGAATGGAATGTCGAATGCAATGGAATGGAATGTGGAATGGAATGGAATTTGGAATGGAATGGAATGGAATTTGGAATGGAATGGAAGGGAATGGAAAGTGGAACGGAGAGGAATAGAATCTGGAATGGAATGGAAAGGAATGTGGAATGGAAAGGAATGGAATGGAATGGAAAGTGGAAAGGAATGTGGAATGGAATGCGGAATGGAATGGAAAGGAAGGTGGAATGGAAAGGCATGGAATCTGGAATGGAATGGAATTGAAAGTGGAATGGAATTGAATGGAATTTGGAATGGAATGGAATGCAGTGTGGAATAGAATGGAATGGAATTTGTAAAGGAACTCAATGGAAAGTGGAATGGAATGGAATGGAATGGATTGGAATATGGAATGCAATGGAATGGAATGGAATGTGGAATGGAATGTGAATTGGAATATGGAATGCAATGTGGAACTGAATGGAATGGAATGTGGAATTGAATGAGGAATTGAATGGAATGTGCTGTGGAACGGAATATCGAACGGAAAGGAATTTCATTTGGAATAGATTTGGAGTGGAATGGAATGGAATGTGGAATGGAATGTGGAATGCAGTGGAATGGAATGTGGCATGGAATGGAATGGAATGGAATGGAACGTGGAATAAAATGGAATGTGGAACGGAATAAGGAATGGAAAGGAATGCAATGGGGTAAGGAATGTGGAATGGAATGGAATGGAAAGTGGAATGGAGGAATGGAATGGAATGTGAAATGGAGGAATGGAATGGAATGTGGAATGGAATGGAATGGAATGTGGAACTGAATCGAATGGAATATGGAATGGAATGGAATGGCATGTGGAATGGAACGGAAATGAATGAGGAACGGAATTGAATGGAACGTGGAATTGAATGGAATTGAATGGAATGGAACGTTGAATTCAATGGAATTGAAATGGGAAAGGAATGTGTAATGGAATGTACAATGGAATGGAATGGAATGTGGAATGAAACGGAATGGAATGTGGAATAGAACAGAATGGAAGTAATTGTGCAATGGAATGCGGAGTGGAAGGTGGAATGGAATGGAATGGAATGGGACATTGAAAGCAACGGAAGGGAATGATTTGTGAAATGCAAAGTGGAATGGAACGCGGAATGGAATGAAATGGTACGAGGAATGGAATGCGTAACGGAAAGTGAAATGGAATGTGGAATGGAATGGAATGGAATGTGGAATGGAATGCGAGGCCATGTGGAATGGAAAGTGGAATGGAATGGAATGAAATGTGGAATGGATTGTGGAATGGAATCTAATGGAATGTGTAATGGGATGTGGAATAGAATGAAATGGAATGTGGAATGGAAGGGAATGGAATGTGGAATGGAAAGTGGAATACAAAGCAGAATGGAATGGAATGCAATGTGCAGTGGAATGAGGAATGGAACTTGGAATGGAACGTGGAATGGAACGTGGAATGGAATGTGGAATGCAGGGTGGAAAGGAATGTGGAGGGGAATGTGCAATGGAGTGGAATGGAATGTGGAATGGAATGGATTGGAATGTGGAATGGAATGTGGAATTGAATGTGGAATGGAATGGAATGGAATGTGGAATGGAATGTGGAATGGAATATGGAATGGAACGGAATGCGGAATGGAAAGGAATGGAAAGTGGAATTGGATGGAATCGAATGGAAAGTGAAATGGAATGGAATGGAAGGTGGAATGCAATTGAATGTGGAATGGAATGTAATGTGGAATGGAGTGGAATGGAATCTAGAAAGGAAAGAATGGAATATGAAAAGGAATGGAATGGAATGGAATGTGTAATGGAATGGAATGTGGAATTCAATGGAAAGGAATGTGGAATGGAATGTGGAATGGAATGGAAAGGAATGTGGAATGGAATGGTATAGAATGTGGAATAGAATGTGGAGTGGAAAGGAATGGAATGGAAAGAAATGGAATTCATTGGAATGTGGAATGTAATGTGGAATGGAACATGGAATGGAATGCAATGGAAAGAGGAATGGAAAAGAATGTAATGGAATGGAATGAAGAATGGAATGTGGAATGGAATGTGGAGTGCAATGCAATGTGGAATGGAATGGAAGGGAATGAGGAATGGAATGCGGAATTGAACGTGGAATGGAAAGGAATGTGGAATGGAATGGAATGGAATCTGGAATGGAATGTGGAATGGAAAGTGGAATGTAATGTAATATGGAATGGAAGGGAATGGAATGTGGAATGGAATGTAGTACCGTATGTAGAATGGAATGGAATGGAATGTGGAATGGAATCTGGAATGAAATGTGGAATGTAATGTGGAGTGGAATGGAATGTGGAATGCAATGGAATGGAAAGGAATGGAATCTGAAATAGAATGTGGAATGGAATGTGGAAAGGAACGTGGAATGGAACGAAATGGAATGTGAAATAGAATAGGGAATGGAATCTGGAATGGAACGGAATGGAACGTTGAAAGGAACGTGGAATGGAACGAGGAATGGAACCTGGAATGGAACGTGGAATGGAACAGAAAGTGGAATGGAATAGAATGGAATGTGGAATGAAATGTGGAATGGAGTGTAATGGAATGTGGAATGGAATGTTGAATGGGATGGAATGGAATGTGTAATGGAAAGTGGAATGTAATGTAATGCAATGTTGAATAGATTGTTGAATGGAATCATTGGAATCCAATAAGGAATGGAATGGAATGGAATTGAATGGAATTGAATGTGGAGTGGAATAGACTGGAATGTGGAAAGGAAAGTAATGGAATGTGGAATGGAATGGAATGGAATGTGGAATGGAATGGAATGGAATAGAATTGAATGTGGAATGCAATGGAATGGAATATAGAATGGAATGTGGAAAAGAATGGAATGGTATGTGGAATGGAAGGTTTTATGGAATGGAATGTGACGACGAATGGAATGGAACGGAAAGTGTAATTGAATGAGGAATGGAACGTGGAATAGAATGGAATGGAATGTGGAAAAGAATGGAATGGAAAGGAATGGGGTATGGGATGGGATGCAATGTGGAATGGAATGGAAAAGAATGTGGAATGGAATATGGATTGGATTGGAATTTTATGTAGAAAGGAATGGAATGGAATGTGGAAAGGAATGTGGAATGGAACGGAATGGAATGTGGAATGGAACGGAATTGAATGGGGAATGGAAGGGAATGGAATTGAATGGAATGAGGAATGGAATTGAATGGAATGTGGAATTGAAGAGAATAGAATTGTATGTGGAATGGAACGAAATGTAATATGGAATGGAATGTGGAAAAGAATGGAATGGTATGTGAAATGGAACGTGGAATGGAATGGAATAACATGGGGAATGGAATTGAACGGAATGTGTAATGGAATGAGGAATGGAAGGTGGAATAGAATGGAATGGAATGTGGAATGTAATGGAATGGAAAGTGGAATAAAATGGAATGGAATGTGGAATGGAATGGAATGGAAAGTGGAATATAATGGAATGGAATGTGGAATGGAATGCAATGTGGAATATAAATGAACGGAACGTGGAATGGAATGGAATGGAATGTGGATTGGAATGGAATGGAATGCAATGTGGAATATAAATGAACGGAACGTGGAATGGAATCGAATGCAATCTGGAACGGAATGCAATGTGGAATGGAATAGAATGGAATGTAGTGGAATGTGGAATGGAATGGGATGCAATGTGGAATGGAATGGGAAGGAATGTGGAATGGAATGTGGAATGGAATGGAATGTAGAAAGGAATGGAATGGAATGGAATGTGGAATGGAATGGCATGGAATGTGGAAAGGAATGGAATGGAACGTGCAATGGAAGGGAATGGAATGTGGAAAGCAATGGAATGCAACGTGGAATGGAATGGTATGTGGAATGGAATCGAATGGAATGGAATATGAAATGGAATGCAATGGAATGTGGAATGCAATGTGGAATGGAATGGAATGGAATTTGGAATGGAACGGAATGGAATGTGGAATAGAATGGAAAGCAACATGGAATTGAATGGAATGGAATGGAATGTGGCATGCAATGGAAAGAATTGGAATGGAATGTGGAACTGAATGGAATGGAATGTGGAATGGAATGGAATGGAATGTGGAGTGGAATGGAATGGAAAGTGGAACGGAATGGGGAATGGAATGTGGATTTCAATGGAATGGAATGTGGAATGGAATGGAATGGAATGTGGAATGGAATGAAACGGAATGGAATGTGGAATGCAAAGTCATGGAATGAAATGGAATGGAATGTGGAATTGAACGGAATGGAATGTGCAATGGAATTTGGAATGGAATGTGGAATGGAATGTGGAATGCAATGGAATGGACTGCTGAACAGAATGGAATGGAATGGAAAGGAATGTGAAAAGGAAAGGAATGTAATGTGGAATGCAATGGAATGGAATGGAAAGTGGTATGGAACGAAATGTAACGTACAATAGAACATGGAATGGAATGTACAATAGTAACGTCGAAAGGAATGTGGAATGCAACAAGGAATGGAAAGTGGATTATAATGTGGAATGGAAAGGAATGGAATGTGGAATGGAATGGAATGGAATTGAATGTGGAATACAAAGGAATGGAATGTGGAATGGAATGGAAAAGAAAGTCGAATATAATTTGGAATGGAATGCAAAGGATTCCAGAATGGAATGGAATGGAATGGAGTGTAATGGAGTGGAAAGTGGAATGGAAAGTGGAAAGGAATGTGGAATGGAATGGAATGGAATATGGAATGGAAGTGAATGGAATGTGGAATGGAATGTGTAGTAGAATACAATGTAATGGAATGGAATGGAATGTGCAATGGAAGGGAATGGAATATGGAATGCAATGTGAAATGGAATGTTGAATGGAAATTGGAACGGAATGAAATGGAACATGGAATTGAATGGAATGGAACGTGCATGGAATGGAATGGAACGTGGAATGGAACGTGGAATGGATTATGGAAATGAAAGAGGAATGGAATGTGGAATGGAATATGGAATGGAATTGAATGGAATGTGGTGAGAAATGTGGAATGGAATGGAATGGAATGTGGAAAGGAAAGTGGAATGGAATGTGGAATGGAATGTGGAATGGAATTGAATGGAATGTGGTGAGAAATGTGGAATGGAATGGAATGGAATGTGGAAAGCAAAGTGTAACGGAATGCAATGGAAAGGAATGGAATGTGGAATGGAATGGAATCGAATGTGGAATGGAATGGAATGGAATGGAATGTGCAATAGAATGGAACGGAATGTGTAAAGGAATTAAATGGAATGGAATGTGGAATTGAATGGAATGGAAAGTGGAATGGAATGAAATGGAATGTGGAACGGAACATAATGGAATTGAATGGACGGTGGAATGGAATGTGAAATGCAATGTGGAATGCAGTATAATGCAATGGAAAGGAATGTGAAATGGAATGTGGAATGGACAGTGGAATGGAATGAAATGCAACGTGGAATGGAATGTGGAATGGAATGGAATGGAACGTGGAATAGTACGTGGATTGGAACACGGAATGGAACGTGGAAAACAAAGTGGAATAGAATGGAATGGAATGTTGAATGGAATGGAATGGAATGTGGAATGGAATGGAATGGAATGTGGAATGGAATAGAATGGAATGTGGAATGGAATGGAATGGAAAATAGAATGTAACGAGGAATGGAATGGAATGGAACGTGGGACGGAAAGTGGAATGGAACCTCTAATGGAACGTAGAATGGAATGTGGAATGGAATGGAAAGGAACGTGGAATGGAATGGAATGGAACATGTAATGGAAAGTAGAATGGAAAGTGGAACGGAATGTGGAATGGAAGATGGAATGGGAAATAGAATTTAAGGTGGAATGGAAAGGAACGGAATGTGGAAAGCAATGGAATGGAATATGGAATGGAGTGGAATGGAAAGTCGAATACAATTTGGAATGGAATGGAAAGGAACTCAGAATGCAATGGAATGGAATGGAAAGTGGAATGGAATGTGGAATGGAATGTGGAAAGTAATGTATAATGGAACGTGGAATGGAAGGTGGAATGGAATGTGGAATGGAACGTGGTATGGAACGTGGAATGGAGCATGAAATGGAATGTGGAGAGGAATTCAATAGAATTTTGAAAGAAATGGAATGGAATGTGGAATGTAATGGACAGGAATGTGGAACGCAAAGTGGAATTTAATGGAATGGAATGTGAAATGGAATGGAATGGATTGCGGAATGTATTGGAATGGAAAGGAGCAGAATGTAATGTAGAATGGAATATGGAATGGAATGTGGAAAGGAATGAAGTGGAATGCGGAATGGAATGTGGAATGAAAGGAAGTGGAACGTTAAATGGAATGCGGAATGGAATATGCAATGGATTGGAATGGAAGGTGGAATGGAATGTGGCATGCAAAGTGAAATGGAATGTGGAATGGAATGTGGAATGGAATGGAAAGGAATGTGGAAGGGAATGGAAAGGAATATGGAATGGATTGGAATGGAATGTGGAATTGAATGTGGAATTGAATGCAATCGAATTTGGAATGGAATGTGGAATGGAATGGAATGCAACATGGAATGGAATGGAATGCAATGTGGAATGGAATGCCATGGAATGTGGAATGGTATGTGGAATGGGAAGGAATGGAATGTAGAATGGAATATGGAATGGAATGGAATAGAATGTGGAATGGAATGGGGAAAGGAATGGAATGTGGAAGGAATGGAATGTGGATTGGAATGGAATGGAAAGGAATGGAATGGAATGGAAAGTGAAATGGAGTGGAATGGAATGTAGAATGGAAAGTGGAATGGAATGAAATGGAATGTGAATTGGAAAGGCATGGAATATGGAATGGAAAGTGGATTGGAATGGAATGGAATCTGGAACACAATGTGAAATGGAAAGGAATGTGGAATGGAATGGAATGGATTTGAATGGAATGTGAAATTGAATGGAAAGGAATGTGGAATGGAAAATGCAATGGAATGGAATTTGGAATGGAATGGAATGGAATGGAATGTAGAATGTAATGGAATGGATTGTGCAATGGATTGGAATGGAATCGAATGTGGAATGGAAAGGAATGGAATTTGGAATGGAACGTGGAACGGAATTGATTGGAATGTGGAATGGAATTGAATGTAATGTGGAATGGAATGTGGAATGGAATGCAAAGGAATGTGGAATGGAATGTGGAATGGAAAGGAATGGAACTTGGAATGGAATGTGGAATGGAATGTGAAATCGAATGTGGAATGGAATGTAGAATGGAATGGAATGGACTGTGGAGTGGAATGTGGAATGGAATGTGGAATGGAATGGAATAGAATGTGGAATGGAATGTAATGGAAGAGTGCAATGTGGAATGGCATAGAATGGAATGAGGAATGGAATGCGGAATGGAATGAGGAATGGAATGAAGTTGAATGTGGATTAAAATGTCTGAGAGAATGTGGAATGGAATGGAGTGGAATGTGGACTGGAAAAGAATGGAGAGGAATGTGGAATGGAAAGGAATGGAATGTGGAATTGAAGGAAATGGAATGTGGAATGGAATGGAAAGTGGAATGGAAAGTGGAATCGAAAGTGGAATGGAACGTGGAATGGCATGATATGGCACGTGGAAGGGAATGGAATGGACTGTGGAATGGAATACAGTGTAATGTGGAATGGAATGGAATGGAATGAATTGCAAATTGAAGTAGAATGGAAAGAAATTTTGAATGTCATGGAATGGAATGGAATATGGAATGGAACAGAATGGAACGTGGAATGGAAAGTGGAATGCAATGTGGAAAGGAATGAAGTGGAATGTGGAATGGAATGTGGAATGAAATGGAATGGAATGTTAAATGGAATGTGGAATGTAATACGGAATGCAATGGAATGGAACGTGGAATGGAACGTGGAATGTAATGTAACCCTAACCCTAACCCTAAAGGATGGTGGAATAGAACGTGGAATGTAATGTGTAATGAAATGTGGAATGGAATGTGAAATGGAATGGAATTGAATTTGGAATGGAATGTGGAATGGAATGGAATACAACGTGGAATGGAATGGAATGCAATGTGGAATGTAATGCAATGGAATTTGGAATGGAATGGAATGGAATGGAAAGTGGAATGGAAAGGAATGGAAAGTGGAATGGAATGTGGAATGGAGTGGAATGGAAAGTGGAATGAAATGTGGAATGGATTGGAAAGTGGAATGGAAAGGAATGGAACTAACGGAATGTGAAATGGAATGGAATGGAATTTGGAATGGAATGTGGAATGGAATGGAATGGAATGGGGAATGGAAAGTGTAATCGATTGTTATGTGAAATGGAATGGAAAGGAATGGAACGGAAAGTGGAATGGAATGAAACCGATGGCAGAATGTAATGCAATGGAATGCAATACGGAGTGGAGAGGAATGTAATGTAATGGAATGGAATTGAATGGAATAGAGTGGAATGAAATGTGGAATGGAATACAATGGAATATGGAATGGAATGCAGAATGGAATGGAATGGAAAGTGGAGTGGAATGGAATGGAATGGAATTTGAAATGCAATGTGTAATGGAATGAAATGGAAAGTGGAATGGAATGGAATGGAAAGTGGAATGGAATGGAAAGAAGTGGAATGGAATGGAATGTGGAATGGAATGTGGAGTGGAATGGAATGTGGAATGGAATGGAATGGAAAGTGGAATGGAATGTAATGGAGAGGAATGTGGAATGGAATGGGATGGAATTTCGAATGGAATGTAGAATGGAATGTGGAATGCAATGTGGAATGTAATGTGGAATGCAATGGAATGCAATGTGGAATGGAAAGGAATGGAATGGAAAGAAATGAGGAAAGGAATGGAATGGAAAGGAATGTGGAAACTAATGGAATGAAAGGAATGAGTAAATTAATGGAATGGAATGTGGAATGGAATTTATAACGGAATGTGGAATGCAATAGAATGGAATGTGAAATGCAATGGAATGAAATGTGGAATGGAATGTGGAATGGAAAGGAATGGAATGTCGAATGGAATGTGGAATGGGATGTGCAATGGAATGTGGAACGGAATTGAATGGAATGTGGAATGGAATGGAATGTGGAATGTAATGGAATGGAATCTGGAATGGAATCGAATGGAAGAGTGCAATATGGAATGTCATGGAAATGAATTTGTAATGGAAAGTGGAATGGTATGTGGAATGGAATGAAGTGGAATGTGGTGTGGAATGGAATGGAAACGAGTGGAATGGAATATGTAATGGAATTAAATGGAATGTGGAATGGAATGGAATGGAATGAGTAACAGAATGCAATGGAATGGAATGTTTAATGGAATGGAATGGATAGGAATGGAATGTTGAATGGAATGTGGAATGGAAAGGAAGGGAAAGTGGAATGGAATGTGGAATGGAATGGAAAGGATTGTGGTATGCAAAGGATTGGAATGTGGAAAAGAACGGAATGGAATATGGAATGGAATGGAATGGAATGGAATGTGGAATGGAATGTAATAGTAAGTGGAATTTAACGTGGAATGGAGGGTGGAATGGAATGGAATGGCACGTGGATGGGAAAGAAGAATGGAACGTGCAATGGAACGTGGAATGGAATGGAATGCAATGTGGAATGGAAAGGAATGGAATATGGAACGGAATGTAATGGAAAATGTAAAGGAGTGTAATGGAAAGGAATGTGGAAAGTAATGGAATGGAATGTGGAATGGAACGGAATGGAATGTGGAATGGAATGTGGAATGGAATGGAATGGAATGTGGAATGGAATGTTGAATGGAATGGAATGGAATGTGAAATGGAAAGGAATGGAGTGTGGAATGGAATGGAATGGAAGAGTGCAATGTGGAATGGCATGGAATGGACAGTGGAATGGAAGGTGGAATGGAATATGGAATCGAATGAAGTGGAATGTGGAGTGGAATGTGGATTGGAATGTAGATTGGAATGGAGTGGAATGTGGAATGGAATGGAATGGAGTGGTACGTGGAATGGAATGGGATGGAATCTGGAATGGATAGTGGAATGGAATGTGGAGTGGAATGTTGAATGGAATGGAATGGAGTGGAATGTGGAATGGAATGGGATGGAATGTGGAATGGAATGTGGAATGGAATGTGGAATGGAATGGAATGGAATGGATTGGAAATGAATGGAATTTGGAATGGAATGTGTAATGCAATGGGATGGAATGTGGAATGAAATGGAATGGTATGTGGAAAGGAATGCGGAATGGAATGGAATAGAATGTGGATGGAATGGAATGGTATGTGGAATGGAACGTGGAATGGAATGGAATATAACGTGGAGTAGAAAAAGTTATGGCACCTGAACTGGAAACTGGAATTGAAAATGGAATGGAACGTGGAATGGAATGGAATGCAATGTGGCATGGAATATAATGGCAAGTGGAATGGAATAGAATTGAATGTGGAATGCAAAGGAACGGAAAACGGAGTGTAATGGAATGGAAAGGGGAATGGAATGGAATGGAATTTGGAATGCAATGTGCAATGGAATGGAATGGAATGTGGAATGGAATGTGGAATAGAATGGAATGGGATGTTGAATGGAAAGTGGAACGGAATGAGGAATGGAATGGAATGGAATGTAGAATGGAATTTAATGGAATGTGGAATGGAATGGAATGGAAGAGTGCAATGCGGAATGGCATGCAATGGAATGTGGAATGAAATGTGGAATGCAATGTGGAATGGAATGTAGTGGAATGTGGAGTGGAATGTGGAATGGAAGGTGGAAGTGAATGGAGTGGAATGTGGAATGGAAAGGAATGGAGTGGAAAGTGTAATGGAATAGGATGGAATGTGGAATGGAAAGGAGGATGGAATGTGGAATGGAATGCAGAATGGAATATGGAATGGAATGAGGAATGGAATGGAAGGGAATGTGGAATGGAATGGAATAGAAAGTGGAATGTAAAGGAATTTGGAACGGAATGGAAAGGAATGTGGAGTGGAAACGAATGGAAAATGGAATGGAAGATGGAATTGATTGGAATAGAAAGTGGAATGGAACGTGCAATGGAACCAGGAATGGAATCTGGAAAGTGGAATGGCATTGAATGGTGTGTGTAATGGAAAGGAATGGAATGCGGAATGGAATGGAATGGAACGTGGAATGGAATGTGCAATGGAATGAATTGGAATGTGAAATGGAATGGAATGGAAGAGTACAAAGTGAAATGGCATAGAATGAAATATCAAAGGAATGTGGAATGGCATGTGGAATGGAATGAAGTGGAATGTGGACTGGAATGTGGAATGGAATGTCAAATGGAATGGAGTGGAATATGGAATGGAATGTAATGCTGTGGAATGTGGAACGGAATGGGATGGAAATTGGAATGTAATGTAGAATGGAATATGGAATGTAATGTGCAATGGAATGGAATGGAATGTGGACTGGAATGTAAAGGATTGGAATGGAGTGGAATGGGGAATGGAAAGTGGAATGAAATCGGATGGAATGCGGAATGGAATGGAGTGCTATGAGGAAAGGAATGTCAAATGGAACGGAATGGAGTGTGGAATGCAATGGAATGGAATGAGGAATGGAGTGGAATGGAATGTGGAATGGAATGTGGAATGGAATGGAATGGAATGTGGAATGGAATGGAATGGAATGCGGAATGGAATACGGAATGGAATGAAGTGGAACGTGGACTGGAATGTGGAACGGAATGTCAAATGGAACAGAGTGGAATGTGGAATGGAATGGAATGGAGTGGAATGTGGAACGGAATGGGATGGAATGTGAAATGGAATGTAGAATGGAATGTGTAATGGAATGTGGAATGGAATGGAATGGAATGTGTACTGGAATGGAATTGAATGTGGACTGGAATGGAATGGATTGGAATGGAATAGAATGTGGAATGGAAAGTGGAATGGAACGGGATGGAATGTGGAATGGAATGGAATGGTATGTGGAAATGAATGTGGAATGGAACGGAATGGAATGTCGAATGGAATGGAATGGAATGTGGAATGGAGTGGAATGGAATGTGGAATGGAATGTGGAATGGAATGGAATGGAATGTGGAATGGAATGGAAAGGAACATGGAATGGAACGTGGAATGAAACGTGGAAAGTAACGTGGAACGGAAAGTGCAATGGGACGTGTAATTGAATGTGGAATCCAATGTGGAATGCAATGGAATGTGGAATGGAATGTGGAATAGAACGGTGAATGGAAAGTGGAATGGAATGTGGAATGTAACATGGAAAGGAAAGTGGAATGGAAATTGGAAAGGAACGTGAAATGAAACGTAAATTGGAATGGAATGAGATGTGGAGTGGAAAGTGGAATGGAACGTGGAGTTGAAAGTGGAATGGAATGTGGAGTGGAAAGTAGATTGGAACGTGAAATGGAAGGAGGAATGGAATGGAATGCAATGAGGGAAGCAATGCAATCGAAGGTGGAATGGAATGGAATTGAATGTGGATTGTAAAGGAATGGAATATGGAATGTAATGGAAAGGAATGTGGAATGGAATAGAATGGAATTTGGACTGGAATGTGGAATGTAATGGAAAAGAATGTGGAACGGAATGTGGAATGGAAAGGAATGCAAAGTGGAATGGAATGTGGAATGGAAAGTGGAATGGAATGAGAAATGGAATGTAATGGAATGGAATGTGGAATGGAATGGAATGGAATGTTTAATGGAATGGAATGGAGTGGAATGTGGTATGTAATGGAATAGAATGTGGAATGGAATGGAATGGAATGTTTAATGGAATGGAATGGAGTGAAATATGGAATGGAATGGAATGGAATGGAGTGAAATGTGGAATGGAATGGAATGGAATGTGGAATGCAATGTGCATTGGAATGTGGAATGGAATTGAGTAAAACGTGTAATTGAATGTGAAATGGAATGGAGTGCAAAGTGGAATTAGAAGGAGTGGAAGGTGGAATGGAATGGAATGGAATGTGGTATAAATGTGAAATGAAATGGAATGGAACGTGTAATGGAACTTGGAATGCAACGTGGAAAGGAAAGTGGAACAGAACGTGGAGTGAAATGTGGAATGGAATGTGGAATGGAATGTTGAATGGGATGTAAATTTGAATGGAATGTGGAATGCTATGTGGAATGGAACGTGGAATGGAAAGTGGAAGGGAAACTGGAATGGAAAGAGCAATGGAACGTGGAATGGAATGGAATGGAACGTGGAGTGGAAAGACTAATGGAACGTGGCCTGGAATGTTGATAGGAACGTGGAATGGAAGGTGGAATGGAACGTGGAATGGAACGTGGAATGGAATGGAATGCATAGACGAGTGGAATGCAAAGAAAGGTGGAATGGAATGTAAAGGAATGTGGAATGGAATGTAATGTAATGGAATGGAATCCGGAAAGTAATGGAATGGAATGTGGAATGGAATGAAATGGAATGGAAGGTGGAATGGAATGTGGAAAAGAGTGGAATGGAATGTGGAATGGAATGTGGAATAGAAAGTGGAATGGAATGCAATGGAATGTGGAATTGATTGTGGAATGGATAGGAATGGAATGTGGAAAGGAATATGAAATGGAATGTGGAATCGAATGGAATGGAATATGGAATTTAATCTGGAATGGAATGGAATGGAAAGTTAAATGGAATGTTGAATGGAATGTTGAAAGTAATGGAATGGAAGGTGGAATGGAAAGTGGAATGGAATGTGGAATGGAACGTGGAATGGAATGTGTAATCGAATGTGGAAAGCAATGTGGAATGGAATGAAATGGAATGTTGATTGGAATGGAATGTGGAATAGAATGAGGAATGGAATGGAATTGAATTTGGAACGAATGTGGAATGGAATGTAGAATGGAATGTGGAATGGAATGTAATGGAATGTGGAATGTAATGGAATGGAATGTGGACTGCAATGGAACGGAATGTGGAATGGAATTCAATGGAAATTGGAATGGAAAGGAATGGAATGTGAAATGGAATTGAAAGGAATGTGGAATGGAAAGTGGATTGGAATAGAAAGAATGAGGAATGGATTGGAATGGATTGCGGAATGGAATGGAATGGAATGGAATGGGGAATGGAATGGAATGGAAATGAATGGAATGCAAAGTGGATTGAAAGCAATGGAATTTAGAATGGAATGGAATGGAATGGAATGTGGAATGGAATGCAATGGAAAGGAATGGAATGTGGAATGGAATGAATGGGAATGTGGAATTGAATGTGGAATGGAATGGTATATGGAATGGAAAGTAATGGAATGCGGAATGGAATGGAATGGAAACTGAAATGGGACGTGGAATGGAATGGAATGGAAAGCGGAATGGAATGGATTGGAATTTGGAAAGGAATGTGGAATGGAAAGGAATGGAACTTGTAATAGAAATTGGAATGGAATGTGCAATGGAATGGAATTGAATGTGGAATGGAATAGAATGGAATGTGGGGTGGAATGGGACGGATTGTGGAGTGGAATGGGATGGAATGTGGAGTGGAATGTTTAATGGAATGCAATGGAAAGGCATGGAATGGAATGTTAAAAGGAATGGAATGCAATGTGGAATGGAATGGAATGGAATGAATGTGGAATGGAATGGAAAGTTATGTGGAATTGAATGTGGAATGCAATAAAATGGAATGCGGAATGGAATGGAACTGAATGCGGAATGGATTGGAATGGAATGTGGAATTGAATGGAATTTAATATGGAATGCAACGTGGAATGGAATGGAGTGGAATGGAGTGGAAAGTGGAATGGAATGGAATGTGGAAATAAATGGAAAGGAATGTGTAATGGAATGGAATGGAATGTGAAATGGAACGGAATGGAATGTGGAATGGAATGGATTGGAAAGTGAAATGCAATATGGAATGAAATGGGGAATGCAGTGGAATGGAAGGTGTAGTAGAAAGGAATGGAATAGTATGGAATGGGAAATCGTGTGGAATGGAATGGAATGGAATGTGGAATGGAATGGAATGGAATGGAGTGGAATACGGACAGGAATGGAATGAAATGGAATGTGCAATGGAATGTGGAATGGAATGGAATGAAATGTAATGTGGAATGGAACATAATGTGGAATGCAATTTGGAATGAAATGGAAGGGAATGTGGAATGGAATGTGGAATGGAGTGGAATGTGGAATGGACAGGAATGGAGTGTGGAATGGAATTAAATGGAATGGAATGTGGAATGGAATGGAATTGAACATGGAATGGTATGGAATAGAATGTGGAATCGAATTGAATGGAATGGAACGTGGAATGGAATAGAATGTGGAGTGGAAATGAATGGAACCGAGCGGAACGTGGAATGGAATGGAATGTGGAATGGAATGGAATGGAATTTGGAATGGAATGGAATGGAATGTGGAATAGAATCTGGAATGGAAGGTGGAATGGAATGTGGAATGGAATGTGGAAAGGAAAGGAATGGAATGTTATGGAAACTGAAATGTAATTTATTAGAATGTGGAATTAAATGGAAATGAATGTGGAATGGAAAGGAATGGAATGAGTGTAGAATGGAATGGAATGTTATGTGGAATTGAAAGTGGAATGGAATGCAATGAAATGTGCAATGGAATGGAATGAAATATCGAATGGAATGGAAAGGAATGCGGAATTGAATGGAATGGAATATCTAATGCAATCTGGAATGCAATGGAATGGAATGGTGTGTAACGTGGAATGGAATGGAATGAGGAATTGAAAGTGGAATAGATTGGAATGGAATATATAAGGTAGTGGAATGGAATGGAATATACAATCGAAAGAAATTGAAAGTTATGGAATGTGAAATGCAGTGGAATGGAAAGTGGAATGGAATGGAACGTGGAATGGCATGGAATGGAATGGAACGTGGAATGGAATGGAATGAAATTGAATGTGGAATTGAATGGAACGGAATGGAAAGGAATGCAATGGAACAGAATGCAATGGAATGTGGAATGGAATGGAATGGAATGGAATGTGGAATGGAATGGAATGTGGAATGGAATGGAATGTGGAATGGAATGGAATGTGGAATGGAATGGACTGCATTAAGGAATGGATTGGAATACAACGCAGAATGGAATTAAATGTAATGTGGAATGGAATGGAATGGAATGGAATGAGGATTGCAATGGAATGGAATGCAAAGTGCAATGGAATGTGTAATGGAATGGAGTGGAATGGAATGTGGAATTGAAAGCGGAATGAAATGGAATGGAATGTGGAATGCAATCTGAAATGGAATGGAAAGTGGAATGGAAAGGATTGGAATGTGGAATGGAAATGCATGGAATGGAAAGTGGAATGCAATGGAATGGAACTGAAGGTAATGGACGTGGAATGGAATGGAATAGAAAGTGGAATGGAGTGGAATGTAACGTAGAATGGAATGTCGAATGGAAAGTTGAATGGAATGTAGAACGGAAAGGAATGGAAAGTGAAATGTAATGGAATGGAATGTGAAATGAAATGGAATGGAATGTGGAAAGGAATGGAATGGAACGTGGAACGGAATGGATTGGAATGTGGAATGGAATGTGGAATGGAATGCGGAATGGAATGTGGAATGGAATGGGATGGAAGGTGGAATGGAATGGAATGGAATGGAATGTGGAACGGAATGGATTGGAATGTGGAATGGAATGTGGAATGGAATGCGTAATGGAATGGAATGGGAGCTGTAATGGAATGTGAAATGGAATGAAACGTGGAATGTAATGGAATGGAATTTAATCTGGAAGGGAATGCAATGGAATGGAATGTGGAATGCAAAGAAACGGAATGGAGTGCAATGGAATGGAATGGAATGGAATGGGGAAGGCATTGGAATGGTATGTGGAATGGAATGGAATGGAATGTGGAATGCATTGGAATGGTAGGTGGAATGGAATGGAATGTGGAATGGAATGCAATGGAATGGTTGGAATGTGGAAAGCAAAGTGGAATGGAATGGAATGTGGAATGGAATGGAAAGGAATGGAATTCAATGGAATGGTTGGAATGTGGAAAGCAAAGTGGAATAGAAAGGAATGTGGAATGGAATGGAATGGAATGGAATGGAAAGGAATGTGGAATGGAATGGAATGGAATGGAATGGAGTGGAATGTAATGTGGAATGGAATGTGGAATGGAATGGTATGTTGAATGGAATGAAATGTGGAATGGAATGTGGAATGGAATGGAATGTGCAACGCAATGGAGTGGTGTTTGGAATGGAATGGAATGTGGAATGGAATGGACATCAAAGTCGAATGGAAAGGAATGAGGAATGTAATGGAATGGAATGTGGAATTGTATGGAATGGGGAATATAATGGAAAGGAATGTGGAATTGAATGGAATGGAAAGTGGAATGGAATGGAATATTGAATGGAATGTGGATGGGAATGGAATGCAATGGAATGGAAAGTGGATTGCAATGGAATGGAATGTGGAATGGAATGTGAAATGAAATGGAATGGAATGCGGAAAGGAATGGAATGGATTGTGGAATGGAATATAATCGAATGTGCAATGGAATGTGTGATATAATGAAATGTGGAAAGGAATTGAAAATGGAATGTAATGGAATGGAATGTGAAATAGAAAGTGGCATGGAAGGGAATGGAATGTGGAATGCAATTTGGAATGGAATGTATCGTCGAATGGAATGTGGAATGGAATGGAATGGAATGAGAAATGGAAAGTGGAATGTAATGGAATGGAATGTGGAACGCAATGTGGAATGGAATGGAATGGATTGGATTGGAATGGAATGTAGAATGGAATGGAATGGAATGTGGAATGGAATTGAACGGAATGTGGAATGGATTGTGTAATGGATCGGAATGCAATGTGGAATGGAATCAGAAATGGAATGTGAAATGGAATGTGAAATGGAATGTGGAATGGAATGTGGAATGGAATGTGGCAAGGAATGTGGAATGGAATTTAGAATGGAATGCGGAATTGAATGGAATGGAATGTGGAAAGTAATGTGGAAAGGAATGTGGAATGAAAATTAAGGGAATGTGAAATGGAATGGAATTTAATGTGGAATGGAATTTAATTTGGAATGGGATGTCAAATGGATTGCAATGGAAAGGGGAATGGAATGTGGAATGGAATGGAATGGAATGTGGAATATAATCTGGATAGGAATGTGGAAAGGAGTGGAACGCATCATGAAATGGAATGTAGAATGGAGTGCGGAAAGGAACGTGGAATGGAACGGAGTGGAATGAGGAATTTAAAGTGGAATGGAATGTGGAATGGAATGAAATGGTGTGTGTAGTGGAATGGAATGGAATGTGGAATAAAATGCTTTGGAATATAATGTGGAATGGGATATGGAATGCAATGGAAAGTAATGTGGAATGAAATGGAATGGAATCTGGATTGGAAAGGAATGGAATGTGGAATGGAATAGAACGTGGAATGTAATTGAATGGAATGTGGAATGGCATGGAATGCAATCTGTAATGGAATGGAATGTGGAATGGAATGGAATGAAATGTGGAATGGAATGGAATGGAATGTGGAATGGAATGGAATGGAATGTGGAATGGAATGGAAGGGAATGTGGAATGGAATGGAAGGGAATGTGGAATGGAATGGAATGGAATGGAATGGAATGTGGAATGGAACGGAATGGAATATGGAAATGAATGGAATGGAATGTGGAATGGAATGGAAAGGAATGTGGAACGGAAAGTGGAATGGAACGTGGAATGGAATGGAATGGAATATGGAATGTAAAGGAATGGAATTTGGAATGGAATGAGGAAAGGAATGTGGTATGGAACGGAATGGATTCTGGAATGGAATGCAAAGAAATGTGAAAATGAGGAATGGAATGTAAAGGAAATTGGAATGGAAAGGAATGCGGAATGGAATAGGATGGGGAAGGGAATGTGGAATGGTAAGGCCTGGAATGGAATCTGGAATGTAATGGAATGCAATGTGTAATGTAATGGAATAGAATGTGGAATGGAATGTGGAATAGAATGCAATGGAATGAGTAATGGAAGGTGTAATGAAATGGAATGGAATGTGGAATGGAACGTGGAATGGAATGGAATGGAATGTGGAATGGAAACTGGAATTGAATGGAATGGAATGTGGAATTGAATGGTATGGAATGAGAAATGGAATGGAATGTAATGAAATGGAATGGAAAGGAATGGAATGAAAAGGAATGTTTATTAAAATGAAATGGAATGTGGAACGGAATGGAATGAAATATACAATGGAATGAGGAATGGAATTGAATGTGGAATGGAAGGTAGAATGAAATGGAGAGGAAAGTGGCATGGAATGGAATGCATTGTGGGATGGAATGGAATAGAATGGAATGGAAAGGAATGTGGCATGGAATGAAATGGAATGTGGAATGGAAAGGAATGGAATGGAATTGAATGTGGAATGGAATGGAAGGGAATAAGGAATGGAATGTGGAATGGAATGTAAAGGAATGTGGAATGGAATGGAGTCCAATGCAATGTGGAATGGAATGGAATGGAATGGAATGTGGAATGGAAGGGAAGCGAATATTGAATCTAATGTGGAATGGAACGGAAAGGAATTTGGAAATCAATGGAATGGAATGGAGAGTTGAAAAGAATGGAATGGAATGGAATGCAATGGAATGTTGTGGAATGGAATGGAATGTTAAATGGAATGGAATGCAATGTGGAATGGATTGTGGAATGGAATGAGAAATGTAAAGGAATGGAAAGTGGAATGCAATGGAATGCGGAATGGAATGAGGAATGGAATGGAATGGAACGTAGAATGGAACGTGGAATGGAATATGAAATGGAACGTGGAAAGGAACGTGGAATGGAACGTGGAATGGAAGGTGGAATGGAAAGTGGAACGGAATGTGGAGTGGAATAGAATAGAATTTTGAATGGAATGGAATGGATTGGAATATAGAATGGAATCGAAAGGAATGTGGAAAGGACTCTGGAATGGAATGTGGAATGGAAAGTGGAAAGGAATTGAAAGGAATGGAAAGTGGAATGGAAAGTGGAATTAAACGGAATGGAACGTGGAATGGAACAGAATGGAATGGAATGGAATATGGAATGGAATGTGGAATGGAATGGAATGGAATGTGGAATGTAAGGTGGAATTTAATGGAATGTGGAACGGAACGTGGAATGCAATGGAATGGAATGTGAAATAGAATGGAATGGAATGTGGAATGGAATGGAAGGGAACATGGAATCGAATGTGGAATGGAATGCAATGCAATGTGGAATGGAATGGAATGGAATGGAGAGTGGAATAGAATGGAGTGGAATGGAATGCAATGGAATGGAATGAGGAATGCAATGGAATGGAATGGAGTGTGGACTGGAATGGAAAGGAATGTGGAATGGAATGGATTGGAATGGAAAGTGGAATGGAAAGGATTGGAATGGAATGTGGAATGGCTAGAATGGAATGTGGAATGGAATGAGGATTGGAACGTGGAATGGAATGTGGAATGGAATGATGTGGAATATGGAATGGAATGTGGAATGGAATAGAGAGGAATGTGGAATGGAAAGTAATGGAATGAGGAATGGAATGTGGAGTGGAATGATATGGAATGTGGAATGGTAAGTGGAGTGGAATTAAATGGAATTTGGATTGGAATGGAATAGAAAGTGGAATGGAAAGTGGAATGGAATGTGTAATGGAACGTGGAATGTAATGAAATGGAAATTGGAATGGAATGGAATGGAATGTGGAATTGAATGCAATGGAATGTGGAATGGAATAGAAGGGAATGAAATGGAAATTAGAATGGAATGCAAAGGTATGTGGAATGGAATAAAAGTGAATGTGGAAAGGAATGGAATGGATTGCAATGTGGACTGGAACGGAACGGAATGTGTCATGGAATGTGGAATGGAATGTGGAAAGGAAATTAGTGCAATGTAGAAAGGAATCTGGAAAGGAATAGAGTGGAATGTGGAATGGTATGGAATGGAGAGGAAAGTGGAAACGGACACAATGGAATGTGGAATGGAATGTGGAACGGAATAGAATGGAATATGGAATGGAATTGAATGGAACGAGGAATGGAACGTGGAATGGAATGTGGAATGGAATGGAATGGAATGTGGAATGGAATGGAGTGGAGTGGTTTACGGAATGCAATGGAATGGGATGTGTAATGGAAAGAATAGAATGTGGAATGGAATGGAGTGGAATGTCGAATGGAATTGAATGGAATGAGGAATGGAAAGGAATAGAGTCTAATGTCAAATAGAAATGACTGGAATGAGGAATGGAACGTGGAATGGAATGTGGATTGGAAAGAAGTGGAATGTGGAATGGAATGTGGTACGGAATGGAATCAAATGTGGAATGGAATGTGAAATGGAGTGGAATAAAATTTGGAATTGAACGTGGAATGGATCATAGAATGGAATGGAAAGGAACGTGGAGGGTAACATGGAATGGAACGTGGAAAGGAACGTGGAATTTAATGGAATGCAATGTGGAATGGAATGGAATGGAAGGTAGAATGGAATGGAATGGAATGTGCAATGGAATCAAATGGAACGGAATGGAATGTGCTATTTAATGGAATGGAATGTGGAATGGAATTGAATGGAATGTGATATTCAATAGAATGGAGTGTGGAATGGAATGGAATGTAATTGGGAATGGAATGTGGAATGTAAAGGAATGGAATGTGGAATGTAATGGAATGGAAAGTGGAATGGAATGGAATGAAATGTGGAATGGAAGGTGGAATGGAATGAAGAGGAATGTGGAGTGGAAAGTGGTATGGAATGTGGAAAGGAATGGATAGGAATGTGGAATGGAATGGAATGGATTGGAATGTGGAATGGAATGGAAGGGAAAGTGGAATGCAATGTGGCATGGAATGAAATGGAATGTGGAATGGAATGGAATGGAAAGTAGAATGTAATGGAATAGAATGTGGAACGTAATGGAATGGAAAGTGGAATGTAATGGAAAGGAATTTGGAACGCAATGGAATGGAAAGTGGAATGTAATGGAATGCAATGTGGAACGGAATGGAATGGAAAGTGGAATGGAATGTGCAATCGAACGTGGAATGGAACGTGGAAAGGAATGGAATGGAACATGGAAAGGAATGGAATGGAATGTGGAATGGTTTGCAATGGAATGTGGAATGGAATGGGAATTGATATAGAACTTAATGGAATTTTGAAAGGAATTGAATGGACGGGAAAGTGGAATGTAGAGGAATGAAATGTGGAATGGAATGTGGAAAGGAATGAAGTGGAATGTGGAATGGAATCCGGAATGGAATGGAGTGGAAAGTGGAAAGGAATGGAATGGAATGTGGAATGGAATGTGGAATGGAATGGAATGGTATGTGGATTGGAATGTTGAATGGAATGGAATGGAACGTGGAATTGAACGTGGAATGGAATGGGGAATGGAATGTGGACTGAATTGAACGGAGTATGGAATGGAATGTTTAATGGAATGGAATGGAATGTGGAATGGAAAGGAAGGGAATATGGAATGGAATGGAATGGAATGGATTGTGGAATGGAATGTAGAATGGAATGTGGAATGCAATGTGGAATGCTATGGAATGTGGAATGGAATGTGGAATGGAACGGAATGGAATGGAATGAATTGTGGAATGGAATGGAAATGAAAGGAAGGGAATGTGTAATGGAATGAAATGGAATGTGGAAAGGAATGGAATGGAACGGAATAAGGAATGGAGTGGAATGGAATGCGGAATGGACTGGAATGGAATGCAATTGAATGTGGAATGGAATGGAATGGAATGTGGATAGGAATCTGAAATTGCATTGAATGGAATGCGGATTGGAATATGGAATGGAAAGGAATCAAATTTTAATGGAATATGGAATGGAATGTGGAATCGAATGTGGAAAGTAATGGAATGCAATGTTGAATGCAATGTAGAATGGAACGAAATGGATTGTGGAATGGAATGCAGTGGAATGCGGAACGGAATGTGGAATGGAATGGAGTGGAGTGAGGAACGGAATGGAAATTAATGAGGAATGGAATGTGGAATAGAATGGAATGCAATTTTGAATGGAATGTAGAATGGAATGTACTGGAATGTGAATTCAAATGGAGAGGAATGCGGAATGGAATGTGGAATGGAATGGAGTGGAGTGAGGAATGGAATGGAGTGGAATGTGGAATGGAAAGTGGAATGGAATGTGGAATGGAAAGTGGAATGGAATGTGAAATGGAATGGAATGGAACGAGTAATACTATGGAATGGAATGTGGAATGCAATGGAATGAAACGCGAAATGGAACGTGGAATGGAATGGAATGGAAAGTGGAATGCAATGGACTGAAATGTGGAATGGAACGTCGAATGGAAAGGAATGGAATGTGGAATGGAATGGAAGGGAATGTGGAAGGGAATGGAACGGAATCTGGAATGGAATGGAATGGAATGAGGAATGGAACATGGAATGGAATGGAATGGAAAGTGGAGTGGAATGGAATGGAAAGTGGAGAAGAATAGAATGGAATGTGAAATGCTATGGAATGGAATGTAGAATATAATGTGCAATTGAATGTGTAATGGAATTGAATGGAATGCGGAATGGAATGGAATGCAATGTAGAATTGAATGTGGAATGGAATGCTGAATGGAATTCAACGAAAAGTGGAATGGAATGGAATGGAATGTAGAATGGAATGTGGAATGGAAAAGAATGGAATATGGAATGGAATGTGGTATGTAATGCAATGGTATGTGGAATGGAATGGAATGGAATGGAATGGAATGGAATTGAAGGGAATGAGGAATGGAAGGTGGAATGGAATGGAAAGGATTGTGGAATGTAATGGAATGGAATAGAATGTGGAATCGAATAGAATGGAATGTGAAACGGAATGGAATGGAATGTGAAAAGGAATGGAATGGAATGTGGAGTGGAATGGAATAGAATGAGGAATGGAAAGTGGATGAGAAAATGGAATGGAAAGTGGAATGGAACGTTGAACTGAACGTGGAATGGAAAGGGATGGAACATGGAGTGGAAACTGGAATGCAAAGTGGAATGGAACGTGGAATGGAATGGAATGGAAGGTGGAGAGGAAAGTGGAATTAAACGAGGAATGGAAGGTGGAATGGAAAGTGGAATGGAAGGTGGAATGGAATGAAATGCAATGAGGAATGCAATGCAAAGGAAGGTGGAATGGAATGGAATGGAATAGAATGTGGAATGGAATGGAATGGAATGGAATGGAATGGAATGGAATGTGGAATGGAATGGAATTGAAGGTTGAATGGAATCTAATCGAATGTGGAATGGAATGGAATGTAATAGAATTCAGAATGGAATGGAATGGAAAGTGGAATGGAATGGAATGGAATGGAATGCGGATTGGAATAGAGTGGAATGTGGAATGGAAAGAGAAACGGAATGGAATGAGATGTGGATTCGAATGAAATTGAATGCGGAAAGGAATGGAGTGGAATGTGGAATATAACGTGGAATGGAATGGAGTAGAATGTGGAATGGAATGGAATGAAATGCGGAATGGAGTGGAATGTGGACTGGAACGGAAAGGAATGGAATTGAATGTGAAAGGGGATGGAGTGGATTGTGGAATTGAATTGAATGGAATGTGCAAAGGAATTGAATGAATTGAAGAATGGAATGTGAAATGGAATGTGGAATGGGATTGAATGGAATGTGGAATGGGATTGAATGGAAAGTGGAATGGAATGGAATGCAATGGAGAATGGAATATGGAATGGAATGGAATGGAATTTGGAATGGAATGAGGTATGGAATGGAATGGAATGCAATGAATTGTAGAAAGGAATGGAATGGAATGGAATGGAATAGAATGGAATGGAATATGGAATGGAATGGAATGGAATGGAATGTGGAAAGGAATGGAATGGAATGGAATGTGGAATGCAATGGAATGGAATGGAATGGAATGGAACGTCGAATGCAATTGAATGGCATGGAATGTTATGTAATGGAATGGAATGCGTAATGGAATTTGGAATGGTATGGAAAGGAAAGTGCAATGGAATGGAATGGAATGGAATGTGGAATGGAATGGAATGAAACGTGGAATGCAATGGAATGGAATGTGAAAAGGAATGGAATGGAATGCGGAATGGAATGGAATGGAAAGTGAAAAGGAATGGAAAGGAATGTGGAAAGGAATGGAATGGAAAGTGGAATGGAATGGAATGGAATCTGGAATGGAATGGAATGGAATGAGGAATGGAACGTGGAATGGAATTGAATGGCAGGTGGAATGGAATGGAATGGAACGTAGAATGGAATGTGGAATGGAAAGTTGAATGGAATTCAACGGAAAGTGCAATGGAATGGAATGGAATGTAGAATGGAATGTGGAATGGAAAGGAATGGAATGTGGTATGGAATGTGGTATCGAATGGAATGGTATGTGGAAAGGAAAGGAATGGAATGGAATGGAATGGAATTCAAGGGAATGAGGAATGGAATGTGGAATGGAATAGAATGGAATGTGGAATGGAATGGAATGGAATATGAAAAGTAATGGAATGTAAGGTGGAATGGAATGGAATAGAATGAGGAATGGAATGTGGAATGGAAAGTGGAAAGGAAAGTGGAATGGAACGTGGAATTGAAAGTGGAATGGAAAGGAATGGAACGCGGAGTGGAAACTGCAATGGAACGTGGAATATAACGTGGAATGCAATGGAATGGAAGGTGGAGTGGAAAGTGGAATGGAAGGTGGAACGGTATTGAAAGGAATGTGGAATGGAATGGAATGGAATTTAGAATGGAATGTGGAAAGGAAAGGAATGGAATGTGGAAAGGAATGTGATATGGAGTGGAATGGAATGTGGATTGGAATGGAATGGATTGTACAATGGAATGGAATGGAATGGAATGGAATGGAATCGAATGGAATGTGTAAAGCAATGGATTGGAATTGAAAGGAATGGAATGGAATAGAAGGGAATGCGGAATTGAAAGTGGAATGTAATGGAAAGAAATGTGGAAGGGAAATGAATGGAATGGAATGTGGAATGAAATGGAATGTGGAATGGAATGGAATGTGGAATGGAATGGAATGGAAAGTGGAATAGAATGAAATGGAATGTGAAAAGGAATGGAAAGGAATGTTAAATGGAATGGAATGGAATCTGAAAAGGAATGGAATGGAATGGAATGTGGAATGGAATATTACGGAATGTGGAATGGAAAGGAATAAAAAGAGGAATGGAACGTGGAATAGAATGGAATGGAATGTGGAACGGAATATGGAATGGAATGGAATGGAACGTGGAATGGATCATGGAATGAAACATGGAATGGAAAGTAGAATGGAATGTGGAATGGACCGTGGAATGGAATGTGGAATGGAATGGAATGGAATGAGGAAAGGAATGCGGAATGGAATGAAATGTGGAATGAAACGTGGAATGGAATGGAATGGAATTTGGAATGGAATGGAATGGAATGTGAAATGGAATGGAATGGAATGTAAAGGAATGGAATGTGGAATGGAATGGAAGGGAATATGGAATGGAATGCGGACAGTAATGGAATGGAAAGGAATGGAATGTGGAATGGAATGGTAGGGAATTTCGAATGGAATTTGAAATGGAATTTAATGGAATGTGGAATGGAATGGAATGGAATGGAATGTGGAATGGAATGAAATATGGAATGGAATGGAATGGAATGCAAAGGAATGGAATGTGAAATGAAATGGAAGGGAATATGGAATGGAAGTTGGAATGGAATGTAATGGAATGGAAAGAAGTGGAATGTGGAAAGGAATGGACGGGATTTGGAATGGAATGTGGAATGGATTGGAATGTGGAAAGGAAGGGAATGGAAAGTGCAATGGAATTCAATGGAATTTGGAAAGGAATGGAACGGAATGTGGAATGGAACGTAGAATAGATCACGGAATGGAACGTGGAATGGAACGTGGAAAGGATTGTGGAATGGAACGTGGAATAGAATGTGGAATGGAATGGAATGGATTGTGGAATGGAATGTGGAATGGAATGGAAAGGGACATGGAATGGAACGTGGAAAGCAATGGAATGGATGGTGGAATGTTACGTGGAGTGTAATGCGGAATGGAATGTTGAAAGCTAAGGAATGCAATGTGGAATGGAATGGAATGTGGAACGGAAAATGGAATGGAAAGTAGAGTGCAACGTGCAAGGGAATGTGAAATGGAACGTGCAAAGGAAGGTAGAATGGACTGTGGAATGGATTGTGGTATGGAATGGAATTGAATATGGAATGCAATGGAATGGAATGCGGAATGGAATGGAACGGAATGTGAAATGGAATGGAATGGAATATGGAATGGAATGGAATGGAATGTGGAACGGAATGGATTTGAATGTGGAATGGAATGGAATGGAATGTAGAATACAATGGAAAGGATCGTGGAATGGAAAGTGCAGTGAAATTTGGAATGGAATGTAAAGAAACGTGGAATGGAACATGGAATGGAACACGGAATGGCATGGAATGGAATGGAATGGAATGGAATGGAATGGAATGGAATGGAATGTGGAATGGAATGCAATGGAATATAGAGTGGATTTGAATGGAATGTGGAATGGAATTTGGAATGGAATGGAATGGAATGGTACGTGGAATGGAATGCAATGTGGAATGGAATGGAATGTGGAATGGAATGGAATGCAATGTGGAATGGAATGGAAGGGAAGGAGGAATGGAATGGAATGGATTGTGGAATGGAAAGCAGGGTGGAAAGTAATGTGGAATGGTGTGCAATGTGGATTGGAATGGAATGGAATGTGGAATGGAAAGGAATGGAATGTGGAATGGAATGGAATGGAAAGTGGAATGGAATGGAATGGAACATGGAATGGAAGGTGCACTGGATTGGAATGCAATGTTGATTGGAAATTGGAATGGAATGGAATGGAATAGAATATGAAATGGAATGGAATGGAATATAGAATGGAACTGAGTGGAATGTAAAACCGATTTTGGAATGGATTGCAATGGAATGTGGAATGGAATGTGAAATGGAACGGAATGGAATGGAATGCGGAATGGAATAGAATGGAATGTGGAATGGAATGGAATGGAATATGGAATGCAATGGAATGGACTGTGGAATGGAATGGAATGGAAAGTGGAATGGAACGGAATGGAATTTGGAATGGAATGTGGAAAGTAATGTGGAATTGAATGGAATCTGGAATGAAACGGAATGGAATATGGAATGGATTGTGGATTGGAATGTGGAATGGAATGGAATGCAATCTGGAATGGAATGTGGAATGGAATGGAAATGAATGGGGATTGGAGTGCGGAATGGAATGGTGTTGAATGCAATGTAGTATGGAATGGAATGGAATGTGGATTGAAATGGAACGGAATGCAGAATGGAAAGGAATGGAATGGAATGGAATGCAATATGTACAGGAATGGAATGGAATGCAAGGTGGAATGGAATGGAATGCAACGTGGAATTGAATGGAATGGAATGTGAAATTGATTGGAATGGAATGTGGAATGGAATCGAATGGAACAGAACGGAATGGAAAGTGGTATGCAATGGAATGGAATATGAAATGGAATTGAATCGAATGGAATGTGGAATAAAAAGCCATGGAGAGTGGAATGAAATGTGGAATGGCATGGAATAGAATGTGGAATGGTATGGAATGGAACTTGGAATGGAATGTAAAATGGAATATGGAATGGAAGTTGAAATGAAACGGAATGGAATGCGAAATGTAATGGAATGGAACTTCGAATGCAATGGAATGGAATGTTGAATGGAATGAAATGGAACGTGGAATGGAATGGAATTGAATGTTATGTTATTAAATTGAATGAGTAATGAAAATGAATGTGCAATGGAATGGAATGGAATGTGGATTGGAATGATATGGAATGTGGACTCGAAAGGAATTCCATCTGGAATGGATTGGAATGGGGAATGGAATGGAATGGAATGTGGAATAGAATAGAATATAATGTGGAGTGGAATGGAATGGAATCTGAAATGGAATGGAATGCAAATTGGAATGGAATGGAAAGGAATGTGGAAGCACATGGAATAGAATGTGGAATGGAAAGGAAAGTGGAATGGAATGGAATGGAATGTGGAAAGGAATGGAATTGAATGTGAAATGGAAAGGAATGGAATGTGGAATGGAATGAGGAATGGAATGCAATGGAATGGGATGTGGACTGGATTTGAATGGAATGGAATAGAATGGAAATTGGAAAGGAATGCGTAATGGAATGGAATGGAATGTGTAATTGAATGGAATGCAATCTGGAAAGGATTGGAATGTGGAATGGAATGGAATGGAATGTGGAATGGAACTGAATGGAATGTGGAATGGAATGTGAAATGGAATGGAATGCAATGTAGAATGAAATGGACTGGAATTGAATGGAATGTGAAATGAAATGTGGAATGGCATGGAATAGAAAGTGGAATGGTCTGGAATGGAATGTGGAATGGAATCAGGAATGGAATTGAAGGGAATGTGCAATAGATAGGAATGGAATGGAACGGAATGGAATGGAATGGAATATGGAGTGGAATAGAATGGAATGAGGAATTGAATGGTAAGGAATGGAATGTGGAATAGAATATGGGGTGGAATGTGAAATGGAACGGAATGGAATGTGGAATGGAATGGAAAGGAATGTGCAATGAAATGGAATGGAATGGAATGTGGAACAGAATGGAATGGAATGTAATTTGGAATGGAACGTGGAATGGAATAGAATGGAACGTGAAATGGAATGTAGAATGGAATGGAATGGAATGAGGAATGCAATGTGGAATGGAATGAAATGCAATATGGAATAGAAGGGAATCGAACTTGGAATGGAATGGAATGCAACGTGGGATGGAATGGAATGTAAAATGGAGTGGAATGGAATAGAATTGTATGGACTGGAATGGAAAGAGGAATAGAATGGAATGTGCAATGGAATGCAATGGAATGTGGATTGGAATGGAATGAAATGTGGAATGGAATGGAATAGAATGTGGAATGAAATGAAATGCAAACTGGAATGGAATTTGCAATGGAATGGAATTGAACATGGAATGGAATAGATTGGAAAGTGGCATGGAATGGAAGGGAATGTGGAATGGATTTTGGAATGGAATGGAATGTGGAATGGAATGAAACGTGGAATGGAATGGAATGTGGAATGGAATGGAATGCAATCTGGAATGGAAATGAATGTGGAATGGAATGGAATGGAATGTGGAATGGAATGGAAGGGAAGGTGGAATGGAATAGAATGGAATGTGGAATGGAATGGAAGGGAATATGGAATGGAATGGAATGGAATGGAATGTGGAATGCAATGTCATGAAATGTGGAATGGAATGGAGTGGAATGTGGAGTGGCACGGAATGGAGTGGAATGTGAAATGCAATGAGGCATGGAACGGAATAGAATGGAATGTAATGGAATGTGGAATGGATTGAACGGAATGTGAAACTCAATGGTATGGAATGTGGAATGGAATAGAGTGGAAAGTGGAATGGAATGGAATGTGGAATGGAATGGAATGGAATGTGAAAAGGAATGTGGAATGAAACACAAGGGAAGGTAGAATGGAATGGAATTTATGTGGAATGGAACATGGAATGGAATGGAATGGAATGGAACGTGGGCAGGGACGTAGAATGGAATGGAATGGAACGTGGAATGGAATATGGAATGAAAAGTGGAATGGAACGTGAAATGGAAAGTGGAATGGAAAGAGTAATGTGGAATGGAATGTAATGGAATGTGGAATGGAATGGAATGGAATTTGGAATGTAATGGACTGGAATGTGGAATGTATTGGAACAGAATGTGGAAAGGAATGTGGAATGGAATGGAATGTAATGTGGAATGAAATGGAATGCAATGTGGAAGGGAATGAAATGGAATATGAAATGGAAATCGGAAGGGAATGGAGTGGAATGGAAGGGAATGTGAAATGGAATGTAAAGGAATGGAATTGAACGTGGAATGGAATGTCATGTAATGTTGAATGGAATTGAATGTGGAATGGAATGTCATGTAATGTTGAATGGAATTGAATGGAATGTGCAATGGAATGGAATGGAATGAGGAATGCAATGTGGAGTGGAATGGAATGGTATGTAAAATAGAATAGAATGGAATGGAATACGGAATGGAATGAAACTGACTGGAATGAGGAATGGAATGTGGAATGGAATGGAATGTGAAACGGAATGGAATGACAAGTGGAATGGAATGGAATAGAACGTGGAATTGAATGGATTGAAACGTGGAATTGAATGGATTGAAACGTGTAATGGAAGGGAATTGAATGTGGAATGGATTGGAGTGTAAAGTTGAATGAAATGGAATGGAATGTGGAATGGAATTGTTTGGAATGAAATGTGGAAAGGAATGGAATGGAATGGAATGTGGAAAGGGATGGAATGGACAGGAATGTGGAATGGAATGAGGAATGGAAAGGAATCGAATGGAATGGAAAGGAATGGAATGGAATGGAAAGTGGAATGGATGCAGTGGAATGGAATGGAACGTGGATTGGTATGGAATGGAACATGGAATGGAATGGAAAGTAACGTGGAATGGAATGGAAAGAAATTTGGAATGGAATGGAAAACAAGCTAAAACTGAATGGATTGGGGAGGAATGTGGAATGGAATGGAATGCAATGTGGAATGGAATGCAATGGAATGTGTAATCGAATTGAATGGAGTGTAAAATGAAATGGAATGGAATTTGGAATGGAATGTGGATTGAAATGGATTGGAATGTGGAATGGAATGTGGAAAGGAATATCGAATGGAATGTGGAATGGAATGTCGAATGGAATGGAATGGAATGGAACGTGGAATGGAAAGCAATGGAATGGTATGGCATGGAATTGAATGAGGAATGGAATGGAATGCAGAATGGAATGGAAAGGAATGAGGAATGGAATGGAATGGAATGGAATGTGGGATGGAATGGAATGGAATGTGGGATGGAATGGAATGGAATGTGGAATGGAAGGGAATAGAATGCGGAATGGAATGGAATGGAATGTGGAATGAAAGGGAATCGAATGTGGAAGGGAATGAAATGGAATATGTAATGAAATTTGGAAGGGAATGGAATCGAATGGAAGGGAATGTGGAATGGAATGGAATGGAATGGAATGGAATGGAATTCAATGTGGAATGGAATGTCCTGTGTCCTGTAACATGGAATGGAATGGAATGGAATGTGGAATGGTATGCAATGTAATGTGGAAAGCAATGTGGAATGGAGAGTAATGGAATGGAACAGAAAGTGAAAAGGAATGGAATGGAGGAGTGCAAAGTGGATTGGCATAGAATGGAATGTGCAATTGAATGAGGAATGGAATGGGTAATGGAATGAAGTGGAATGTGGAATAGAATGTGAAATGGAATGTGGAATGGAATGGAGTGTAACGTGGAATGGAATAAAATGTAGTGCAATGTGGAATGGAATGGAATGGAATGTGTAATGTAATGGAATGGAATGGAATGTGGAATCGAAAGTGGAATCGAACTTGGAATGGCATGGAATGGAAAGTGGAAGGGAATGGAATGGAAACTGGAATGGAATGCAACGGAACGTGGAGTGGAATGGAATGGAAAGAAATGCAAGTTGAAATAGAATCGAAAGGAATTTTGAATGGAATGGAATGGAATGGAATGTGGAATAGAACGGAATGGAATGTGTAATGGAATGTGGAATGGAAGGTGGAAACGAATAAATTAGAATGTGAAATGGAATGTGGAACCAAATGGAATGGAATATTAAATGGAATGTGGAATGGAATATGGAATGGAAAGTGGAATGGAAGGTGGAAAGGAAAGTGGAATGGAACGTGGAAAGGAATGGAATGGAATGTGCAATGTATCAGAATGGACTGGTATGTGGAATAGATACACATTCCACATTGAACGTGGAATGGAACATGGAAGGAAACGTGGAATGGAAAGTGAAATGAAATGTGGAATTGAATGGAATGCAACCTGTAATGGAATGGAATGCAATGTGGATTGGGTGGAATGGCATTTGGAAAGGAATGGAAAGGAATGTGGACTGGAATGGAATGTGGAGTGGAATGGAATGGAATTGAATGTAATGTGAAATTGAATGGAATGGAATGTGGAATGAAGTGTGGAATGGAATGGAATGGAATGTGGATTAGAAAGGAATGGAATGGAATGGAATGTGAAATTGAATGGAATGGAATGTGGAATGAAATGAGGAATGGAATGGAATGGAATGCGCATTGGAAAGGAATGGAATGGAATGCAATGTGAAATGGAATAGAATGGAATGTGAAATGGAATGGAATGGAAGGGAACATGGAATGAATGTTGAATGGAATTCAATGGAATGTGGAAGGGAATGGAATGGAATGTGGAATGGAAAGGAAATGAAAGTGGAATGAAATGTGTAATTGAATGTGGAATGGAACGTGGAAGGGAATGGAATGGAATGTGGAATGGAAAGGAAATGAAAGTGGAATGAAATGTGTAAATGAATGTGGAATGGAACGTGGAATGGAATGGACTGGAACGTGGAATGGAAAGGAATGGAATGTGGAATGGAATGAAAAGGAATGTGGAATGCAATGGAATGGAATGAAATGGAAATTGAAAAGGAATGGATTAGAATGGGCAATGGAATGGAATGGAATGGAATGTGGAATGGAATGGAATGGAGGGTGGATTGGATTGGAATGGAATAAAATGGAAATTGAAAAGGAATGGGATGGAATGTGCAATGGAATTGAATGGAATGCGGAATGGAATGGAATGGAAGGTTTAATGGAGCAGAACGGAATGTGGAAGGAATGTGGAATGGAATGGGGAAATGAATGAGTTTGAATGTGGAATGGAATGTGGAATGGAATGGAGTGGAATGTGGAATGGTTTGGAATGGAGTGGAATGTGGAAAGGAATGGAATGGAATGTGGATTGGAATTCGGAGTGGAAAGTGTAATGGAATGTGGAAAGGAATGAATTGGAACGTCGAATGGAACATGGAATGGAATGGAGTGGAATGTGGAATGGTATGGAATTTAGAGGAATGTGGAAAGGAGTGGAATGGAATGTGGAATGTAATGTGGAATGGAATGGAAATTAATGTCGAATGGCAGGTGCAATGAAATGGAATAGAACGTGGAATGGAAAATGGAATGGAATGTGGAAAGTAATGTGCAATGAATGGAATGGAATATGGAATGGAATGTGGAATGGAATAGAATGGAATATGGAATGTAATGGAATAGAATGGAAGGTGGAATGGATTGTACAATGGAACGTGGAATGCACTGTGGAATGGAATGGAATAGGGAAGGGAATGAGGAACGGAATGGAATGGAATGGAATGCAATGTGGAATGGAATGAGGAATGGAATGGAATATGGAATGCAATGGAATGGAAAGGAATGTGGAATGGAATGGAATGGAAAGGAATGGAATGTGTAATGGAATGAAACCGAATATGGAAAGGAATGGAAAGGAATGGAATGGAATGAAGTGCAAAGCGGAATGGAATGGAAAGGAATGGGAAATGCAATGCAACATAATGTGGAATGGAATGGAATGGAAATTGGAATGGAATGTGTAATGGAACTGAATGGAACGCGGAATGGAATGCAGAATGGAATGGAATGTGGAATCGAATGTGACAAAGAATGGAAGGAAAAGTGGAATGGAATGTAGAATGGAATGTGCAATGGAATGGAATGCAACGTGGAATGGAATGGAATGGATTGTGCAATGGAATGGAATGGAATGTGCAATGGAATATGGAATGGAATGGACTTGAATGTGGAATGGAATGGAATTGAATGCGGAATGGAATGGAATGTAGATTGGACTGGAATGGAAAGGAATGGAATGGAATTTGGAATGGAATGGAATATGAAATGGAATTGAATGGAATTTGAAATGGAATGGAATGGAATGTAGACTGGAATGTGGAATGGAATGTGGAACGGAATTGAATGGAATGTGGAATGGAATGGAATGGAATGCAGAATGGAACGGAATGGAATCTGCAATTGAATGTGGTATTTAATAGAATGGAAACTGGAATGGAATGGAAAGGATTGTGTAATGGAAACGAATGGAATACGGAATAGAATGGAATGAAATGGAATGTGGTAAGGAATGGAATGGAATGTTGAATACAATGGATTGGAATGGAATGGAAAGGAAGGGAATGTGGAATGGAATGTGGAATGTATTGGAAAGGAATGTAGAATGGAATAGAATGGAATGGAATATGAAATGTAATGGAATGGAATGTGGAATGGAATGGAATGGAAAGAGGAATGGAATGTGGAATGGAATGGAATGGAAAGAGGAATGGAATGGAATGGAATGTGGAATGGAATGGAATGGAATTTAGAATGGAATGGAAAAGAATGCAATGGAATGTGGAATGGTATCGAATGTGGAATGGAATGTGGTATGGAATGCAATGGAATGTGGAATGTAATGAAATGGAATGGAATATGGAATCGAACGGAATTGAATGGAATGCGGAATGGAATGGAATGGAATGGAGAGGAATGGAATGGAATGGACAGGAATGCGGAATGGAAAGTGGAATGGATTGGAAAGGAATGGGGAATGGAATGGAAAGGAAGGGAATGTGGAATGGAATGCAATGGAATGTGGAAAGGAATGGAAAGGAATGTGGAATGGATGTTGGAATGGAATGGAATGGAACGTGGACTGGATCGTGGAATGGAACGTGGAAATGAAAGTGAAAGGAATATGGAATGGAACGTGGAACGGAACGTGGAATGGAATGTGGAATGGAATGGAATAAAATTGAATGTGGAATGGAATGGAATGGAATGTGTAATGGAAGGTGGAATGGAACAGAATGGAATGTGGAATGGAATGTAATGGGATGTGGAATGGAATGGAATGAAATATGGAATAGTATGTGGAATGGAATGGAATGGAATGTGAAATGGAATGGAACGGAAGGTGGAATGCAATGTGAAATGGAACGAGACGGAATGGAATGGAATGTGGAATGGAAAGGAATAAAATGTGGAATGGATTGTGGAATGCAATTTAATGGAATGTGAAATGGAATGGAATGGAATGAAATGGAATGTGGAATGGAATGGAATGGAATATGGAACGGAATGGAATCTGATGTTACATGTAATGGAATGGAAGTTGGAATGGAATGGAATGCAGTGGAAAGTGGAATGGAATGGAATGGAATTTCGAATGGAATGGAAAGGAATGTGGAATGGAATGCAATTGAACGTGGAAAGGAATGGAATAGAATGTGTAATGTAATGTGAAATGGAATTGATTGGAATGCGGAATGGAATGTGTAATGTAATGGAATGGAATTTGGAATGGAATGTGGAATCAAAAGTGGAATGCAATGTGGAATGGAATGGACTGGAATGCAAAGTGGAATTGAATGTGGAATGCAATGGAATGCAATGTGGAATGCAAAGTGAAATGGAATGGAGAGGAATGGAATAGAATGTGGAATGGAATGTGGAATGGAATGGAATGTGGAATAGAATGTGGAATGCAATGGAATGGAATGTAGAATGGAATGTGGAATTGAAGGTGGAATCGAATGCAATGGAATGTGGAATGTAATGCAGAAAGGAGTGGAATGGATCTTTGAATGGACTGTGGTGTGGAATGTGAAAGGGAATGGAATGGAAGGTGGAATGGAACGTGGAATGCAATGTGGAATGGAACGTGGAATGGAAAGTTTAACGGAATGTGCAATGTGATGGAATGGAATGTGTAATGGAATGGAATGGAAGGTGGAATGGAATGGAATGGAATGTGATATGTAATGGAATGTGAAATGGAATGGAATGGAATGGAATGTGGAATGGAATGGAATGGAATGGAATGGAATGTGGAATGGAATGGATCGGGATGTAAATTGGAATGGAATGGAAGGTGGAATGGAATGGAATGGAGTGGAAAGTGAAAAGGAATGAATGGAATGTGGAATCGATGTAGAATAGGATGTGGAATGGAATGTGGAATGGAACAGAATGTAATGTGGAAAGGAAAGGAATATAATGCGGAATGTTGTGGAATAGAATGTGGAATGTAATGGAATTGAAAGTGGACTGGAATTTACTGAAATGGAATGGAACGTGAAATGGAATTGAATGGAATGTGGCATGTAATTTTATGGAATTTGCAGTGGAATGGAATGGAATGTGGAATGGAAAGTAATGCGAACGAATTTGGAATGGAATGGAAAGGAATGTGGAATGGAATGTGTTATGGAATGGAATGGAATGTGGAATGGAATGTGGAATGGAAAGGAATGGAAAGGAATGGAATGTGGAATGAAATGTAATATGTAATGGAGTGGAATGGAATGTGGATAGGAACGAAATGTGGAATGGAGTGGAAGGGAAATTGGATGGGAATGTGGAATGCAATGGAATGGAATGTGGAATGATATGTGGAATGGAAAGGAATAGAACGTGGAATGGAATGTGGAATGGAATATGGAATGGAATGTGGAATGGGATAGAAAGAAATGTGGAATGGAATGGAATGGAATGGAATGTGGAATGGAATGGAACGGAGTGCAATGTGGAACGGCATGGAATGGAATGTGGAATGGAATGAAGAGGAATGTGGAGTGGAATCAGGAATGGAATGTGGAATGGAATAGAGTGGAATGTGGAAAGGAATGGAATGGACAGGAAGTGGAATGGAATGGAATGAGAAATGGAATGTGGAATGGAATGAATTGGTATATGGAATCAAATGTGGAATGGAATGGAATGGAATGGAATGGAATGGAATTTAGTGGAATGTGGAATGGAATGCAGAATGCAATGTGGAATACAATGTGGAATGAAATAGAATATGCAATGGAATGTGGAATGGAATGGAATATAGTGAAATGGAATCTGGGATGGAATGTGGAATGGAAGGAAATGGAATGGAATGTGGAACGGAATTGAATGGATTGGAATGTGGAATGGAATGTAGTGCAAAGGAATGGAATGTGTAATAGAATGAATGTGTAATGGAATGGAATGGAATGTGGAATGGATTATGAAGTGGAATGAAATGGAATATGGAATGGAATGTGTAATGGAATGGAATGGAATGTGGAATGGAATGGAGTTTACTGGAATGTGGAATGGAATGAAGAATGGAATGTGGAATACAATGTGGAATGGAATGGAATATGGACTCATATGTGGAATGGAATGGCATATAATGGAATGGAATCTGGGATGGAATGTGGAATGGAATGGAATGGAATGGAATGTGGAATGGATTGCAATGGATAGGAATGGAATGCGTAATGGAATGAAAGGTAATGTGGAAAGAAACGGAATGGAACGGAATGGAATGGAATGGAATGGAATGGAATGCGGAATGGAATGGAATGGAATGCGTAATGGAATGCAACTGAATGTAGAATGAAATGCAATGTAATATGGAAAGGAATTTAATTTAATGGCAGAGAATACGGAATGGAATGGAATGAAATACGGAATGGAATGCAATGGAAGGTGGAATGGAATGGATTGGAAAGTGTAATGGAATGTGAAATGGAATTGAATGGAATGCGGAATGGAAAGTGGAATGGAATGGAATGCAATTTGCAATGGAATGTGTAATGCATTGTGGAATGGAATATGGAAAGGAATGGAATGCAATCTGGAATGGAAAGAAGAATGGAATTTGCAAGGGAATGGAATGCAATGTGAAAGTGAATGGAATGCATTGTGCAATGGAATGGAATGGAATCTGGAAAGGAATGTAGAATGGAATGGACAGCATTGTGAAATGGAATGGAATGGAATGTGTAATGGAATGGAATGGAATGTTTAATGGAATGGAATGGAATGTTGAATGGAATGTGGAATGGAGTGGATTGAAATTTGGAATGGAAAATGGTATGGAATGTAAGGGAATGTGGAATGGAATGGAATGGAATGGAATTGACTGTGTAAGGCAATGTAAAGGAATGTGGAATGGTATGTGGAATGCAATGAAGTGGAATGGAATGGAATTCAATGGAATGTGGAATGAAATGGAATGGAAAGCATAATGGAATGTGGAACGGATTGCAATTGAATATGGAATGGAATGTGGAATGCATTGGAATGGAATGTGGAATAGAATGTGGAATGAAGCATGGAATGGAATCGAATGGAATGTGGAATGGAACATGCAAAGGAACGTGGAATGGAACATGGAACCGAACGTGGAATGGAATGGAATGGAATGGAATGTGGAATGGAAAGGAACGGAATGTGGAATGGAATGGAATGTAATGTGGAATGGAATGGAATGACATGGAATGTGGAATGGAATGGAATTGAATATGCAGTGGAATGTGGAACGGAATGTGGAATGGAATTTGAAATGGAATGGAATGGAATGTGGAATGGAATGGAATGGAATGTTTAATGGAGTGGAGTGGAATGTGGAATGGAATGTGGAATAGAATGGAGTGGAATGTGGAATGTAACAGAATGGAACGTGGAATGGAATTTGGAGTGCAATGGAACGGAAAGTGGAATGGAATGTGCAATGGAATGAAATGGAATGTGTAATGGAATGTGGAAAGGAATGGAATGGAACGTGGAATGGAATGAGGAATATAATGTGGAATGGAATGTGGAATGGAGTGGAATGGAATGTGGAATTGAAAGTGGAATGGAACGTGGAATCGAATGTGGAATGGAATGTGGAGAGGAATGGAATGGATGGTGGAATGAAACGTGTAATGGAACGTGGAATGGAATGGAATGGAACGTGGAGTGGAAAGTGTAATGGAATGGAATGGAATGTGGAATGGAATGTGGAGTAGAAAGTTATGTGGAAAGGAATGTGGAATTGAATGGAATGGAATGTGGAATGGAATGGAATGGAATGTGGAATGGAATGTGGACTAGTAAGTTATGTGGAAAGGAACGTGGAATGAAAAGGAATGGAATGTGGAATGGAATGGAATGTAATGGAATGTGGAATGGAATAGAATGGAATGGAATGAAATGGAATGCAGAATGGAATGGAATGGAATGGAATGTGGAATGGAATGTTGAAGAGAAAGTGGAACGTAATGGAATGGAAAGGAATGGAATGGAATGGAAAGTGGAATGGGATGTGTAATCTAATGTGTAACCCAATGTGCAATGGAAAGGACTGGAATGTGGAATGGAATGGAATGTAAGGTGGAATAGAATGAAAAGGAATGTGGAATGGAATGGAGTAGAATGAAGTGGAAATTGAAATGGAATCGAATGGAATGTGGAATGGAATGGAACGGAATGCGGAATGGATTGGAATGGAATGGAATGGAATGGAAGTTGAAATGGAGTGAAATGTTATGTGGATAGGAATTTGAAATGGAATGTGGAATGGAATGTGGAATGTAACGGAGTGTTATGTGGAATGGTACGGAATGGAGAGGAGTGTGGAAAGGAATGGAATGGAATGTGGAAAGGAATGGAATGGAAAGTGGGATGGAATGTGGAATGTAATGGAATGGAACGTGGAATGAAACGTGGATAGGAATGTGGAATGTAATGTGGAATGAATGGAATGGAATATGGAAAGGAATGTGGAATGGAATGGAATGGAATGTGGAATGGAATGGATTGGAGTGGAATGTGGAATGGAACGTAGAATGGAAAGTAGAATGCACTGTGGAATGGAATGGAATATACAATAGAATGTAGAATGGAATGGAATGGAGTGGAATGGAAAGTGGAAGGCAATGAGGAATGGAATGGAATGGAATGGAATGGAATGTGGAATGGAATTGAATGGAATGGAAAGTGCAATGGAATGGAATGTAAAGGAATGGAATGTGTAATAGAATGAAACCGAATGTGGAAAGTATAGGAATGGAATGGAAGGTGGAATGCAATGAAATCAAACGAAATGGAATGGAATGCAGAATGGAATGGAAAGGAATGCGAAATGGAATGCAATTCAATGTGAAATGTAATGGAATGGAATGTGGAATTGAATGTGAAATGGTATTGAATGGAACGTGGAATGGAATGTGGAATGGAATGGAATGGAATTTGGATTGGATTGTGGAATGGAAAATGGAATGGAATGTGACAAGGAATGCAATACAAAGTGGAATGGAATGTAGAATGGAATGTGCAATGGAATGCAATGCAATGTGGAATTGAATGGAATGGATTGTGTAATGGAAGAGAATGGAATGTGCAATGGAAGGTGGAATGGAATGGACTGGAATGTGGAATGGAATGGAATAGAAAGCGGAATGGAATGGAATGCTATTTGGACTGGAATGGAAACGAATGGAATGAAAAGTGGAATGGAATGGAAGGTGGAATGGAATTGAATGGAATGTCTAATGGAATGGAATGGAATGTAGAATGGAATTTGGAATGGAATGTGGAATGGAATAGAATGGAATGTGGAAAGGAATGGAATGGAAGGTAGAATGGAATGTGCAATGGAATGGAATGGAAGGTGGAATGGAATGTGGTATGGAAAGGAATGGAAAATGGGTTGGAACGGAATGGATTGGGGAATGGAAAGGAATGGAAAGGAATGGAATATGGAATGGAAAGGAATGGAATGGACTGTGGAATGGAATGGAATGGAATGTGGAATACAATGGATTGGAATGGAATGGAATGGAATGGAATGGAATGGAAGGGAAGGAAATGCGGAATTTAATGTGGAATGGATTGGAAAAGAATGTGGAATGGAATGGAAAGGAATGGAATGTTGAAAGGAATGCAATGGAATGTGGAATGGAATGGAATGGAATGTGAAAAGGAATGGAAAGAAATATGGAATGGAATGGAATGTGAAAATAAATGGAATGGAATGTGGAAAGGAATGGAATGGAATGTGCAATGGAATGTGTAATGGAATGGAGTGGAATGTGAAATGGAATGTGGAAAGGAATGGAGTGGAGTGTGGAATGGAACAGAATGGAATGCGGAATGGAATGGAATTGAAAGTGGAATGAAAGGGAATGGAATGTGGAATGGATTGTGGAATGATATGGAATGGAATGTGGAATGGAATGTGGAATGGAATGTGGAATGGAATAGAATGGAATGTGGAATGGAATGAGGAATGGAATGAGGAATTGAACGTGGAATGGAATGCGGAATGGAATGTGGAATGGAATGAGGAATGCAATGGAATGGAATATGGAATTGAATGGAAAGGAGCCGAATGGGGAATAGATTGGAATTGAATGAGGAATGGAATGTGGAATGAAATGTGTTATGGAATCGTTTTAAAAGTGGTATGGAATGACGAATGGAAGGAAGTGGAATGTGGAATGGAATGTGCAATGGGATGCAATGGAATGTGGAATGCAATCGAATGGAATACGAATTGGTATGGAATCGAATGGAATGTGGAATGCAATGGAATGGAAAGGAATGTGGAATGGAATGGAATGGAATGTGGAATATAATGGAATGGAATGAAATGTGGAATGGAAAGGAAAGGAATGTGGAATGGTATGTGGAATTGAATAGAATGGAAGGTGAATAGAATGGAATGGAGTGTGGAATGGAATGGAATGGAATGTGAAAAGGAATGTGAAAGGGAATGGAATGAGGAATGGAATGGAATGGAAAGTGGAATGCAATGTGGAATGGAATGGAATGGAATGTGAAATGGAATGGAATGGAATGTGGAATGCAATTTGGAATGGAATGGAATGGAAAGGAATGGAATGTGGAATGGAATGTGGAATGTGGAATGTGGAATGGAATGGAATGGAATGAAATGTGGAATGGAATGGAATGGAATGTGGAATGGTATGTGGAGCTGAATAGAATGGAATGTGAAAAGAATGGAATGGAATTTGGAATGGAATGAAATGTAATGTGAAAAGAAATGTGAAAGGGAATGGAATGTGGAATGGAATGGAATGGAATGTGAATTGCAATGTGGAATGGAATGGAATGGAATGTGAAATGGAATGGAATGGAATGTGAAATGGAATGGAAAGGAATGGTGAATGCAATTTGGAATGGAATGGAATGGAAAGGAATGCAATGTGGAATGGAAAGGATGGGAAAGTGGAATGGAACGTGGAATAGAATGGAATGGAATGTGGAATGGAGACGAAAGGAAAGTAAAATACACTGGAATGTAATATGAAATCAAATGGAATGGAATGGAAGGTGGAATGGAATGGAACAGAATGGAATGTGGAAAGGAATGTAATGGAAAAGAATGGAATTGAATGGAATGTGCAGTGGAATGGAATGCAATGTGGAATGGAATTGAATGTAATGTGGAAAGGAATGTAATAGTATAGAATGGAATGGAATGGAAAGTGGAATGGAATGGAATGGAAAGTGGAATGCAATGGAATGGAATGTGGATCAGAATATGGAATGGAATGGAATGAAATGTGGAAAGGAAAGTGAAATGGAATGGATTGGAATGGAATATGGAATGGAATTAATGGAATGGAATGTGGAATGGAATGCGGAATGGAAAGGAGATGAATGAGAAAAGGAATGGAAGGGAATGGAATGGAATATGGAATGGAATGGAATATGGAATGGAATGGAATCGGATATGAAATGGAATGGAATGGAAGGTGGAATGGAATGGAATGGAGTGGAAAGTGGTATGGAAAGGAATGGAATGTGGAATGGAATATAGAATGGAATGTGGAAAGGAAAGTGGAATGCAATGAAATGTGGAATGGATTTGAATGTAAGGGAACGGAATGGAATGACGAATTGAATGGAATGGAATGTGTAATGGAATGGAATGATATGTGGAATGGAATGGAATGTAATGCAACGTGGAATGGAAAGGAATTGAATGGAGTGGAATGTGGAATAGAATGGGATGGAAAGTGGACTGGAATGGAATGGAATGCACTGTGGAATGGAATAGAATTGAATGGAGTGGAATGTGGAATGGAATGCACTGTGGAATGGAATAGAATTGAATGGAGTGGAATGTGGAATGGAATGCATTGGAATGTGGAATGTAATGGAATGTAATGTGGACTGGAATGTAATGGAAGGGAATGTGCAATGGAAGTGAATGGAAAGTGGAATGGAATTGAAGGGAATTTGGAATGGTATGGAATGGAATGTCGAATGGAATGCAAAGGAATGTGGAATGGATGTGGACTGGAAAGGAATGGAATGTGGAATGGAATTGAATGGATTGCAGAATGGAATGTAGAATGGATTGGAATGGATTGCAGAATGGAAAGTAATGGATTGGAATGTGGAATGGAATGGAATGGAATGTAGAATGGAATGTGGAACGGAATGGAATGGAAAGCAGAATGAAATGTGGAATAGAATTAAATGGAAAGTGGAGTGGAACGTAGGATGGAATGTGGAATGGAATGTGGAATGGAATGGAAGGGAATATGGAATGGAATGTGCATTGGAATAGATTGGAATGTGGAACGGAATGTGGAATGGAATTGAATGGAATGTGGAATAGTACGTGGAATGGAACATGGAACGGAACGTGGAATGGAATGTTGAATGGAATGTAGAATGGAATGAGGAATGCAATGGAATGGAATGTGGAATGGAATGGAATGGAATAGAGTGGAATGTGGAATGGATTGGAATGGAATGAGGAATGGAATGTGTAATGGAATGTGGAGTGATATAGAGTGGAGTGTGGAATGGAACAGTATGGAATGTGCAACGGAATGGATTGGTACCTGGAATGGAATGGAATGGAATGTGGAATGGTTTGTGGAAAGATATGGAATGGAAGGTGGAATGGAAGGTGGAATGGAATAGAATGGAATGTGGAAAGGAATGTGGAACAGAAAGAGGAATGGAACGCGGAATGGAATGCGGAATTGAATGTGAAATGGAATGAGGAATGGAATGGAATGGAATGTGGAATGGAATGCAATGGATTGGAATGTGGAACGGATTGGAATGGAATGAGGAATGGAATGTGTAATTGAATGTGGAATGGAATGGAGAGGAATGTGGAATGGAAGGTGGAATGGAATGGAATGGAATCTGGAATGGAATGGAATGGAATGCGGAATGGAATGTCTAATGGAACAGAATGGATAATGGAATGAAACGTGGAATGGAATAGAATAGAATGGAATGAGGAATGGAAATGAATGGAATGTGGAATGGAATTGTCTGGAATGGAATGGAATTTGAAACGGAATGGAATGGAATGCGGAATGGAATGGAATGTAATCTGGAATGGAATGTGGAATGGAATGTGGAAAGAATGTGGACTGGAATGGAGTGGAAAGTGGAATGGAAGGGAATTGAATGGAATTTGGAATTCAAGATGGAATGGATTGGAAACAAATGTGGAACGGAATGTAGAATGGAGTGTGGAATGCAATGGAAAGGAATGTGTAATGGAACGTGAAATGGAATGTGGAATGGAACGTGGAATAGAACATTCAATGGAATGGAATGAGGCATGGAATGCAAAGGAATGTAGAATGGAATGAAATATAATGGAATGGAATGTGCAATGGATTTGAATGGAATGTGAAATGGAATGTGGAATGGAATGGAATGGAATGTGACTTGGAATGGAATGGATTGTGGACAGGAATGGAATGGATTGGAATGGAAAGTGAAATGGAATGGAACGGAATATGGAATGGAATTGAATGGAATGTGGAATACAATGGAAAGGAAAGTAGAATGGAAAGTGGAATGGAAATGAATGGAATGTGGAATGGAATAGAATGGAATATGGATCGGAATGGAATGGATTGTGGAATGTAATGGAAGAAATGGATGGGAAATTTGAATGGAATGGAACGGAATGAAATGTGGAATGGAATGCAATGGAATGGAATCTGGAATGCAATGGAATTGAATGTTGAAAGGAATGCAATGGAATGTTGAAAGTAATGGAATGGTCTATGGAATTTAATGGAATGGAATGTGAAAAGGAATGTGGAATAGAATGGAATGTCGAATGGAATGGAATGGAATGTGCAATGGAAAGTCGAATGGAATGGAATGGAATGTGCAATGGAATGGAATGTGGAATGCAATGTAAAATGCAACGGAGTGGAATGAAATGGAATAGAATGTGAAATGGAATGGAACCTGGAATGGAATGCGGAATGGAATTCAGAATATATGGAATGGAATGTGGAAAGGAATGTGAAATGGAATGGAATGGAATGTGGTATGGAACGTTGAATGGAACATGGAAAGGAACGTGGAATGCAACGCGGAATGGAACGTACAATGGAACGTGGAATGGAACGTGGAATCGAATGTGGAATGGAATGGAATGGAATGCGGAATGGAATGTGGAATGGAACGTGGAATTGAACTTGGAATGGAAATTGGAATGGAAGGTGGAAGGCAAAGTGGAATGGAAAATGGAATGGAAAGGACTGGAATGTAGAGTGGAACATGGAATGAAACATGGAATGGAACGTGGAACGCAACGTGGAATGGAATGGAATGCAATGTGGAATGCAATGGAATCAAAGGTGGAATGGAATGGAATGGAACATGGAATGGAATGTGGAATGGAATGGAATGCAATGGAATTTGGAATGGACTGCGGAATGGAATTGAATGGATTGTAGAATGGAACGGAATGGAATGGAATGTGGAATGGAATGCAATGGAATGTGGAATGGAATTCAATGGAATGGAAAGGAAATTGAAATGAAATATAATGTAAGGTGGAATGGAATGGAATGAAGTGGAAGGTGGAATGGAATGTAACGTGGAATGGAATGTGGAACGGAATGGAGTGGAATGTGGAATGGAATGGAACGAAGTGGATGGTGAAATGGAATGTGGAATGGAATGGAATGGAATATGGAATGGAATGGAAAGTGGAAAGGAATGGAATGAAGTGGCAGATGGAATGGAATGGAATGGAATGTGGAATGGAATGTGCAATGGAATGTGGAATGGAAGGGGAATGGAATGTAGTGGAATGGGGAATTCAATTTAATGGATTGGAATGTGGAATTGAATGTGGAATGGAATGGAATGGAATGTGGAATGGAATGGATTTGACTGGAATGTGGAATGGAATGGAGTGGAATGTGGAATGGAATGGAATGGAATATGGAATGGAATGGAATGGAATGTGGAAAGGAATGGAATGAAGTGGAAGATGGAACGGAATGGAATGGAATGTGGAATGGAATGTGCAATGGAATGTGGAATGGAAAGGGGAATGGAATGTAGTGGAATGTGGAATCAAATGGAATGGAATGTGGAATGCAATGGAATGGAATGCAGAATGAAATGGAGTGGAAAATGGATTGGAATGTGGAATGTAATGCAGTGGAGTGTGGAATGGCATAGAATGGAATCTGTAATGGCAAGGAGTGGAATGTGGACTGGAATGTGGACTGACATGGAATGGAATGAGGAATGGAATTTGGAATGGAATGGAATGGATCGTAGAATGGAAGGTGGAAAGGAATGTGGAACGGAATGGAATGGAATGTGGAATGGAATGGAATGGACTGTGGAATGGAATGTGGAATGGAGTGGAATGAGGAATATAATGAAATGGAATGTGGAATGGAATGGAATGGGGTGGAATGTGTAATGGAATGGAATAGAATGTGAAATGGAATAGAGTGGAATGTGGAATAGAGTGGAATGTAGAGTGGAATAGAGTGGAAATTGGAATGTCGAATGACACGGAATGGAATGCGGAATGGAATGCAACGTAACGCAGAATGGAATATGGAATGCAACATTTAATGGAAAGTGGAAAGGAACGTGGAACGGAACGTGGAACGGAAGGTGGAATGGAAAGTGGAATGGAAACTGGAATGCAATGTGGAATGGAATGGAATGGAATGTCTAATGGAATGGAGTGGAAGGTGGAATGCAATGTGGAAAGGAATGTAATGGAATGTGGAATTGAATGTGGAATTGAAAGGAATGGAAAGTGGAATGGAATGGAATCAAACGGAACGGAATGGAATGTGGAATGAAATGGAATTGATTGCGGAATCGAATGGAATGGAATGGAATGTGGAATTGAATGGAATGGAATGTGCAATGGAATGGAATTCAAAGAATGGAATGGAATTTGAAATGGAATGAATGAAATGTGCAATGGAATTGAATGGAATGTGGATTGGAATGCAACGGAATGGAATGGAATTTGGAATGGAATGAAATGGAATGGAATGTGGAATGCAGTGGATTGTAATGGAATGGAATCGAATGGAATGGAAAGGAAGGGAATGCGGAATGGAAGGTGGAATGGAATGGAAAGGAATGTGGAATGGAACGGAAAGGAATGGAATGTGGAATGGAATGCAATGGAATGTGGTATGGAATGTGCAAAGGAATGGAATGGAATGTGGAATGGAATGGAATGGAACTTGTAATGGATCATGGAATAGAACTTGGAATGGAAAGTGGAAAGGAATGTGGAATGGAACATGGAATGGACCGTGGAATGGAATGTGGAATGCAATGGATTGGAATGTAGAATGGAATGTGGAAGGGAATGGAATGGAAAGTAGAATGGAAAGTGGAATGGAAAGGAATGGAATGAGGAAAGGAAAGGAGTAGAGTGGAATGTGGAATGGAATGCAATGAAACGTGGAATTGAATGGAATGGAATGGAATGTGGAATGGAATGGAATGGAAAGGAATGGAATGTGGAATGGAATGGATGTGAATGTGGAATGGAATGGAAAGTGAAATGGAATGGAATGAAATGTGGAATGTGAAATGTAATGTGGAAGGGAATGTGAAATGGAATGTGGAATGGAATGTGTAATATAATCTGGAATGCTATTAAATGGAATGTGGAATGGAATGGAATGTAATGTGTAATGGAATGGAATGAAATGTGGAATCGAATGTGAAATGCAATGGAATGGAATGTGGAATGGAATGGAAAGGAATTGTATGGAAAGTAGAATGGAATGGAATGGAATGCGTAATTGAATGTGGAATGGAATGGAATGGAACGTATAATGCAACGTGGAATGGAATGTAGAATTAAATGTAATGGAAAGTGCAATGGAACGTGGAATGGAACATGGAATGGAACGTGGAATGGAAGGGAATGAAATACGGAATGGAATGTGGAATGCAATGTGAAATGGAATGGAATGGAACGTGGTATGTACTGGAATGGAACGTGGTATGTACTGGAATGGAACGTGGAATGGAATGGAATGGAATGTGGAATCGAATGGAATGGAATGATGTATGGAATGGAATTGAATGTGGAATGGAATGGAATGGAATGCATTGGAATTTGGAGTGGAATTGAATGGAATGTGGAATGGAATAGAATGGAATGTGGAATTGAATGGAATTGAATGTGGAATGGAATGGAATGGAACGTAAAATGCAACGTGGTATGGAATGTGGAGTTAAATGTAATGGAAAGTGCAATGGAACGTGGAATGGAACATGGAATGGAACGTGGAATGGAAGGGAATGAAATACGGAATGGAATGTGGAATGCAATGTGGAATGGAATGGAATGGAACGTGGTGTGTACTGGAATGGAACGTGGAATGGAATGGAATGGAATGTTGAATCGAATGGAATGGAATGATGTATGGAATGGAATGGAATGTGGAATGGAATGGAATGGAATGGATTGGAATTTGGAGTGGAATTGAATGGAATGTGGAATGGAATAGAATGGAATGTGGAATTGAATGGAATTGAATGTGGAATTGAATGGAATTGAATGTGGAATGGAATGGAATGGAACGTAAAATGCAACGTGGAATGGAATGGGGAATTAAATGGAATGGAAAGTGCAATGGAACGTGGAATTGAACATGGAACGGAATGTGGAATGGAAGGGAATGAAATACAGAATGGAATGTGGAATGGAATGTGCAATAGAGTGGAATGTAACGTGGTATGTACTGGAATGGAACGTGGAATGGAATGGAATGGAATGTCGAATCGAATGGAATGGAATGAGATATGGAATGGCATGGAACATGGAATGGAATGGAATGGAATCGATGGGAATTTGGAGTGGAATGGAATGGAATGTGGAACGGAATGGAATGCAATGTGGTGTTGAATGGATTTGAATGTGAAATGGAATGGAATGGAAAGCAGAATGGCAGGTTTAAAGGAAGGTGGAATGGAATGGGATGGAATGGAAAGTGGAATGGAATGGAATGGAATGGAATGAAGAACGGCATGTGGAAAGGAATGGAATGGATTGTGGAATGCAATGGAGAACGTATTGGAATGTGAAATGGAATGGAATGGAATTTGGAATGGAATGGAATTGAATGTGGAATGGAATGGAAAGGAAGGTGGAATGGAATGGAATGGAACGTGGAATGGAATGTGGAATGGAATGTGGAACGGAATGTGGACTGGAATGTGGAATGCAATGTGGAACGTAAAGGAATGGAATGTGGAATGAGATGGAATGGAATGGGATGTGGAATGGAATGTGGAATGGAATGGAATGTGGAATGCAATGGAATGCAATCTAGATGGAAAGGAATGGAATGCGGAAAGGAATGGAATGTGAAATGTCAGGTGGAATGCAATGTGAAATGGAATGTGGAATGGAATGTGGAATGGAATGAAATGAAGGGTGGAATGGAATGCAATGGAACGTGGAATGGAGTGGAAAGGTACGTGGAATAGAAAATGGAATATAACGTGGAATGGAATTGAATGGAATGTGGAATGCAATGGAATGAAATGTGGAATGGAATGGAATGGAATGTGGATTGGAATGGAATGGATTTTGGAATGGAATGTGGAATGGAATGCAATGGAATGTGGAATTGAATGTAATTTCGAATGGAATGGAACGTGGAATGGAATGTGGAATGGAAAGGACTGGAATGGAATGGAATGGGGAATGGAATGGAATTGAGTGCATTGTGTACTCGAATGGAATACGGAATGGAATGGAATGCAATTGTATGTGTAATGGATTGGAATGGAATGGAATGGAAAGTTGAATGGAATGTGGAATGGAAGGTGGAATGGAACGTGGAAGGGATTGGAATGGAAGGTGGAATAAAATGTGGAATGAAATGTGGAATGGAATGTGGAATGGAACGTGGAAAGGAATGTGGAATGGAATGGAATGGAACGTGGAATGGAACGAGTAATGGAATGGAATGGAATGTGGAATGGAAGTGAATGGAATGAGGAACGGAATTTGGAATGGAGTGTGGAATGGAATGTGGAATGGAATGGAACGTGGAATGGAAAGCTTTGGAAAGTGGAAAGGGATGGAATGGTATGTGGAATGCATTCCATTCCACATTCCATTCCATTCCATTGCATTCCATATTCCATTCCATACCAGTCCACCCCATTGTACAATCCATTCCATTCCATTCCACATTCCATTCCATTCCATACCTCATTTCATTCCACATTCCAGTCCATTCCATTCCATATTCCATTCTACATTCCATTCCATTCCATTCCACATTCCATTCAATTCAATTCCACATTCCATTTCACATTCCATTCTACATTCCATTTCACATTCCATTCTACATTCCATTCCATTGCTTTGCACATTCCATTCAATTCCATTCCACATTCCATTCCCTTCCGTTTCACATTCCATTCCATTCCATTCCACACTCCATTCCATTCCATTCTATGTTCCATTCCTCATTCCACTCCATTCCATTCCGCATTCCATTTCATTCCAATCCACATCCCATTCCACTCAATTTCACTTTCCATTCCACATTAGACTCCATTACAATCTGCATTTCATTTCATTCCATTCCACATTCCCTTTCATTCCATTCCACATTCCATTACACATTCCATTCCACGTTCCATACCACATTCCATTCAATTCCATTCTACATTCCATTCCAGTCCATTCCATTCCACATTCCATTACATTTCATTCCACCTTCCATTCCATTCCATTCCACATTCCATTCCACTCCATTCCACATTCCAATCCACATTCCATTATTTTCCATTCTACATTCCATTCCATTCCATTCCATTCCAAGTTCCATTCCATTCCATTCGACGTTCCATTCCACATTTCATTCCATTGCATTCCACATTCCATTCCATTGTATTCGACGTTCCATACCATTCCATTTCACATTCCATTCCATTCCACATTCTATTCCATTCCATTCCTCCCTCCACTCCATTCCATTCCACATTCCTTTCTGCATTCCTTTCCATTGCATTCCACATTCCATTGCATTCCAGTCTACATTCCATTCAGCATTGCATTTCATTTCATTCCACATTCCATTCCACATTCCTTTCCATTCCATTCTTCACTGCACTCCATTCCATTCCGCATTCCATTCCGCATTGGACTCCATTCCATTCCACTTTCCATTGCATTCCATTCTACATTGCATCGCTTTCCACATTCGATTCCACTTTCCATTCCACATTCCTTTCCACATTCCATACCATTCCACATTGCATTCCACATTCCATTCTACATTCCTTTCCATATTCCACTCCATTCCTTTCCATTCCATTATACATTCCATTCCATTCCATTCCACGTTCCATTACATTCCATTCCTCATTCCATTCCCCATACCATTCCATTCCATTCCACATTCCATTCCACATTCCATTCCACGTTCCATTCCACATTCCATTCAATGCCATTCCACATTGCCCTCCATTCCATTCCATTCCACATTGAATTCCATTTCCTGCCACATTCCATTCCACTCCATTCTACGTTCCATTAAATTCCATTCCACTTTCCATTCTACATTCCATTCCACATTCCATTCCACATTTCATTAAGCATTCCATTCCCTTCCATTCCACATTCTATTCCATTCCATTACTCATTCCATTCCACATTCCATTCCAAGTTCCATTGCACGTTGCATGCCATGTTCCATTCCAGTTTCCATTTCACATTCCATTCCCTTGCATTCCACATTCCATTCCACATTCAATTCCATTCCGTTCCACATTCCATACCATTCCTTTCCATTCCACATTCCATTCCATTCCATTCCATTCCACATTCCATTCCACATTCCATTGCATTCCTATCCACAATGCATTCCATTCCTTCCCACATTCCATTCCATTCCATTCCACATTCCATTGCATTCCATTCCATGTTCCATTGCATTCCATTCCACCTTCCATTCCATTTCATTCCAACTTCCATTTCATTCCGTTCTACAATCAATTCCTCATTCCATTTCACATTCCATTCCACATTCCATTCCACATTGCATTTCACATTGAACTCTACATTCCATTTCACATTCCACGTCAATTCCATTACGTTTAATGTTCCATTCCATTCCACATTCAATTCCATTCCATTCCACATTCCATTCAATTCAATTCCACATTCCATTCTACAATCCACTCCACATTCCCCTCTATTCCATTCCATTCCACATTCCTTTCCATTCCATACCGCTTTCCATTCCATTCCATTCCGTTCCATTGCACATTCCATTACATATTCCATTTCCTTCCATTCCACATTCCATTCCGTTCCATTAAACATTCCATTCCATTCCATTCCTCATTCCATTCCATTCCATTCCATTCCATTCCATTCCACTTTCCATTACTTATTCCATTCCCTTCCATTCCAAATTCCATTCCATTCCATTCCACTTTCCATTCCACGATCCATTCTATTCAATTCCACATTGAATTAAATTCAATTCCACATTCCAATCAATTCCATTCCACATTCTAACCCATTCCATTCAATTCCACATTGCATTCTATTCCATTCATTTCCACATTCCATTCCATTCCATTCCAAGTTCCATTCCATTCCATATTCCATCCCTTTCCACATTCCATCCCATTCCATTCCTTTCCAGATTCCATTCCATTCCACATTTCATTCGATTTATTCCACATTCCATTCAACATTGCATCCCATTCCATTCCATATTACATTCCACTTTCCATTCAATTGCATTCCACATTCCATTCCGTTCCACATTCTACACCACAATCCATTCCATTCCTTTCCACATTCCATTCGACATTCCATTCCAATCCACTCCACATTCCTTTCCATTCCATTCCATATTTCATTCCATTCTATTCCACATTCCATGCCACATTCCATTCCACGTTCCATTACTCTTTCCAGTAAGTTCCATTCCACTTTCCATTCCATTCCATAACAAGTTTCATTCCATTCCATTCCACATTCCAATCCATTCCCTTCCACTTTCCATTCCACATTCCATTCCATTCCATTCCATATTTCTTTCCTTTCCATTCCACATTCCACTCCATTCCATTCCACATTCCTTTCCATTTCATTCCATATTCCATTCCTTTCCATTCCACATTAGATTCTATTCAATTTGACATTCCATTCCAATCCATTCCTCATTCCATTCCAGCTTCCATTCCAATACATTCCACTTTCTATTCCATTCCACTTTCCATTCCATTCCACTTTCCATTCCATTCCACTTTCCATTCCATTCCATTCCACATTCCATTCCACCTTCCATTCCATTCCATGCCACATTCCGTACAATTCCATTCCAGTCCATTCCACATTCCATTCCATTCCATTCCACTTTACATTCCATTCTATTCCGTATTCATTCCATTCAATTCCACATTCTGTTCCATTCCATTCCACATTCCATTCCATTCTGTTTCACATTCCATTCCATTCCACTCCATTCACTTGCACATTCCATTCCATTCCATTCCACATTCCATTCCCTTCCATTTCACATTCGATTCCAATCCATTAGTCAATCAATTCCACTTCAAATTCCACGTTCCGTTGTATTTTCCATTACACAATTCATCCCACGTTCCGTTCCATGTTCCACTCCATTCCATTCCACATTCCATTCCACATTCCATTCCATTCTATTCCATTCCACATTCCATATCATTCCATTCCACATTCCATTGCATTCCATTCCACATTCCATTCCACTTTCCATTCAATTCCATTCAATATTCCATTCCATTCGATTCCGCATTCAATTCCATTCCTTTCGACATTCCATTCCATTCCATTCCACATCCCATTCCATTAAATTCCACATTCTATTCCATTCCATTCCATGCTCAATTCCATTCAATTCCACATTCCATTCCACATTCCATTTCACATTACATTCCCCATTCCATTTCGCATTCCATTCCACATTCCATTCCACATTCCCTTTCACATTCCATTCCACATTCCATTTCACATTCCATATTCCATTCCATTGCATTTCACGTTCCATTTCATTTCACATTCCATTGCATTCTATTCCACATTCTGTTCCTTTCCATGAGACATTCCATTCAATTCCGTTCCACATTCCACTCCACATTACATTGCACATTCCATCCCATTCCATTCCATTCCACATTCCATTCCATACCATTCCACATTCGATTCCATTCCATTCCATTCCATTCCACATTCCATTCCCTTCCACTCCACATTCCATTCCCTTCCATTCCACATTCCATTCCCTTCCATTCCACATACCATTCCATTCCGTACCATTCCACGTTCCATTACATTACATTCCACATTCCATTCCATTACATTCCACATTCCTTTCCATTCCATTCCGTTCCATTCCACATTCCCTTCTTTTCCATTCCACATTTCATTCCATTCCATTCCTCATTCCATTCCATCTTCCATTCCACGTTCCAATGCCCGTTCCATTCCACGTTGCATTCCACGTTCCATGCCATGTTACATTTCACATTCCATTCTATTCCATTCCACATTCCATTCCAATACATTCCACATTCCATTCTATTCTATTCCACATTCCATTCCACATTCCATTCCACTTTCCATTCCATTCCATTCCACATTCCTTTCTACCTTCCATTACATTCCATGCCACATTCCATAACATTCCATTCAAATCCATTACACATTCCAATCCATTCCATTCCACATTCCGTTATACATTCCATTCAACATTGAATTGCATTCCATTCCATGTTCCATTCCATTCCATTCCACATGCAATACATTTCCATTCCATTCCATTACACTTTACGTTACATTCCATTCCGCATGCCATTAGACTTTACATTCCACATTCCATTCCCCATTATATTCCATTCCATTCCAGATTCCATTCCACATTCCATCCCATTCCATTCTATTTTCCATACCACATTCCATTCAATACTATTTCACTTTCCTTTCCATTCCATTCCATTCCATCCCATTCCAATACAATCCATTCCATTCCGTTCCATTCCATTCCATACCCCATTCCATTCCAATCCATTCCATTCCATTCCCTTCCACAACACATTGCATTCCATTCCATTCCATTACATGAGGTATGGAATGGAATGGAATGAAATGTGGAACGAAATGGAATGGAATGTGGAATGGTATGTGTAATTGAATAGAATGGATAGTGAAAAGAATGGAATGGAATGTGGAATGGAATGTAACGCAATGTGAAAAGGAATGTGAAATGGAATGGAATGTGGAATGGAATGGAATGGAATGTGGAATGCAATGTGGAATGGAATGGTATGGAATGTGAACTGGAATGGAATGGAATGTGGAATGCAATTTGGAATGGAAGGGAACGGAAAGGAATGGAACGTGGAATGGAAAGTATGGGAATGTGGAATGGAACGTGGAATAGAATGGAATGGAATGTGGAATGGAGACGAATGGAAAGTGGAATAAAATGGAATGTAATATGGAATGGAATGGAAGGTGGAATGGAATGGAATGGAATGCAATGTGGAAAGAACGTAATGGAAAAGAATGGAATTGAATTGAATGTGGAGTGGAATGGAATGCAATGTGGAATGGAATTGAACGGAATGTTTAATGGAATGTAATAGAATAGAATGGAATGGAATTGAATGCATTGGGGAATTGAATGTGGAATGGAATGGAATGGAAAGTGGAATGCAATGGTATGGAATGCGGATCGGAATATGGAATGGAATGGAAATAAATGTGGAATGAAAAGTGATATGGAATGGAATGGAATGGAATAGAATATGGAATGGAATGGAATGGAATGGAATGTGAAATGGAATGTGGAATGGAAAGGAGATAAATGAGAAAAGGAATGGAAGGGAGAGGGATGGAATGTGGAATGGAATGTAATCGGATATGAAATGGAATGGAATGGAAGGTGGAATTTAAAGGAATGGATTGGAAAGTAGTATGCAAAGGAATGGAATGTGGAATGGAATATAGAATGAAATGTGGAGTGAAATGTGGAATGGAATGAAATGTTGAATGGAATTGAATGTAAAGGAATGGAATTCAATGACGAATTTGAATGGTATGGAATGTGTAGTGGAATGGAATGATATGTGGAATGGAATGGAATGGAATGCAACGTGGAATGGGATGGAATTGAATGGAGTGGAATATGGAATGGAATGGAATGGAGTGTGGAATGGAATGGAATGGAATGGAATGGAGTGGAATGTGGAACGGAAAGCAATGGAATGTAGAATGTAATGGAATGTAATGTGGACTGGAATGCAATGGAAGGGAATGTGCAATGGAAGTGAACTGAATGTGGAATGGAATTGAATGGAATTTGGAATGGTATGGAATGGAATGTCGAATGGAATGCAAAGGAATGTGGAATGGATATGGATTGGAAAGGAATGGAATGTGGAATGGAATGGAAAGGATTGCAGAATGGAAAGTAATGGATTCGAATGTGGAATAGAATGGAATGGAATGTGTAATGAAATGGAATGGAATGGAATGGAATTTGAGATGAAATGAATGGAATGTGGAATGGAATGGAGTAGAATGTGGAATGGGATAGAAAGGAATCTGGAATGGAATGTTGAATGAAATGGAATGGAATGTGGATTGGAATGTGGAATGGAGTGGAATGGAAAATGGAATAGCATGTGCAATGGAATGTGGAATGGAAAGGAATGGAATGGAATGTAGAATGGAATGTGGACCAGAATGGAATGGAAAGCGGAATGAAAGGTGGAATAGAACTAAATGGAAAATGGAGTGGAACGTAGGATGGAATGTGGAATGGAATGTGGAAGGGAATGGAAGGGAATATGGAATGGAATGTGCAATGGAATGGATTGTAATGTGGAACGGAATGTGGAATGGTATGGAATGGAACATGGAATGGGACATGGAATGGAACATGGAATGGAACGTGGAATGGAATGTGGAATGGAATGTATAATGGAATCAGGAATGCAATGGAATGTAATGTGGAATGTAATGGAATGGAGTGGAATGTGGAATGGATTGGAATGGAATGAGGAATGGAATGTGGAATGGAATGTGGAGTGGAATTGAGTGGAGTGTGGAATGGAACGGAATGGAATGTGCAATGGAATGGATTGGTACCTGGAATGGAGTGGAATGGAATGTGGAATGCTTTGTGGAATGATATGGAATGGAAGGTGGAATGGAATGTGGAATGGAATAGAATGGAATGCGTAAAGGAACGTGGAATATAACGAGGAATGGAACAGGGAATGGAATGCAGAATGGAATGTGAAATGGAATGAGGAATGGAATGGAATGGAATGTGGAATGGAGTGCAATGGAGTGGAATGTGGAACGGATTGGAATGGAATGAGGAATGGAATGTGGAATTGAATGTGGAATGGAATGGAGTGGAATGTGGAATGGAATGTGGAATGGAATGGAATGGAATGTGGAATGGAATGGAATGGAATGCGGAATGGAATGTCTAATGGAATAGGAAGGATAATGGAATGGAACGTGGAATGGAATAGAATAGAATAGAATGAGGAATGGAATTGAATGGAATGTGGAATGGAATTGAATGGAATGGAAGGAATGTGAAACGGAATGGAATGGAATGCGGAATGGAATGGAATGTAATCTGGAATGGAATGTGGAAAGAATGTGGACTGGAATGGAGTGGAAAGTGGAATGGAATGGAATTGAATGGAATTTGGAATTGAAGGTGGAATGGATTGGAATGAACTTTGGAATGGGATGTAGAATGCAGTGTGGAATGCAATGGAAAGGAATGTGTAATGGAATGTGAAATGGAACGTGGAATGGAACGTGGAATAGAACATGGAATGGAATGGAATGAGGCATGGAATTCAATGGAATGTAGAATGGAATGAAATGGAATGGAATGGAAAGCGCAATGGATTTGAATGGAATGTGAAATGGAATGTGCAATGGAATGGAATGGAATGTGGCTTGGAATTTAATGGACTGTAGACAGGAATGGAATGGATTGGAATGGAATGTGAAATGGAATGGAACAGAATATTGAATGGAATAGAATGGAATGTGGAATGGAATGGAATGGAAAGAAGAATGGAATGTGGAATGGAAAGGAATGAAATGTGTAATGGAATGGAATGGAATATGGATGGGAATGGAATAGATTGTGGAATGTAATGGAATAAATGGATGGGAAATTTGAATGGAATGGAATGGAATGAAATGTGGAATGATATGCAATGGAATGGAATGTGGAATGGAATGGAATGGAATGTGAAAGTAATTGAATGGAGTGTGGAATTTAATGGAATGGATTGTGGAAAGGAATGTGGAATAGAATGGAATGTCGAATGGAATGGAATGAAATGTGGAATGGAATGTCGAATGGAATGGAATGGAATGTGAAATGGAACGGAATGTGAAGTGCAATGTAAAATGGAGTGGAGTGGAATGAAATGGAATAGAATGTGAAATGGAATGGATTCTTGAATGGAATGTGGAATGGAATTGGGAAAGTATGGAATGGAATGTGGAATTGAATGTAAAATGGAATGGAATGGAATGTGGTATGGAACGTTGAATGGAACATGGAAAGGAACGAGGAATGCAACGCGGAATGGAACATATAATGGAACATGGAATGGAACGTGGAATCAAATGGAATGGAATGCGGAATGGATACTGGAATGGAACGTGGAATTGATCTTGGAATGGAAATTGGAATGGACGGAGGAATGGAATGTGGAATGGAAAATGGAATGGAAAGGAATGGAATGTGGAGAGGAACACAGAATGGAACGTGGAATGGAACGTGGAATGCAAAGTGGAATGGAATGGAATGCAATGTGGAATGCAATAGAATCAAAGGTGGAATGGAATGGAATGGAACCTGGAATGGAATGTAGAATGGAATGGAATGGAATGGAATTTGGAATGGACCGTGGTGGAATGGAATGTGGAATGGAATTCAATGGAATGGAATGGAAATTGAAACGAAATATAATGTAAGGTGGAATGGAATGCAATGAAGTGGAAGGTGGAATGGAATGTAATGTGGAATGGAATGTGGAATGGAATGGAGTGGAATGTGGAATGGAATGGAACGAAGTGGATGGTGAAATGGAATGTGGAATGGAATGGAATGGAATTTAATGTTGAATGGAAAGTGGAATGCAACGGAATTGAACCTTGAATGGAAGGTTGAATGGAATTTGGAATGAATGTAATGGAATATGGAATGGAATGTGGAATGGAATGGAAAGGAATGAGGAATGTGGAATGGAATGTAGAATGGAATGTGGAATATAATGTGGAATGGAATGGAATGTCGAATGGAATGGAATGAAATGGAATGTGGAATGGAATGTGGAGTGGAAAGCAATGGAATGGAATGGAATGTGGAATGGAATCTAATGTGGAAAGGGATGTGGAATCCAATAGAATGGAACGTGGAATGGATGGTAGAATGGACCGTGGAATGGAATGTGGAATGGAATGGAATGGAATCAAACGGAATGTAAAATGGAATGGAATGGAATGTGGAATGGAAGGTGGAACGGAACGTAGAGGAATGTGGAATGGAAAGGAATGGAATGTGGAAGGCAATGTGAAATGGAATGGAATGGAATAAATGCAATGTGGAATGGGATGGAATGATATGTGGAATGGTACGTAGAATTGAATGAAATGGAATGTGAAATGGAATGGAATGGAATGGATTGTAATGTGGAATGGAATAGAAATGTATATGTATTGAAATGGAATGGAAGGTGGAATGGAATGGAATGGAGTGGAAAGTGGAATGGAATTGAATGGAATGTGGAATGGATGTAGAATGGAATGTGGAATGGAATGTGGAATGGAATGTGGAATGGAATGTGGAATGGAATGGAATGGAAAGTGGAACGGAATGGAATGGATTGTGGAATGTAAAGGAATGGAATGTGGACTGGAATTTAATGGAATAGAATGTGGAATGGAATGGAAAGTAAGGTAGAATGCAATTTGGAATTGAATGTAAAGGAATGTGGAATGGAATTTGGAATGGAATGGAAAGGAATGTGGAATGGAAAATGGAATGGAATGGAATGGAATGTGGAACGGAATGGAATGGAATGTGAAATGGAATGGAATGGAATGTGGAATGGAATGGAATGGAATGTGGAATGGAATGTGGAAAGGAATTGAGTGGAAAGTGGTGTAGAAAGGAATGGAATGTGGAATGTAATGGAAGAGAGTCGAATGTGGAATGGAATGGAATGTTGTATGGAATATGCAATGGAATGTGGAATGGAATGTGGAATGGAATGGAATTGAATTAGAAATGTAATGAGTTGCTATGTGGAGTGGAATGGAATGAAATGGAAGGGAAACTGCAATGGAATGGTATGGAATGTGAAATGAAATTGAATCCAATTTGGAATGTAATGGAATGGAAGGTGGAAAGGAATTGAAAGTAGTGTGGAATGGAAAGAGGAATGGAATGGAATGGAATGTGGAATGGAATGGAATTGATTGCAGAACGGAATGGAATGGAATGGAATGTTGAAGGGAATGGAATAGAAACGAAAGGAATGGAATGTGGAATGGAATGCAATGGAATATGGAATGGAACGGAATTGAATTGAATGGAATGTGGAATGGAATGGAATTGAAAGGAATGGAATGTGGAATTGAATGGATGTGAATGTGGAATGGAATGTGGAATGGAATGCAATGGAAAGGAATGTGGAATGGAAAGAAATGGAAAGGAATGGAAAGCGGAATGGAAAGGAATGGAATGTGGAATGGAATGGAATGGAATGGAATGGAATATGGAATGAAATGATATGGAATGCAATGTGGAATGGAATGGTGTTGAAAGGAATGTGGAAAGGAATCTAATGCAATATAATGGAGTGAAATGGATTGGAATGGAATGTGGAATGGAATGGAATGGAATGCGTAATGGAATGGAATAGAAAGAAATGCAATGTGGAATGGAATGGAAGGCAATGTGGAAAGGAATGTGGAAAGGAATGGAATGGAATGTGGAATGGAATGGAATGGAATGCAATGTTCAATGGAATGGAAAGCAATTGAATGTGGAATGGAATGGAATATGGAATGGAATGAAATGAAATGGAAAGGAATGCAATGTGGAATGAAATGGACGGGAATGTGGAATGGAATGTGGAATGGAATGGAATTGAAAGGAATGGAGTGGAATATGGAATGGATAGGAATGGAATGGAAAAGAATGAAATATGGAATTGAATGGAAGGGAATTTGGAAGGGAATGTGGAATGGAATGGAATGGAATGGAGTGCAATGTGGAATGTCATGGAATGGAATGTGGAATGGAATGCGGAATTGAAGTGGAATGCGAAGTTGAATGGGGAATATAATGTGGAATGAAATAGAGTGGAATGTGGAATGGAATGGAATGGAGTTTAAGGTCGAATGGAATGGAATGTGGAATGGAATGTGGAATGGTTTAGAAAGGAATGTGGAATGGAATGGAATTGAAAGTAGAATGGAATGTGGCATGGAATGGAATGGAAAGTGGCATGGAATGTGGAATGGAACTTGGAATGTAATGGACTGGAACGTGGAATGGAATGGAATGGAATGGAATGTGTAATGGAATGCAACGGAATGTGGGGTGGAATGGAATGGTATGAAATGGAAATTGGAAAGGAATGCAACGGAATGAAATTGAAATTGAAATGGAATGGAATGGAATGTGGAATGGAATGGAATGGAATGCGGAATGCAATGGAATGGAATGGAAGATGGAAGGGAGAGGAATGGAATGTAGAGTGCAAATTGGAATGCAATGTCGAATGGCACGTGGAAAGGAATGAACTGGAATGTGGAATGGAATGAGGAATGAAATGGAGTGGAATGTGGTATGGAATGTGGAATGGAATGGAGTGGAATGTGGAATGGTATGGAATGCAGAGGAATGTGGAAAGGAATGGAATGGAATGCGGACTCGAATGTGGAATGGAATGGAATGGAATGTGGAATGGAATGTGGAAAGGAATGGAATGCAAAGTGGAATGCAACGTGGAATAGGGTGTGGAATGGAATGTGGAATAGAATGGAATAGATTGTTCAATGGAATGGAATGTAGCAAAATGTGGAATGGATGGAAGAATGGAATGTGGAATGGAATGGAATATGGAATGGAATGTGGATCGTTATGGAATATAATGGAATGCAATGTGGAATGGATTGTGGAATGGATTGGAATGGAATGGAATGGAATGTGGAATGGAATGGAATGGAATGGAATGTGGAATGGAATAGAATGGAAAGGATTGGAATGTGTAATGAAATGAAACGGAAAGTGGAAAGAAATGGAATGGAATGGAATGTGGAATGGAATTGAATGGAGTGGAATGCAGAATGGAATGGAATGGAAAGCAGAATGGAATGAAATTGAATGTGGAATGGAATGGAATGGAATGCGGAAAGGAATGGAATGAAATTCGGGATGGAATGCAATGACACGTGTAATGGAATGGATTGTAAAGTGGAATGAGATGTAAAATGGAATAAATGGAATGAGGAATGCAATGCGGAATGGAATGGAATGGAATTTGGAATGGAATGTGGAATAGAATGTGGAATCGAATGTGGAAACATATGGAATGGAATGTGGAATGGAAAGTAGAATGGAATCTGCAATGGAATGGAATACAACGTGGAATGGAATGGAATGGATTGTGCAATGGAATGGAATGGAATGTGGAAAGGAATGTGGAATGGAATGGACTGGAATGTGGAATGGAATGGAATAGAATGTGGAATGGATTTGAATGGAGTTTGGACTGGAATGGAAAGGAATGGAATGGAATGTGGAATGGAATCGAATGTGGAGTGGAATGTGGTATGGAACGGAATGGAATGTGGAATGGAATGGAATGGAATGCAATATGGAATGGAATGGACGGGAATGGAATATGGAATGGAATGGAATGGAATGTGGAATGCAATGGATTGGAATGGAATGGAATGGAATGGAATGGAAGGGAATGTGGAATGGAAGGTGGAATGGATTGGAAAGGAATGTGGAATGGAATGGAAAGGAATGGAATGTGGAATGGAATGCAATGGAATGTGGAATGGAATGTGCAAAGGAATGGAATGGAATGTGGAATGGTATGGATTGGAACGTGTAATCGACCATGGAATAGAACGTTTAATGGAAAGTGGAAAGGAATGTGGAATGGAACATGAAATGGACCGTGGAATGGAATGTGGAATGGAATAGAATGGAATGTGGAATGGAATGTGGAATGGAATGGAATGGAAAGTGGAATGGAAAGGAAAGGAATGAGGAAAGCAATGGAATAGAGTGGAATGTGAAATGGAATGTAGAATGGAATGTGGAATGGAATGTGGGAAGTAATGGAATGGATTTAGGAATGTAACGGGTTGGAATGTGGCCTGGAGTGGAATGGAATGGAATGCAACATGAAATGGAATGGAATGGAAAGTGGAATGAAATTTAATCTAATTTGGAATGGAATGGAATGGAATGTGGAATGGAATGGAAAAGAATGTGGAATAGAAAGTGTAATGGAATGCAATGGAATGTGGAGTGGAATGGAATTGATTGCGGAATGGAATCAAATGGAATGGAATGTGGAAGGGACTGGAATGGAAACGAATGTAATGGAATGGGGAATGGAATGCAATGAAACGTGGAATTGAATGGAATGGAATGGAGTGGTGAATGGAATGGAATGGAAAGGAATGGAATGTGGAATGGAGTGGTTGTGAATGTGGAATGGAATGTGGAAAGGAATGGAACGTGAAATGGAATGGAATGGAATGTGGAATGTGAAATGTAATGTGGAAGGGAATGTGAAATGGAATGTGGAATGGAATGTGCAATAGAGTGTGGAATGGAATGGAATGGAATGTGGAATGGAATGGAAATAATGTGCAGTGGAATGGCATGAAATGTGGAATCGAATGTGAAATGCAATGGAATGTAATGTGGAATGGAATGGAAAGGAATTGTGTGGAAAGTCGAATGGAATGGAATGGAATGTGGAATTGAATGTGGAATGGAATGGAATGGAAAGTAAAATGCAACGTGGAATGGAATGCGGAATTAAATGGACTGGAAAGTGCAATGGAACATGGAATGGAACATGGAACAGAATGTGGAATGGAAGGGAATGAAATACGGAATGCAACGTGGAATGGAATGTGGAATGCAATGGAATGGAACGTGGTATGTACTGGAATGGAACATGGAATGGAATGGAATGGAATGTTGAATCCAATGGAATGGAATGAGGTATGGAATGGAATGGAATGTGGAATGGAATGGAATGGAATGGATTGGAATTTGGATTGGAATGGAAAGGAATGTGGAGTGGAATGGAATGGAATGTGGAATTGAATGGAATTGAATGTGGAATGGAATGGAATGGAACGTAAAATGCAACGTGGAATGGAATGTGGAGTTATATGGAATGGAAAGTGCAATGGAACGTGGAATGGAACATGGAATGGAATGTGGAATGGAAGGGAATGATATACGGAATGGAATGTGGAATGGAATGTGGAATGGAATGGAATGGAACATGGTATGTACTGGAATGGAACGTGGAATGGAATGGAATGGAATGTCGAATGGAACGCAGTGGAATGAGGTATGGAATAGAATGAAATGTGGAATGGAATGGAATGGATTGGATTGGAATTTGGAGTGGAATGGAGTGGAATGGAATGTGGAATTGAATGGAATTGAATGTGGAATCTAATGGAATGGAATGGAACGTAGAATGGCAGGTTTAAAGGAATGTGGAATGGAATGTGTAATGGAATGGAATGGAATGGAAATTGGAATGGAATGGAATGGAATGGAATGATGAACGGAATGTGGAATGGAATGTGGAATGAAATGGAATGTGGAATGCAACGGAATGGAATGGAATGTGAAATGGAATGGAATGGAATTTGGAATGGAATGGAATTGAATGTGGAATGGAATGGAAAGGAAGGTGGAATGGAATGGAATGGAACATGGAATGGAATGTGGAATGGAATGTGGAACGGAATGTGGACTGGAATGTGGAATGCAATGTGGAATGTAAAGGAATGGACTGTGGAATGAGATGGAATGGAATGGAATGTGGAATGGAATGTGGAATGGAATGTGGAATGGAATGTGGAATGGAATGGAATGTGGAATGCAATGGAATGGAATATGGATGGAATGGAATGGAATGCGGAAAGGAATGGAATGTGAAATGTAAGGTGGAATGCAATGCGAAATGGAATGTGGAATGGAATGTGGAATTGAATGAAATGAAGCGTGGAATGTAATACAATGGAACGTGGAATGGAGTGGAAAGGTACGTGGAATGGAAAATGGAATATAACGTGGAATGGAATTGAATGGAATGTGGAATGCAATGGAGTGTAATGTGGAATGGAATGGAATGGAATGTGGATTGGAATGGAATGGATTTTGGAACGGAACATGGAATGGAATGGAATGGAATGTGGAATTGAATGTAATTTCGAATGGAATGGAATGTGGAATGGAATGTGGAATGGAAAGGACTGGAATGGAATGGAATGAGGAATGGAATGGAATGGAATGGATTGTGGATTCGAATGGAATATGGAATGGAATGAAATGCAATTGTATGTGTAATGGACTGGAATGGAATGGAAAGTTGAATGGAATGGGGAATGAAAGGTGGAATGGAACGTGGAAGGTTTGGAATAGAAGGTGGAATAAAATGTGGAATGAAATGTGGAATGGAACGTGGAATGGAATGTTGAAAGGAATGTGGAATGGAATGGAATGTAACGTGGAATGGAATGAGTAATGGAATGGAATGGAATGTGGAATGGAAGTGAATGGAATGAGGAACGGAATTTGGAATGGAATGTGGAATGGAATGTGGAATGGAATGGAACGTGGAATGGAATGGTATGGAAAGTGGAAAGCGATGGAATGGTATGTGGGATGCATTCCATTCCACATTCCATTCCATTCCATTCCATTGCATTCCATATTCCATTCCATACCATTCCAGCCCATTGTACAATCCATTCCATTCCATTCCACATTCCATTCCATTCCATACGTCATTTCATTCCACATTCCAGTCCATTACATTCCATATTCCTTTCTACATTCCATTCCATTCCATTCCACATTCCATTCAATTCCATTCCACATTCCATTTCACATTCCATTCTACATTCCATTCCATTGCTTTGCACATTCCATTCAATTCCATTGCACATTCCATTCCCTTCCGTTTCACATTCCATTCCATTCCATTCCATTCCACACTCCATTCCATTCCATTCCACGTTCCATTCCTCATTCCACTCCATTCCATTCCGCATTCCATTTCATTCCAATCCACATCCCAATCCATTCCATTTCACTTTCCATTCCACATTCCAATCCATTCCAATCCGCATTCCATTGCATTCTATTCCACATTCCCTTTCATTCCATTCCACATTCCATTCCACATTCCTTTCCACGTTGCATACCACATTCCATCCAATTCCATTGTACATTCCATTCCATTCCATTCCATTCCACATTACATTAGATTTCATTCCACCTTCCATTCCTTTCCATTCCACATTCCATTCCACTCCATTCCACATTCCATTCCACATTCCATTATTTTCCATTCTGCATTCCATTCCATTCCATTCCACATTCCATTCCATTCCATTCAACATTCCCTTCCATTCCATTCCACGTTCCATTCCATTCCATTCGACGTTCCATTCCACATTTCATTCCATTGCATTCCACATTCCATTCCACTGTATTTGACGTTCCATTCCATTCCATTTCACATTCCACTCCATTCCACATTCCATTCCACATTCTATTCGGCATCCCTTTCCTTTCCATTTCACATTCGATTCCCTTCCATTCCAGTCAATTTTCCATTCAATTACACATTCTATTGCATTCAATTCCATTCCATTCCATTCCACGTTGCATTCCATTCCATTCCATTCCACGTTGCATTCCATTCCATTCCATTCCGTATCCCATTGCTATCTATTCCATTCCATATTACATTCCATTCCATTCCGTGTTCCATTCCATTCCATTCCATTCCATTCCACATTCCATTCCATTCCATCCTAGTCAATTGCATTCATTTCCACTTTCCATTCCATTCCATTACACATACCATTTCATTCCATTACACTCCACATTCCATTCCATTTCTTTCCACGTTCCATTCCATTCCATTCCACGGTCCATTCCATACCATTCCACATTCAATTCCACATTCCATTCCATATTCCATTCCACATTCCATACTGCATTCCAGTCCCTTCTGTTCCACATTCCATTCCTTCCATTCCAATTTCCATTCCATTCCATTAAACGCTCCACTCCATTCCAGATTGCATTCCATTCCATTCCACATTCCATTCCATTCCATTCCACATTCCATTACATTCCATGCCATGTTCCATTTCATTCTATTCCATGTTCCACTTCATTCCATTTCGCGTTCTATTCCACATTCCATTCCACAATCCACTACATATTCCATTTCACTTTCCATTCCACGTTCCATTCCACATTCCATTTCATATTCCACATTCAATTCCATTCCATTACAAGTTCCATTCCATTCCACATCCCACTCCATTCCTTTTCACATTCCATTCCATTCTACATTCCATTCAATTCCATTCCACATTCCATTCCACATTACATTCCATTGCATTCCATTCCACTTTACATTCCATTCCATTCCACAATCCATTCCATTCCATTCCACTTTCCATTCCATTCTTTTCCTATCCATATTCCATTGCATTCCATTCCACATTGCATTCCCTTCCATTCCATTCCATACTCCATTCCATTCCGTTCCATTCCACATTCCATTTCAAATTCCATTACATTCAATTCCACATTGTGTTCAATTCCATTCCATTCCACATTCCTTTCCTTTCCATTATACATTCCTTTCCATTCCTTTCCATTGAAATCAAAATTCCATTCCACATTCCATTCCATTCCATTCCATTCCACATTCCATTTCATTACATTCCACATTGCATTCCACTTTCCATTCCACATTCCATTCCACATTCAATTTCACATTCCATTTCACATTACATTTCATATTCCACATTCCATTCGATTCCATTTCACGTTCCATTCCATTCCACATTTCATTGCATTCCATTGCACATTCGATTACATTCAATTCCACTTTCTATTCAATTGCATTCCACATTCCATTCTGCATTCCTTTCAACATTCCATGGCATTACATTTCCTTCCACATTCCATTTCATTCCATTCCACAGTCCATTCCATTCCATTCCATTCCACATGCCATTCCCTTCCATTCCACAATCCACTCCATTCCACGTTCCATTCCATTCCATTCCGCGTTCAACTCTATTGCATTCCACCTTAAATTCAATTGCATTCCACATTCCAGTCCATTCCAATCCATTCCATGTTTCATTCCATTCCATTCCACGTTCCATTCCATTGTATTCGACTTTCCAATATATTCCATTCCATCTTTCATTCCATTCCATTCCACATTGCATGCCATTCCGTTCCATGTTACATTGCATTCCATTTTACATTCCATTCCATTTCATTGCATTCCTTTCCACTTTCCATTCCATTCCAAATTATGTTCCATTCGATTCCACATTCCATTCCATTCCATTCCACGTTGCTTTCCATTCCATTTCACATTCCATTCCACATTTCACTCCGTTCCATTCCACATTGTATTCCACATACTATTCCATTCCATTCCACATTGCATTCCATTCCATTCCACATTCCTTTCTATATTCCATTCCATTCCACATTCCATTAAATTCCATTCCACATTGAAGTCCATTCCATTTCCATTCCATTCCACATACCATTCCACATTCCATTCTATTTCATTCAACATTCCATTCCATTTCATTCCACATTCCATTCCACATTCCATTTCATTTCATTCCACATTCCATTACATTGCATTCCTCATTCCAAGTTCTATTTAATTCCATTCCTTTCCATTCCATTCTTTTTCAAATTCTATTCCATTCCATTCCACGTTCCATTCCATTCCATTCCAAATGGCAATCCACTTTCCATTCAACATTCCATTCCACAATCCATTCCATTCCATTGCATTTTCCATGCTACCTTCCATTCCATTCATTACCACATTCCATTCCACATTCCTCTCCATTCCATTCCAGATTCCATTCCATTCCATTCCATTCAACATTGCATTCCACATTCTGTTACATTCCATTCTACATTCCATTCAACTTTCCATGTCACATTCCATTCCACTCCATTCCACATTCCACTCCATTCCATTCCACATTCCACTCCATTCCATTGCACTTTCCTTTCCACATTCCATTCCATTCCCCACCACATTCAATTACGTGCCATTCCACGTTCCATTTCATTCAATTTCACATTAAATTCCACATTCCATTGCATTGCATTCCATATTCCATTCCCTTCCATTCCACGTTCCTTTACACATTCCATTACATTCCATTCCTAATTCCATTATGTTCCACTTCACATTCCATTCCATTCCATGTTCCATTTACTTCCTTTCCATTCCATCCCATTCCACATTCCATTCCATTCCTTTCCACAGTCCTTTCCGCTTTCCATGCCATTCCATTCCACATTCAATTCCACTCCATTCCACTTTCCATTCCACATTCCTTTCCATTCCATTCCACGTTCCATTACACATTCCGTTATACATTGAATTCCACATTCCATTCTACTTCATTCCACTCCTCATTCCATTCCTTTCGTTTCCAATTTGCATTCCATTGCATTCCTCATTCCATTCCATTCCATATTGCATTCCATTCCGTTCCGCATTCCATTACACATTCAATTCCATTCCATTCCACATTCCTTTCCATTCCACTTTCCCTTATTTTCCATTCATCCATTTCACATTACATTCCATTCCATTCCACATTCCATTTCATTCCATTCCACATTCCATTTCATTCCATTCCACATTCCATTCCACATTCCATTCCACATTGCATTAAATTCCATTCCAAGTTCCATTCCGTTCCATTCTACCTTCCATTCCACGTCCCATTCTGTTCCATTCCATGTTCCATTCCACATTCAATTCCATTCTATTCCACATTCCATTCCATATTCCATTCCATTTGTTTCCACATTCTATCCACTTTCTATCCAATCCACTTTCCTTTCCAGATTACATTCCATTGCATTCCACATTCCTTTGCATTGCACTTAACATTCCATTCCATTCCTCCATTTCAACCTCCATTCCATTCCTTTCCACATTGCATTCCATTCCATTCCACATACCATTCCATTCCATTCAACGTTCCGTTCCACATTCCATTCCATTCTATTCCATTCAACATTCCATTCCATTCCACATTTCATTAAATTCCGCTCCATTCCACATTCCATTCCACATTCCAATGTGTTCCATTCCACATTCCATTCCACATTCCAATCCACATTCCTTTCCACATTCTATTCCATTCCATTGTAGATTCCATTCCATTCCATTTCACATTCCATTCCATTCTACTTCACATTCCATTCCGCATTCCATTCCATGTTCCATTCCACTTTCCTTTACACGTTCCGTTTCACATTCCATTCCACTTTCCATTCCATGTTCCATTCCACAAAGTTCCATTCCATTCCATTCCTCATTCCATTCCACATTCCATTCCACGTTGCATCCCATGTTCCATTCCACATTACTTTCCACGTTCCATTTCACTTTCGATTCCACATTCCATTCCACATTCCATTCCATTCCACTTTCCATTCCATTCCATTTCACATTCCATTTCACATTCCATTCAACATAGCATTCCATTCCTTTCCACATTCCATTGCTGTCCACTCTGTTCCATGGCATTCCATTCTATTCTATTCTATTCCACTTTTTATTCCATTCCAATCCATTCCACATTCCATTCTATATTCCCTTCCTTTCCATTACTCGTTCAATTCCATCCCAGCCCATTCCATTCCACATTGCAATGCATTCCATTCCATTCCACATTCCATTCGATTCCATTCGACATTCCTTTCCATTCCATTCTATTCCACTCCATTCCACAATGCATTCCATTCCATGCCACATTCCTTTCCATTTCATTCCACGTTCCATTCCACATTCCATTTCATTTCACATTCCATTGCATATACCATTCCATTCCATTCCACATACCATTCCATTCAATTCCACATTCCATTGCATTCCATTCCACGCCATTCAATTCCGTTCCATTCCTCATTCCATTCCATTCCACATTCCATTCCATTCCATTCCACATTCCATTCAATATTCCCTTCCATTGCATTCCACATTCAATTCCATTCCAATCCACATTCCATTTCATTCTATTCCATTACACATTCCATTTGATTCCATGCCACATTCCATTCCATTCCATTCTATTCCATTCCATTCCACAATGCATTCCATTACATGCCACTTTCCTATCCATTTCTTTCCACTTTCCATTCCACATTCTATTCTATTCCACATTACATTACATATTCCATTCGATTGCCTTTCACATTCCATTCCATTCTAATCCAGATTCCATCCCATTCGATTCCAATGCATTCCATGCCATTCCATTCCATTCCATTCCTTATTCCATTCCATTCCATTCAGCAGTCCATTCCATTCCATTCCACTTTCCATTTCACATTCCATTCCATTCCGTGCCGTGTTCCATTCCACATTCCATTCCATTCCATTCCACGTTCCATTCTGTATTCCATTCCATTCTATTCCACATTCCGTTCCATATTCCGTTCCACATTCCATTCCATTCCATTACACATTCCATTCAATTCCATTCCGGATTCCATTCCATTCCTTATCATTCCACATTGCATTCCACATCCCATTCCATTACCCATTCTTTTCCATTCCACTTTGCATTCCATTCCATTCCTCAATTTTGCGTTCAATTACATTCCATTCCACACTCCATTCCATTCCATTGAACATTCCATTACATTCCTTTCCACAATCCATTCCATATTCCATTCCATTCCACTCCACTTTCCAGTACACATTCCACTACACATTCCCTTCCGCATTCCATTCTACTCCATTCCATTCCAGATTCCATTCCTTTTCATTCCACGTTGAACTCCATTCCATTCCACTTTGCATTCCATTCCAATCCATGCTCCAATCCATTCCAATCCACATTGCATTCCATTCCATTCCACTTTCCATTACACATTCCTTTCGATTATATTGCACATTCTGTTCCATTCCACTTTCCAATCTTTTCCATTCCTCCATTTTACATTCCATTCCATTCCATTCCATGTTCCATTCCATTCCATTCCACATTCCATTCCATTCCATTCAACATTCCGTTCCACATTCCATGTCATTCCATTCCACATTCCATTCCATTCCATTCCACATTCCATTCCATGTTCCATTCCATTCCATTCCACATTCCATTCCACATTCCATTCCATTCCATTCCATTTCATATTGCATTCCATTCCATTGCGTTCCACATTCCATTCAATTCCCTTCCATATTCCATTCGACATTTCTTTCCATTCCATTCCACTTTCCATTCCGCTTTTCATTGATTTCCATTCCACATTCAATTCCATTCCATTTCACATTCCATTCCATTCCATTCCACTTTCCAGTCCACATTCCATTGCATTCCATTCCATTCCATTCCACATTCTATTCCACATTCGATTCCATTCCATTTCATTATATTCCACATTCCATTCCATTCCTTTCCATTCCACATTGCATTCCACTCCATTCAATTCCATTCCATTCCACATTCCATTTCATTCAATTCCATTCCATTCCACTTTGCATTCCATTCCATTCTATTTCACATTCCATTCCAAATTCATTTCCATTCCATTCCCTTCCAATCCACATTCCATTCCATTCCATTCCACATTCCATTCCATTCCATTCCACATTCCTTTCCATTCCATTCCAATTTCCATTCCACATTCAATTCCATTCCATTCCACATTCCATTTCATTCCGTTCCATTGCATTCCATTCCACTTTCCATTCCATTTCATTCCATTCCACATTCCATTCCTTTCCACGTTCCATCCAATTCCTTTCCACGTTCCATTTCATTTCATTTCATTTTCCCTTCCAGTCCATTCCACGTTCCATTCCATTCCATTCCATGTTCCATTCCACATTCCATTCCAACTTCCTTTCCTTTCCATTCCACGTCCAATTCCACATTTCATTCTATTCCATTCCCTTCCATTCCACATGCCATTACATTCCATTCCACATTCCATTCCACTGCATTCCCATTCCATTCCACTCAATTACATTCCACGTTGCATTCCACATTCCATTCCATTCCATTCCACTCAACATTCCATTCCATTTCATGCCATTCCACATTCCATTCCATTCCATTCCATTCCATTCCACATTCCATTCCATTTAATTCCACATTGCATTCCATTCCACTCCACATCAATTCCACATTCCATTGCATTTTCCATTCCATGTTCCATTGCACATTCCTTTCCACGTTCCATTTCACATTCCATTCTTCATTCCATTCCATTCCACTCCATTCCACTTTCCATTCCATTGCATTTCACATTCCATTCCACATTCCAGTCCACATTGCATTCCATTCCATTCCATTCCACATTCCATTCAATTAGTTTCCACATTGTTTTCCATTCTATTCTATTGTGTTCCGTTCTACAATGCATTCCATTCCATTCCACTTTCCTTTCCATTTCATTCCACGTTACATTCCACATTCAATTCCATTCTATTCCACTTTCCTTTCCATTCCACTTTCCCTTCCATTCCACTCCATTCCACATTCCATTCCATTCCCTTCCACATTCCATTCCATTCCCTTCCATTCCACTTTCCATTCCATATCCCACTCCATTCCATTCTGTACCATTATAAGTTCGATTCTGTTCCATTCTACTTTCCATTCCATGTTGCATTCCGTTTCACTCCATTCCATTCCATTGCACATTCCATTCCATTTCATTCCAACTTCCATTCCATTCCACCTTCCATTCCATTACATTGCCTTCCATTCCACATTCCATTCAATTCCACATTCTATTCCACTACATTACACGTTCCATTCCACATTCCATTCCATTGAATATTCCATTTCATTCCATTCTATTCCATTCCATTCCATTCAACATTGCATTCAATTCCGTTCCATTCCACATTCCATTCCATATTCCATTCCATTCCATTCCATTCCACATTACATTCCACATTCCATTCCATTCCATTCCACATTCCATTTCACATTCCATTCCACTTTCCTTTCCACATTCCATTCCATTCCATTCCACATTCCTTTGCATTCCATTTCACTTTCGATTCCATTCCACTCCTCATTCCATTCCACGTTCCATTCCACGTTCCTTTCCAAGTTCCAATTCACATTCCATTCCTCTTTCCATTGCACCTTCCATTCCATTCCATTCATCATTCCGTTCCACAATCCTTTCCATTCCATTCCACTTTCCATTCTGTTGCATTTCACATTCCATTCTACATTCCATTCAACATTTCATTCCATTCCATTCCACATTCCATTCCATTCCACTCCATTCCATTTCATTCCATTCCATTACATTCCATTAAAGTTTCCACTACATTCCATTCAATTTCACATTCCTTTCCATTCCATTCCACATTCCATTCCTTATTCCCTTCCATTCCATTCCTCATTAAATTCCATTCCATTCCATTCCATTCCCAATTGCATTGCATTCCATTCCTTTCAACTTTCAATTACTTTCCACATTCCTTTACGTTATATTCTTTTCCATTCCATTCCAAAATGCATTCCATTCCATGCCACATTCCTTTCCATTTCATTACATGTTCCACTCCACATTCCATTCCATTCCACCTTCCGTTGCATATTCCATTCAATTCCATTCAATATTCCATTCCATTCTAATCCACATTCCATACCATTCAATTCCATTCCATTCCATTCAATTCTATTCCTCATTCCATTCCATTCCATTCCATTCTACATTCCATTCCATTCCATTACATGTTCCATTCCACGTTCCATTCCATTCCATTTCACTTTCTATTCCGCGTTCCATTCCATTCTATTCCACATTCCATTCCACATTCAATTGCATTCCATTCCATTACACATTCCACTCCTTTCCTTTCTAGATTTCATTCCAATCTATTTCCCCATTTTGCATTCCTGTCCATTCCAAACCACAATCCATTCCATTCCATTGCACATTCCATTCCATTCATTTCCACATTCCATTACACATTCCATTCCATTATGTTCCACATTAAATTCCACATTCCAATCCATTCCATTCCACATTCCATTACACATTCCATTCCACATTCCATTCCACATTCCATTCTATTTAATTCCATTCAACAATCCATTCCATTCCATTCCACACTGCATTCCATTCCATTCCACATTCCATTCCATTCCCTTCCAAATTGAATTCCACTCCATTACACATTCCATTACACATTCCATTCCATTCCATTCTACATTTCATTCCATTCCACTTTCCATTCATTCCATTCCTCCATTTCACATTCCATTGAATTCCAATCCACTTTGCATTCCATTCCACATTTGATTCCATTCCCTTCCAAATTGAATTCCATTCTATTACACATTCCATTTCACATTCCCTTCCATTCCATTCTACATTCCATTCCATTCCACTTTCCAATCATTCCATTCCTCCTTTTCACATTCCATTAAATTCCAATCCACGTTGCATTCCATTCCACATTCAATTCCATTCCATTCCACATTCCATTCCATTCCATTACTCATTCCATTCCATTCCATTCCTCATTCAATTCCACATTCGATGCCATTCCATTCCACATTCTACTCCATTATATTCCACATTCCATTCCACATTCCATTCCATTCCATTCAACCTTCCATTCCACATTCCATTCCACTTTCCATTCCAGTCCATTCCATTCCACATTCCATTCCATTCCATTCCTCATTCCATTCCATTCCATTCCACATTCCATTCGACATTCCTTTCCATTCCATTCCACATTCCATTCCACTTTTCATTCCATTCCATGAAACATTCAATTCCATTCCATTGCATTTTGCATTCCATTCCATTCTACTTTCCATTCCACATTCCATTCCATTCAATTCCATTCCGCAATCCTTTACATACCATTCCACTTTCCTTTCCATTCCATTTCACTTTCCATTCCACATTTCTTTCCATTCCATTCCACATTTCTCTCCATTCTATTCCAATTTCAATTGAATTCCATTCCAAATGCCATTCAATTCCAGTCCACTTTACATTCCATTACGTTGCGCATTCCATTCCATTCCATTCCACATTCCTTACCACATTCCATTCTACATTCCATTCTGCATTCCATTCCACATTCCATTCTGCATTCCATTCCACATTCCATTTTATTAAAGTCCACATTCCATTCCTTTCCATTCCATTCCACATTCCTTTCCATTCCGTTCAACATTCCACTCTATTCAATTCCATTCCACATTCCATTCCATTCCATTCTTTTCCATTACACATTCCATTCCACATTCCATTCCTTTCCATTCCACATTACATTCTTTCCATTCCAAATTCCATTCCATTCCGTTCCACTTTCCACTCCATTACATTCCATTCTAAATTCCATTCCTTTTCTTTCCACATTCCATTCCATTCCATTCCATTCCATTCGATTTTCCATTCCCTTCCATTGCAAATTCCATTCCATTACAATCCACATTGCCTTCCATTCCATTCCACGTTGCATTTCATTCCATTCCACGTGGCATTCCATTCCATTACACATTCCTTTGCAAATTCAATTCCATTCCATTCCACATTGCATTTCACATTCCATTCCTTTCCATTGCACATTCCATTGGAAATTCCATTCAACATTCCATTCCATTCCTTTCCACATTCCATTCGATTCAATTCCATTCCAATACAGATTCCATTTCATGGTAATTTCGATTGTACATTCTACGTTCCTTTCCACTTTCCATTGCAAGATCCTTTCCACGATCCATTCCACCTTCCATTCCAATCCATTCCACATGCCATTCCACATTCCATTCCATGTTCCATTCCTCATTCTATTCCTATCCATTCCAATTTCCATTCCAGTCAATTCCAGATTCCATTCCATTCCTCATTCCATTCCATTCCATTCCACATTGCATTCTATTCCATTAAACATTCCATTCCATTCCATTACACTTTCCATTCCATTCCTTTCCACATTCAATGCCACTACATTTCACATTCCATTCCATTCCGTTCCACCTTCAATTCCAAATTCCATTCCACATTCTGTTGCAATAAATTCCACAGTCCTTTCCATTCCATGCCAGATTCCACTCCTTTCCATTTCACATTCAATTCCATTCCAGGACACAATCCATTCTTTCCATTCCACATTCCATTCCATTCCATTTCACATTCCATTTCTTTCCACATTCCATTACATTCTTTTCCACATTTAATTCCATTCCATTCCACATTCCATTCTTTTCCATTCCACATACCATTCCATTCCACATTCCGTTCCATTCCATTCCAAATTCCGTTCCATTCCATCCATTCGATATTCCATTCCACATTCCATTCCATTCCACATTCCATTCCATTCCATTCCATTCCACATTCGATTCCATTTCACATTCCATTCCATTCCATTCCACATTCTATTCCATTCCATTCCACATTTTATTCCATTCAATTGCACTTTCCATTCCATTCCATTCCATTCCACATTCTTTTCCATTCCATTCCATTCCATTCCATTACACATTCCAATCCATTTCATTCCACATTGCATTCCATTCCATTCCATTCCATTCCACATTCCACTCCATTCCATTCCATTCCATTCCACATTCCATTCCACATTCCATTCCATTCCATTCCACATTCTATTACACTCCACATTCCATTACATTCTGTTCCACATTCCATTCCATTCCGTCACACATTCAATTCCATTCCATTCCATTCCATTCCATTCCATTCCACATTCCATTCCATTCCATTACATCCATATTCCATCCCACATTCCATCCCATTCCATTCCACATTCAATTCTACATTCCATCCCATTCCATTCCACATTCCATTCTACATTCCATTCCTTTCCAGTCCACATTCCATTCTATTCAATTTCATTACATTCCACCTTCCATTCCATTCCATTCCATTGGATATACCATTCCATATTCCATTCCACGTCCCATTCCACTTTCCATTCCATTCTACATTCCATTCTATTCCAATCCAAATTGCATTGGACATTCCATTCCTTTCCACTCCACATTCCATTCCATTCCGTTACAAATTTCATTACACATCGCATTCCACGTTCCATTCCACATTCCATTCCATTCCATTCCACTTTCCATTCCACATTCCATTTCACATTCCATTCCACGCTCCATTCCACATTGCATTCCACGTTCCATTCCACGTTCTATTCGAAGTTTCATTCCACGTTCCATTCCATTCCATTTCATGTTCCATTCCACATTGCATTCCATTCCTTTCCACTTTTATTTCCACATTCCATTCCACATATCTTTTCACATTCCATTCCTTTCCATTCCATATTCCACTCCACTTTCCACTCCACATTCCATTCCACATTCCATTACATTCCATTCCACTTTCCATTCCAGATTGAATTCCATAATCCATTGCATTCCATTCTACATTATATTCCACAATGTATTCCATTCCAGTCCACATTTCATTCCACATTGCGTTCAGTTCCATTCCACATTCCATGCCATTCCACATTCCATGCAACATTCAATTCCACATTCTTTCCCACGTTCCATTCCACGTTCCATTCCACATTCCATTCCATTTCATTCCACTTTCCATTCCACGTTCAATTCCACGTTCCATTCCATTCCATTCCTCGTTCCATTCGACTTTCCATTGCATTCCTTTTCAAGTTCCATTCCACTCTCCATTCCACATTCCATTCCATTCCTCGTTCCATTCGACTTTCCATTGCATTCCTTTTCAAGTTCCATTCCACTCTCCATTCCACATTCCATTCCACTTTCCTTTCCGTTCCATTCCACATTCCATTCCACAATCCATTACATATTCCTTTCCACTTTCCATTCCACATTCCATTAAAGTCCATTCCACATTACATTCCTTTCCATTCTACATTCCTTTCCTGATTCCATTCCATTCTGTTGCACATTCTATTTGATTACACTCCACAATTCATTCCACATTCCATTCCACTACATGCCACAGTCTATTCCAAGTTTCATTCCATTCAATTCCACGTTCCATTCCACGTTTCATTCCACATTCCATTCCACATTGAATTCCACATTCCATTCCGTTCCATTCCGCATTCCATTCCACATTGCATTCCACTTTCCAATCCATTCCATTGCACATTCCATTCCACATTCCATTCTCATTCTATGGCATTATATTCCACATTCCATTCCACATTCCATTCCATTCCATTTCACATTTCATACAACATTCCATTCCATTGCATTCCACATTCCATTCCACATTCCATTCCACTTTCCGTTCCATGATCCATTCCATATTCCATTCCAAGTTCCATTCTACATTCCATTCCATTCCATTCCATGTTCCTTTCCATTCCATTCCACCTTCCATTACTTTCCGTTCCACATTCCATTCCACATTCCATTTCACATTCCGTTCCACATTCTATTTCACTTTCCATTCCATTCCATTCCACTTTCCATTCCATTCCATTCTATTTCACATTCCATTCCATTCCATTAAACAATCCATTTCATATTTCTTTCCGCATTCCATTCCATTCCATTACATATTCCATTTCACTTTGCATTCCACATTCCGTTTCATTCCATTACACTTTCCATTCCACATTCCATTCCTCATTCCATTCCAACACGTTCCACATTCCATTTCACATTCCATTCTCATACTATTGCATTTCATTCCATATTCCATTCCACATTCCATTTTATTCCAATTCACATTCCATTCCACATTCCATTCAATTCCATTCCATTCCACATTCCATGCCACATTCCATTCCTCAGTCCCCTCCACATTCCAATCCATATTCCATTCCACATTCCATGCTCATTCCATTTTATTTCATTGCACATTCCATTCCACATTCCAATGCATTCAAATTCACATGCCATTCCACCTTCTAGTCCAAGTTCCATTCCATTATATTCCACATTCCATTCCACCTTACATCTGTAGTCCATTCCATTCCAATCCACATTCCATTCCTCATTCCATTCCATCCCGTTCCACATTCCATTCCACATTCCATTCTCATACCGTTGCATTTCATTCCATATTCCATTCCACATTCCATTGCATTCCAATTCACATTCCATTCCACATTCAATTCAATTCCATTCCATTCCATATTCCATGCCACATTCCATTCCGCAGTCCACTCCACATACCATTCTATATTCCATTCCACGTTTCTCGCTGATTCCATTATATTCCATTGCACATTCCATTCCACATTCCAATGCATTCAAATTCACATGCCATTCCACCTTGTATTCCAAGTTCCATTCCATTATATTCCACATTCCATTCCACATTCCATCCCATATTCCATCTGTAATTCATTCCTTTCCATTCCACATTCCATTCCATTCCAATCAACATTCCAATCCCCATTTCAATCCATTCCATTCCACATTGCATACCACTTTCTATTCCACATTCCATTCCACATTCCATTCCATTCCATTCCACTTTCCATTCCATTCCATTCCATGTTCCATTCCACTTTCCACTAAATCCTCTTCCCACGTTCCATTCCACTTTCCACTAATTCCTCTTCCCACATTCCATTCCACATTCCATTCCATTCCTTTCCACATTCCATTCCATTGCATTCCATATTCCATTCCACCTTCCTTTCCATTCCATTCCATTCCGCATTCCATTCCATCTTCCATTCCATTCCATTCCACATTCCATTCCATTCAACACCACATTCAATTCCATTCCACTCCATGTTCCATTCCATTCCATTTCATTCCACATTCAATTCCATTCCACAATGCATTCCATTCCATACTGCATTCCATTCCATAACACATTCCTTTCCATTGCATACCACATTCAATTCCATTCCATTCCACATTCCATTACATTCCATTCCACATTGTATTCCACATTCCATTCCATGTTCCATTCCATTCTATTCCACTTTCCATTCCACCTTCCGTTCCCGATTCCATTCCACATTCCATTCCATTCTATTCCGCATTCCACTTTCCATTCCACTTTCCATTCCATTCCATTCCACATTCCATTCCACATTACATTCCACAATCCATTCAATTCCATTCCACATTCCTTTTCTTTCCATTCCACATTCCTTTGCATTCCATTTCATTCCAGTCCACTTTCCATTACATTAAATTCCATTCCACATTGCATTCCATTGCATTCCACATTCCATTTCATACCATTACACATTCCATTCCATTACCTTCCACTTTCCATTTCATTCCATTCCACGATCCATTCCACGATACATTCCACTTTCTATTCCATGTTGCATTCCACGTTCCATTCCACATTCCATTCCACTTCTTTCCTTTCCACATTCCATTCCAATCCTTTCCGCATTCCTTTCTACATTTCATTCCATTCCATTCCACATGCCATTCCACATTCCTTTCCATTCCTTTCCACATTCCTTTCTACATTCCATTCCATTCCATTCCACATTATTTTCCGCATTCCATTCCATTACAATACATTCCATATTTCACTGCTCATTCCATTCCATTCCTTTCGAGTCCACATTCCACTCCATTCCATTCCATTCCACTTTCCCTTCCATTCAATTCCTGATTTCATTCCACATTCCATACCATTCCACATTCCATTCCATTTCACTCCATTCCATAATCCTTTCCATTCCATTTCATTCAATTCCACATTCCTTTCCATTCCATTCCATTCCATTCCACATTCCATTCCACATTCCATTCCATTCCATTCCACCATCCACTTCATTCCATTCAATTCTACTTTCCATTCCATTCAATACGACATTCCATTCCATTCCATTCCACATTCCATTCTATTACATTTCACCTTCCATTACATTCCATTTCAAATTCCATTCAACATTCCATTCCATTCCATTCCACATTCCATTCCATTCCGTTGCATTCCAAATTCCACTCCTTTCCATTCCACATTCCATTCCATTCCACATTCCTTTACACATTCCCTTCCATTCCATTCAACCTTCCATTCCTTTCCATTCCATTCTATTCCACTTTACATTCTATTCCATTCCATTCCACATTCCATTCCATAACATTCCACATTCCAATCCATTCCTTTCCATTCCATTCCATTCCACATTCCATTCCATTACACATTCCATTCCATTCCACATTCCAATCCATTCCTTTCCATTCCATTGCTTTCTACATTCCATTTCATTCCTTTGTGAAATCCACTCCATTCCATTCCATTCCACTTTCCTTTTCATTTCATTCCATTATCCATTCCATTCCATTCCATGTTCCATTCCATTCCATTCCATTCCATTCCATGTTCCATTCCATTCTATTCCATTCCATTCCACATTCCATTGCATCCATTCCACATTCAATTCCATTCCATTCCAGGTTCTGTTACATTCCATTACATTTCGCCTCCCATTCCGTACCTTTCCACATTCTATTCCACTTTCCATTTTATTGCAATTCACAATCCAATTCACATTCCATTCCACATTTCATTCCATTCCACCTTCCATTCCATTGCACATTCCATTCCATTCCATTTCACTTTCCATTCCACATTCCAATCCATTCCCTTTCACCTTCCTTTCGATTCCATATTCCATTCCACATTCCATTCCATTTCGTTCTATATTCCATTCCATTGCATTCCACTTTCCATTCCATTACATTCCACATTGCATTCCACATTCCATTCCATTCCATTCCATATTACATTCCACATTCGAATCCAATCCATTCCACATTCCATTCCATTCCATTCCACATTTCATTCCACATTCCATCCCAGTCCACTGTACTTTCCATTCCTTTCCATTCCACATTGAATTATATTCAGTTCCATCCCACTACTTTCCATTCCACATTCCATTCCATTCCATTCCATTACAAATTCCTTTACATTGCATTTCGCATTCCATTCCACATTCCATTTCATTCCATTTCTCATTCCATTCCATTCCACATTCCATTCCACATTCCATTCCATTCCATTCCACATTCCATTACATCCCTTTCCACATTCCTTTTCAAATCCCATTCCATTCCCTTCCACATTTGATTCCACTTTCCATTCCGTTTGATTCCACATTCCATTTTATTCCTTTCCACCTTCCATTCTAATCAATTCAACATTGCATTCCATTGCATTCCACGTTCCATTCCACTTTCCATTCCACTTTATGTTCCACGTTCTATTTCACGTTCCATTCCACATTCCATTCCACGTTCCATTCCACCTTCCATTTAACATTCCATTCCATTGCATTCCACATTCCATTCCATTCCTTTCCACATTCCATTCCATTCCATTTCAAATTCCATTCCGTTCCATTCAGTGCCATTCCATATTCCATTCCATTCCTTTCTACATTCCAGTAGCTTCCATTCCATTCCATTCATCATTCCACTCCTTTCCATTCCACGTTCCATTCCACGTTCCATTCCATGTTACGTTCCATGTTCCTTTCCATTAAAATTCACATTGAATTCCACAATTCATAACATTCTATTCCACATTCCATTCCACATTCCATTCCATTCCATTCCACATTCCGTTCCACATTCCATTCCATTCCTATCCACATTCCATTGCATTCCATCCGAATTTCTATTCCATTCCACTTTCCATTCCACTCCAATACACATTCCGTTCCATTAGATTCCACATTCCATTCGATTCCATTCCGCATTGCATTCCACATTCCATTCAACATTCCATTCCATTCCGTGCTTTTCCATATCCCATTAAATTCCATTCCACATTCCATTGCATTCCATTCCAGATTCCATTCCGCATTCCATTCCACATTCCATTCCACGTTACAGTCCATTGCATTCCACATTCCATTCCATACCTTTCTGCATTAAATTCCATTCCATTCTATTCTATTCCACATTCGTTTCCATTCCATTCCGCATTCCATTCCATTCCATTCCACATTCCATTCCACTTTCTATTCCACTTTCCATTCCATTTCATTCCACATTCCAATCCATTCCATTCCACATTCCATTCCACGTTCTATTCCATTCCATTCCACATTCCATTCCATTCCACATTCCATTCCATTCCATTCTAAATTCCATTCCATTCAATTGCTTATTTCATTCCATTCCATTCCATTCCGCATCCCATTCCACATTCCATTCCAAATTTCATTCCACGTTCCTTTCCATTTCATTTCACATTCCATTCCATTCCATTCCACTTCCCATTCCATTAGATTCCACATTCATTTCCACATTCCATTCCACATTCCATTCCAAATTCCATTCCATTCCATTCCACCTTCCATTCTACATTCCATTCCACTTTTCTTTCCACATTCCATTCCACATTCCTTGGCATTGCAGTCCACATTCCATTCCTCGTTCCATTCCATTCCATTCTGCATTCCATTCCATTCCAAACCACATTCCATTCCACATTCCATTCCACATTCTATTCCATTCCATTCGACATTCCATTCGACATTGCATGCCAAGTTGCATTCCATTTCATTCAACGTCCCATTCCACATTCCATTCCACATTGCATTCCACGTTCCATTCCATTCAATTCCACATTCCTTTCGATTCCTTTCCACTTTCCATTCCACAGTCCACTCCACGTTGCATTCCATTCCATTCCATGTTCCATTCCATGTTTAATTCCATTACATTCCACATTCCATTCCACATTCCATTGCACATTCAATTCCACATACCATTCCACGTTCCATTCCAATCCATTCCACATTCCAAGGCATTCCATTCCACATTTCTTTCCGCTTTCCATTCCCTTCCATTCCACATTCCATTAATTTCCATTCCATGTTCCCTTCCACATTACATTCCACATTCCATTCCATTCCATTCCACATTCCATTCCACATGCCATTCTTGATTGCATTCTGTTTCATTGCACATTTCATTCCACGTTATATTCCATTGCATTCTACATTCCATTCTATGTTGCATTCCACATTCCATTCCATTCAATTACACAATCCATTCAACAGTCCATTCCACATTCCATTCCTTTCCATTCTACATTCATTCCACATTCCCTTCCATTGCATTCGACATTGTATTCTGCATTCCATTCCATTCCATTACACATTGCATTCCACATTCCATTCCATTCCATTCCACGTTCAATTCCACTTTCCATTCCACTTTCAATTCCACATTCCATTCCACTTTCCATTCCTTTACATTCCGCGTTCCATTTAACGTTGCATACAATTCCATTTCACATTCCATTTCATATTTAATTCCACATTCCATTCCACATGACATTCCACTTTCCTCTCCACGACCCATTCCACTTTCCATTCCATGTTCCATTCAACTCCATTCCACATTCCACTCAAATTTCCATTTCATTCCTTCCCACCTTCAATTCCATTTCACATTCCATTCCACATTCCATTCCATGTTCCATTCCAAATTCCGCTCCATATCATTCCATGTTACATTCCACATTCCATTCCACATTCCACTCCACTTTCCATTCCACATTCCATTCCACATTCCATTCCACATTCCATTCTGTTGCATTCAACGTTCCTTTCCACTTTCCGTTCCACATTCCATTTCCCATTCCTGTACATTCCATTCCACATTCCATTGAAAATTCCATTCCATATTCCATTCCATTCAGTTCCACGTTCCATTTCACAGTGCATTCCATTCCAGTGCACTTACCATTCCACATTTCATTTCATTCCGTTTAAACTTTCCATTCCTTTCCATTCCAAATTCCATTCCATTTCACATTCTTTTCCACATTCCATTCCATTCCATTCCAGATTCCATTCCACATTTTGTTAAATTGCATTCCACATTCTATTATACATTCCATTCCGCATTCCATTCTACATTCCATTCCATTCCATTCAAATTTCCATTCCACATTTCAGTCCACATTCCATTCCACATTCTGTTCCATTCCATTCCACGTTTCATTCCACCTTCAATTCCACGTTTCTTTCCACTTTCCATTCGACGATCCATTCCATTCCATTCCATGTTCCATTCTAACTTCCATTCCACTTTCCAATCCATTCCATACCATTCCAGTCCACATTCTATTCCATTCATTTCCACATTCCTTTCCTTTCAATTGAATATTCCATTCCACCTTCCATTCCACATTCCATTCCACATTCCATTCCATTCCATTCCACTTCACATTCAATTCATTTCCTTTCCACATTCCATTCCATTCCATTCCATTCCATTCCTTTCCATTTCAAATTTCTTTCAATTCCAATCCATTCCATTCCACATTCCATTCCTTTCCATTCCACATTACATTCCACTTTCCATTCCATTACATTCCACATTGCATGCCACTTTCCATTACATTCCTTTCCACATTCCTTTGCACGTTCCATTCCACTTTCCAATCCATGTTCCATTCCATTGCATTCTGCATTCCATACAGTTCCATTCCATTCAATTCCACATTCCATTCCATTCCAAATTCCATTCCATTCCATTCAATTCCATTCCATTCCACATTCCATTCCATTCCACATTCCATTCATTTCCATTCTGCATTCCAGTTCACATTCCATTTAATGTTCCATTCCCATTTCCATTCCGCATTCCATTCCAGCTTCCATTAAATTTCATTCCACGCTCCATTCGATTCCATTAAAAGTTCCATTCCACAGTCCATTCCACATTGAATTCCAGTTTCCATTCCACGTTCCATTCCATTCCATTCCACTTTCCATTCCATCTTCCATTCCATTGCATTTCATGTTCCATTCCACATTCCATTCCACATTCCATTGCATTCTATTTCATTCCATTATAATTTTCATTCCATTCCATTCCACATTCCATTCCATGTTCCCTTCCACATTCCATTCCATTCCATTCCACATTCCATTCCACGTTCCATTCCAGGTTCCATTGCACGTTCGCTTCCACGTTCCACTTCACGTTCCATTCCATGTTCCATGCCATGTCCAATTCCATTCGATTCCATATTCGATTCCATTCCATTTCATTCCATTCCACATTGCATTGCATTCCATTACATTCCACTGTCGATTGCATTCCATTCCATATTCCATTGCATTTCATTAAACATTCCATTCCATTCCATTCCACATTCCATTCCACATCACATTCCCTTCTATTCCACATTCCATTCCATTCCATTCCACGATTTATTCCACTTTCCATTCCACGTTCCATTGCACTTTATATTCCATGTTCCATTCCATTCCATTCCACGTTCCATTCCATTCCACGTTCCATTGCATTCCATTCCATCTTCCATGCCATTCCGTTCCATGTTCCATTCCATTTTCCATTCCATGTTCCATTCCACGTTCCATTCCCTTCCGTTCCACTTTCTTTATCACATTCCATTCCATTCCATTAAACATTCCATTCCACATTCCATTCCGTTCCATTTCACATTCCATTCCACATTCCATTAAACATTCCATTCCATTCCATTCCACATTCCATTCCACATTCCTTTTAATTCCACATTGCATTTCACATAACAGTCCGCTTTCCATTCCATTCCATTCCTTTCTCTTCCTTTGCACATTCGATTCCACATTCCATTCCATTCAATTTCATATTCCATTTAATTCCATTTCACATTCCATTCCAGTCTATTCCATTCCATTCGTCATTCCATTCCATTCCATTCCAAATTCCATTTCACTCCATATACCATTCAATTCCATTCCACATTCCATTCCATTCCATTGCACATTCCATTCCAAATTCCATTCCATTAAACCTTCCTTTCCATTGCATTGCATTCCACATTACATTTCATTCCCTTAAATTCCACATTCTAGTAAATTCCATTGCATTCCATTCCACATTGTATTCCATTCCTTTCCACATTCCATTCCATTCCATTCCATTGCATTCCACATTCTATTCCCCAATCCATTCCACTTTCCATTCCTTTCCATTCCACATTAAAATCCATTCCATTCCTCGTTCCATTCCATGTTTCATTCCACGTTCCTTTGTACGTTCCTTTCCACGTTCAATTGCACGTTCCATTCCACGTTCCGTTCCAAGTACCATTCTACGTTCCATTGCACATTCCATTCCACATTCCATTCCATTCCATTCCACATTCCATTCTTTCCCATTCCACATTCCATTCCACATTACACCCCACGTTCCATTCCACATTCCATTCCACGTTTCATTCCATTCCATTCCATATTCTATTCCATTCCATTCCACATTCCCTTCCACTTTCTGTACCATTCCATTCCACATTCCATTCCACGTTGAATTCCACATTCCATTCCATGTTCCATTCCATGTTCCTTTCCATTCCAATCCACGTTGCATTCCATGTTCCATTCCACATTCCATTCGACGTTCCATTCCACGTTCAATTCCATTCCATTCCATATTCCATTCCACATAAAATTCGACATTCCTTTGCATATTCCATTCCATTCCATTCCACATTCCATTACACATTCCAATCCATTCCATTCCACATTCCGTTTCACATTCCATTCCATTTCGTTCCACATTCCATTCCATATTCCATTCCATTCCTTTCTATTGCACATTCCATTCAACTTTCCATTCCACGTTACATTAATTTCCATTGCATTCCATTCCACTTTCCATTTCATTCCATTCCACGTTCCTTTCCACTTTCCATTTCACATTGCATTCCACAGTCCTTTCGTTTCCATTCCATATTCCTTTGTACATACCATTACACATTCCTTTGCAAGTTCCATTGCATTCCATTCCACATACCATTCCATACCATTCCACATTCCCTTCCACTCCATTCCACATTCCATTGCACATTGCATTCCACGTTCTATTCCACGTTCCATTCCACATTCCATTGCATTCCATTCCACGTTCCATTCCATTATATTCCTCATTCCATTTGAATCCATTCCACGTTCCATTTAACATTCCATTCCACATTCCATTTCGAAATCTTTTAATTTCCATTCCCTTCCTCTCCACATTCCATTCCATTCCTATCCACCTTACATTCAATAATATTCCAAGTTCCATTCCATTCCGCATTCCTTTTCGCAATTTTTTCCATTCCATTCCATTCCACTCCAGTTTCCATTCCATTCCAATCCACCTTACATTCAATTACATTCCACATTCCATTCCATTCCACATTCCATTCCAGTCCATTCCACATTCCATTACATTGCATAACACATTCCATTCTACATCATAGTGTATTCCATTCTATTCCACATTCCATTCCATTCCATTCTACTTTACATTCCAAACATGCCGCATTCCATTCCACATTCCATTCCACAATCCATTCCGTTGCATTCCACATACCTTTCCACGTTCTATTCCACATTCCATTCCATTCCATTCCACATTTCATTCCACCTTCCATTCCATTCAATTCCACATTCCTTTCCGTTGCATTCCACATTCCATTCCATTCCACATCCCATTCCATTCGTTTCCATTCAATTCCAAGTTCCATTCCACCTTCCATTCCATTCCATTCCAATCCACATTCAATTGCATTCCATTCCACATTCCATTCCATTCAATTCCATCCCACATTCAATTCCATTCCATTCCACATTCCATTCTATTCCATTCCATTCCACATTGCATTCCAAAACATTCCATTCCACCTTTCATTCCATTCCATCACATTCCATCTTACATTCCTTTCCATTCAACATTCAGTTCCATTCCATTCCACATTCCGTTCCATTCCATTCCACATTGCATTCCACATTCCAAACCATTCCATTCCACATTCCATTCTACATTCCATTCCACATTCCTATACACATTCCATTCCATTCCATTCCATTTCACATTCCAATCCATTCCACTCCGCATTCCATTCCGTTCAATTCCGTTCCAATCCATTCCATATTGCATTCCATTCCATTCCATTCCACATTACATTCCATTCAATTCCATTCCATTTCACACTCCATTTCACATTCTATTCCAATCCATTCCACATCCATTCCACATTCCATTGCATTCCATTCCACATTCCATTACATATTCCATTCCAATCCATTCCACATTCCATTCCACGTTGCATTCCATTCCATTCCACATTCCATTCCATTCCATTACACATTCTATTCGTTTCCATTCCACATTCCATTCTACTCCAATCCACCTTAAATTCCATTCCACATTAATTTTCACCTTCCCTTCATTTCCATTCCACATTCCATTCCATTTCATTCCACATTCCATTACATTCCATTCCACATTGCAATCCATTACATTCCACATTCAATTCCATTCCAGATTCCATTCAATTCCATTCCATTTAATTCGAAATTCCATTCCATATTACATTCGTTTCCACTCCACATATAATTCCATTCCGTTCCACATTCCATTCCATTCCTTTCCATTCCGTTCCATTCCATTCCATTCCTTTCCTTTCCGTTCTACGTTCCATCCCACGTTCCATTTCAAGTTCCATTCCATTCCATTCCACATTCCAGTCCTTTCCATTCCACCTTCCATTCCATTCCATTCCATTCCATTCCTTTCCATTCCATTCCATTCTATATTCCATTCACATTCCATTCAATTCTGCTGCCAATTGTACTCCATTCCACATTCCAATCCAAATTCCATTCAATTCCACGTTCCATTCAATTCCATTACATATTCCATTCCATTCCATTCCACATTGCATTGCATTCCATTCCATATTCCATTCCATTCCACATTCCTTTCCATTCTATTCCAAATTTCATTCCATTACAATTCATTCAATTCCACCTTCCATTCCACATTCCATTCCATTCCATTCCACATTCCATTCCATTCCACATTTAATTCCACTTTGCATTTCATTCCATTCCACACTACATTCCATTGAATTCCACATTGCTTTCTACTCCATTCCGTATTCCATTCAATTCCATTCCACATTCCATTCCATTCCACATTCCATTCCCTTCCATTCCATATTACAGTCCATTCCTTTAAACATTGCGTTCCATTCTCTTCCTTTCCTCGTTCCAGTCCATTCAATTCCACATTGCATTCCATTCCATTCCATTCCACATTCCATTCTATTACATTCCATTCCATTCCATTCCACATTGCATTCTATTCCATTCCATTCCAGATTCCATTCTATTACATTCTATTCCAATCCTTTCCACATTCCATTCCAAATTCCATTCCATTCCTTTCCACTTTCCATTCCATTCCATTCTGCATTCCATTCCATTCCACATTCCATTACATTCCACATTCCATTCCATTCATTTCCATTCGATGCCAAATTCCATTCAACATTCCATTCCATTCCATGCCACTCCATATTCAATTCCATTCCATTCCACATTCCATTCCATTCCATTCCATTGCACATTCCGTTCAATTCCATTCCACATTCCATTCCATTCCACATTCCATTCCATTCCACATTCTGTCCCATTCCACATCCCATTCCATTCCTTTCCATTCAATTCCAAATTCTATTCCACATTACATTCCAGCTTCCATTCCTTTCCATTCCACATTCCATTCCATTCAATTCCATATTGCATTTCATTCCATTCCACATTCCATTCCATTCCATTCCATGTTCCTTACCTTTCCATTCCACATTCCGTTCCACATTACACTCCACGTTCCATTCCACATTCCATTCAACGTTTCTTTCAGTTCCATTCCATGTTCCATTCCCTTCCATTCCACATTCTCTTCCACATTCCTTTCCATTCCATTCCACATTCCATTCCACGTTCCATTCCAGATTCCATTCCATGTTCCATTCCATGTTCCTTTAAATTCCAATACACGTTGCATTCCATGTTCCATTCCACATTCCATTCCACTTTCCGTTCCACGTTCTATTCCATTCCATTCCACATTACATTCCACAAAAAATTCCACATTCCTTTGCATATTCGATTCCATTCCATTCCACATTGCATTCCACATTCTATTCCATTCCAGTCCACAATCCATTCCACATTCCCTTCCATTCTATTCCATATTCCATTCCATTCCAGTCCATTCCATTCCATGCTATTCCATTCCACATTCCGTTCCATTCCATTTCATATTCCATTCCCTTCCATCCCATTCCGTACAATTCTATTCCAAATTCCATTGCACATTCCATTCCAGTCCACACCATATTCCATTCCATTCCATTCCACATTCTTTTCCATTCCATTCCATTCTACCTTCCGTTCTGCGTTCCATTCCAGGTTCCATCATACTCCATTACACGTTCCATTCCGCGTTCCATTCCACATTAAATTCCACGAACCTTTCCATTGAATTCCACATTTCATTCCATTCCAAGTTCCCTTCCACGTTCCATTCCACGTTCCATTCCACGTTCCATTTCATTCCATTCCACATTCCATTCCACATTCCATTCCATTCCATTCCACTTTCCATTCCACATTCCATTCCACATTACATTCCACATTACATTCCAAATTACATTGCTTTCCATTCCGCATTCCATTGCACCTTCCTTTCCACATTCCACTCAAGATTCCATTCTACATTCTATTCCATTCCATTCTGCATTCCACTCAATTGCATTCCATTCTACTCCACCTTCCTTTCTATTACTTTCCATTCCACATTCCATTCCATTAGTTTCCACGTTCCATTCCACATGACATTCCACATTCTAATCCACGTTCCCTTCCATTCCATTGCACATTCTCTTCCAATCCATTCCACATTCCTTTGCAATTAATTCCACATTCCGTTCCATTCCGTTGCATTCCACATTCCATTCCATTCCATTCCGCATTCCGTTCCATTGCCTTCCATTCTATTCCACATTCCATTCCATTCTATTCCACCCTCTATTCCATTACATTCCACATTCCATTCCATTCAATTCTACATTCCATTCCATTTCATTGCATTCCACATTCCATTCCATTCAATTCCGCATTCCATTCCATTCCATTCCATTCTATTCCACATTCCATTCCATTACACACCACATTCCATTCCATTCCATTCAACAGTCCACTGCATTACATTCCACATTACATTCCTCATTCCATTCCTTTCCTTTCAACATTCCATTCCACATTCCATTCCATTCCATTCCATTCCACATTTCATTCCATGATCCATTCCACGATACATTCCACGTTCGGTTCCATGTTCCATTCCATGTTCCATTGCATTCCGTTCCACATTCCACTCCACATTCCAATCCATTCCTTTCCACATTCCATTCCAGATTCCATTTCACATTCCATTTCACATTCCACCCCTTTCCATTCCACTTTCCGTTCGAATTTCCATTCCACGTTCCATTCCATTCCATTCCTTGATCCATTTCATTCCATTCCAGTTTCCATTCCACATTCCATTCCACATTCCTTTTCACATTGCATTAAACAATCCATTTCAGTTTCCATTCCATTCCACTCCATTCTATTCCACATTCCATTCCACTCCACATTCCATTCCACAACATTCAATTCCACATTCCATTCCATTCCGTTCCACATTCCATTCTATTCCATTCCACATTCCATTCCGTTCCATTGCACTTTCCATTCCATTCCATTCCATTCAACTCAACATTCCATACCATTCCATGGCATTCCACATTCCATTCCTTTCCATTACACATTCCATTCCATTCAAATCCACTTTCCATTCCATTCCATTCCACATTCCAATCCATTTCATTTCTTTCCATTCCACATTCCATTACACATTATATTAACTTCCATTCCACATTCCATTACACATTACTTTCCCTTCCATTCCACATTCCATTGCATTCCATTCAACATTTTGTTCCTCATTCCTTTCCACTTTCCATGCTGTGTTCCATCCCATGTTCCGTTGCACGTTCCATTCCACGTTCCATTCCATTCCATTCCAGATTCCACTGCACTTTACATTCCATTCCAATCCATATTCCCTACCATTAAATTACATTCCATTATACAGTCCATTCCATTCCACATTCCGTTTCATAATCCATTCTTTTCCATTCCACATTCCCTTCTGCTTTCCATTAAATTCCATTCCACATTCCATTCGGTTCCATTCTACATTACTTCCACATTCCATTCCACATTCCATTCCACATTCCATTCCCTTTCATTCAACTTTCCATTCCATTCCGTTCCATTCCATTGCACATTCCATTCCATTCCGTTCCATTCCATTCCACATTCCATTCCACATTACTTTCCGTTCCATTCCACTATTCATTGCATTCCATTCCACATTCCCTTCTACATTCCAATCCATTCCATTCCACATTCCATTCCATTCCATTCCATTCCATTCCACATTCTATTCCACTATGTATTCCACATTCCATTCTACATTCCATTCCATTTCATTCCATTGCATTCCACATTCCATTCCATTCCATTCCGCATTCAATTGTATTCCATTCCGCATTCCATTCCATTCCAATGCTTTCTGTTCCAAAATACAGTCCATTCCATTACACATTCCATTCCATTCCATTCCACATTCCATCACATTCCATTCAACTTTCCATTCCAGTCCATTCCATGTTCCATTCCATATTCCATTCCACATTCCATTCCACGTTGCATTGCATTCCGTTCCACGTTCCATTCCACATTCCATTCCATTCCACTTTCCATTCCACATTCTGTTTTACATTCCTTTCCAAGTTGCATTCCACACTCAATTGCACGTTTCATTTCACGTTCCTTTCCATCCTCCATTGCGCGTTCTACTCCATACCATTACAAGTTCCATTCCACATTCCATTCCTTTCCACTCCACGTCCAATTGCACTTTCCATTCCACATTCCATTTCACATTCCATTCTTTCCCTTTCCACATTCCATTCCACATTCCATTCCAATTGAAATTCCATTACATTACTTTCTATTCCACATTCCATTGCACATTCCATACCACATTCCATTCCATTCCATTCCACACTCCGTTCTACGTTCCATAGCATTCCCTTCCACATTCCATTCCACACTCCGTTTCACTTTTCTTTCCACATTCCATTCCACATTGCTTTTCACATTCCATTACACATTCCATGAAATTCCATTCCACATTCCGTTCTGCAATCCATTTCACATTCCATTCCACATTCTATTTCACACTCCATTCCACATTCCAGTAAATTCCTTTCCACATTCCATTCCACATTCCTTTCTATTCCATTCCACATCCCTTTCCATTCCATTCGACGTTCTATTCCACGTTCCATTCCACATTCCATTCCAAGTTCGAATCCGCTTTCCATTCCATTCAATTCCACATTCCATTTCACATTCCATTCCATTCCACTCCTCATTCAATTGCACTTTCCATTCCATTCCATTAAACATTGCATTCTGTTACTTTCCACATTCCAATAGTTTCCATATTCCATTCCACGTTCCTTTCCACATTCCATTACATTCCATTTTACGTTCCATTCCACATTCCATTCCATGTTCCATTCCACGTTCTATTCCGTTCCATTCCTCATTCCATTACACACTTCACTGCACATTCCATTCCACATTCAATTCTGTTCCACTCCACATTCCATTCCACATTCCATTCCACAATCTATTCCACATTCCATTCCAATTTCCATTCCATTCCATTCCACAGACTTTACCATTCCATTCCACATACTTTTCCATTGCATTCCACATTCCATTCCATTACATTCCACATTCCATTCCACTTTCCTTTCCACGTTTGTTTCCATGTTCCACTCTATTCCTTTCCACGTTCCATTCCCGATTACATTATATTCCATTCCACTTTCCTTTCCACATTCCATTCCACATTACTTTCCACATTACATTCCGTTACATTCCACATTCCATTCCACATTACTTTCCACTTTCCATTCCATTCCATTCCACATTCCATTCCTTTCCATTCCACATTCCATTCCATTCCATTCCACATTCCATTCCGCATTCCATTCCATTCCATTCCACATTCCATTACACGTTCCATTCCATTCTATTCCACTTTCCATTTGACGTTTCATTCCTCGTTCTATTGCACATTCCAATCCACATACCATTTCACCTTCCATTCCACATTCCATTCCATGCCATTTCATATTCCATTCATGATTCCACTCCATTCCATTCCACATTCCATTCCACAATCCATTCCACATTCCATAACTTTCAATCACACTTTCCATTCCACGTTCCATTATATTCCATTCCAGCTTGAATTCCACATTCCATTTCATTACTTTTGACATTACATTCCACATTCCATTTCACATTCCACTCCATTTCTTTCCCCTTTCCATTCCATTCCATTCCACATTCCATTCCATTCAATTTCACATTCCATTCCATTACATTGCATTAAACATTCCATTCCATTCAATTCGGCATTCCATTCAATTCTAGTCCATTCTATTCCACATTGAGTTCCATTCCATTCTATTACACATTCCACTCCAAACCTTTCCACATTACATTCAATTACATCCCACATTCCATTCCACATTGCATTCCACATTCTCTTCCATGTTCCATTCCATTCCATACCACATTACATTCCGTTGAATTGCACATTCGTTTCCATTCCAATACATTCCACATTCCATTCCATTCCATCCGCATTCCATTCCATTCCATTCTATTCCACATTCCATTCCATTACATTCCACATTCCACTCCATTGCATTCCACATTGCATTCCACATTCTCTTCCATGTTCCATTCCATTCCATACCACATTACATTCCGTTGAATTGCACATTCGTTTCCATTCCAATACATTCCGCATTCCATTCCATTCCATTCCGCATTCCATTCCATTCCATTCTATTCCACACTCCATTCCATTACATTCCACATTCCACTCCATTGCATTCCACATTCCATTCCATATTCCATTCTAAATTCTATTCCACGTTCCATTTCATTCCATTCCACATTCCATTCCATGCCATTCCACATTGCATTCTATTCCATTCCATATTCCATTCCATTCCATTCCACATTGCATTCCACATTCCATCAGATTCTATTAAACATTCCATTCCATTACATTGCATTAAACATTCCATTCCATTCTATTCAGCATTCCATTCAATTCTAGTCCATTGTATTCCACATTGCTTTCCATTCCATTCTATTACACATTCCACTCTATTTTTTCCACATTACATTCAATTACATCCCACATTCCATTCCACATTCCATTCCACATTCTCTTCCATGTTCCATTCCATTCCATTCCATATTCTATTCCATTCCATACCACATTACATTCTGTTCAATTGCACATTCCTTTCCATTCCAATTCATTCCACATTCCATTCCATTCCTTTCCGCATTCCATTCCATTCCACTCTATTCCACATTCCACTCCATTGCATTCCACATTCCATTAAATTGCATTCCACATTCCATTCCATATTCTATTCCATGTTCCATTTCATTCCATAACACATTCCATTCCATGCCATTCCACATTGCATTCTATTCCATTCCACATTCCATTCCATTCCATTCCACATTGCATTCCTTTCCATTCCACATTCCATCCCATTCCATTCCACGTTCCATTCCATTCCATTCCACATTACATACTATTCCATTGCATTCCACATTGCATTCTATTCCATTCCACATTCCATTCCATTCCATTCCACATGGCTTTCCTTTCCATTCCACATTCCATCCCATTCCATTCCACGTTCCATTCCATTCCATTCCATTCCATTCCATTCCATTGCACATTCCATACTATTCCATTGCATTCCACATTCCATTCCTTTCCATTACAAATTCCGTTCCTTTCCATTGCACTTTCCATTCCATTCCATTACACATTTCATTACATTCCATTCCACATTCCCGTCGACATCCCATTCCACTTTCCATTTCCCGATCCATTCGAAGTTTCATTCCACATTCCTTTCCATTCCATTCCACATTCCTTTCCATTCCGTTCCCCGTTCCATTGCACTTTCCTTTCCACGTTGCATTCCTCGTTACATTCCACGTTCCATTCCTCGTTCCATTCCACGTTCCATTCCACGTTTCATTCCATTCTATTCCAAATTCCATTCCATTCCACATTTAATTCCACATTCCATTCAACGTTGCATTCCTTTCTTTACACGTTCCATTGCACGTTCTATTCGATTCCATTCCACTTTCCATTCCACTTTCCATTGCACATTCCTTTCCACTTTCCATTTCACATTCCATTCCACATTCCATTCCACTTTCCGTTCCACGTTCCATTGCGTGTTCTATTCCTTACCATTTAAAGTTCCATTCCACATTCCATTAAATTCCATTCCATATTACATACCATTCCATTCGAAACAATTCCACATTCCATTCCATTCCATATCGCATTCCACTTTCGATTGCATTCCACTTTCTTTATATTCCATTCCACATTCCATTCCATTCCAATCCATTCCACTTTCCATTCCATTCCATTCCACATTCCATTACTTTCCATTCCATTTCATTGCACATCCCATTCCATTCCATTCTATATTCTATTACATTCCACATTCCATTACTTTCCTTTCCATTCCACATTCCATTCCTCTTCCAATTCCATTCTATTCCACGTTACACTCGACGTTCCATGCCACATTCCATTCCACATTCCATTCCACATTGCATTCCATTCCATTCCATATTCCATTCCACATTGCATTCCACATTCCATTCCACATTCCATTCCAAGTTCCATTCCAAGTTCCATTCCTCCTTCCATTCCATTCCATTCCACGTGCCATTCAATTCCATTCCACGTTACATTCCACAATCCATTATATTCCATTCCACATTCCATTCCATTACTTTCCACTTTCCATTCCACTCCTTTCCACTTTCCATTCCACATTAAATTCCATTACATTCCACATTCGATTCCACATTCCATTCTGCATTCCATTCCACGTTTCATTACATGTTCCCTTACTCCTTCCATTCCATTCCATTCCGCGTCACATTCCATAACATTCCACGTTCCATTTCCTTCCATTCCACATTCCATTTCACATTCTATTCCATTCCATTCCATTCCAATCCACATTACATTGCATTCCATTCCAAGTTCCATTCTATTCCACATTCCATTACATTGCATTCTACGTTCCACTCCATTCCATTCAACTTTACACTGCACATTCCATTACACGTACATTTCCATTCCTCTCCACATTCCATTCCCCATTCCATTGCATTCCTTTGCACATTCCATTGCACATTCCATGCCACAATCCATTCCATTCCATTCCATTCCACATTGCATTCCACGTTCCATTCTATTCCATTCCATGTTCCATTTCACATTGCATTCCACCTTCCATTCCACATTCCATTTAACATTCCATTCCATTCCACTCCTCGATCCATTCCATTCCATTCCACGTTCCATTTGACTCCATTCCACTTTCCATTCCATCTTCCATTCCACATTCCTTTTCAGATTGCATTCCAAATTCCATTTGACTTTCCATTCCATTCCATTCCATTCCATTACTCATTCAATTCCATTCGAATCCACATTCCATTCCATTCCATTCCAAGTTCCATTCCATTTCCCATTCCATTCCGTTCCATTCCACATTCCATACCATTACATTCCACATTCCAATCCACATTCCATTCCTCTTTCCATTCCATTCCATTCTATTCCATATACCATTCCATAGCATTCCACATTCCATTCCATTCCATTTCACATTCCATTCCACATTCCGTTCCACATTCCATTCCATCTTCGATTCCATTCCATTACACGTTCCTTTCCACATTCCATTCCATTCCATTCCACATTCCATTGCACATTCCATTCCACATTCTGTTCCATATTCAATTCTACACTCCATTCCATTCCATTCCACATTCCATTGCACATTCCATTCCACATTCTGTTCCATATTCAATTCTACACTCCATTCCATTCCACACTCCATTCCATTTCATTCCACATTCCATTCGACATTCCATTCCATTCCATTCCACATTTCATTCCATTCCTTTTCACATTCCATTCCGTTCCATTCCACATTCGTTTCTACATTCCATTCCACAGACCATTAGACATTCCATTCCACATTCCATTCCATTCCATTCCACATTCCATTCCGCATTCTATTCCGCATTCCTTTCCACATTCCATTCTATTCCGTTCCATTCCTGTCCATTCCGCATTCAATTCTACATTCCATTCCTTTCCATTCCACATTCCATTCCACATTCCATTCCACGTTCCATTCCATTCCATTCCAAATTGCATTCTGTTAAATTCCACATTCCATACCCTCTCATTGCATTCCATTCCGCATTCCATTCCATTCCTTTCCATATTCCATTACATTCCATTGCACATTCCACTCATTTCCATTCCACTTTCCATTTCACATTCCATTCCATGCTCTATTCCACATTCCATTCCACGTTCCACTCCACTTTCCATTCTACGTTCCATTCCACATTCCATTCCACGTTCCAATCCATTGCGTTCCATATTCCTTACCGCTGCATTCCATTTATTTCCGCATTCCATTCCATTCCATTCCACTTTCTTCTCCACATTCCATTCCACTCCATTCCACATTCCATGTCAAATTCCATTTCATTTCATTCCACATTCCATTTCATTCTATTCCACTTTACCTTCCATTCCATTCAACATTCCTTTCCATTCAATTTCACCTTCCATTCCTTAACATTACTTGTTCCCTTCCAGATTCCTTTCAACTTTCTTTTCCACATTCCATTCCACTTTGCAATCCATGTTCCATTCCACTGCATTCCACTTTCCATTCCACGATTTATTCTACATTCCAATCCATGTTCCATTCCATTCCATTCCATGTTCCATTCCACGTTCTATGCCATTCCATTCCATGTTCCATTACACATTCCATTCCACATTCCATTCCCCTTTCCATTCCACATTCCATTAAGTTCCATTCCATTTTCCATTCCACATTCCATTTCACATTCCATTCCACAATCCAATACATTCCATTCTATTTTCCATTCCACATTCCATTCCACATTCCATATCGTTGTATTCCACATTCCTTTCCACATTCCGTTCCACATTCCATTCCACATTCCATTCCATTCCATTCCATTCCACATTCCATTCCACATTCCATTCCAAATTCCATTCCACGTGCCATTCCCTTCCATTCCACATTCTATTCCACGTTCCGTTCCACGTTCCTTTCCATTCCATTCCATGTTGCGTTCCACCTTCCATTCCACATTCCATTCCACGTTACTTTCCGTTACATTACACGTTCTACCCCACTTTCCATTCCATTCCATTCCACGTTCCATTCCACATTCCATTGCACATTCCATTCCAGTTTCCATTCCACGTTCCATTCCTTTCCCTTCCACGTTCCATTCCACATTCCATTCCACTTTCCATTGCACATTCCATTCCAGTTTCCATTCCACTTTCCATTCCACGTTCAATTCCATTCCCTTCCACGTTCCATTACACATTCCATTCCATTCCATTCCACGATCAATTCCACATTCCATTTCACGTACCATTCCACATTCCATTCCTTTCCATTCTATGTTGCATTCCACATTCCATTCCATTCCATTCCACCATCCATTCCTCATTCCATTCCACGTTCCATTCAACAGTCCATTCCACTCCATTCCACGATCCTTTCCACATTCCATTACACGTTCCATTCCACATTCCATTCCGTTCCATAGCACGTTCCGTTCCACATTGCATTCCACGTTCTGTTCCGTTCAATTCCACATGCCACTCCACATTCCTTTCCACATTCCATTCCACATTCCAGTCCACATTCAATTAAATTCCATTCCACATTCTATTCCATATTCCATCCTATTCCATTCCACATTCTATTCCACATTCCTTTCCACATTGCATTCCATTCATTTCCAGATTCCTTTCCACATTGCATTCCATTCCATTCCACATTCCATACCACATTCGGTTACGTTCCTTTACACATTCCAATCCATTCCATTCCACATTCCATTCAACATTCCATTCCACGTTCCATTACATTCCATTCCACGTTCCATTCCACCTTCCATTCCACGTTCGATTCCACGTTCCATTCCACGTTCCATTCCACCTTCCATTCCATTCCATTCCACGTTCCAATCCACCTTCCATTCCACTTTCCATTCCACTTTCCATTGCACATTCCTTTCCACTTTCCATTTCCCATTCCATTCCACGTTCCATTCCACTTTCCCTTCCACGTTCCGTTGCGCGTTCTATTCCATACCATTGCAAGTTCCATTCCACATTCCATTAAATTCCATTCCATATTCCATACCATTCTATTCCAAACCATTCCACATTCCATTCCATTTCATATTGCATTCCACTTTGGATTCCATTCCACTTTCCTTTCCATTCCATTCCACATTCCATTCCATTCCATTCAATTCCATTTTCCATTCCATTCCATTCCACATTCCATTCCTTTCCATTCCATTCCATTGCACATTCCATTCCATTCCATTCCATTCCCTATTCCATTCCATTCCACTTTCCATTCCATTCCATTCCACATTCCATTCCACTCAATTCCACATTCCATTCAATTCCATTCTATTCCTCATTCCATTCCATTCCATACTGCATTAAATTCCAATGCCTTCCATTCCATTCCACATTCCATTCTATTCCATTCTTTTCCATTCCATGTTGCATTTCACATTCCTTTCCACATTCCATTCCATAATACTTTCCATTCCATTACACATTCCATTCCACATTCCATTCCACATTCCAGTCCATTCCATTCCACATTCCATTCAACATTCCATTCCATTCTCCATTCCACATTCCATTCCACATTCCATTGCATTCCATTCCACATTCCATTGCATTCCATTTCACATTCCATTGCATTCCATTCCACATTCCATTCCTTTCCACTCCACATTCCATTACACGTACATTTCCATTACTCTCAACTTTCCATTACACATTCCTTTCCATTCCATTACACATTCCATTGCACATTCTATGCCACAATCCATTCCATTCCATTCCATTCCACATTGCATTCCACGTTGTATTCCACCTTCCATTCCACATTCAATTCATCATTCCATTCCGTACCACTCCTCGGTCAATTCCTTTCCATTCCACGTTCCATTTCCCTCCATTCCACTTTCCATTCCACAGTGCATTCCACATTCCTTTTCAGATTGCATTCCAAATTCCATCTCACTTTCCATTCCATTACACATTCATTTCCATTCCAATCCACATTCCATTCCATTCCATTCCACATTCCATTCCATTCCATTCCAGTCCACATTCCATTCTACATTCCATTCCACATTCCATTCCTGATTACATTCCATTCCATTCTATTCCACATTACATTCCATTCCATTCCACATTCCATTCCATTCCATTCCACATTCCATTCCATTCCATTCCAGTCCACATTCCATTCTACATTCCGTTCCACATACCATTCCACCTTCCATTCCATTCCATTCCACATCCCATTCCATTCCATTCCAGATTCCATTTGATTCCATTCCACATTCCATTCCACATTCCATTCCACCTTCAATTCCATTCCATTCTATTTCACATTCCATTCCATTCCATTTCACATTCCATTCCATTACATTACACGTTCCATTCCACCTTCCATTAGGCGTTCCATTTCACTTTCCGTTCCATTCCATTCCATATTCCATTCCACGTTCCACTCCAGATTCCATTTCACATTCCATTCCACATTCCATTCTATTCCATTGCATTCCATTCCACATTCCTTTCCATTCCATTCCATTTCGTTCCAAATTCCATTCCATACCATTCTGTATTCCATTCCATTCCATTCCACATTCCCTTACATTCCATTCGACTTTCCATTCCATTCCATTGCATTCCATTACACATTCCGTTCCACATACCATTCCACCTTCCATTCCATTCAATTCCACATTCCATTCCATTACATTGGCTTCCACATTCCATTCCTTTCCTTTCTGATTTCTATTCCATTGCATTCCATTGTGTTCCACATTCGATTCCATTCCATTCTATTCCACATTCTATTCCATTATATTTCACTTTACATTCAATTACATTCCACATTCCATAACTCATTGCATTCCGCATTCTATTTCATGTTCCTTTCCTTTGCATTCCATATTCCATTCCAATCCATTCCATTCAATTCCTCATTCCATTCCGATCCATTGCATTCCACATTCCATTCCTTTCTATTCCGCATTCCATTCCTTTCTGTTCCACATTACATTCCATTCCATTCCACTTTCCATTCCATTCAATTCCACATTCCATCCCACATTCCATTCCACTTTCCATTCCATTCAATTCCACATTCCGTCCCATGTTCCATTCCACATTGTTCTCCATATTCCATTCCATTCCATTCCACATTCCATACCATACCATTCCACATAACATTTCATTCCATTGCACATTCCTTCCCATTCCATTCCGTGTTCCATTCCATTCCATTTCACATTCCACTCCACATTCCATTCCACTTTCCATTCTATGTTGCATTCCATTCTGTTCCAAGTTCCATTCCACGTTCCATTCCATTCCATTCCATGTTCAATTCCACATTCCATTCCATGTTCCATTCCACATTCCATTGCACATTTCCTTCCACGTTCTATTCCACATTCCATTCCATGTTCCCTTCCGCATTCCATTCCACGTTCCATTGCGCGTTCTATTCCATACCATTACAAGTTCCATTCCACATTCCATTCCATTGCATTCCACGTCCCATTCCACATTCCGTTCCACATTTCATTCCACATTAGATTCCGTTCCATCACACTTTCCATTCCACATTCCATTCCACAATACATTCCATTCCATTACTTTCCATTCCCCATTCCATTACACACAACATTCCGTTCCATTCCACATTCCATTCCACATTCCATTCCATTGCTTTCCACATTCAATTTCACATTACATATCAGCTTACATTCCACATTGCATTTCATATACCTTTCCACGTTGCATTCCATTGCATTCCACATTCCATTCCACATTAATTTCCACATTACATTTCACATTGCATTTCATATTTCATACCAAATTGCATTCCATTCCCTTCCACATCCCATTCAACATTCCATTCCATTCCATTTCACATTCCATTCTGTTCCATTACACATTTCTTTCCACATTCCATTCCACATTACGTTCCACATTCCATTGAACATTCCATTCCATTCCATTCCCCATTCCTTCCCATTCCATTCCACATTCCACTCTAAATTCCATTCCATTCCACATCTTTCTACATTCCATTCCACTTTCCATTCCACATTCCTTTCCATTCCAATGCACGTTCCATTCCACGTTGCATTCCACGTCCCATTGCATCGCATTACGCGTTGAATTCCACATTGAATTCCATTTCATTTCACGTTCCATTCCACATTCCATTCCAATCCATTCCAGATTCCATTTCACATTCTGTTCCACATTCCATTCCACATTCAATTGCACACTCCATTCCACATACCATTCCACATTCCATTCCGTTCCATTACACGTTCCTTTCCACATTCCATTTCATTCCATTCCACATTCCATTGCACATTGCATTCCACATTCTGTTCCATATTCAATTCTATATTCCATTCCATTCCATTCCACACTCCATTCCATTTCATTCCACATTCCATTCCACATTTCATTCCACATTTCATTCCATTCCATTTCACATTCCATTCCGTTCCATTCCACATTCGTTTCCACATTCCATTCCGCAGACCATTACACGTTCCTTTCCACATTCCATTCCATTCCATTCCACATTTGATTCCACATTCCATTCTGCATTCCATTCCACATTCCATCTATTCCATTCCATTCCTTTCCATTCCGCATTCCATTCTACGTTCCATTCCTTTGCATTCCACATTCCATTCCACATTCCCTTTCCACGATCCATTCCATTCCATTCCAAATTCCATTCCGTTCCATTCCACATTCCATACCCTCTCATTCCATTCCATTATGCTTTCCATTCCATTCCATTCCATATTCTATTCCAGATTCCATTCCATTCCATTCCACATTCAATTCCACATTCCATTCCATTCGATTCCGTATTCCATTACATTCCATTGCATATTCCATTCATTTCCATTCCACTTTACATTTCACATTCCATTCCATGTTCCACTCCACTTTCCATTCCATTCCATTGCACCTTCCATTCCACGTTCCATTCCACATTCCATTCCACGTTCCAATCCATTGCATTCCATATTCCTTATCATTGCATTCCATTTCATTCCGCATTCCATTCCATTCCATTCCACATTCTACTCCACATTCCATTCCACTCCATTCCACATTCCATGTCACATTCCTTACATTGCATTCCATATTCCATTTCATTCCCTTCCACTTTCCATTCCATTCCATTCAACATTCCATTCCATTCCATTCCACCTTCCATTCCTTTCAATTACACTTTCCATTCCACATTCCCTTCCACTTTCTATTCCACATTCCATTCCACTTTCCAATCCACGTTCCACTCCACATATTCCATTCCGCAATCCAATACATTCCATTCTATTTTCCATTCCACATTCCTTTCCACATTCCTTTCCGCATTCCATTCCAGATTCCATTCCATTCCATTCCATTCCACATTCCATACCATTAAATTCCATTCCATTCCACATTCCATTCCATTCCACATTCCATACCATTAATTTCCATTCCATTCCACATTCCTTTCCATTCCACATTCCATTCTGCATTCCATTAAATTCCTTTCCACATTCTATTCCATTCTTTTCCACATTCCTTAACTTTCCATTCCACCTTCCATTCCACATTCATTTACAGGTTGCATTCCACATTTCATTCCCCTTTCCATCCCACGTTCCTTTCCATTCCATTTGCCGTTCCATTCCATTCCACGTTCCATTCCACATTCAATTCCAAGTTCCATTCCATTCCATTCCACGTTACATTCCACATTCCATTCCATTCCGTTCAACGTTCCATTTCAGATTGCATTGCACATTCCATTCCACGATCCAATCCACATTCCATTGCGCATTCCATTTCAGTTTCTTTTCCACGTTCCATTCCACGTTCCATTCCACGTTGCATTCCACGTTCCATTTCACTTTCTGTTCCATTCCATTCCACTTTCCATTCCACGTTCCATTTAACATTCCTTTCCACATTACATTATATTCCGTTCCACATTCCATTCTACATACCATTCCACAATCCATTCCACTTTCCATTCCGTTCCATTCCACATTCCATTCCACATTATATTCCATTCTATTCCACATTCCAATCCACATTCCATTCCACATTCCATTCCACATTCCATTCCATTTCAGTCCACATTCCATTCCAAATCCCATTGCATTCCAGTCCACATTTGATTCCATATTCCACTCCATTTGATTCCACATTCCATTCCATTCCAATCCAATTCCCATTCCACATTCCATTCCATTCTATTCTACATTATATTCCACATTCTGTTCAACATTCCATTCTATTCCTTTCCACATTCCATTCCACAATGCATTCCATTCCTTTCCTCGTTGTTTTCCACGTTCCATTCCACATTCCATTCCACAATCCATTCCATTCCAATCCACGTTGCATTCCACTTTCCATTCCACATTGCATTCCATTCCACATTCCATTGCATTCCATTCCATTCCACATTCCATTCCACATTGTATTCCATTTCATTCTATTCCATTGTAATCCATTCCACATTGTATTCCATTTCATTCTATTCCATTGTATTCCATTCCACATTCCATTCCATTCCAATCCTCTCCACATTCCATTCCATTCCATTCCATTCCACATTCTATTCTATTCCATTCCGCATTCCAATCCATTCTATTGCACTTTCCATTCCATTCTATTCCATTCCATTCCATTGCATTCCACATTACATTCCTTTCCATTACACATTCCATTCTACATTCCATTCCATTCCTTTGCACGTTGCATTGCATTCCCTTCCACATTCCTTTCCACATTCAAACCCATTCCATTCCACATTCAATTGCATTCCATTTCACATTGCATTCCACATTCTATTTCACATTTCATTCCACATTCCATTCTATTCTCTTCCATTCCACATCCATTCTACATTCTATTCCACATTCTATTCCACATTGCATTCCATTCCATTCCATGTTCCCCTCCACATTCCTTTCCACATTTTATTCATGATTCCATTCCACATTCCATTCCATTCCATTCAACCTTGCATTCCACATTCCATTTCACATTGCATTACCCTTTGCATACCATTCCATTCCACATTCAATTCCATTCCATTGCATTCTACATTACATTCCACGTTGCATTCCATGTTACATTAAACTTTCCATTCCACGTTCCATTGCATTCCATGTTCCATTAAACTTTCCATTCCACGTTCCATTGCATTCCATTCCACATTCCGTTCCACATTCCATTCCACATTCCATTCCACATTCCATTTCACGTTCCATTCCACATTACATTTTACATTCCACTCCATTCCATTTCACATTCCATTCCATATTCCATTCCATTCCGTTCCACATTCCATTCCACATTGCATGTCACATTCCATTCCATTCCATTCCACATACCATTCCACATTCCATTCCACATTCCATTCCATTCCATCCCACATTCCACTCCACATTCCCTTCCATTCCATTCCGAGTTGCATTCCACATTCCATTCCACGTTCCATTCCACATTCCATTGCACATTCCATTCCATTCCATTCCTCATTCCATAGCATTCCGTTCCATTCCATTCTAAATTCCATTCCATTGCATTCCACTTTCCATTCCACATTCCATTCCACATTCCATTCTGTTCCATTCCACATTCTATTCCATTCCACATTCCATTCCATTCCACATTCCATTCCATTCCATTCCACATTCCATTCCACATTCCATTCTGTTCCATTCCACATTCTATTCCATTCCACATTCCATTCCATTCCATTCCGCATTCCATTCCACATTCCATTCCGTTGCATTCCATATTCCATTGCATTCCATTCCACATTCCTTTCCACTTTCCATTCTGTTCCATTCCACCTTCCATTCCGTTGCATTCCATATTCCATTGCATTCCATTCCACATTCCTTTCCACTTTCCATTCCATTCCATTCCACCTTCCATTCCATTCCATTTCACATCCCATTCCACTTTCTATGACACTTTCCATTCCACATTCCATTCCATTACATTCCACATTCCTTTCCATTCCACATTCCATTCTACATTCTTTTCCACATATCTTTCCACATTCCATTCCATTCCATTCCACATTTCATTGCACATTGCATTCGTTTCCATTCCACATTCCTTTCCACATACCATTCCACTTTCCATTCCATTGCATCCCACTATCCTTTCCACATTCCATTCTATTCCCTTCCACGGAGCATTCCAGGATCCATTCCACGTTCCTTTCCACATTCCATTGGATTCCATTCCACATTAAATACCATTCCACTCCATTCCATTGCACAATCTATACCATTCCATTCCACATTCCATTCCATATTCCATTCCGTTCCATTTCATATTCCATTAAACTTCCCATTCCACATTCCATTACACTTCCCATTCCACATTCCATTCCGTTACATTCCACTGTCCATTGCTTTTCATTCCACATAGCTTTCCACTTTCCATTCCCTTACATTCCACATTCCATTCCATTGCATTCCGTGTTCATTTCCACATTCCATTCCACATTTCACTGCAGAGTCCATTCCATTCCTTTCCACCTTCCATTCCACATTCCATTTCACAATCCATTCCGCATTCCATTCCATTCCATTCCACATTCCTTTCCATTCCATTCCACATTCCATTCAATGTTCCATTGAATGTTCCATTCCACGTTCCATTCCACGTTCCATTCCATTTCTTTCCATGTTCCATTCCACATTCCACTCCATTCTCTTCCACATTCCATTACATGTTCCATTCCATTGCATTCCACGTTCCATTCCATGATCCATTCCACATTCCATTCCATTCCATTCCACATTTCATTACACGTTCCATTCCATTCCATTCAATGATACATTCCACATTCCATTCCACATTCCATTCCACATTCCATTCCACATTCCATTCTACATTCCATTAAATTCTATTTTACATTCTTTTCCACATTCCATTGCATTCTATTCCACTTTCCATTCCACATTCCATTCCACTGTCCATTCCTTTCCATCCCACATTCCATTCCACATTCCATTCCATTCCCTTCCACGGGGCATTCCACGTATCATTCCACGTTCCATCCCACGATCCATTCCACTTTCCATTCCACATTCCATTCCATTCCATTCCATATTAAAAACCATTCCATTCCTTTGCACTATCCATGCCATTCAATTCTACATTCCATTCTGCATTCCATTCCAGACTCCATTCCGTTACATTTCACATTCCCTTACACAATGCATTCTACATTCCTTTCCGTTCCATTCCACATTCCTTTGCATTCCATTCCACATACCTTTCCACTTTCCAATCCATTCCATTCCACATTCCATTCCATTCCATTCCACATTGCATTCCACATTCCATTAAACGTTACGTCCTTCGTTCCATTACACGTTCCATTCCATTACATTCCACGTTCCATACCACATCCCTTTCCATTCCATTCCCTTTCTATTGCACTTTCCATTCCACATTTCTTTCCACATAACATTCCTTTGCATTCCGTATTCCATTCCACAATCCATTCCTCATTCCATTCCTCATTCCATTCCACATCCCATTCCATTCCATGCCAAATTCCATTCCATTCCATGCCACATTCCATTCCATTCCATTCCACATTCCATTCAACCTTCCATTGCTTTCCATTCCATATTCCATTCCATTCCACTTCGCATTCCATTCTACATTCCATTACATTCCATAACAAATTGAATTCCACGTGCCATTCCACATTCCATTGCACATTTCATTCCACATTCAATTTCACTTTCCATTCCACGATCCATTCCACGTTCCATTCCACTCCATTCCATGTTCAATTCCACTTTTCATTCCATTTCATTCCACTTTCCATTCCACATTCTGTCGTACATTCCATTCCAAGTTCCATTCCACATTCCATTCCAAGTTCCAATCCACTTTTCATTCTACGTTCCATTCCATTCAAGTTCCATTCCACATTCCATTCCATTCCATTCCGCGTTGCATTCCACATTACATTGCACATTCAATTCCACGTTCCATTCTACATTCCATTGCATATTCCATTCCACGTTCCATTCCACATTCCATTCTGAGATCCATTCCAAGTTTCATTCCATTCCATTCCTCGTTCCATTCCACATTCTATTCCACATTTCATTCCATTGCATTCCACATTCCGTTGCACATTCTATTCCATTCCATTCCACATTCCATTCCTTATTCCATTCTATTACATTCCACTTTCCAATCCACATTTCATTCCACATTCCATTCCATTCCTTTCCACATTCCATTCCATATGACATTCCATTACTTTACACGTCCAATTCCACATTTCATTCCACATTGAATTCCATTCCATTCCACATTTCATCCCACATTCCTCTGCATTCCATTTCATGTGCAATTCCATTCCATTCCTCATTCCATTCCAGATTCCCTTCCACAATCCATTCCATTCCTTTCCACTATGCATTCCACATTCCGTTCCATTCCACTCGAGATTCCTTACCACGTTCCATTCCATTCCATTCCACTTTCCATTCGGTTACATTCCGCATTCCATTCCATATTCCATTCCATGTTCCATTCCACATTCCATTACACGTTCAATTCCATTTCATTCCACGTTCCACTCTACGTTCCATTCCATGTTCCATTCCATTCCATTCCACGTTACATTCCATATTCCATTAGATTACATTCCACATTCCATTCCACATTCCCTTCCACAATCCATTGCATTCCATTCCACAAACCATTCCACATTCCGTTCCATTCCACTCCACATTCCATACCACGTTCCATTCCATTCTATTCCACATTCTATTCAGTTACATTCCACATTCCATTCCATATTCCTTTCCGCGTTCCATTCCACGTTCCACTCCATGTTCCATTCCAAGTTCCATTCCACGTTCCATTCCATTCCATTCCATGTTTCATTTCATTCCATTTCACTTTCCATTCTACGTTCCATTCCACGTTCCATTCCATTCCTTTCCACGTTCCATTCCACATTCGATTCCATTCCATTCCACGTTCCATTTCACATTCCATTCCACATTCCATTGCCCATGTAATTAAACTTTCCATGCCACATGCCATTTCACTTTCCATTCCATGTTTAATTCCAAGTTCCATTCCATTCCATTCCACGTTCAATTTCACATTCGATTCCCTTCCACTCGACGTTCTATTTCACATTCCATTCCACATTCCATTCCTTTCCATTCCATATTCTATTCCACATTCCATTCCATTCCTTTCCACATTCTCTTCAACGTTCCATTCCATTCCATTCCACATTCCATTCCACATTCCATTGCACGTTCCATTCCAATCCATTCCACGTTGCATTCCACGTTCCATTAGATGTTCCATTCCACGTTCCATTCAACTTTCCATTCCATATTCCATTCCATTCCTCATTCCATTCCACTCCATTTCACATTCCATTCCACATTCCAATACCTTCCATTCCACATTCTTTTACATTCCATTCCAGATTCCACTCCATGTTCCATTCCACGCTCCATTTCGCGTTCCATTCCATTACATTCCATTCCATTCCAGATTCTATTCCATTCCATTCCACACTCTATTCCACATTCCGTTCCATTCCATTCCACTTTCCATTACAAATTCCATGCCATTCCATTGAAAATTCCACTCCATTCCATTCCACATTCCATTCCTCATTCCATTACACCTTCCTTTCAACATTGCATTCCATTCCATTTCAAATCCCATTCCATTCCATTCCACATTCCATTCCTCTTACCATTCCACATTCCGTTCCATTCCATTCCACTTTCCGTTCCATATTCCATTCCACATCCCTTTCAACATTGCATTCCATTCCACATTCAATTCCACATTCCATTCCATATCCCATTCCACATTCCATTCGATTCCATTCCACATTCCCTTCCAATCCATTTCTCGTTCCATTCTATGTTCCATTCCTCATTCCATTCCATATTCCATTCCAAGTTCCAATCCCTTCCATTCCACCTTCCATTTCACTTTCCATTCCATTACTTGCCACATTCCATTCCACATTCCATTGCCCATGCCATTCCATGTTCCATGCCACATTCCATTTCAGGTTCCTTTCCACGATCCATTCCAAGTTGCATTCCATTTCATTCCAACTTCCATTCCACATTCCTTTCCACATTCCATTCCGTTCCTTTCCACATTCCATTCCACATTGCATTCCATTCCATTCCACGTTGCATTCCGTATTCCATTCCACATTGCATTCCATTCCATTCCACGTTCCATTCCATATTCCATTCCATTCCATTCCACATTCCATTCCATACTCCTTTCCACGCTGCATTGCACATTCCATTCCACGTTCCATTCCACTTTCAATTCCACGTTCCATTCCATCTTCCATTCCACGTTCCATTCCTTTCCATTCCACCTTCCATTCCAAATTCACTTCCATCCCATTCCATGTTCCTTTCCATTCCATTCCACTTTCCATTCCACATTCCATTCCACATTCCATTCCACAATCTATTCCATTGCAATCCAATCCATTCCACGTTCCATTCAACGTTCCATTCCACATTCCATTCCACATTCCATTCAACATTCCATTCCACATTCCATTCCACATTCCATTCCGTTCCATTCCACTTTCCATTCCACATTTCTTTCCACATTCCATTCCACATTCCATTCCATTCTATTCCACACTGCATTCCATTGCAGTCCACATTCCATTACACATTCCTTTCCATCCATTCCTCATTCCATTCCACCTTCCGTTCCATTCCACATTGCATTCAACATTCCACTGCAGATTCCATTCCACACTCCATTCCATAACATTCCACATTCCATTCCACATTCCGTTCCGTTCCATTCCACGTTACTTTCCACAATCCATTCCACATTCTTTTCCACACTCCATTCCACATTCCGTTCCATTCCATTCCGTTCTGAATTCCTTTCCATTCCATTCCAAATTATATTTGACATTCCATTCCATTCCATTCCATATTCCATTCCATTGCATTCCACATTCCGTTCTTTCCATTGCACATTACATTCTATTTCACATTCCATGTTTCATTCCACTTTCCATTCCACGTTCCCTTCTACATTCCATTCCACATTCCATTCTCCGTTCCATTCCATTCCACGTTCCGTTCCATTCCATTCCACGTTCCGTTCCATTCCATTCCACGTTCCGTTCCATTCCATTTCACTTTCCATTCTGCTTTGCATTACACGTTCCATTCCATTGCATGTTCCATTCTCCGTTCCATTAGAGGTTCCATTCCACGTTCCATTCCACATTCCATTCCATTCCATTACACGTTACATTCTATATTCCGTTCCATTCCATTCCACATTCCATTCCATTCCATTCAACATTGCATTCCATTCCATTCCACTTTCCTTTCCACATTGCATACCGTGTTCCAATCCACTTTCCATTACACGTTCCATTCCATTCCATTCCACTTTCCATTACACGTTCCATTCCGTTTCATTCCACTTTCCATTCCATTCCACTCCACTTAGCATTTCATTCCATTCTACTTTCCATTCCACATGGCCTTGCTTTCCATTCCACATTCCTTTCCACTTTCCATTCCATATTCCATTCCCATCCATTCCACGTTCCAATTCACTTTCCATTCCACTGTCCATTGCACAATCCATTCCACGTTCCATTCCATTCCATTCCAAGTTCCACTCCACTTCCCATTTCTTTCCTTACCACGTTCGGTTCCACATTCCTCTGCACATTCCATTCCACTTTACATTAAACATTCCATTCCACGTTCCATTCCACATTCCATTCCTCATTACATTCCATGTTCCATTCCACGTTCCATTCCATTCCATTCCACGCTGCACTCCATTCTATCCCATTCCAGGTTCTGTTCCATTACATTCCACGTTCCATTCCACTTTCCATTTTTCATTCCATTCCACGCTGAATTCCACATTCCATTCCATGTTCCATTCCATGTTCCATTCCAAGTTCCATTCCACGTTCCTTTCCACGTTCCATTCCAAGTTCCCTTCCATGTTCCATTCAATTCTTTCCACATTCCATTGCACATTCCATTCCATTCCATTCCACTTTCTATTCCATATTCCATCCACATTCCATTCCGTTTTATTCCACAATCCATTACATTCCATGCCACATTCCACTACACATTCCAATACATTCCATTGCACATTCCTTTCCATACCTTTCCACACTCCATTGCACATTGCCTTCCATTCCATTCCACATTCCACTGCACATTCCATTGCACATTCCATTCCAATCTATTACACGCACCATTTCACGTTCCATTCCAGAGTTCATTCCACATTTCATTCCGCGTTCCATTCCATTCCATTCCACATTGCTTTCAGCATTCCACTGCACTTTCCATTCCTCATTCCATTCCACATTCCATTCCACATTCCATTCAATTCCATTCCACGTTAAATTCTACATTCCATTCCATTCCATTACACATTCCATTCCACATTCCATTCCATTCCACGTCCCATTCCACATTCCATTCCATGTTCCATTCCCCATTCCATTACATTCCATTCCACGTTCCATTCCAAAATCAATTCCATTTGATTCCACATTCCATTCCATTTCCTTTCGCTTTCCATTGCACTTTCCTTTCCATTCAATTCGACTCTACATTCCGTTCATTTCCATTCCACATTCCATTCCATGTTCCATTCCACGTTCCAATCCACGTTCCATTCCACGTTCTATTCCATTCTATTCCACTTTCCATTGCATTCCATTCCAAAATCCATTCAATTCCATTACAAATTTCATTCCACGTTCCTTTCCACGTTCCATTCCATTCCATTACATGTTCCATTCTATTTTCCATTCCATGTTACATTCCAGATTCCATTGCACGTTGCATTACACATTCCATTCCATTCCATTTCACTTTCCATTCCACAATACATTCCACATTCCATTCAACATTCCATTCCATTCCTTTCCACATTCCATTCCATTCCATTAAACTTTCCATTCCGTTCAACATTCCATTCCATTGTATTAATTATTCCATTCCACATTCCATTCCGTCCATACCACATTCCATTCCAAGTTCCATTCCATTCCATTCCACGTTCCATACCAAGTCCCATTCCACATTCCATTGCACATTCCATTCCACTTTCCATTCCGTTCCATTCCAGATTCCATTGCATTCCATGCCATTCCACATTACATTCTATTGAATTCCACTTTCAATTCCATTACATTCCAAATTCCATTCAATTCCACTTCACGTTCCATTCCATTCTATTGCACTTTCCATTCCATTCCATTCCACGTTGCATTTCAACTTCCGTTCCTTTCCATTCCACGTTCCATTCTATTCCATTCCAAGATCCATTCCACATTCCATTCTCTTCCATTCCATTCCACATTCCATTCCTTTCCATTCCACTTTCCATTCCATTCCATTCCATATTCCATTCCATATTCCATTCCATTGCATTACACATTCCTTTCCATATTCCATTCCAGATTCCATTACATTTCATTCCACATTGCATCCCATTCCATTCCCTTCCTTTCCACATTCCATTCCCTTCCTTTCAACATTCCATTCCATTCCATTCCTCATTCCATTCCACATTCAATTCCACGTTCTCTTCCACGATCCATTCCACTTTGCATTCCACGTTCTATTCTACGTTCCATTCCAAATTTCATTCCATTTTATTTCAAATTCCTTTCCATTCCATGCCATTACACATTCCATTTCATTCCATTCGACATTTCATTCCATTGCATTCCATTCCACATTCCAATATATTCCAAATTCCATTGTTTTAAATTCCAAATTCCATTCCATTCCACTCCACATTCGATTCCACACTCCATTTCATTCCATTCCCCTTTCCGTTCTAATTTCATTTCACATTCCATTCCATTCCATTCCATTCCATTCCATTCCACATTCCATTCCATTCCATTCCACATTCCATTCCAGATTCCATTCCACATTCCATTCCATTCCATTCCACCTTCCATTCCACATTCTATTACACATTCTACTCCTTTCCTTTCCACATTCCATTCCATTCCACATTCCATTAAACATTCCATTCCACTGCATTCCACATTCTATTCCACATTCCTTTCCACTTTCCATTCAATTCCATTACACTTTCCTTTCCATTCCACATTCCATTCCACATTCCATTCCACATTAAATTCCATTCTACTGCATTCCATTCCATTCCATTCCACATTCCATTCCATTCCATTCCACTTTCCATTCCCTTCCATTTCACATTGCGTTCCACATTCCATTCCACGTTGCATTTCACTCCATTCCACTTTTCTTTCCATACAGCGTTCCATTCCATTCCATTCCATGTTCCATTCCATTATATTCCACGTTCCATTCCACGTTCCAATCCACGTTCCATTCCACATTCCATTCCATTTTCAATTCCATTACCTTCCACATTCCATTCCACATCCCATTCCATTCCGTTCCACATTACTTTCCACAATCCATTCCACATTAAATTCCATTCAATTCCACATTCCATTTTATTTCATTCCACATTCAATTGCATTCTATTCCATTCCATTCATCATTCCATTACAAATTCCATTCCATTCCATTCCACGTTCCATTGCATTCCATTCCACTCCATTCCACATTGCATTGCATTTCATTCCACCTTCTATTCCATTCTATTCCACCTTCCATTCCATTCCATTTCACCTTCCATTCCATTCCATTTCACATTCCATTCCATTCCATTTAACGTTTCACTCCTTTCCATTCCATATTACCTTCCACTCCATTCCACATTCCATTCCACATTCCATTCCTTTCCATTCCATTCCACATTCCATTCCACTAAATATTCCATTCCATTCCGTTACACATTCCATTCCGTTCCACTTTACATTCCATTCCATTCCCCATTCCGTTTCAAAATCCTTTCCATTCCATTCCACATTCCATTCCATTGCATTCCACATTCCATTCTAAATTCCATTCCATTCCATTCCACATTGCATTGTATTCCTTTCCACGTTCCATTCCACCTTCCATTCCACATTCCATTCCAATTTCCGTTCCATGTTCCATTCCATTCCAGTTAATATTCCGTTCCACATTCCTTTCCATTCCATTCCACTTTCCATTCACATTCCATTCCATTTCATTCCACATTCCATTCCATTCCATTTCAAATTTCATTCCATTCCATTCCATTCCAATCCATTCCATTCCACATTCCATTCCATTGCATTCCACATTCCATTCGACGTTCCATTCCATTCCATTCCACGTTCCATTCCACTTTCCTCTCCGCGTTCCATTCCATGTTCCATTACACGTTCCATTCCATTCTATTCCACATTCCGTACCTCATTCCATTTCACATTCCATTCCATTTCATTTCAGATTCCTTTCCACATTCCACTCGACAATGAGTTCCATTCCAATCCAGATTCCATTCCATTCCACATTCCATTCCATTCTGTTCCATTCCATTCCTCATTCCATTCCATATACCATTCCATTTCTTTCCACATTCCAGTGCATGTTACATTCCTTTCCATTCCACATATCATTCCAGTCCATTCCTTTCCAAATTCGATTCCATTCCATTCCACCTTCCATTCCATTCCTTTCCACATTCCATTCCATTCCATTCCATTCCATTCCACGTTCCATTCCATTTAAAATTCCATTCCATTCCATTCCACATTTCATTCCATTCCATTCCACATTCCATTCCATTCCTTTCCACATTCCATTCCATTCCATTCCATTCCACGTTCCATTCCATTTCAAATTCCATTCCATTCCATTCCACATTTCATTCCATTCCATTCCGAATTCCATCCCATTATAATCCACATTCCATTCCTTTCCATTTCACCTAGCGATCCATTCCATTCCATTCCATTGCATTCCACATTCCATTCCAAATTCCATTACACATTCCATTCCATGTTCCATTCCACGTTCCATTTCACACTGCATTCCAAGTTCCTTTCCACGTTCCATTCAACTTTACTTTCCACTTTCCATTCCTCAATCCATTTCACATTCCATTCCACATTCCATTCCATTCCATTCCTCATTCCATTCCCTTCCATTCCACTTTCCATTCCTTTCATTCTACATTCCATTCCACATTCCATTCCACATTCCATCCCATTCCATTCCACTTTCCGTTTCCTTCCATTCCACATCCCATTCCACAATGCATTCCATTCCATTCCCCATTCCCTTCCATTCCTTTCCACATTCCTATCCATTCTACATTCCATTCCATTCCACATTCCATTCCACTTTCCTTTCTATTGTATTCCACATTCCATCCCATTCCGTTTCACATTCCATTCCATTCCATTCCATTCCGTATACCATTCCACATTCCATTGCATTCCATTCCACATTACATTGCATTTTCCATTTCACGTTCCTTTCCATGTTCCATTCCACTTTGCATTCCATTTCATTTCACATTCAATTCCATTCCATTCCACGTTCCATTTTATTCCATTCCACATTCCATTCCATTCCATTCCCAATTCCATTCAATTCCACATTTCATTCCATTCCATTCCACATTCCATTCCACATTCCATTCCACATCCTATTCCATTCCATTCCACATTCAATTCCATTCCTTTCCACATTCCATACCATTCCATTGCACATTCCATTCTACATTCCATGCCATTCCATTCCATTTCACATTCCATTCCATTCCATTCCACATTCCCTTCCACATTCCATTCCATTCCATTCCATATTCCATTCCAGATTCCATTCCATTCCATTCCACGTTCCATTCCATATTCTATTCGATGCCATTTCACATTCCGTTCCATTCCATTCCACAGTCCACTCCATTCAATTCCATAAGAGTCCACAGTCCATTCCACTCCATTCCATTCAACATTCCATTCCATATTGCATTCCATTCCATTCCACATTCCATTCCAGATTCCATCCCATTCCATTACTCATTGCATTCCATTGCAAATTCCTTTCCACATTCCATTCCACCTTCCATTCCATTCCATTCCACTCCATTCCACATTCCATTCCACATTCTATTCCAGATTCCATTCCATTCCATACCATTGCATTCCACATTCCATTTCACATTCCATTCCATTCCATTCCATTCCATTCCATTGCATTCCACATTACATTCTTCATTCCATTCCATTCCACTCCAAATTCCAGTCCATTCCATTCCACTCCATTCCACATTCCATTCCATTCCATTCCATTCCACAGTCAATTGCTTTCCATTTTAAGTTCCATTCCACATTGCATTCCATTCCATTCCACTCCATTCCTCATTCCATTCCATTCCATTCCATTCCATTCCATTCCACATTCCATTCCATATCACATGCCATTCCTCATTTGATTCCATTGATTTCCACATTACATTCCACATTCCATTCCATTCCATTCCATTCCACATTCCATTCCATTAAATTCCACATTACATTCCACATTCCATTCCATTCCATTCCACTTTACATTCCATTCCGTTGCACATTCCATTGCATTCCATTGCACATACCATTCCACATTCCATTGCATTCCATTCCACATTCCCATCCAAATTCCATATCTCATTCCATTCCATTCCATTGCACGTTCGATTCAATTCTATTCCACAGCACATTCGATTCCATTCCATTCCACATTCCATTGCATTCCATTCCAAATACCATTCCACCTAAAATTCCTTTCCATTCTATATTCCATTCCATTCCATTCCACATTCCTTTCCATTCCATTCCCCATTCCATTCCATTTCATTCCACTTTCCATTCCATTTAATTCCACATTGCATTCCATTTCATTCCATTCCACATTCCTTTCCTTTCCATTCCATTCCATTCCACATTAGTTTCCACTCCACTGCACATTTCATTCTATTCCTTTCCACATTCCATTCCATTCCATTCCACATTGCATTCCATTCCATTGCATTCCACATTCAAATCCACTTTACATTCCACATTCCATTCCAATCAATTCCACATTCCATGCCACTCAATTCCACATTCCATTCCATTCCAATACACTTTCAATTCCATTTCATTTCACTCCATTCAATTTTGCATTCCATTCCATTCCATTCCATTCCACATCCCATTGCATTCTATTCCACATTCCATTCCATTCCATGTCAATCCATTCCACATTCCATTCCATTCCATTCCACATTCCATTTGATTCCACGTCACATTGCATTCCACACTGCATTCGATTCCATTACACGTTCCATTCCACATTCCATTCCATTCCAATGCACATTCCATTCCATTCCAATACACTTTCAATTACATTTCATTTCACTCCATTCAATTTCACATTCCATTCCATTCCATTCCACATCCCATTGCATTCTACTGCACATTCCATTCCATTCCATTTCAATCCATTCCACATTCCGTTCCATTCCTTTCCATTCCATTCCACATTCCTTTCCATTCCATGTCACTTTCCATTCTACTTTGCATTCCATTCCATTACACGTTCCGTTCAATTTTCCATTCCATTCCAATGCACATTCCATTCCATTCCATTCTACCTTCCATTCCACATTCCTTTCCATTCCATTCCACATTCTATTCCAATACATTCCACATTAAATTCCATTCTACATTCCATTCCATATTGCATTCCATTCCATTCCACTTTCCATTCCACATACCATTCCTTTCCATGCCACTTTCCATTCCATTCCACATTCCAGTCAATTCCATTCCACTTTCCATTCCATTCCAATCCACTTTCCACATTCCGTTCCACGTTCCTTTCTACGTTCCATTCCACGTTCCATTTCATGTTCCATTCTATTTCATTCTTCGTTCCATTCAACGTTCACTTCCTTTCCATTCCATATTAAATTCCACATTCCATTCTATTCCATTGAACATCGAATTCAGTTTCATTCCATTCCAAATTCCATTCCTTTCCATGTTCAATTCTATTCCATTCCACACTCCATTCCAAACCAGTCCACATTGCATTCCATTCCATACTATTCCACATTGCATTCCATTCCATTCCACATTCCATTCCGTTCTATTACACTTTCCTTTCCATGCCATTCCGCATTCCATTACACATTCCATTCCATGCCATTCCTGTTTCCATTGCAGATTCCATTCTATTCCAATCCACATTCCATTACACTCCATTACATTCTTGTCCAAATTCCATTCCATTGAATTCCATTCCACATCCCATTTCATTCCAAATTGCATTCCATTCCACATTCCATTCCTTTCCCATCCACATTGCATTCCATTCCATTCCACATTCCAATCCATTCGAAGCCACATTCCATTCCATTCCAATACACATTCTCTTCCATTCCAATCCACATTCCATTCCATTCCATTCAACATTCCATTTCATTCCATTCCACATTTCTTTCCACATTCCATTCCATTCTATTCCACTTTCCATTCCGTTCCATTCCACGTTCCACTGCACTTTACATTCCACATTCCTTTCCATTCCATTCCACACTCCATTCTATGTTCCATTCAATTCCATCACACATTCCATTCCATTCCACCTTCCATTCCATTCCATTCCACGTTCCATTCCATATTCCATTTCATATTCCATTCCATTTCATTTAACATTCCATTCTACATTCTGTTCCGTTCCATTCCACATTCCATTCTATTCCATTTAACCATCCATTTTACATTCTCTTCCATTCCGTTTCATATTCCATTCCATTCCATTCCATTCCATTCCCCCTTCCGTTCCACATTCCTTTCTACATTCTATTCCATTCCATTCCAGATTGCATTCAACTTTCCATTCCTTTCAATTCCAATCCATATTCCATTTCATTCCATTCCATTGCACATTCCATTCCCTTCCACATTGCATTCCATTCCATTCCACAGTCCATTCCACTATACATTCCTTTCTATTCCATTGCACTCCATTCCACATTCCATTCCGATCCACATTTCATTCCACTTTCCACTACTTTCCACTCCGCATTCCATTCTACATTCCATTCCATTCCATTCCACGTTCCCTTCAACATTCCATTCCATTCCACTGCACTTTCTATTCCATTCCACATTCCATTCCATTCAATTCCACATTCCATTGCATTGCATTCCACGTTGCATTGCACGTTCCGTTCCATTCCATTCCACATTCCATTCCATTCCACATTCTATTTCAATGCATTCCATTCCATTCCACATTCCATAACATACCACGTTCCATTCCACCTTCCATTCCACATTCCATTCCACGTTCCATTCTACATTACATTTCATTCCATTCCACAGACCATTCCACATTCCATTCCACGTTCCGTTCCACACTCCAATCCAATCAATTCCTCATCCCATTCCATTCTACCACACATTCCATTCCATTACATATTCCATTCCATTCTATTACAAATTCCGTACCACTTTCCATTCCATTCCATTCCACATTCCATTCCCCATTCTTTCCATTGCATTGCACATTCCATATTCCATTCTAATCCATTCCACATTCCATTCCATTCGATTCCACATTCCATTCAATTCCATTCTGCCTTCCATTCCACATTCCATTCAATTCAATTCCTCATTCCATTCCATTCCATTCCACGTTCCATTCCAGTCCATTCCTCATTCCATTTCATTCCATTCCACATTGCATTGCATTCCATTCCACTCCATTCCACATTCTATTCCACACTCCATTCCATTACACGTTGCATTCCACATTCCTTTCCATTCCATTCCACATTTGTTTCTATGTTCCATTCCACTCCATTCTACTTTCCATTCCTTATTCCATTGCATTCCATTCCACATTCCTTTCCACATTCCATTCCACATTCCATTCCATTCTATTCCATTCCATATTCCATTCCATTCCACGCAATGGAGTGTGGAATGGAATGTGAAATGCAATGGAATCCATTCCTCATTTGATTTCATTGCTTATTCCATCCCATTCCTTTCCACATTCTATTCGATTCCATTCCACATTGTATTCCACTTTCCTTTCCACGGAAAGGAATGGAATGGATTATGAAATGTAACGTAGAATGGAACGGAATGGAACGTGGAATGGAACGTGTAATGGAACCTCTAATGTAACGTAGAATTTAACGTGGAATGGATTGGAATGGGACGTGTAATTGAATGTGAAATGGAATGTGAAATGTAATGGAATGGAACGTGGAATGGAATGGAATGTAATGCGGTATGGAATGTTGAATGTACTGTTATGGAATATGGAATGCAATGTGGTATGGCATGTGGAATGGAATGCAATGGAATGTGGAATGGAAACTGGAATGGAACGGAGTGGAATGTGAGAGGGAATGTGGAATGCTATATGGAATGGAAAGTGGAAGAGAATGTGGAATGGAATCTGGAATGGAATGTGGAATGGAATGTGGAATGGATCTTGGAATTGAATGGAATAGAAGGTGGAATGGAACGTGTAATGGAATGGAATGGATCATGGAATGGAATGTGGAATGGAACGTGGAATGGAATGTGGAATGGGAGGTGGAGTGGAATGTGCAATGGAATTTGGAATGGAACACAGAATGGAATGGAATGGAAATTGGAATGGAACGGGGAAATTAATGTGGAATGGAACTTGGAATGTAAAGTAAAATGGAATGTGGAATGGAACATGGAATGCAATGAAATGGAACGTGGAATGGATTGTGCAATGGAATGTCGAATGGAACGTTTAATGGAATGGAATGGAAAGTGGAATGGAAAGTGGAATGGAACGTGGAATTGCACGTGGAATCGAATGGAATGAATAGTGGAATGGAAACTGGAAAGGAATGAAATGGAATGTGGCATGGAATGTGGAATGAAATGTGGAATGGAATTGAATTTAATGTGGAATGGAATGTGGAATGGAATGTGGAATAGAATGGAATGGAAAGTGGATTGGAGTGTGAAATGGAATGTGGAATGGAATGGAATGGAGTGGAATGGGGAAAGGAATGTTGAATGGAATGGAATGGAATGTGGAATGGAATGTGAAATGGAACATGGAATGGAATGGAAAGGAATGTGGAATGGGATGGAATGGAATGTTGAATGTAACGTGGAATGGAATGGAATGGAACTTCGAATAGTACATGGCATGGAACGTGGAATGGAAAGTAGAATGCATCTTGGAATGGAATGTGCAATGGAAAGGGGAATGGAACGTGGAATTGAAAGGAATGTAAACTGGAGTGAAACGTGGAATGGAATGGAATGGAACGTTTAATGGAATGTGGAATGGAATGTGGAATGGAACGTGAAATGGAATATGGAATGGATTGGAATGGAATGTGTAATGGAATGTGACATGGAATGCGGAATGGAATGCAAGGCAATGTGTAATGGAATGTCGAATGGAATGGAATGTGGAATGGAAGGTAATGGAACGTGGAATGGAATGTAATGGAACGTGGAATGGAATGTAATGGAACGTGGAATGGAATGGAATTGAACGTTTAACGGAATGTGGAATGGACTGTGAAATGGTATGTGAAATGGAATGTGGAATGGATTGTAATGGAATGTGGAATGGAATGTGGAATGGAATGCCAGGCAATGTGGAATTGAGTGGAATGTAACATGGAATCCAAAGTGGAATGGAAGGTGGAATAGATCTTTGAATGGAATGGAATGGAATGTGGAATTTAACATTGAATGGAATGTGGAATGGAATGGAATGGAATGCGGAATGGAATCTGGAATGGAATGTAAAGGAATGTGGAATGGAATGGAATGGAATGGAATGGAATGGAATGGAATGGAATGTGGAATGGAATGGAATGGAATGTGGAATGGAATGTGGACTGGAATGTGGAGTGGCACTTGGAATGGAATGGAGTGTAATGTGGAATGTAATGTGAAATGCTACGTGGAAAGGAATGCAAAGTGAAATTGAATGTGGAATGGAATGGAATGGAAAGTGGAATGGAATGTGCAATGGAATCTGGAATGGAATGTGGAAAGGAAAGTGGAATGGAATGGAATGGAATGTGGAATGGAACGTGGAATGGAATGGAATGGAAAGTGATATGGACTGTGGAATGGAACGTGGAATGGAATGGAATGGAAAGTGGAATGGAACATGGAATGGAATGGAATGGAATGTGGAATGGAATGTGGAATGGAATGTGGAATGGAATGGACTATGGAATGGAATGTGGAATGGAATGTGGAATGCAACGGAATGGAACGTGGAAAGGAATGTGGAATGGAAAGTGGAATGGAAAGTGGAATGGAATGGAATGGAATGTGGAAATGAATGTGGAATGAAATGGAATGGAATGTGGAAAGGAATCTTGAATGGAATGGAATGGAATGGAATGTGGAAGGGAAAGTGGAAATGAATGTGGAATGGAATGGAATGGAATGTGGAATGAAATGTGGAATGGAATGGAATGGAATGAGGAAGGGAATGTGGAATGGAAGGTGGATTGCAATGTGGAATGAAATGGAATGGGAAGTAGAATGAAATATTTAATGGAATGCAATGGAATGTCTAATGAAATGTGCAATGGAATGGAATGTAATGTGGAATGCAAAGTGGAATAGAATGTGGAATTGAATGGAATGGAATTTTGAATCGAATGTGGAATGAAATTGAATGGAATGTGGAAGTGAATGTGGAATGGAATGTGGAATGGAATGTGGTATGCAATGTGGAATAGAATGTGGAATGGAATGGAACGGAATCTGGAATGGAATGTGGAATGGTATGGAATGCAATGTGCAATGGAATATGGAATGTATCGCAGAATGGAATGGAATGGAAAGTGGAATGGAACGTGGAATGGAATGGAAGGGAATGTGGAATGGAACATGGAGTGGAATGGAATGGAGAGAGGAATGGAATGTCGAAAGGTACGTGTAATGGAAAAGAATGGAATGTGCAATGGAATGGAATGTGGAATGGAATGGAAAGGAATGTGCAATGGAATGAAATGGAATGTGGAATTGAAAGGCATGGAACGTGGAATTGGACATGGAATAGAACATGGATTTCAACGTGGTGTGGCACGTGGAATGGAATGTCGAATACAATGGAATGGAAAGTAGAACGGAATGGAATATAGAAAGGAATGGAATGGGATGTGGAATGGAAAGGAATGGATCGTAGAATGGAACGTGGAATGGAATGGAATGGAATGTGGAATGAAATGTGGAATAGAATGGAATGGAATGTGGAATGGAATGGAATGTGGAATGGAATGGAATGGAATGTGGAATTGAATTGAATTGAATGTGGAATGGAATGGAATGGAAAGTGAAATAGGATGTGGAAACATATGTGAAATGGAATGTAGAATGGAATGTGGAACTGAATGAAATGGAAAGCAGAAAGGAATGGAATGCAACATAGAATGGAATGGAATGGAACTTGGAATGGAACGTGTAATGGATCATGGAAGGGAAAGTGGAATGGAATGGGGAATGGAATGTGGAATGGAATGGAATGGAATGGAATGTGGTATGAACCGTTGAATGGAATGGAATGGAATGTGGTAAGGAATGTGGAATGATATGCAATGGAATGGGAATGGAATGTGGAATGGAATGGAATGTGGAATGGAATGGAATGTAATGGAATTGAATGTGGAATGGAATGGAATGCGGAATGGAATGGAATGGAATGTGGTATGGAATGTGGAATGGAATGTATTGGAATTTGGAATGGAATGTGGAATGGAAAGGATTGGAATGTGGAATGGAATGGAATGGAATGGAATGTGGAAAAGGATGGAATGTAATGGAATGGAATGTGGAATTGAATTTAATGCAATGTGGAATGGATTGGATTGGAATGTGGAATGGAATTGAATGTAACATGGAATGGAATGTGGAACGGAATGAGGAACTGATTCTGTAATGGAATGGAAAGGAAGGTGGAATTGAATGTAATGGAATGTGGAATGAAATGCAATGGAATATAGAATGGTATGCAGAATGGAATGGAGAGGATTGTGGAATGGAATGTTGAATGGAATGGAATGGAAAGTGAAATGGAATGGAATGGAATGCGGAATGGATTGTGGAATGGCATGGAATGGAAGGTGAAATGGAATGGAATGGAATGTGGAATGTAATGTGGAATGGAATGTGGAATTGAATGGGCTGGAATGTGTAATGGAGTGGAATGGAAAGTGAAATAGAATGTGGAACAGAAAGTGAAATGGAATGTGGAGTGGAGTGAGAAACAGAATGAAATGGTTTGTGGAATGGAATGGAATGGAACGTGTAAAGGAATGGAATGGAATGGAATGCGGACTGGAACGTGGAATGGAAAATGGAATGGAACGTGTAATGGAATGTGGAATGGAATGTTGAATGGAATGGAATGGAAAGTGGAATGAAATGTGGAATGGAATGTGGAAAGGAAAGTGGAATTGAATGTGGAATGGAATGCAATGGAATGAGAATGGAATGTGAAAAGGAATGGAATGGAATGTGGAATGGAATTTGGAATGGAATGTGGAATGGAAAGTGGAATGGAATGGAAAGGAATCTGGAATGGAATGTGGAATGGAATGTGCAATGAAATGTGTAAAGGAATGGAATGAAATGTGGAATGGAAGGTGAAATGAAATGTGGAATAGAACGGAATGGAATGTGGAATGGAACATCGAACGGAACGTGGAATGGATTGTGGATTGGAATGGAATGGAATGTGTAATGGAAGGTGAAATGCAATGTGAAATGGAAAGGAATGGAATGAAATGTGGAATGGAATGTGGAGTGAAATGGAATGGAATGTGCAATGGAATGTGGAATGGAATTGAAAGGAATGTTAAATAGAATGGAATGGAATGAAATGTGGAATGTAATGTGGATTGGAATGGAATGGAATATGGAACGGAATGGAATAGAATATGGAATGGAATGGAAACGAATGGAATTTAAAGTGAAATAGAATGTGGAAAGAAATGTGAATTGCAATGTGGAAGGAATCTGGAACGGAATGAATTGGAACTTGGAATGGAATGGAATGGAACGTGGAGTGGAACGTGGAATGGAACATGGAATGGAACATGGAATGGAAAGTGGAATGTGATGTGCAGTGGAATGTGTAATGGAAAGTGGAATGGAAAGGAATGTAACATTGAATGGAATGTGGAATGAAATGGAATGGAAAGTGGAATGGAACGTGGAATAGAACATGGAAAGGAATGTGGAATGTGACGTGCAATGGAATGTGGAAAGGAATGTGGAAGGCAATGTGGCATGGAATTTAATGGAAAGGAATGGAATTTGCAATGGAAAGTGCAATGGTTCCTGTAATTGAACGTGGAATGGATCGTGGAATGGAATTGGAAGGGAATGTGGTATGGAATTTGGAATGGAATATGGAACGGAAAGTGAAATTGAATGGATTGGAATGTTGAATGGAAAGTGGAATGGAATGGAATGGAATGAGGAATGGAATGTGGAATGGAATGTGGAATGGAATGGAATGGAATGTGGAATGGAATGGAATGGAATGTGGAATGGAAAGGCATGGAATGTGGAATAGGACGTGGAATGGAAGATGGAATACAATGTGGAAAGGAACGTGGAATGGAATGTCGAATGGAATGGAATGGAATGGGAAATGGAATGGAAAGGAATGAGGAATGGAAAGGAATGGAACGTGGAATTGAACGTGGAATGGAAAGGGGAATTGAATGGAATGGAACGTGGAAATGAAAATGGAAAGGGGCATGGAAAGTTGAATGACATGGGCAATGGAATGTGGAATGGAACGTGGAATATAATGGAATGGAAAGTGGAATCGAATGTGGAATGGAATGGAATGGAATTTGGAATCGAATTGAATGGAATGTGGAATGGAAGTTGGAATGGAATGTGGAATGTAACGGGGAATGCACAAGAAGGGAATGTGGAATGGAACGGAGTGGAATATGGAGTGGAATGCAATGGAATGTTGAATGGAATGTGGAATGGAATGGAATGGAATGTGGAATAGAATGTGGAATGGAATGGAATGGAATCCAGGATGGAATGGAATGGAATGGAATTCAAAATGTAATGTGGAATGGAACGTGTAATGGAATGTGGAATGGAATGGAAAAGAATGTGGAATGGAAGGTAATGGAAAGTGGAATGGAATGTACAATGGAATGGAATGGAATGTGGAATGGAATGGCATGCAATATGGAATGGAATGGAAAGGAATGTGGAATGGAATGTGCAAGGAAAGGAATGGAGTGGAATGGAATGTGAAATTTTATGGAATGGAAAGTAATGTGAAATTTTATGGAATGGAACGGAATGTGAAATTTTATGGAATGGATCGTGGAATGGAACATGGAATGGAAAGCGGAATGGACCGTGGAATGGAATGGAATGGAATGTGGAGTGTAACGTGGAACGGAATGTGGAATGGAACGTTCAATGGAACGTGTAATGAAATGGAATGGAATCCAGAATGGAACGTGGAAGGGAACATAGAATAGAACGAGGAATCAAATGTGCAATGGAACATGGAATGGAAATTCGAAAGCAATGTGGAATAGAAAGGTATGGAATCTGGAATGGAATGGAAAGGAACGTGGAATGGAATGTAGTGGAATGTGGAATGGAAAGGAAAGTGGAATGGAATGGAATGGAATGTAAAATGGAACATTGAATGGAAAGTAGAATAGGAACGTGGAATGGAATGTGGAATGGAACGTGGAATGGACAGTGGAATATAATGTGGAATGGAAAGGAATGGAATGTTAATGGAATGAAATGGATTTGAATGTGGAATAGAAAGGGATGGAATGTGGAATGGAATGGAAAAGAATGTCGAAAATAATTTGGAATGGAATGGAAAGGAATCCAGAATGGATTGAAATGGAATGGAATGGAGGGTAATGGAATGGAATGTGGAATGAAAAGTGGAATGGAACGTGGAATGGAATGTGGAATGGAACTTGGAATGGAACGTGTAATGGAATGGAATGGAACGCAGAATGGATCGTGGCATGGAACGTACAATAGAACGTGGAATCGAACGTGGAATGGAAAATGGAATGGAAAGTGGAATGTAATGTGGAATGGAAAGGAATGGAATGGAATGCAATGTGGAACGGAATGAAATGGAACGCTGAATGGAATGGAATGGAATGGAAAGTTAAATGGAATGGAATGGAAAGTAGAATGGATCGTGGAATGGAATGTAGAATAGGAACATGGAATGGATTGTGGAATGCAACGTGGAATGGAAAGTGGAATATAATGTGCAATAGAAAGGAATGGAATGTGGAATGTAATGGAAAGGAAAGTCGAATATAATTTGGAATGGAATAGAAAGGAATTCAGAACAGATTGGAATGGAATGGAATGGAGTGTAATGGAATGGAAAGTGGAATGGAAAGTGGAATGGAAAGTGGAATGGAATGTGGAATGTAATGGAATGGAATATGGAGTGGAAGGGAATGGAATGTGGAATGGAATGTGGAAAGGAATTGAATGTAATTGAATGGAATGGATTGTGGAATGGAAGGGAAAGGAATGTGGAATGGAATGTGGAATGAAATGTGGAATGGAATGGAATGGTATGGAACATGGAATGGAATGGAATTGAATGAGGAATGGAATGGAATTTAATGGAAGGGAATGTGGAATGGAATGTGAAAGGGAATGTGGAATGGAAAGTGGAGTGGAATGAAATGGAACGTGCTATGGAATGGAATGCAACGTGGAATGGAATAAAATGGAACGTGGAATGGAAAGTGGAATGGAACGTGGAAAGCAAGGTGGAATCTACTGGACTGGAATGTTGAATGGAATGGAATGGAGTGTGAAATGGAATGGAATGGAAATTGGAATGGAACGTGGAATTTAATGGAATGGAACGTCGAATGGAAAGTGGAATGGATTGTGGAATGGAAAGTGGAATGGAACGTGGAATGGAATGAAATGGAACGTGGAATGGAATGAAATGGAACGTGGAATGGAATGTGGAATGGATTGTGTAATGTAATGGAATGGAACGTCAAATGGAATGGAATGGAATGTGGTAAGTAATGTGGAATGGAATGGAATGGAATGTGGAATGGAATGTGGTATGGGATGTGGAATGGAATGGAATGGAATGTGGAACAGAATGGAATGGAATGTGAAATGGAATGTGGAATGCAATGTGGAATGATATGTGGAATGGAATGTGGAATGAAATGGAATGGAAAGTGGAATGGAATGTGGAATGGAACGTGGAATGGAATGCAATGGAAAGTGGAATGGAAAGTGAAATGTAATGCAATGGAAAGTGGAATGGAACTTGGAATGGAATGGTATGGTATGTTGAATGGAATGTGGAATGGAATGTGGAATGGATCGTGGAATGGAACGTAGAAAGGAATGGAATGGAATTTGGAAGGGAATGTGGAATTGAATGTGGAATGGAATGTGGAATGCAATGGAATGGTAGGTGGAATGGAATTTGGAATGGAATTGAATGCACTGCTTTGTGGCATAGAATGTGGAATTGAAGGTGGAATAGAAAGCGGAATGGAATGTGCAATGCAATGTAAAGGAATATGGAATGGAATGTCGAATAGTGTGGATTCGAGTTTGGAATGGAATGTTGAATGGAATGTGTAATGGAATGGAATGTGTAATGGAATGGAATGTGTAATAGGAGGTGGAATGATAAGGAATGGAATGTTTAAATGGAGTGGAAAGGAATGTGTAATGGAATGTGGACAGCAATGGAATGCAAAGTGGAATGGAAGGTAAGGGAATGTGGAATTGAATGTTTAATGGAATGTGGAATGAAGTGAGGAGTGAAACATTTAATGGAACATGGAATGGAATGGAATGGAACGTGGAATGGATTATGGAATGGAAGTTGGAATGGAGAGAGGAATGGAATTGAATGGAACATGGAATGGAATCTGGAATGCAATGGAATGGAATATGGAATGCAATGTGGAATGGAATGGAATTGAATGGAATGTAGAATGGAAAGTGAATTGGAATGGAATGGAATGTGGAATGGAATGTGGAATGGAAAGTGGAAAGGAATGTGGAATGGAACCTGGAATGGAATGGAATTTAACGTGTAATGGATTGGAATGAAATGTGGAATGGGGGGTGGAATGAAATGGAATGGAATGACGAAAGGAAAGTGGAATTTATCGTGTAAAGGAAAGGAATGGAATGTGGTATGGAATGTGGAATGGAACTTGGAATGGAACAAGGAATGGAATGTGGAATGGAACGTGGAATGGAATGGAATGGAATGTGGAAAGGAAAGTGGAATGGAATGTGGAATGGAATGGAATGGAACATGGAATGGAATGTGGAATGGAATGTGGAATGGAATGGAATGGAAAGTGGAATGGAACGGAATCGAATGTGGTATGCAATGTGGAATGGAATGGAATGGAATGTGGAATGGAATGTGGTATTGGATGTGTAATGGAATGGAATGGAATTTGGAATGGAATGTGGAATGGAAAGGAATGGAATGTGAATGGGAATTTGGAATACAATATGGAATGAAATGCGGAATGTAATGTGGAGTGAAATGGACTGGAATGTGGAATTTAATGTGGAATGCAATGGAATGCAATGTGGAATGGAATGTGGAATGGAATGGAATGGAATGTGTAATGGAATGTGGAATAGAATGTGGAATGGAATTGAATGGAATGTGGAATGGAATGTGGAATGCAATGCAATGGAATGTGGAAGGGAATGTGGAATGCAATGTGGAATGGAATGTGGAATGGAATGGAATGGATTGTGGAGTGGAATGTGGAATGCGGAATGCAATGGAATGGAATGTGGAATGGAATGTGGAATAGAATGGAATGGAATATGGAATGTAATGTGGAATGGAATGAAATGGAACGTGGAATGGAACGTGTAACGGTACATGGAATGGAACCTCTATTGGAATGCAGAATGGAACGTGGAATGGAATGAAATGGAACGTCTAATGGAAAGTAGAATGGAACGTGGAATGGAATGGAACGGAACGTGGAGTGGAATGTGGAATGGAATGTGGAATGGAATGGAATGGAACGTGGAATGGAATGGAAAAGAATGTGGTATGGACTGTGGAATGGAATGGAATGGAATGTGGAATCGAATGAGGAATGTAATCTGGAATGGAATGGAATGGAATGTGGAATGGAATGTGGAATAGATTAGAATGGAATGTGGAAAGCAATGTAACGGAATGTGGAATGGAATGTGGAATGGAACGTGGAACAGAATGGAATGGAACGTGGAATGGAACATGGAATGGAACATAAATGGGACATGGAATGGAACGTGGAATGGAATGTCGAATGGAATTTGTAATGGAACGTTGAATGGAATGTTCAATGCAATGTGGAATGGAACGTGGAATAGAGTGTTGAATGGAATGTGGAATGGAACGTGGAATGGAATGGAATGGAATGTGGAATGGAAAGTGGAATGGAATGTGGAATGGAATGGAATGGAACGTTTAATGGAATGTGGAATGGAATGTGGAATGGAATGGAATGGAAAGTGGAATGGAACGGAATCGAATGTGGTATGCAATGTGGAATGGAATGGAATGGAATGTGGAATGGAATGTGGTATTGGATGTGTAATGGAATGGAATGGAATGTGGAATGGAATGTGGAATGGAAAGGAATGGAATGTGAATGGGAATTTGGAATACAATATGGAATGAAATGCGGAATGGAATGTGGAGTGAAATGGACTGGAATGTGGAATTTAATGTGGAATGCAATGGAATGCAATGTGGAATGGAATGTGGAATGGAATGGAATGGAATGTGGAATGGATTGGAATGGAATATGTAATGGAATGTGGAATGGAATTGAATTGAATGTGGAATGGAATGTGGAATGCAATGCAATGGAATGTGGAAGGGAATGTGGAATGGAATGTGGAATGGAATGGAATGGAATGTGGAGTGGAATGTGGAATGCAATGGAATGGAATGTGGAATGGAATGTGGAATAGAATGGAATGGAATATGGAATGTAATGTGGAATGGAATGAAATGGAACGTGGAATGGAACGTGTAACGGTACATGGAATGGAACCTCTATTGGAACGCAGAATGGAACGTGGAATGGAATGAAATGGAACATCTAACGGAAAGTAGAATGGAACGTGGAATGGAATGGAATGGAACGTGGAGTGGAATGTGGAATGGAATGTGGAATGGAATGGAATGGAACGTGGAATGGAATGGAAAAGAATGTGGTATGCACTGTGGAATGGAATGGAATGGAATGTGGAATCGAATGCGGAATGTAATGTGGAATGTAATGGAATGGAATGTGGAATGGAATGTGGAATAGATTAGAATGGAATGTGGAAAGCAATGGAACGGAATGTGGAATGGAGTGTGGAATGGAACGTGGAATAGAATGGAATGGAACGTGGAATGGAACGTGGAATGGAACATGGAATGGAACATAAATGGGACATGGAATGGAACGTGGAATGGAATGTCGAATGGAATTTGCAATGGAACGTGGAATGGAATGTTCAATGCAATGTGGAATGGAACGTGGAATAGAGTGTTGAATGGAATGTGGAATGGAACGTGAAATGGAATGGAAAGAAAAGTGTAATGGAACTTGAATGGAATGGAACTTGCAATGGAACGTGGAATGCAACGTGGAAGGGAATGTGGAATATACATTGGTATGGAATGCACAATTGAATGTGGACAAGAACGTGGAATGGAATGGAATGGAAAGTGGAATGGAACGTGGAATGGAATGGAATGGAACTTTGAATGGTATGAGGAATGCAATGTGGAATGGAACGTGGAATGGAACGTGGACAGGAACGGACTGCAATGTGGAATGGAATGTGGAAAGGAAAGTGGAATAGAATGTGGAATGGAATGTGGAATCCAAAGGAATGGAATGTGGAATGGAATTTGGAAAGGAATGGAATGGAATGGAATGTGGAATGGAATTTGGGAATGGAATGGAATGTGGAATGGAATGTGAAATGGCGTGGAACGGAATGTGGAATGGAATGTGCCATGGTATGGACTGGAGTGTGGAATGGAATGTGGAATGGAATGTGGAAAGGAATGGAAGGTGGAATGGAATGTGGAATGGAATGGAAGGGAAAGTTTAAATGGAAAGGAATGGAATTTGGAAAGTAATGTGGACTGCAAAGCAATGCAATCTTGAATGGAATGGAATGGAATGTGGATTGGAATGGAACGTGAAATGGAACGTGGAATGGAATGCAATGGAATGTGGAATGCAATGTAGAAAGGAATTGAATGGAATGTGGAATGGAATGTGGAATGGAATGGAATGGAATGTGGAATGGAATGTGGAATGGAATGGAATGGAATATGGGATGGATTCTGGAATGGATTGTGGAATAGAATGTGGAATGCAATGGAATGGAATGTGGAAAGGAATGTGAAATGGAATGTGGAATTGAATGGAATGGAATGTGGAAAGGAAGGGAAAGGAATGTGGATTAGAATGGAATGGAATGGAGAATGGAATGGAATGGAATGGAATGGGGAATGGAATGGAATGGAATGTGGAATTTAATGTGGAATTGAATGTGGAATGGAATGGAATGGAATGTGAATGGAATGTGAAATGGAATATGGAATTGAATGGAATGGAATGTGGAATGGAATGGAATGGAATATGGAATGGAAAGGAATGGAGTGCAATGTGGAATGGAAGGGAATGGAATGTGGAATGGAAAAGAATGGAATGTGGAATGGAATTTCGAATGGAATGGAATGGAATATGGAATGGAATGGAATGGAATGTGGAATGGAATGGAATGTGAAATGGCATGGAGTGGAAAGGAATGTTATGTGGAATGGAAGGGAATGTAATGTGTAATGGAATGGAATGGAACGTGCAATGGAATGGAATGGAATGGGGAATGGAATGCAATGGAATATGGAATAGAATGAAATGGAATGTGGAATGGAATGGAATGGAATGGAATGTGGAATGGAATGGAATGGAATATGGAATAGAATGAAATGGAATGTGGAATGGAATGGAACGGAATGTGGAATGGAATGGAAAGGAATGTCGAATGGAATGTGGAATGGAATGGAATGGAATGGAATGTGGAATGGAATGGAATGGAATATGGAATAGAATGAAATGGAATGTGGAATGGAATGGAACGGAATGTGGAATGGAATGGAAAGGAATGTCGAATGGAATGTGGAATGGAATGTCGAATGGAATGCAATGGAATGCGAAATGGAATACAGAATGTAATGTGAAATGGAATGGGGAATGGAATGTGGAATGTAATGAAATGGAACGCGGAATGGAATGGAGTGGAAAAGGGAAAGGAGTGAAATGGAACGTCAAATGGAACGTGGAATGGAACGTGGAACGGAAAGTGGAATGGAACATGGAATGGAATGTGAAATGGAAAGGAATGGAATGGAATGGAATGTGGAATGGAATAGGGTGCAATTCAATGTGGAATGGAATGGAATGGAATGGAATGAAATGGAAGGGAATACGGAATGGAATGGAATGAATTGTAAGGGAATACGGAATGGAATGTAACGGAATGTGGAATGGAGTGGAATGGAATGTGGCATGGAATTTAATGGAATGTGGAATGGAATGAATGGAACATGGAATGGAATAGAATGGAATGGAATTCGGAACGTAATGGAAATGATTGCAATGTGGAATGGAGTGGAACAGAATGGAATGGAATGGAATGCGGAATGGAATGGAATGGAATGCGGATTGGAATGGAATGGAATGCGGAATGGTATTGAATGGAATCCAGAATGGAATGGAATGGAATGTGGAATGCAATTGAAGGGAATGCAATGTGGAATGGAATGGTATGGAATGCTAAATGAAATGTTTAATGGAAGGTGGAATGAAATGTGGAGTGGAACGGAATGGAATGGAATGGAAGTTGGAATGAAATGGAATGGAATTGAAAGGAATATGGAATGGAATGCAATGTGGAATGGAACGGAATGCAATGTAGAATGCAATGGAATGGAATGTGGAATGGAATGGAATGGAATGGAATGGAATGTGTAATGAAATGGAATGGAATGTGGAATGGATTGTGGAATGGAATGGGATGTGGATTGGAATGGAATGGAATGTGGAACGAAAGGGAATAGAATGTGGAATGTAATGGAATAGAATAAGTAATGGAATGGTTGGGAATGTAAAACGGAATGGAATGAAATGTGGAATAGAATATTGGCTGGATTTGAAAGGAATGTGGAATGGAATGGAATTGTATTTAAGGGAATGTGGAATGGAATGGAATGTGGAATAGAATGGAATGGAATTTTGAATAGAAAGTGGAATGGAATTTAATGGAATGTGGAATGGAATGTGGAATGGAACGTGGAATGGAATGGAATGGAATGGAATGTGGAATGGAATGGAATGGGATATAGAATTGAATGAAATGGAATGTGGAATGGAATGGAATGGAATGGAATGTGGAATGGAATGGAAAGGAATGTCGAATGGAATGTGGAATGGAATGTCGAATGGAATGGAATGGAATGCGAAATGGAATACACAATGTAATGTGAAATGGAATGGGGAATGGAATGTGAAATGGAATGAAATGGATCGTGGAATGGAATGGAGTGGAAAGTGGAAAGGAGTGGAATGGAACTTCAAATGGAACGTGGAAAGGAACGTGGAATGGAAAGTGGAATGGAACATGGAATGGAATGTGAAATGGAAAGGAATGGAATGGAATGGTATGTGGAATGGAATGGGGTGGAATGCAACGTGGAATGGAATGGAATGGAATAGAATGGAATGAAATGTAAGGGAATACGGAATGGAATGTAACGGAATGCGGAATAGAGTGGAATGGAATGTGGAATGGAATTTAATGGAATGTGGAATGGAAAGGAATGGAACATGGAATGGAATGGAATGGCATGCGGAACGTAATGGAAATGATTGCAATGTGGAATGGAGTGGAACGGAATGGAATCCAATGGAATGCAGAATGGAATGGAATGGAATGCGGATTGGAATGGAATGGAATGCGGAATGGAATGGAATGGAATGGAATACGGAATGGTATGGAATGGAATGTGGAATGGAATGGAAGGGAATGGAATGTGGAATGAAATGGAATGTAATGCGGAATGAAATGTTTAATGGAATGTGGAATGAAATGTGGAGTGGAACGGAATGGAATGGAATGGAATTTGCAATGAAATGGAATGGAATTGAAAGGAATATGGAATGGAATGCAATGTGGAAGGGAACGGAATGCAATGGAGAATGGAATGGAATGGAATGTAGAATGGAATGGAATTTAATGTGGAATGAAATGGAATGGAATGTGAAATAGATTGTGGAATGGAATGGAATGTGGATTGGAATGAAATAGAATGTGGAACGAAATGGAATAGAATGTGGAATGGAATGGAATGGAATAAGTAATGGAATGGATGGGAATGTAAAACGGAATGGAATGAAATGTGGAATGGAATGTTGGCCGGATTTGAAAGGAATGTGGAATGGAATGGAATTGTATGTAATGGAATGTGGAATGGAATGGAATGGAATGTGGAATGGAATGTGGATTGGATTGGAATGTAATGTGGAATGGAATAGAATGGAGTGCAATGGTTTGGAATGGAATGTGGAATGGAATGTGGAATGGAATGGAATGGAATGTGGAATGGTATGTTTAATGGAATGAAATGGAAAGTGGCATGGAATCTAGAATGGAATGTGGCATAGAATGTGGAATGGAATGTGAAATGGAATGCGAAATTGAATGGAATGGAATGTGGAATGAAAGGAATGTAATGTGGAACGGAATGGAATGGAATGGAATCTGCAATGGAATGGAATGGAATGTAGAATGGAATGTGGATTAGAATGTGGAACGGAACAGAAAGTGGAATCGAATGTGGAATTGAATGGAATGGAATTTGGAATGGAATGTGAATTGGAATGTGGAATGGAATGGAATGGAATGTGGAATGGAATGGAATGGAATGTGGAATGGTATGGAATGGAATATGTAAAGGAATGGAATGGAATGGAATGTGGAATGGAATGGAATGGAATGTGGAATTGAATGCGGAATGGAGAGGAATGGAATTTGGAATGGAATCGAAAGGAATGTGGAATGTAATGGAAAGGAATGTGGGATGGAAAAGAATGGAATGTTGAATGGAAAGGAACGGAATGTGGAATGCAATGAAATGGAATGGAATGTGCAATAGAAAGGAGTAGAATTTAATGTGGAATTTTATCAAATGGAATGGAAGGTGGAATGGAATGTGGAATAGAATGGAATGGAAATTTGAATAGAAAGTGGAATGGAATTTAATGGAATGTGGAATGGAATGTGGAATGGAATGTGGAATGGAATGGAATGGAATGTGAAATGGAATGGAATGGAATGTGGAATGGAATGGAACGTGGAATGGAACGTGGAATGCAACGTGGAATGGAACGTATAATGAAATGGAATGTGGAATGGAATGTGGAATTTAATGTGGAAAGGAATTGAATGGAATGTGAAATGGAATGTAGAATGGAATGGAATGGAATCTGGAATGGATTGTGGAATGGAATGTGGAGTGGAAAGTGGAATGGAATGGAATGCAATGTGGCAAGGAATCTGGAATTGAATGTGGAATAGAATGTGGAATGTAATGGAATGTAATGTGGAATGGAATGTGAAATGCAATGTGGAATGGAATGGAATGGAATGAAATGGAAAGTGGAATGGAATGGAATGTGGAATGGAAAGGAACGGAATGGAATGTGGAATGGAATGGAATGGAATGTGAAATGTGAAGAGGATTGGAACTGAATGTGGAATGGAATGGAATGGAATGTGGAATGGAATGTGAAATGGAATGGAGTGGAATGGAATGTGGAATGGAATGGAATGGAATGTCGAATGGAATGTGGAATGGAATGGTGAATGGAATGGAATGGAATGTGGAATGGAATGGAATGGAATGTGGAATGGTATGGAGTGGAATGGAATGTTATGTTGAATGGAAGGGAATGTAATGTGTAATGGAATGGAATGGAACGTGGAATGGAATGGAATGGAATGTGGAAAGAAATGTGGAATGGAATGGAATGGAATGGAATGTGGATTGGAATGGAATATGGAATAGAATGAAATGGAATGTGGAATGGAATGGAATGGAATGGAATGTGGAATGGAATGGAGTGGAATGTCGAATGGAATGTGGAATGGAATGTCGAATGGAATGGAATGGAATGTGGAATGGAGTGGAATGGAATGTTATGTGGAATGGAAGGGAATGGAATATGTAATGGAATGGAATGGAACATTTAATGGAATGGAATGGAATGCGGAATGGAATGGAATGGAATGTGGAAAGAAATGTGGAATGGAATGGAATGGAATGGAATTTGGAATGGAATGGAATGGAATGTGGAATAGAAATGAATGGAATGTGGAATGGAATGGAATGGAATGTGGAATGGAATGGAATGGAACGTGGAATGGAATGGAATGTGTGATGGAATGGAATGGATGGAATGTGGAATGTAGTGGAATGTTATGGAATGGAATGTGGAATGTAGTGGAATGGAATGGAATGGAATGTGATATTGAATGGGAAGAAGAAAGGAATGTGTAATGGAATGGAGTGGAATGGAATGTGGAGTGGAATGAATTGGGGTAGAGAGGAATGGGATGAAGTGGAGTGGAATGGAGTGGAGTAAAGTGGTATGCATTGGAGTTGAGTGGATTGGATGCAGAGGAGTGTAATGGAAAACGACGGAATGGAGTGGTGTGAATTTGACTGGAAATGAGTGAAATGGAACAGAATGGAATAGTACGGAGTGGAATGGAATGGAGTGGAGGAGAATCGAGTGGAGTAGAGTTTAGTGGAGTGTATAGAAGTGGAGTGGAGTGGACTGGAATGAAGTGGAGTTTAAAAGAATGGATTGGATTGGAAAGAACTGGAATGGATTGGAATAAATGGAGTGGAAGGGAATGGATTGGAGTGGAATGGAATGGACTGGAGTAGATTGGAGTGCAGTGGAATGAAGTGGAGTTTAATGGAATGTAGTGTAGTGTAGTCGATTGCAATGGAGTTTAGTGGAATAGAACGGAGTGGAGTGTGGTGAAATGGAGTGCAATGGAATGGAATGGAATGGAGTGGAATGAGTTTGTGTGAAATGGAGTGGAGAGGAGTGGAGTGGAGTGCAGAGGAGTGGAATGGAAGGGAGTGGAATGGAGTGGAATGGAAGGGAGTGGAATGGAGTGGAGTGGGATGGAATGGAATGGAAAGGAAAGGAATGGAACATAGTTTGATGGAACATATTAGAATGGAATGAAACGGAATGGAGTGGAATGGAGTAGAGTGAAGTGGGGTGGAGGGGAGTGGAATGGAGTGCAATGGAATGGAATGGAATGGAGTGGAATGTAATGGAATGGAGTGGAATAGAACGGAATGGAATAATGAAATGTGAGCTGACATAATGCCACTGCACTCCAGGCTGGGAGACATAGTGAGATACTCTCAAAAGAAAGAAATGGGATGTAACGGAGTGTAATGGAATGGAGTGCAATGGAATGGAGTGTACTGGAGTTGAGCGGATTGAGGTGGATTGGAGTGAAGTGGATAGGAAGGGAATGGAATTGAATGAAATGGAATGAAGGGGAGTGGATTAGGTTGGAGTGGAGTGCAGTGGAATGGAGCAAAATGGAATGTGATGGAGTCGAATTGGACTCCAAGTGGAGTCCATTGGAGTGGAGAGGAGAGGAATGAAATGGAATGGAATCAGATATAATGGAATGTAGTGGAGTTGAGTGGAGTGGAACAGAGTGGAATGGAATGGAAATGAATGCAATGTACTGAAATGGAATGAAATGGAAAGGAATGGAATGGAATTTAATGAAATTGAAAGCAATGGAATAGAATGCAATGCAATGGAAAGTTGACATGTAATGAGAGTTGAGATTGTGCCACTGCACTCAAGCCAGGGTGACACAGTGACTTACTGTCGAAATAAATGAATGGAATGCAACGGAGTGAAATGCAATGGAATGTAATATAATGGAGTGGACTGGAGTGGAGTGGAGTGTTGTGGAGTGGAGTGGAGTGGAGTGGAACGGAGTGGAATGGAATGGATTTGAATGGAATGGAATGGAATGGAATGCAATAGAATGTAATGGAATAGAATGCAATGTAACGGAAAGTTGTCTTGTAATGTGAGCTGCAATTGTGCCACTGCACTACAGCCTGGCTGACACAGTGATATCCATTGGAAAGAAAGGAATGGAATGCAATGGAGTGAAGCGGAATTGAACGGAATGGAGTAGAATGGAGTGGACTGGAGTGAAGTAGAGTGGAGTAGAGTGGAGTGGAATGGACTCGAATGGAATGAGATGGAGTGGAATGGAATTGTGATGAGTTCAGTGGAGTGGAGTGAAATAGAATAGAATGCAATGGGATGGAATGGAATGCAATGGTATGATGAAAAGAAAGTTCAGCTGATATGGTGCCAATGCACTCCATCCTTTGTGACAGTGTGAGATTCTGTTGAAACAAAGGAATGGAATGGAATTGAGTGGAATGGAATGGAATGGAATGGAGTGGTGTGGAGTAGAGTGGAGTTCAGTGGAGTGGAGTGGAGTGGAATGGAATGGAGTGGTGTGGAGTAGAGTGGAGTTCAGTGGAGTGGAGTGGAGTGTAATGAAATGCAGTGGAGAGAAGTAGAGTGGAATGGAGTGGGGTGGAATGGAGTGGAGTGAGTGAAATGCAGTGGAGTGGAATTGAAGGGAATTGAGTTGAGTGGAATTGAATGGAAAGGACTGGAATGCTATGGAATGGGATGGAGTGGAGTGAAATGGAATGAAGAGGAGTGGGATGGAATGGAATGGAGTGGAATGGAATGGAGTGAAGTGGAATGGAATGGAATAGAGTTGAATGGAATGGAATGGAATAGAGTTTAATGGAATGGAAAGGAATGCAGTGGAATGGAATGGAATGGAATACAGTGGAATGGAATGCAGTGGAATGGAATGGAGTGAAGTGGAATTGAATGTAGTGGAGTGGAATGGAATGGAATGGAGTGGAATCGAGTGGAGTGCAGTGTTGTGGAGTGGAGTGGAGTGAAGCAGCGTGGAATGGAATGGAATTGAATGGAATAGAAAGGATAGAATGTAGTGGAAAGCAATGGAATGTTATTAAAAGAATGCAGTGCAAATGGAAAGATGTCCTGTAATGTGAGCTGTGATGGTGCCACTGCACTCCAGCCTGGCTGACCCAGTGACATCCTGTGAAAAGGAACGATTGAAATGCCATGGAGTGAAATGTATTGGAATGGAAAGGAGTGGAGTGGAATGGAGTGGAATGGACTCTAGTGGAGTGGGATGCAGTGGAATGGAATGGTATGGAGTAGTGTGAAATAGAATGGAATGGAATGGAATGGGATGGGTTGTAATGCAATGGAATGACGAAAAGAAATGTGAGCTGACATTGTGCCACTGCACTCCAGCCTTTGTGACAGTGTGAGATCCTGCAGAAAGAAGGGAATGGAATGGAATGGAGTGGAGTGGAGTAGCGTGGAGTGGAGTGAAGTGGAATGGAATGGAGTGGAGAGAAGTACAGTGGAATGGAGTGGAGTGGAAAGGAGTGGAATGGAGTGGAGTGGATTGGAATGGAATGAAGTGGAGTGTAATGGAATGGATAGGAGTGGAATGCTATGGAATAGGATGGAGTGGAGAGCAATGGAATGAAGAGGAGTGGAATGGAATGGAATGGAATTAAATGGAGAGGAATGGAATGCAGTGGAGTAGAGTGGAATGGAATGGAGTGGAGTAGAGTGGAATAGAATGGTGTAGAGTGGAGTGGATTGGAATGGAGTGGAGTGGAGTGGAACGGAATGGAATGGGGTGGAATGGAGTGGAATGGAATGGAGTGGAGTGGAATGTGATGGAATGGAGTGGAGTGGAATGCAATGCAGTGGAGTGGAATGGAATGAAATGGAGTGGAATGGAATGGAATGAAATGGAATGCAGTGGAATGGAATGGAGTAGCGTGGAATTGAATGGAGGGGAGTGGAATGGAATGGAATGGAATAGAGTGGAATCGAGTGGAGTGCAGTGGGGTGGAGTGGAAAGGAGTGGAGTGGAGTGCAGTGGAGTGGAGTGGAGTGAAGTGGAGTGGAGTGCAGTCGAGTGGAGTGGAGTGGAATGGAGTGGAATGGAGCAGAGTGGAGTGGAATGGAATGTGGTGGAATGGAGTGGAGTGGAGTTGAATGGAATGGAGTGGAGTGGACTGGAGTGGAATGGAGTGCAGTGGAGTGGAGTGGAGTGGAGTGGTATTCAATGGGGTGGAGTGGACTGGAATGGAATGGAATGGAAAGGAATGGAAAAATGAAATGTGAGCTGAGATTGTGCCACTGCACTCCAGGCTGGGTGACAGAGAGAGATACTCTATAAAGAAAGGAATGGAATGGCATGCAGTGGCATGGAATAGAATGGAATCAAATGGAGTGGACTGGAATGGAGTGGAGTGAAGTGGAGTAGAGTGGAATTTAGAGAAATGGAATGGGTTGGAATGGAATGGAATGAAGTGGAGTGGAGTGTGGTGGTGTGGTGTCCAGTGGAATGGAGTGGATTGGAATGGGATGGAGTGGAATGGATAAAAGTGGAGTGCGTTGGAGAGGAGAGGAGTGGAATTGAGTGGAATGGAATCGGAAGTAATGGAATGTAGTGGAGTGGAGTGGTGTGGATTTCTACGGAGTGGAATGGAATGGAATTAAGTGGAATGGAATGGAATGGAATGGAATGGAATGAAAGGGAATGCAATGGAATGCAATGGAATAGCATGAAATGTAATGGAAAGTTGACGTGTAATGTGCGCTGAGATTGTGCCACCCCACTTCAGCCTGGGTGACACAGTGATATCATGTAGAAAGAAAGGAATGAAATGGAGTAGAGTGGATTGGAATATAGAGGAGTGGAAGAGAATGGAGTGGAGTAGAATAGAATGGAGTGGATTGGAATATAGAGGAGTGGAAGAGAATGGAGTGGAGTAGAATAGAATGGAGTGGATTGGAAAGGAATGGCATGGAGTGGAGTGAAATGGAATGGAATGGAGTAGAGTGTATTGGAATGAGAGGAGTGGAAAGGAATGGAGTGGCGTAGCGTGGAGTGGATTGGAATGGAGTCTAATGGAGTGGAGCATAGTGGAATGGAGAGGAATGGAATTTAATGGAGTGGAATGGAGTGGAATGTAATGGAGTGTAGTGGAATGGAATGGAGTGGAGTGGAGATTATTTTAGTGGAATAGAGTGGAATATAATGGAGTGGAGAGGAATGCAGTGGAGTGGAGTGGAGTGGAGTGGATTGGAGTGGAATGGAGTGGAATAGAATGGAGTGGAATGGAGTGGAGTGTCGTAGATTGGAGTGGAGAGGAATGAAATGGAATGGAGTGGAATGCAGTGGAATGGAATGGATTGGAGTGGAATGGAATGGAATGAAATGGAGTGGAGTGGAATGGAATGGAATGGAGTGGAATGGACAGGAATGGAATGGAGTGGATTGGAATGGAGTGGAGTGGAATGGAATGGAGTGGAATGGAGTCGAATGGAATGGGATGGAGTTAAGTGGAGTGTAGTGGAGTGGATTGAAGTGGAGTGGAATGGAGTCGAATGGAATGGAGTGGAGTGAAATGGAATGGAGTGGAGTGTAATGGAGTGAAATAGAATGGAACAGAACTGGATGGAACGGAGTGCAATGGAATGATGAAAAGAAAGGTGAGCTGAGACTGTGTCACTGCATTCCAGCATTTGTGACAGAGTGAGATTCTTTGGAAAGAAAGGAATGGAAGGGAATGGAGTGGAATGCAATGGAATAGAATAGAGTGGAATGGAGTGGAGTTGTTTGCAATGGAATGGAGTGGAGCAGAATGTCGTGGAGTGGAATGGATTGGTGTGGAGTGGAAAGGAGTTGACAGAAGTGTAATGAAATGGAGTGGCGTGGAATGGAATGGAGTGGAGTGGACTGGAGTGGAGTTGAGTAGAATGGAATGGAGTGGAATGCAATGGAGTGGAGCAGAATGGAATGGAGAGGAGTGGAAAGGGATGGTGTGGAATGGAGTGGAGTGCAATGGAATGGAGTGGAGTTGAATGGAATGGAGTGGAGTGGAATGGAATGGAATGAAATGATATGGAATGGAATGGAGTGGAGTGGAATGGCGTGGAGTTGAGTGGAATGGAATTGATTGGAGCAGAAAGGAATGGAGTGGAGTGGAATGGAATGGAGAGGCATGGAATGGGATGGAATGGAATGGAGTGGAGTGGAATGGCGTGGAGTTTAGTGGAATGGAATTGAGTGGAGCAGAAAGGAATGGACTGGAGTGGAATGGAATGGAGAGGCATGGAATGGGATGGAATGGAATGGAGTGGAGCGGCATGAAATCTAGAGGAGTGGAATGGAATGGAATGGAATGGAATGGAATTGAGTGGAATGGAATAGAGTGGAGTGGAATGGAGTATAGTGGTGTGGAGGGGAGTGGAATGCAGTGGAACGGAATCGGATGAAATAGAAGTAGGGGGTTGGAGTAGAGTGGAGTGGAATGGATTGGAATGGAATGGAACGGAATGGAACAGAATGGAGCAGAACAGAACGGAGAAATATGTGCTGAGATTGTGCCAGTGCGCTACAGCCTTGTGACAGATGGAGATCGTGTTGAAAGAAAGGAGTGAAATGGAATGGAATGGATTGGAGTGGAGCGTAGTGGAATTGAGTGGAATGGAATCGATTGGAATTACATGGAATGGAATGGAATGGAATGGAGTGGAATGTAATGGAAGGGTGTGGAGTTGAATGTCATGGAATGGAGTGGAAACAATGGAGTGGAATGCAACGTAATTGAGTGGAGTGGAGTGGAGTGGAATGGATTGGATTGGAGTGGATTGGAGTGGAGTGGAGTGGAGTGGAATGGAGTGGAGTGTAATGGAATTGAATGGAGTGGATTGAAATGCAATGGAGTGGAATAGAGTGCAACTGATTGGAATGGAGTGTAATGGAATGGAGTGGAATGGAATGGAGTGGAGTGGATTGGAGTGAAGTGGAATGGAATGGAGTGGAGTGTAATGGAGTGGAGTGGAGTGGAATAGAGTGGAGTGGAGTAGAGTGGAATGGAGTGGAGTGCAATGGATTGGAGTGGAATGGAATGGAGTGGAGTGAAGTGTTGTGGAGTGTAATGGAATGGAGTGGAGTGGAATGGAATTGAGTTGAGTGGAATATAATGGACAGGAGTGGAATGCTATGGAATGGGATGGAGTGGAGTGAAATGGAATGAAGAGGAGTGGAATGGAATGGAATGGAGTGGAATGGAATGGAGTGAAGTGGAATGGAATGGAATGGAGTAGAGTGAAGAGGAGTGCAGTGGAATGGAGAGGAGTGGAATGGAGTGAAGTGGAGTGGAGTGGAATGGAATGGAATGGGGTGGAATCGAGTGGGATGGAATGGAGTGGAGTGGAATCTAATGGAATGGAGTGGAGTGGAATGGAATGGATTGGAGTGGAACGGAATGGAATAGAGTGGAATTGAATGGAATGAAGTGGAATGGAATGGAGTGGAGTGGAATTGAATGGAATGGAGGAGAATAGAATGGACTGGAGTGGAATCGAGTGGAGTGGAGTGGAATGGAGTGGAGTGGAGTGGAGTGGAATAGCGTGGAATAGAATGGAATTCATTGGAATTGAAAGGAAAGGAAAGGAAAGGAATGGAAAGCTTTGGAATGTAATGGAATAGAATGCAGTGCAATGGAAAGTTGTCTTGTAATGTGAGCTGAGATTGTGCCACTGCACTAAAGCCTGGGTGACACAGTGATATCCTGTCGAAAGAAAGGAATGGAATGCAGTGGAGTGAAATGAAATGGAATGGAATGGAGGGGAATGAAGAAGTGGAGTCCAGTGGAGTGGAATGGACTCGAATGGAAATGGAAGGAGTGGAATGGAATGGTGTGGAGTGGTGTGTAGTGGAGTGAAATGGAATGGAATGGGATGGAATGGAATGCAATGGAATGATGAAAAGAAATGTGAGCTGAGATTGTGCAACTGCACTCCAGCCTTTGTGACAGTGTGAGATCCTGTGGAAAGAAAGGAATGGAACGGAATGGAGTTTAATTGAATGAAATAGAGTGGAGTGGAGTGGAGTGGAGTGGATTGGAATGGAATTGAGTGGAGTGGAATGGAATGGATAGCAGTGGAATCGTATGGAAAGGGATGGAGTGGAGTGCAATGGTATGAAGAGGAGTCGAATGAATTGGAGAGGAATGGAATGTAGTGGAGTAGAATGGAACGGAATGGAGTAGAGTGGAGTGCAGTGGAGTGGAATGGAGTGGAATGGAATGGACTGGAGAGGAGTGGAGTGAAATGGAATATAATAAGGTGGAATGGAGTGGAATGGAATGGAGTGGAGTGGAATGTAATGGAATAGAGTGGAGTGGAATGGAAAGGAGTGGAGAGGAATGGAATGAAATGGAGTGGAATAGAATGGAATGGAATGCAGTGGAATGGAATGTAGTGAAGTGGAAATGAATGGACGGGAGTGGAATGGAATTGAATGAAGTGGAATCGAGTGGAGAGGAGTGGAGTGGAGTGGAATGGAGTGGAGTTGACTAGAATGGAGTGGAGTGGAGTGCTGTGGAGTGGAGTGAATTGGAGTGCAGTGCTGTCGAGTGGAGTGGAGTGGAATGGAGTGGAATGGAGCGGAGTGGAGTGGAATGGAGTGGGATGGAATGGAGTGGAGTGGAGTTCAATGGAATAGAGTGGAGTGGTGTGGAGTGAAATGGAGTCCAGTGGAGTGTAGTGGAGTGGAGACTACTGAAGTGGAGTGGAGTGGAGTGGACTGAAATGGAATGGAATGCAATGGAATGAATTGGAGTGGATTGGAATGGAATGGAATGGAAGGGAATGGAATAATGAAATATAAGCTGAGATTCTGCTACTGCACTCCAGGCTGGGTGACAGAGTGATATAATCTAGAAACAAAGGAATGTAATGGAATGCAATGGCATCTATTGGAATGGAGTGGACTGGAGTGGAGTGGAGTGAAGTGGAGTGAAGTGGAATGGAGTGGAATGGAATGGAGTGGAGTGGAATGGAAAGGAGTGGAATGAAGTGGACTGGAGTGGAATGGAGTGGAATGGAATGGAGTGGAGTCGAATGGAATGGAATGGAGTGGAGTGGAATGGAAAGGAGTGGTGTGGAATGGAATGAAAAGGAGTGGAATGGAATGCAGTGGAATGGAATGGAGTGGAGTGGAAATGAATGGACGGGAATGGAATGGAATCGAATGGAGTGGAATCGAGTGGAGAGGAGTGAAGTGGAGTGGAGTGGAATGGAGTCGAGTTGACTGGAATGGAGTGGAGTGGAGTGCAGTGGAGTGGAGTGGAGTGAAGTGGAGTGGAGTGCTGTCGAGTGGAGTGGAGTGCTGTCGAGCGGAGTGGAGTGGAATGGAGTGGAATGGAACGGAGTGGAGTGGAGTTGAATGGAGTGGAATGGAACGGAGTGGAGTGGAATGGAGTGGGATGGAATGGAGTGGAGTGGAGTGAAGTTGAATTGAATAGATTGGAGTGGTGTGGAGTGGAATGGAGTGCAGTGGAGTGAAGTGAACTGGAATGGAAAGTACTGAAGTGGAGTGGAGTGGAGTGGACTGTAATGGAATGGAATGGAATGAACTGGGGTGGAATGTGATGGAATAGTATGGAATGGAAGAGAATGGAATAATGAAATATGAGCTGAGATTGTGCTACTGTGCTCCAGGCTGGGTGACAGAGTGAGATAATCTAGAAAGAAAGGAATGCAACGGAATGCAGTGGCATGTATTGGAATGGAGTGGACTTGAGTGGAGTGGAATGAAGTGGAGTGGAGTGTAATGGAGAGGAATGGAATGGGATGGAATGGAATGGAATGAAGTGGAGTGGAGTGTGGTGGTGTGGTGTGCGGTGGATTGGATCGTATTGGAATGGAATGGAGTGGAATGGATAGAAGTGGAGTGCATTGGAGGGGTCAGGAGTGGAAAGGAGTGGAATGGAATCGGATGTAATGGAATGTAATGGAGTGGAGTGGTGTGGAGCTGTACGAGGTGGAATGGAATGGTATTAAATGGAATGAAATGAAATGCAATGGAATTCAACAGAATGCAACGGAATAGCATGCAATGCAATGGAAAGTTGACGTGTAATGTGAGCTGAGATTGTGCCACTCCACTCCAGACTGGGTGACACAGTGATGTCGTGTGGAAAGAAAGGAATGAAATGGAGTGGAGTGGGTTGGAATCGAGAGGAGTGGAAGGGAATGGAGTGAAGTTGAATAGAATGGAGTGGATTGGAAAGGAATGGAATGGAGTGGAGTGGAATGGAAAGGAGTTCATTGGTATGGAGAGGAATGGAATAGAATGGAGTGGCTTGGCGTGGAGTGGATTGGAATGGAGTCGAATGGAGTGGAGCATAGTGGAGTGGAGTGGAATGGAATTTAATGGAGTGGAATGTAATGGAGTGGAGTGCAATGGAATGGAGTGGAGTGGAGTGCATTGGAGTGGAGTAGAGAGGGATGGAATGGAGTGGAGTAGAACGGAGTGGAGTGGAGTGGATTGGAATGGAACGGAGTGGAATAGAAAGAAGTGGAATGTAGTGGAGTGGAGTGGATTGCAGTGGAGAGGAATGAAATGGAATGGAGTGGAATGCAGTGGAATGGAACGGAGTGGAGTGGAATGGAATGGAATGGAATGGATAGGAATGAAATGGAGTGGAATGGAATGGAGGTGAGTGGAATGGAATGGAGTGGAATGTATAGGAATGGAATGGAGTGGAGTGGAGTGGAGTTGAGTGGATTGAAGTGGAGTGGAATGGAGTCGAATGGAGTGGATGGAGTGGAATGGAATGGATTGGAGTGTAGTGGAGTGAAATAGAATGGAATGGAATTGGATGGAACGGATTGCAATGGAATGGTGAATAGAAAGGTGAGCTGAGACTGTGTCACTGAACTCCAGCATTTGTGAGAGAGTGAGATCCTTTGGAGAGAAAGGAATGGAATGGAATGGAGTTTAATGCAATGGAATGGAGGGGAATGGAATATAGTGGAGTGGAATGGAGTGGAGTTGAGTGCAATGGAATGGAGTGGAGCAGAATGTCGTGGAGTGGAAGGGATTGGTGTGGAGTGGAAAGGAGTTGACTGGAGTGGAATGGAATGCAGTGGCATGGAATGGAATGTAGTGGAGTGGACTGGAGTGGAATTGAGTAGAATGGAATGGAGTGGAGTGGAATGCAATGGAGTGGAGTGGAATGGAATGGAGAAGTGTGGAAAGGGATGGAATGGAATGGAGTGGAGTGGAATGCAATGGAGTGGAGTTGAATGGAATGGGGTGGAGTGGAGTGGAGTGGAATGGAGAGGAGTGGAGTGGAAGGGAATGGAGTGGAAGGAGATGGAGAAGAAAGGAACAGAGTGGAGTGGAATGGAGTGGAGTTGAGTGGAATGGAATTGAGTGAAGCAGAGTGGAATGGAGTGGAGTGGAATGGAATGGAAAGGCGTGGAATGGGAGGGAATGGAATGGAGTGGACTGGAATGAAATCTAGAGGAGTGGAATGGAGTGGAATGGAATGGAGTGGAATGGAATAGAGTGGAGTGGAATGGAGTGGAGTGGAGTGCAGTGGAGTTGAGGGGATTGGAATGGAGTGGAACAGAGTCGGATATAATGGAATGTAGTGGAGTGGAGCAGACTGGAGGGGAATGGACAGGAATGGAACAGAACGGAAAGGAACAGAACAGAGCGGAAAGGAACAGAGAAATGTGTGCTGAGATTGTGTCACTGAGCTACAGCCATGTGACAGACGCAGATCCTGTCGAAAGAAAGGAGTGAAATGGAATGGAATGGACTGGAGTGGAGTGGAGTGGAATTGAGTGGAATAGAACAGAATGGAAATGCATGGAATGGAATGAAATGGAGTGGAATTGAATGTAAGGGTGTGGAGTGGAATGCAATGGAATGGAGTGGAATGCAATGGAGTGGAATGCAGTGGAATCGAGTGGAGTGGAGAGGAGTGGAGTGGAATGGATTGTATTGGAGTGGATTGGAGGGGAGTGGAGTGGAGTAGAGTGGAGTAGATTGGAATGGAATGGAGTGTAAAAGAGTGCAATGGAGTGGAATGGAGTGTAATGGAATGGAGTGGAATGGAAAGGAGTGGAGTGGAATGGAATAGAATGGAATAGATCACAGTGGAGTGGAATAGAGTGGAATGGATTGGAATGGAGTGGAATGGAATGGAGTGGAATGGAATTGAATGGAGTGGGTTGGAATGAAATGGAATGGAATAGAGTGCAATGGAATGGAATGGAGAGTAAATGAATGGAGTGGAATGGAATGGAGTGGAGTGGAGTGAAGTGGAATGGACAGGAGTGGAGAGTAATGGAGTGGAGTGGAGTGGAATAGAGTGGAGTGGAGTGGAGTGGAATGCAGTGGAGTAGAGTGGAATGGAGTGGAATGGAATGGAGTGGAGTGGAATGGAATGGAGCAGAGTGGAAAGCAGAGGAGCTGAGTGGAATGGAATGGAATGGAATGGAATGGAGTGCAGTTGGATGGAGTAGAGTGGAGTGGAATGGAATGGAGAGGAGTGGAATGCTATGGAATGGGATGGAGTGGAGTGCAATGGAATGAAGAGGAGTTTAATGGAATGGAATGGAGTAGAGTGGAAAGGAATGGTATGGAGTGGAATGGAATGGAGTGGAGTGGAGTTGATTGGAGTGCAGTGGAGTGGAGGGGAATGGAATGGAGTGGAATGGACTGGAATGGAATGGAGTGGAGTGGAGTGCAGTGGAATGAAGCAGAGTGGAACAGAATGAAGTGGATTGTAAAGTAATAGATTGGAGTGGAGTGGAATGGAATGGAGTGGAGTGGAATGGATTGGAATGGAGTGGAGTGTATTGGACTGAAGAGGAGTGGAATGGAATGGAGTGGCATGGCGTGGAGTGGATTGGAATGTAGTGAAACGGAGTGGAGTGGAGTGAAGTGATATGGAGTTTAATGTGAGTGGAATGGAGTGGAAGAGAATGAAGTGGAGTGGAATGAAATGGAGTGGAGTGGAATGTATTGGAGTAGGGTAGAATGGAATGGAATGGAATGCAATGGAATGCAATGGAATGCAAGAGAATAGAATGCAATGCAATGGAAAGTTTACATGTAATGTGAGCTGAGATTGTGTCACTGAACTCCAGCTTGGGTGACAGTGATATCCTGTCGAAAGAAAGGAATGGAATGCAATGGAGTGAAATGGAATGGAATGTTATGCAATGGAGTGGAGGGGAGTGACGTAAAGTGGAGTGGAAAGGAATGGAGTGCAGGGGAATGGAGTGGAGTGGAATGCAATGGAATGGAGGGGAGTGAAGTGGAGCAGAGTGGAATGGAGTGGAGAGGAGTGGAATGGCATGTAATGTAATGGAATGGAGTTGAGTGCAGTGGAATGCAATGGAGTGGAGTACAACTGAAAGTAAGGAGTGGAGTGAAGTGGAGTGGAATGGAATGGAGAGCAATGGGATGGAATGGAATCAGTGGAGTGAAGTGGAGTGGAATGGAAAGGAGTGGAGTGGAGTGCATTAGAGTGGAGTGGAGTGGATTGGAATGGAGTCTAATGGAATGGAGTGGAATGGAGTTGAGTGGAATCGGGTGGAGAGGAGTGGAATGGAATGGCATGGAGTGGATTGGAGTGGAATGGAATGGCTAGGAGTGGAATGGAAGAGAATGGAATGGAATGGAGAGGAGTGATATGGAATTGAAAGGAATGGAGTGGAATGGATTGGAGTGGATTGGAATGGAATGGAGTTTAGTGGAGGGCAGTGTAATCGAGGTGAGTGGAAGGGAGGGGAGGGGAGGGGATTGGAATGGAGTGGAAAGGAGGCGAGCGAAATGGAGTAGAGTGGAGTGGATTTTAGGGAAATGGAATGGAATGGAATGCAATAGAGTGGTATGGAGTGGAGTGGAATAGAGTGGAGTCGCGAGGAATGGAATGGAGTGAAGTGGAATGGAGTAGAATGGAAGAGAGTGGAGTGGAATGGAATGGATTGGAATGGAATGGAATGGAGTAGAGTGGAGTACAGTGGAACGGAATGGAGTTTAGTGGAATGGATACGAATGGAGTGGAATGGGATGGAATAGAGAATAATGGATTGGAGAGGAGTGGAACGGAATGGAATGGAGTGGAATGTAATGCAGAGGAGTGGAATGGCGTGAAGTGGAGTAGAGTGGAGTGGAATGGAGTGGAATGGAGTGGAATGGAATGGAGTAGAATGGAGTGGAGTGGAATGGTGTGGAGTGGAGTCGAAAGGAATAGAATGGAGAGGAAAGGAGTGGAGCGGAATGAAGCGGAGTGGGATGGAATAGAATGGAATGAAATGGAGAGGAGTGGAATGGAATGGAATGAAATGGAGTGGAATGATGTGGAGTGGAAAGGAATGGAATGGAATGGAAGGGAGTGGAGTGGATTGGAGTGGAGTGGATTCGAGTGGAGTGGAAGGGAGTGTAGTGGTGTGGAGTGGAATGGAGTGGAGTTGAATGGAATGGAGTGGAGTGGAATGGAGTGGAGTTGAATGGAATGAAATGGAGTGGAGTGGAATGGTATGGAATGGAGTAGAATGGGGTGTAATGGAGTGGAGTGGAGTGGAGTGGAATGAAATGGATCAGAATCGAATGGATTGGATTGGAATGGAGTGGAGTGGAGTGAAACGGAGTGAAGTGGAGTGGAGAGGAGTGGAACGGAGTGGAGTGGAGTGTAATGGAGTGGAGTGGAATGGAGTAGAGTGGAGTGGAATGGAGTGGAGTGGAGAGGAACGGAGTGGGGTGGCTAAGAACATAATTAAGTGGAGTGGAACATAATGGAGAGGAGTGGAATGGAATGGAAAGGAGTGGAATGGAATGGAATGGAATGCAATGGAAGGCAATGGAAAGGAATGGAACGCAATGGAATGGAATGCAATACAATGGAATGGAATGGAATGGAATAAAGAAATGTGAGCTGAAATTGTGCAACTGCGCTCCATGCTGGGTGTCAGAGTGAGATACTCTCGAATGTAAGGAATGGAATGGAATGCAGTGGAATGAAATGGAATGGAATGGAATGGAGTGGACTGGAGTGAAGTAGAGTGAAGTGGAATGGAGTGGAATGCAGAGGAAAGAAATGGGATGGAATGGAATGGAATGAAGTGGAGTGGATTTGGGTGGAGTGGACTTCAGTGAAATGGTGCGGAATGGAATAGGATGGAGTGAAGTGGAGTGGTGTGGAGTGGAGAGGAGTGTTATGGAGAAGAATGGAATTGGATGTAATGGAATGTAGTGGAGTGGAGTGGAATGGAAAGGAACGGAACGAGACAGAAAGCCACGGAATGGGACGGAACAGAGAAATGTGTGCTGAGATTGTGCCACTGAGCTACAGATTGTATGACATAGGGTGATCCTGTCGAAAGAAAGAAGTGGAATGGAATGGATTGGAAAGTAGTGGAGTGGAATTGAGTGGAATGGAATGGAATGGATTGGAAGGGAATGGAGTGGATTGGAGGAGAGCAGATCAGAAAAGAATGGAATGTTATGTAACGGAATGGAATGTGAGATGAGATTTTGCCACTGTGCTACATACTTGGTGACAGAGTGAGATACTCTCGAAAAAAAGGAATGGAATGGAATGCATTGGAACGGAATGGAATATAATGGAGTGGAGTGTAGTGGAAGGGAGTGAAATGGAGTGGAATGGAGATGAATGGAATGGGATGGAATGTAATCGAATGAAGTGGAGTGGAGTGGGTTGGAGTGGAGTGGAATAGAATCGGATTTAATGGAGTGGAGTGGAGTGGAGAGGAACGGAGTGGATTGGAATGGAATGGAATACAATGGAATGGAATGCAATGGAATGCAATGGAACGGATAGAATGCAATGAAACGTTGTCATGTAATGTGAGCTGGAATTGGGCCACTGTACTCCACCCCAGGTCTCAGAGTGATAACCTGTTGAAATAAAGGAATGGAATGCAATGGAATGAAATGGAATGGAATGGAATGCAATGGAGTGGAGTGGAGTGGAATGGAGTCGAATGGATTGCGATGGAGTGGAATGGAATGCAGTGTAGTGGAGTGGAGTGGAGTGAAATAGAATGGAATGGAATGGGATGGAATGGTTGCAATAGAATGGTGAAAAGAAATGTGGGCTGAGTTTGTGCCACTGCAGTACGGCCTTTGTGACAGAGTGAGATCCTGTGGAAAGAAAGGAATGGAAAGGAATGGAGTGGAATGGAATTGAGTGGATTGGAGTGGAGGGCAATGGAATGGAATGGATTGGAATGGTGAAATGAAAATTGAGCTGATTGTGCCAATGCACACCAGGATGGGTGACAGAGTGAGATCCTGTCAAAAGAAAGGAATGCAATAGAAGGGAGTGGAATGGAATGAAATGGATTGGAGTGGAGTGGAGTGGAGTGCAAAGGAGTGGAGTTGAATGGAATGGAGGGGATTGGAATGGAATGGACTGCAGTGGAGTGGAACAGAGAGGATTGGAATGCAGTTGAGTGTAGTGGAGTGCAATGGAATGGAGTGGAGTGGAATGGAATGGAGTGCAGTGTAATTGAATGGAATGGGATGGAATGGAAAGGACTGGAGTGGACTGGAATGGAGTGGTGTTGAGGGAGTGGAATTGATTGGAGTGGAGTGGAGTGGAATGGAATAGAATGGAAGGGAATGGTGTGGAGTGGAGTGGAATGGAGTGGAATGGAGTGGAAAGGAATTTAGTGGAATGGAATGGAATGGAGTGGAGAGGAATGGAATGGAGTGCAGTGGAATGGAGTGCAGTGGAATGGAGTGGAGTGGAGTGGAATTGAGTGGAGTGGAATGGAATGGAGTGGAGTAGAATGGAATAGAGTGGAATGGAATGGAATAGTGTGGAGTGGAATGCAATGGAGTGGAATGGAATGGAATAAAGTGGAATGGAATGGAGTGGAGTGGAATGGAATGGAATGAATTGCAGTAGAGTGGAATGGAATGGAGTGGGGTGTGGTGGAGTGGAATTCAGTGGAATGGAGTGGAATCGAATGGACTGGAGTGGAGTGGAATGGAGTGGAGAGGAGTGGAATGGAATGGAGTTTAGTGGAATGGAATGGAATGGAGTGGAAAGGAGTGGAGTGGAATGGAATGGAGCAGTATGGAATGGATTGGAGTGGAGTGAAATGGAATTTAGTGGTGTGGTGTGGAGTGGAGTGGAGTGGAACAGAATGGAATGGAATGGAATGAAGAAATGTGTACTGAGATTGTGACACTTATCTTGAGCCTATGTGACAGAGGGAGATTCTGTCGAAAGAAAGGTGTTGAATGGAAGGGATAGGAATGGAATAGCATGCAATGGATTGGAGAGGAGTGGAGCGGAATTGAGTGGAATGGAGTGGAGCGAAGTGGAATGGAATGGAATGCAATGGAATGGAATGGAATGTTGAAATGAAAAGTGAGCTGAGATTGTGCCACTGCACACCAGGAGGGGTATCAGAGTGTGATTCTGTCAGAAAAAGGAAAGGAATGGAATGGAATGGAGTCAAGAGGAGTGAAATGGAGTGGAGTGGAGTAGAGTGGAGTGCAAAGGAGTGGAGTTGAAAAGAATAGACTGGAGTGCAATGGAATGGACTGGAGTGGAGTGGAAAGGAAAGGATGGAATGGAGTCTAGTGGAGTGGATTACAATGGAATTGAGTGGAGTGTAATGGAATGCAGTGGATTGGAATGGAATGGAGTGGAGTGGAATGGAATGGAATGGGATGAATGGAAAGGAGTGGCGTGTACAGGAATGGAGTGGAGTAGAGGGAGTGGAATTGATTGGAGTGGAGTGGAGTGGATTGTAGTGGAGTGGAATGGAATGGAATGGAATGAAGTAGAGTGGAGTGGATTGGAAAGGAGTGGAATGGTGGGCAATGGAATGGAGTGGAACGGAATGGAATGTTGTGGAGTGGAATGGAAAGGATTGGAGTGGAGTGAAGTGGAGTGGAATGGAATGGAGTGGAGTGGAATGGAATGGGTGTTGTGGAATTGAATGGAGTGGAGTGGAACGGAGTGGGTGGGGTCGACTAGAATTTAGTGGAGTGGAATAGAGTGGAATGAAATGGAATGGAGTGCAGTGGAATGGAATGCAGTGGAATGGAATGGAGTGTAGTGGAATGGAATGGAATGGAGTGGAATGGAATGCAATCGTGTGGAGTGGAATGGAACGGAATGGAGTGGAGTGGAATGGAATGGAGTGGAGTGGAATGGAGTGGAGTGGAGAGGAATGGAGTCGAGTGGAGTGGAATGGAATGGAGTGGAGTGGAATGGAATGGAGTGGAGTGGAATGAATTGGAGTGGAGCGGAATGGAGTGGAGCAGAGTGGAATTCAGAGGAATGGAATGGAATGGAATTATATAGAGTAGAGTGGAGTGGAGTGGAGTTAAATGAAGTGGAATTGAGGGGAATGGAGTGGAATAATGAAATGTGAGCTGAGATTGTGCCACTGTACTCCATGCTGGGTGAAAGAGTGAGACACACTCAAAAGAAAAGAATAGAATGGAATGCAGTAGAATGGAATGGAATGGAATGGAGTGGACTGCAGTGGAGTGGATTGGAGTGAAGTGGAATGGAGTGAAATGGAGAGGAATGGAATGGAATGCAATGGAAGGGAATGAAGTGGAGTAGAGTGGGATGGGGTGGAATGTGGTGGAATGGAGCGGAATGGAATGGTATGGAGTTGTATTGAGTGCAGTGGAGTTCAGTGGAGTCTAGAGGAATGGAATGGAGGGGAGTGGAATCAGATGTAATGGAATGCATTTTAGTGGACTGGTTTGGAGCACAACGGAATGGAATGGAATCGAACAGAATGGAACAGAATGGAACGGAATGGAATGGAATGGCGAAATGTGTGTGCAGGTTGTGCCACTGCACTATAAGCTGTGTGACAGAAGGAGATCCTGTCGAAAGAAAAGAGAGGATTGGAATAGAATGCATTGATGTGGAGTGAAGTGAAATTCAGTGGAATGGAATGGAATGGAAAGGAGTGGAATGGAATGGAATGGAAAGGAGTGGAATGGAATGGAATGGAATGGAATGGAATGAAAAGGAATGGAATGGAAAGGATTGGAGGGGAGTGGAGTGAAGCAGAATGGAATGGAACGGAATGGAATGTGAGCTAAGATTGTGCCACTGTGCTCCAGGCTGTGTGAGAGAGTGAGATACTCTCCAAGGAAAGGAATGGAATGGAATGTAGTGGAATGCAATGGAATAGAATGGAGTGCACTGGTGTTGAGTGGACTGGAGTGGAGTAGAGTAGAGTGGAGAGGAATGGAATGGGATGGAACGGAATGGAATGAAGTGAAGTGGAGTGGGGTGTAGTGGAGTGCCGTGTAATGGAGCGTAATGGAATGGGTTGGAGTTGAATGGAGAGGAGTGGAGTGCGGTGGAGTCTGGAGGAGTGGAATGGAGTGGAGTGGAATCGGATGTAATGGAATATAGTGAAGTGGAGGGGAGTGGAGTGGAACGGAATGGGTTTCAATGGAATGGAATCGAATGAAATATAATGGAATAGAACGGAGTGGAATGGAATGAAATGAAATGTAATTTATTGGAATGAAATGCAATGGCTGGCAATAGAATACAATGCAATGCGATGGAAAGTTGACATCCAATGTTAGCTGAGATTGTGCCACTAAACTCCAGCCTGGGTGACACAGTGATATCCTGTTGAAAGAAAGGAATGGAACGCAATGGAGTGAAATGGAATGGAATGGAATGGATTGCATTGGAGTGGAGTGAAGTTGAGTAGAGTGGAGTGGAGTGGGATGGAGTGGAATGGAGTCGAATGGAATGCAATGGGGTGGAATGGAATGGAGTGGAGTGCAGTGAAGTGGAGTGAAATATAATGGAATGGAATGGTATGGAATGGAATGCAATGGAATGGTGAAAAGAACTGTGAGCTGAGATTGTGACACTGCACTTCAGCCATTGTTACAGAGTGAGATGCTGTGCAAAAAAGGAATGGAAAGGAATGGATTGGAATGGAATGGAACGAAGTGGAGTGGAGTAGAGTGGAATGAAGTGAGTGGAGTGGAATTGAGGGGAGTGGAACGGAGTGGAGTGGAATGGAGTGGAGTGGAATGGAAAGGAATGGAGTGGATTGGAATGCAATGGAGTGGAGTGGAATGGAATGGAGTGGAATGGAATTGAGTGGAGTTGAACGGAGTGGATTGGAGTGAAATGGAGTGGAGTGGAGTGGAATGGAATGGGGTGGAGTGGAATGCAATGGAGTGGAATGGAATGGAGTGAAGTGGAACGCAGTGGAGTGGAGTGAAATGCAGTGGAGGGAGTGGAATGGAATGGAATGGAGTGGAATGGAATAGAGTGGAGTGGGATGGAGTGTAGTGGAGTGTAGTGGAGTGGAAAGGAGTTGACTGGAATGGAATGCAGTGCAGTGGAAAGGAGTGGAGTGGAATGGAACGGAATGGAATGGAATGGAGTGGAGTGGAATCGAACGGATTGGAATGGAATGGAATAGAGTGGAATGGAATGGAGTGGAGAGGTATGGACGGGAGTGGAGTGGATTGGAACGGGTTGGAGTGGAATGGAATGGAGTGGAGTGTAATGGACGGGATTGGAGTTAAATGGAATGGAGTGCAATGGAATGGAGTGGAGATCTATGGAGTGGAGTGGAATGGAATGGATTGGAGTGGAATGGAATGGAGTGGAATGAAATGGAGTGGAATGGATTGGAATGGAATGGAGTGGAGTGGGATGGAGTGTAGTGCAATGGACTGGAATAGAATGGAATGGAATGTAGTGGAGTGGAATGGAATGGAGTGAACTTCAATGAAATGGAGTGGAGAGGAAAGGAATGGAATGGAGTGGTGTGGAATGGAATGTAACGGAAGAGAGCAGAATTGAATGGAGTGGAGTGGAGTGGAAGGAAATGGAGTGGAGTGGGGTGAAATGGAATGGAGTGAAGTCGAGTTGAATGGAGAGGAATGGAATGGAATAGAGTGGAGTGGAATGGAATGGAATAGAGTGGAGTGGAATGGAATGCACTAGAGTGGAGTGGAATGGAATGGAGTGGAATGGAGTGGAGTGGAGAGGAGTGGAGTGGAGTGGAATAGAGAGAAGTGGAGTGGAATCGAGTGGAGTGGAATGGAATGGAGTGTAGTGGAGTGGAGTGGAGACGAGTGAAATGGAATGGTATGGCGTGGAATGGATAGGAGTGAACTGGAAGGGAATGGAGTGGAGTGGAAAGGAATGGATTGGGCTGGAATGGAAAGGAATGGGTTGGAGAGGAGTGGAGTGGAGTGCAGTGGAGTGGAAAGGAATGGAATGGAGTGGTGTGGAGTAGAATGGTATGGAATGGAGAAGAATGGAATAGAGTGGATTTTAGTGGAATGGAGTGGAGTGGAATGCAACGGAATATAGTTGAGTGGAGTGGAATGGAGTTCATTGGAATGGAGTGGAGTGGAATGGAATGTAGTCGAATGAAGTGGAATGGAATGGAGTGGAGTGGAATGGAATGGAGTGAAATGGACTGGAGTAGAATGGAATGGAGTGGAGTGGAAGGGAATGCAGTGGAGTGAAAAGGAATGGAATGGAGTGGTGTGGAATGGATTGGAATGGAATGGAGTGGAACGGAATGCAGTGGAGTGGAGTGAACTGGAATGGATTGAAGCAGAAAGAAATGAAGTGGAGTGGAGTGGAAAGGAGTGGAGTGGAATGGAATAGAGTGGAGTGGAGTTGAGTGGAATGGATTGGAGTGGAGTGGAGTGGAGTGAAATGGAACTGAATGGAATGGAATGAAGAAATGTGCGCTTAGATTTTTCCACTGCGCTGCAGCTTGTGTGACAGATGGAGATCCTGTTGAAAGAAAGGAGTGGAATAGAAGGGATTGGAAAAGCATGGCAAAAAATGGATAGGAGTGGAGTGGAGTGGAGTGCAGTGGAATAAAATGGAATGGAATGGAATGGAATGGAATGGAAAGGAATGGAATAGAATGGAATGGTGAAAAGAAATGTGACCTGAGATTCTGCCACTTCACACAATCCTGGGTGAAAGAGGGAGATCCTGTAAAAAGTACGGAATGGAATGGAATGTAGTGGAATGGATTGAAATGGAGTGGAGTGGAGTGGAGTGGAAAAGAGTGGAGTGGAATAGAATGGAGTGGAGTGGAATGGAATGGACAGGAGTGGAGTGCAATGGAATGGAGTGGAATGGAGTGGAGTGGAGTGGAATGGAATTGACTGGAGTGGAAAAGAATGAAGTGGAGTGGAATGGAATGTAATGGAGTGGCTGGTAGTGGGGTGGAGTGGAATGGAGTGGAGTGGAGGGGAATGGAGTGGAGTGGAGTGGAATTGATTGGCGTGGAGTGGAAAAGAGTGGAGTGAAATGGAATGGAATGAGATGGAATGGAAAGGAGTGGAGTGGACTGGAATGGAGTGAAGACTGAAATGGATTGGAATGGAGTTCAATGGAATGGAGTGGAGTGGAAAGGAATGGAATGGAGTCTAGTGGAATGGAATGGAGTGCAGTGGAATGGAGTGGAGTTGAATGGGGTGGAGTGGAATGGAATGGAGTGCAATGGAATGGAGTGGAATGAAGTGGAGTGGAGTGGATTGGAGTGGAGTGCAGTGGAATGGAATGTAACAGAGTGGAATGGAATGGAACTGAGTGGAATAGAGTGGAGTGGAGTGAAGTGGAATGGAATGCAGTACAGTGGAATGGAATGGAGTGAAATGGATAGGAATAGAATGGAATGAATTGGGGTGGATTGGAGTGGAGGGAATTGGAGTGAACTGGAATGGAGTCGAATGGAATGGGATGGAGTGGAATGGAATGGAGTGGAGTGTAGTGGAGTGCAATAGAATGGAATAGAATGGATGGAATGGAATGCAATGGAATGGTGAAAAGAAATGAGAGCTGAGACAGTTTCATTGCATTCCAGCATTTGTGACAGAGGATATCCTGTGGAAAGAAAGTAATGAACTGCAATAGAGAGGAATGCAATGAAATGGAGTAGAATCGAATGAAGTGGAGTGGAATGGAGTGGAGTTGAGTGCAATGGAATGGAATGAAGTGGAGAGGAGTGGAGTGGAGTGGAGTAGAATTGAGTGGAGTGGGGTGGAAAAGAGTGGAGTGAAATGGAATGGAATCAGATGGAATAGAAAGGAGTGGAGTGGACTGGAATGGAGTGGAGTGGAGTGCAGTGAAATGGATTGGAATGGAGTTCAGTGGAATGGAGTGGTGTGGAAAGGAATGGAATGGAATCTAGTGGAATGGGATGGAGTGGAGTGGAATGGAGTGAAGTTGAGTGGGGTTGAGAGGAATGGAACGCAGTGCAATGGAATGGAGTGGAGTGGACTGGATTGGAGTAGAGTTCAGTGGAATGGAATGAAATGGAGTGGAATAGAGTGGAATGGAATGGAAAGCAGTGGAATAGTGTGGAATGGAATGGAGTGGAATGGAATGCAATAGAGTGGAATGGAATGGAGTGGAATGGATAGGAATGGAATGGAATGAATTGGAGTGGATAGGATTGGAGTGAATTGGAATAAAGTAGAATGGAGTCGAATGGAATGGGATGGAGTGGGATGGAATGGAGTGGAGTGGAGTGGAGTGAAATAGAATGTAATGGAAAGGGATTGAATGGAATGCAATGGAATGGTGAAAAGAAATGTGAGCTGAGACTGTATCACTGCACTCAAGCATTTGTAACACAGTGGGATCCTGTGGAAAGAAAATAATGAACTGGAATGGAATGGAATGGAGTAGAATCAAATGGAGTGGAGTGGAATGGAGTGGAGTTGAGTGCAATGGAATGGAGTGGAGTGGAATGGATTGGAGTGGATTCGAATGGAGAGGATTGGAGTGGAATGGAATGGAGTGGAGTGGAACGGAATGGAGTAGAGTGGAATGGAGTGGACTTGAGTGGAATGGGAAAGAGTGGAGTGGATTGGAGTGGAGTGGCGTGGAATGGAGTGGAATGGAGAGGAGGGGAAAGGAATGGAGTGGAGTGGAATGGAATGGAGTGGAGTAGAATGGATTGGAGCGGAGTGTTATGGAATGGAGATGAGTATAATGGGATGGAATGGAATGGAATGGAGTGGAATGGAATGGAGAAGAGTGGAATGGCATGGAATGGAATGGAATGGAGTGGAATGGAATGGAGTGGAGTGGAATGGAATGGAGTGGAGTGGAGTACAGTGGAGTGGAGGTGAGTGGAATGTAGTGGAAAGGAATCGAATGTAATGGAATATAGTGCAGTGGAGTAGAGTGGAGTGGAATGTAGTGGAATGGAACAGAATAGAAAGGAACAGAACGGAATGGAATGGAATGGAGAAATGTGTGTTGCTATTGTGCCAATGCGCTACAGCCCTGTGACAGAGGGAGATACTGGGGAAAGAAACGAGTGGAATGGAATGCAAAGGAATGGAATGGAATGGATTGGTGTGGAGCGGAGTGGGTTTGAGTGGAATGGAATGGAATGGAATGGAATAGAATGGAATTGAATGGAATGCAATGGAATGCAATGGAACGGAATGAAAAGGAATGGAATGGAATGGAATTGAATGGAATAACGAAATGTGAGCTGAGATTGTGAAACTGAACTCCAGGCTTGATTACACTGTGAGATGTTCCCGAATGTAAGGAATGGAATGAAATTCAGTAGAGTGGAATGGAATGGAATGGAATGGAGTGGACTGGAGTGGAGTGGAGTGAAGTGGGGTGGAGTGGAAAGGAGAGGAATGGAATCGGATGGAATGGAGTGGAATGAAGTGGAGTGGAGTAGGGTAGAGTGGAGTGAGGAAGAATGCAGTGGAATGGAAGGGGTTGGAGTGGAACGGAGTGGAGTAGAGTGCAGTGGAGTGGAGAGGAGTGGAATGGAGGAGAATGGAATCGGATGTAATGGAATTTAGTGCAGTGGAGTGCAGTGGAACATAACGGAACGGAATGGAATAGAATGCAACATAACGAAACGGAATGGAGAAATATGTACTGAGATTGTGCCACTGCACTACAGCTTGTATGACACGGGGTGACCTGTCGAAAGAAGGAGTGGATGGGAATGGAATGGAATGGAATGTATTAGAGGGGATCAGAGTGGAATCAATTGGAATGGAATGGAATGGAATGGAATGGAATGGGATGGGATGGGATGGGATGGAATGGGATGGGATGGAATGGAATGGAATGGAATGGATTGGAATGGAATGGAGCAGACTAGAGAGAAGCAGAATGGAATGGACCGGAATGGAACAGAATGGAACGGAATGGAATGTGAGCTGAGATTGTGCCACTGCACTACAGGCTTGGTGACAGAGTGAGATACTCTCAAAAGAAAGGCATGGAATGCAGTGAAGTGGAAAGGAATGGAATAGAAAGGAGTGGACTGGAGTGGAGTGGAGTGGAGTGAAGTGGAGTAGAGTGGAATAGAGAGGAATGCAATGGGAAGGAATGGAATTTAATGAAGTGGAGTGGAGTGGGGTGGAGTCAAGTGCAGTGGAATGGAATGGGATGGAGTGGAATGGAGTGGAGTTGTGTGCAGTGGAGTGGAAAGGAGTGGAATGGAGTGGAAGATAATCGCATTTAATGGAATGTAGTGGAGTGGAGTGGAGTTGAACGGAGTGGAATGGAATGGAATGGATTGGAATAGAAAGGAATGGCAAGGAATGGAATGGAATGGAATGCAATGGAATGCAATGGAACAGAATGCAATGCAATGAAAAGTTGACATGTAATGTGACCTGAAATTGGGCCACTACACTCCAGCCTGAGTTTCACAGTGATAACCTATCGAAAGAAAGAAATGGAATGCAATGGAGTGAAATGGAGTAGAACGGAATGGAATGGAGTGGATTGGAGTGGAGTGGAGTGTAGTGGAGAGGAGTGGAGTAGAATGGAGTCGAATCGATTGGAATGGAGTGGAATAGAATGGAGTGGAGTGGAGGGGAGTGAAATAGAATGGAATGGAATGGGATGGAACGGAATGCAATGGAATGGGGAAAAGAAATGTGGGCTGAGATTGTGCCACTGCACTCCATAATTTGTGACAGAGTCAGATCCTGTGAAAAGAAAGGAATGGAATGGAATGGAGTGGAATGGAATGGAATTGAGTGGAGTGGACTGGAGTGGAGTGCAGTGGAATGGAGTGGAGTGGAGTGGAGTGGAATGTATTGGAATGGAAAGTAGTGGAATGGAGGGGAATGGAATGGAGTGGAGTGGAAGAGAATGGAGCGGATTGGAGTGGAATGGAATGGAATGGAGTAGAGTAGAATGAAATGGGGAGAAGTGAAATGGAATGGAACGGAATGAAATGCAGTGGAGGGGAATGGAATTGAGTGGAGTGGAGTGGAGTGTCGTGTAGTGGAGTGCAGTGGAATGCAGTGGACTGGAAAGCATTGGAGAGTTGTGGAGTGGAGTGGAGTGGAGTGGAATGGAATGGAGTGGAGTGGAGTGGAATGGAATGGAATGCAGTGGAAAGAAGCAGAATGAAATGGAGTGGAGTGGAAGGGAATGGAGTGGAATGGATTGGATTGAAATGGAATGGAGTGGAGTGGAATGGAATGGAATGGAATGGAGTGGAGTGGAATGGAATGGAATGGAATGGGATGGAGTGGAGTGGATTTGAATGCTGTGGAGAGGAATGGAATGGAGTGAAGTGGAGTGGAGTGGATTGGACCGGAGTGGAATAGAGTGGAATCAAATGGAGTACAGTGGAATGGAATGGAGTGGGATGGACTGGAGTGGAATGGACTGGAATGGAATTGAATGGACTGGAGAGGAGTGGAATGGAATGGAGTGGAGTGGAGTGGAATGGAATGGAATGGAGTGGAGTGGAATGGAATGGAATGGAGTGGAGTGGAGTGGAATGGAATGGAGTGGAGTGGAAAGGAATGGAATGGAGTGGTGTGGAATGGAATGGAATGAAATGGACTGGAATGGAATGGAATGGAGTGGAGGGGAATGGAATGGAGAAGAATGAAATGGAATGGAATGCAGTGCAATGGAATGGAGTGGAGTGGAGTGGAATGAAATGGAAAGGAGTAGAGTGGAATGGAATGGAGTGGAATGGAGTTTAATGGAATGGAGTAGAATGGAATGGAGTGGAGTGGAATGGAATGAAGTGGAGTGGAATAGAATGGAGTGGAGTGGAGTGGAATGGAGTAGAGTGGAGTGGAAAGGAGTGGAGTGCATTGGAGTGGAGTGGAGAGGAATGGAGTGGAGTGGAAAGGAGTGGAGTTGACTGGAATGAAGTGGAATGGAGTGGAATGGAATGTAAAGGAGTGGAATGGAATGCAATGGATTGGAATGGAATGGTATGGAATGCAATGTAATGGAATGCAATGGTATGGAATGAAAAGGAATGGAATGGAATTGAATTGAAGGGAATATCGAAATGTGAGCTGAGATTGTGCCATTGAACTCCAGACTGGGTTAAAGAGTGAGATATTCTCGAATGTAAGGAATGGAATGAAATTCTGTGGAATGGAATGGAATGGAGTGGACTGGACTGGAGTGGAGTGAAGTGGAGTGGAGTGGAAAGCAGAGGGATGGAATGGAGTGGAATGAATTGGAGTGGAGTGGGTAGGAGTGGAGTGTGGAAGAATGGAGTGGAATGGAAGGGGATAGAATGGAAGGGAGTGGAGTAGAGTACAGTGGAGTGGAGAGGAGTGGAATAGAGAAGAATGGAATCGGATGTAATGGAATGTAGTGGAGTGGAGTGGAACGGAACGGAACGGAGTGGAATAGAATGCAACATAACGGAACGGAATGAAGAATCATGTGCTGAGATTGTGCCACTGCTCTACAGCTTGTATGACAGAGGGTGACCTCTTGAAAGAAAGGAGTGGAAGGGAATGAAATGGAATGGAATGGAATGGAATGGAATGTATTAGAGGGGATCAGAGTGGAATCGAGTGGAATGGAACAGAATGGATTGGAATGGGATGGAATGGATTGGAATGTAATGGAGCAGATTAGAGAGAAGCGGAATGGAATGGAACGGAATGGTACAGAATGGAACGGAATGGAATGTGAGCTGAGATTGTGCCACTGCGCTACAGGCTTGATGACAGAGTGAGATACTCTCGAAAGAAAGGAATGGAATGGAATGAAGTGGAAAGGAATGGAATAGAATGGAGTTGACTGGAGTGGAGTGGAGTGAAGTGGAGTGGAGTGGAATAGAGAGGAATGGAATGGGAAGGAATGGAATCGAGTGAATTGGAGTGGAGTGGGGTGGAGTCGAGTGCAGTGGAATGGAGTGGAATGGAATGGGATGGAGTAGAATGGAGTGGAGTTGAGTGCAGTGGAGTGGAGAGAAGTGGACTGGAGTGGAATAGAATTGAACTTAATGGAACGTAGTGGAGTGAAGTGGAGTGGAGTGAAACGGAGAGGAATGGAATGGAATGGATTGGAATGGAAAGTAATGGCATGGAATGGAATGGAATGCAATGGAATGCAATGGAACAGAATGCAATGCAATGAAAAGTTGACATGTAATGTGACCTGAAATTGGACCAGGGCACTCCAGCCTGAGTTTCACAGTGATAACCTGTCGAAAGAAAGGAATGTAATGCAATGGTGTGGAATGGAATAGAATGGAATGGAATGGAGTGGAGTGGAGTGGAATGGAGTCGATTTGGACTGGAAAGGAGTGGAATGGAATGGAGTGGAGTGGAGTGGAGTGAAATAGAATGTAATGGAATGGGATGGAACGGAATGCAATGGAATGGGGAAAAGAAATGTGGGCTGAGATTGTGCCACTGCACCTCAGAAATTCTGACTGAGTGAGATCTTGTGGAAATAGAGGAATGGAACGTAATGCAGTGTAATGGAAAGGAATGGAGTGGAGTGGAGTGGACTGGAGTGGAGTGCAGTGGAAGGGAGTGGAGTGCAGTGGACTGGAGTGAAGAGAAGTGGAGTGGAAGGTATTGGAATGGAAAGGAGTGTAGTGGAGTGGAATGGAATGGAGCGGAGTGGAAGGTAATGGAGCGGATTGGAACGGAATGGAGCGGAATGGAGTGTGGTGGAATGAAATGCAGAGGAGTGGAACGGAATGGAATGGAATGGAATGCATTGGAGGCGAATGGAATTGTGTGGAGTGGAGTGGATTGCCATGTAGTGGAGTGCAGTGGAGTGGAGTGGACTGGAAAGGATTGGAGAGGAGTGGAGTGGAGTGGAGTGGAGTTGAGCTGAGTGGAATGGAATGGAGTGGAACCGAATGGAGTAGAAAGGAATGGAGAGGACTGGAATGGAATGGAAAGGAATGGAGTGGAAAGGAGTGGAATGGAATGGAGTGGAGTGGAAGGGAATGGAGTGGAATGGATTGGATTGAAATGGAATGGAGTGGAGTGGAGTGGAATGGAATGGAGTGCAGTGGAATGGATTGGAACGCCATGGAGTGGAATGGAATGGAATGTAGTGGAGTGGAATGGATTGGAACGCTATGGAGTGGAATGGAAAGGAATGAAGTGGAGTGGAGTGGATTGGACTGGAGTGGAATGGAGTGGAATCGAATGGAGTGCAGTGGAATGGAATGGAGTGGAATGGACTGGACAAGAACGGAATGGAGTGGAGAGGAGTGGAATGGCATGGAATGGAGTGGAGTGGAGTGGAATGGAATGGAGTAGAGTGGAATGGATTGGAATGCCATGGAGTGGAATGGAAAGGTGTGAAGTGGAGTGGAGTGGATTGGACTGGAGTGGAATGGAATGGAATCGAATGGAGTGCAGTGGAATGATATGGAGTGGAATAGACTGGAATGGAATGGAATGGAGTGGAGTGGCATGGAATGGAATGGAGTGGAGTGGAGTGGAATGGAATGGAGTGGAGTGGAATTCAGTGGAGTGGAATGGAATGGAATGAACTTGAAGGGAATGGAGTGGAGAGAAATAGAATGGAATGGAATGTGATGGAATGGATTGCAATAGAATGGTGAATACAAATGTGGGCTGAGACTGTGCCACTGCACTCCAGCCTTTGTGACAGACTGAGGTCCTGTGGAAAGAAAGGAATGTAATGGAATGGAGTGGAATGGAATGAAATGGAGTGGAGTGGAATGGATTGGAATGGAGTGGAGTGGAGTGGATTGTGGTGCAGTGGAATGGAGTGGAGTGGAATGGAGTGTAGTGGAGTGGAATGGAATGGAGTGGAGTGGAATGGAATGGAGCAGATTGGAATGGAAAGGACTGGAATTTAGTGGAGTGCAATGAAATGGTGAGGAGTGGAATGGAATGGAATGGAGTGGAATGGAATGGAATGGAATGGAGTGGAGTGGAATGGAATTGAGCGGAGTGGAGTGGATTGGAATGGAGTGGAGTGGAGTGGAATGAAGTGGATTGAAAAGGAGTGGAGTGGATTGGAGTGGAGTGGAGTTGAGTGGAGTGGAATAGAATGGAGTGGAATGGAATGGAGAGGAATGAATTTGAGTGGAATGGAGTCGAGTGGAGTGGAGTGGAATGGAATGGAATGGAGTGTAGTGGAAGGGGTGGAGTAGAATGGAAAGGAGTGGAATGGATTGGTATGGAATGGAATGGAGTGGAGTGGAGTTGAATGGAATGGAGTGGAGTGGAATGGAATTGAGCGGAGTGGAGTGGATTGGAATGGAGTGGAGTGGAGTGGAATGAAGTGGATTGAAAAGGAGTGGAGTGGATTGGAGTGGAGTGGAGTTGAGTGGAGTGGAATAGAATGGAGTGGAATGGAATGGAGAGGAATGAATTTGAGTGGAATGGAGTCGAGTGGAGTGGAGTGGAATGGAATGGAATGGAGTGTAGTGGAAGGGGTGGAGTAGAATGGAAAGGAGTGGAATGGATTGGTATGGAATGGAATGGAGTGGAGTGGAGTTGAATGGAATGGAGTGGAGTGGAATGGAATTGAGTGGAGTGGAATGGAATGGAGTTTAGTGGAATGTAATGCAATGGAGTGGAGTGAAATGCAGTGGAGTGCAATGGAATGGAGTGGAGTGGAGTGGATTGGACAGAAGTGGAATGGAGTGGAGTGGGCTGGAGTGGAGTGGAATGTAATGGAAAGGAGTGGAATGGAGTGGAATGTAATGGAGTGGAGTGGAATGGAATGGAGTGGAATAGACTGCAATGGAATGGAATGGAATGGAGTGGAGGGCATGGAATGGAATGCAGTGGAAGGGAATGGAATGGAGTGGATTGTAACGGAATGGAATGGGGCTCTATGGAAAGGAGAGGAGTGGAGTGGAATGGAATGCAGTGTAGTGGAATGGAATGTAGTGGGATGGACTGGAATGGAATCGAATGGAGAGGAGTGGAGTGCAATGGAATGCAGTGGAGTGGAAAGGAATGGAATGGAGTGGAGTGGAGTGGAATGGAACAGAGTGGAGTGGAAGGGAATGGAGTGGAGTGGAGTGGAATGGAATGGAATGCAGTGGAGTTGAAAGGAATTGAATGGAGTGGAGTGGAGTGGAATTGAATGGAGTGGAGTGGAATGGAAATGAGTGGAGTGGAATGGAATGGAGTGGAGTGGAGTGGAATGGAATGGAATGGAATGAAGTGAAGTGGAGTGGAATGGAGTCGAGTGGAATGGAATGGTGTGGAGTTGGGTGGAGTGTAGTGGATTAGAATGGAATGGAATGGAATGGAATGGAATGGAATGAAGAAATGTGTGCTTCGATTTTGACACTGCTTTTCAGCCTTTGTGACAGAGGAAGATCCTGTTGAAAGAAAGGAGTCGAATGGAAGGGATTAAAATGGAATGGCATGGAATGGATGAGTGTGGAGTGGATTGGAATTGAGTGGAGTGGAGTGGTTTGCAGTGGAATGGAATCGAATAGAATGGACTGGAATGGAATGGTGAAATGAAATGTAAGCTGATATTGTGCCACTGCACACCAGGGTTGGTTACAGAGTGAGATCCTGTCCAAAGAAAGGAATGGAACGCAATGGAGTGGAATGGAATGAAATGAAAAGGAGTGGAGTGGAGTGCAAAGGAGTGGAGTTGCATGGTTTGGACTGCAGTGGAATGAAATGGACTGGAGTGGAGTGGAATGGAAAGGTGTAGAATTGAGTGGAGTGAAGTGGAGTTGAATGGAATGGAGGGGACTGGAGTGGAATGGAGTGGAGTGGAATGGAATGGAATGGAATGGAGTGGAGTGGAGCGGGATGGAATTGAGTGGAGTAGAGTGGAATGGAGTGGAGTGGAGTGGAATGGAAAGGAGTGCAGTAGAATGGAATGGAGTGGAAAGTAATGGAGTGGAGAGGAATGGAATGGAGTGGAGAGGAATGGAATGGAATGGAGTGGAATGGAATTCAATCGATTGGAACGGAATGGAATGGAGTGGAGTGAAATAGAATGGAATGGAATGGGATGAAATGGATTGCAATGGAATGGTGAAAAGAAATGTAGGATGAGATTGTGCCACTGCACTGCTGCCTTTGTGCCGGAATGAGAACCTGTGCAAAGAAAGGAATGGAATGGAATGGGGTGGAATGGAATGGAAAGGGTTGGAGTGGAGTGGAGAGTAGTGGAGTGGAGTGGGAAGGAAGGGAGTAGAGTAGAATGGAATGGAGCCGACTGGATTGGAATGGAATGGAGTAGAGTGAAATGGAAAAGACTGGAATGGATTGGAATGGAATTGAGTGGAGTGGAATGGAATTGAGCGGAGTGGAATGGAATGGAGTGTAGTGGAATGGAATGGAGTGGAGTGGAGTGAAATGCAGGGGAGTGGAGTGGAATGGAGTGAAGTGGATTGGAGTGGATTGGACTGAAATGGAATGGAGTGGAGTGGGCTGGAGTGGAGTGGAGTGGAATGGAATGGAGTGGAGTGGAATGGAATGGAGTGGAATGGACTGGAATGGAATGGAGTGGAGTGGAGGGAATGGAATGGAGTGCAGTGGAAAGAAATGGAATGAAGGGGAGTGGAATGGAATGGAATGGAGCTTTATGGAAAGGAGTGGAATGGAGTGGAATGGAATGGAGCATAGTGAAATGGAATGGAGTGCAGTGGAGTGGACTAGAATGAAATGGAGTGGAATTGAGTGGAGTGAAGCGGAATTGAGTGGAGTGGAGTGGAGAGGAGTGAAGTTGAATGGAATGGAATGCAATGGAATGAAGAAATATTTGCTGATATTGTGCCACTTCTCTACAGCCTGTGTGACAGAGGTAGATGATGTAGAAAGAATGGAGTGGAATGGAAGGGATTTGGAATGGAATGGCATGGAATGGATTTGGGTGGAATGGAATTCAGTGGATTGGAGTGGAGTGCAGTGTAATGGAATGGTATGGTGAAATGGAATGTGAACTGAGATCGTGCCAATGCACACCAGCATGGGTGACAGAGTGAGACCATGTCTAAAGAAAGGAATGGAATGGAATGGAGTGGAATGGATTGAAATGGAGTGGAATGGAGTGCAGTGGCGTGCAAAGATGTGGAGTTGAATGGAATGGGGTGGAGTGGAATGGAATGGACTGCAGTGCAGTGGAATGGAACGGAATGGAATGGAGTGGAGTAGAATGGAGTCGAGTGTAGTGGAACGGAATGGAATGAAGAGGAGTGGAGTGGAATGCAGTGGAGCAGAATGGAATGGAGTTACGCAGAGTGGAGTGGATTGGACAGGAGTGGTATGTAGTGGAGTGGAGAGGAGTGGAGTGCAATGGAATGGAATGGAGTGGAATGAAATGGAGTGGAGTGGAATGGGAAGGAATACAACGGAGTAGAGTGGAATGGAATTGAGTGGAGTGGAGTGGAGTGGAATGGAGTGGAGTGGAGTGCCATGGAGTGGAGTGGAGTGGAAAGGAACAGAGTGGAATGGAATGGATTAGAATGTAGTAGATTGGAGTGGAGAGGAATGGAATGAAATAGAATGGAGTGGAATGGAATGGAGTGGAGTGGAATGGAGTGGAGTGGAGTGGACTGCAATGGAATGGAATGGAGTGGAGTGGACTGGAATGTAGTGGAGTGGAATGGAATGGAGTTAAGTGGAGCGGAGTGTATTGGACTGGAGCGGTATGTAGTGGAGTGGATTGGACTGGAGTGGGTAGAGTGCAATGCAATGGAATGGAGTGTAATGGAGTGTTGAGGAATGGAGTGGAGTTGAGTGGACTGGAATTGAGTGGAGTGAAATGGTATGGAATGGAGTGGAATAGAGTGGAGTGGAGTGGAGTAGAGTGGAGTGCAAAGGAGTGGCGTGGAATGGAATGGATTGGAGTGGAATGGAGTGGAGTGGAGTGGAATGGAGTGGAGTGCAATGGAATGGAGTGGAATGGACTGGAATGGACTGGAGTGGAATGGAATGGAGTGCAGAGTAATTGAGTGGAATGGAGAGGATTTGAATGGATTGGTGAGTAATGGAATGGAGTGGAGTGGAATGGAGTGGAGTGGAGTGGAATGGAATGGAGTGGAATGGAATGGAGTGGAGAGGAGTGGAATGGAGTGGAGTGGAGAAGAGTGCAGTGGATTGCAATGGAATGGAGTGTAGTCGAATGGAATGGAGTGGAGAGGAATGGAATGGAGTGGAGTGGAATGGAGTGTAGTGGATTGGAAATGAGTGGAATTGAATGGAGCAGAATGGAATGGAATACAATGGAGTGGAATGGAGTGGAGTGGAGTGGAATGGAGTGGAATGGGGTGTAGGGGAGTGGAATGGAATGAAGTGGAGTGGAATGGAATGGAATGGAGTGGAATGCAATGCAGTGGAGTGGAGTGGAGTGGAGATGAGTGGAGTGGAATAAAATGGAATGGATTCGAATGGAGTGGAATGGAATAGAGTGGAGTGGAATGGAATGGAGTGGAGTGGAGTAGAGGGGAATGGAGTGAGGTGGAATGGAGTGGAATGGAGTGGAATGGGGTGTAGGGGAGTGGAATGGAATGAAGTGGAGTGGAATGGAATGGAATGGAGTGGAATGAAATGGAGTGGAGTGGAGTGGAGTGGAGATGAGTGGAGTGGAATAAAATGGAATGGATTCTTATGGAGTGGAATGGAATGGAGTGGAGTGGAGTAGAGAGGAATGGACTGAAGTGGAATGGAGTGGAATGGGGTGTAGTGGAATGGAATGGAATGAAGTGGAGTGGAATGGAATGGAATGGAGTGGAATGCAATAGAGTGGAGTGGAGTGGAGATGAGTGGAGTGGAATAAAATGGAATGGATTCGAATGGAGTGGAATGGAATAGAGTGGAGTGGAATGGAATGGAGTGGAGTGGAGTAGACAGGAATGGAGTGAAGTGGAATGGAGTGGAATGCAGTGGAGTGGAATGGAATGGAATGGAGGGAAGAGGAATTTAATGGAATGGAATGGAATAGAATGGAATGGAATGGAATTGACTGGATTGAAGTACAGTGGAGTGGATTGGAGTGGAGTGGAGTTTAATGGAGTGGAATGGAGCGGAGTGGAAAGGAATGGAATAGAGTGAAGTGAAGTGTAATGGGATGGAATGGAACGGTATGGTTTGTAGTGTGGTGGAGTGGAAAGGAATGGAGTGGAGTGGAATGGAATGGAGTGGAATGGAGTGCAATGGAGTTCAGTGGAACGGACTGGAGTGGACTGGAATGGAGTGGAGTGGAGTGGAGTGGAATGGAGTGGAGTGAAGTGGAAGGAAATGGAATGGAGTCGAATTGAAAGAAGAAATGTGTGCTGAGATTGTGCTACCGCGCTTACACCTGTGTGACAGAATGAGATCCTGTAGAAAGAAAAGAGTGGAATGGAAGAGATTGGAATGGAATGGAATGGAACAGATTGGAGAGGAGTGGAGTGGAATTGAATGGAGTGGAGAGGAGTGCAGTGGAATGAAATGGAATGGAATGGTGAAATGAAATGTGAGCTGAGATTGTGCCACTGCACACCAGGATGGGTGACAGAGAGGGATCCTGTCAAAAGAAAGGAATGGAATGGAATGGAGTGGCATGGAATGGAATGGAGAGACATGGAATGAAATAGAGTGGAGTATGGTGGAGTGGAAAGGAGTGGAGTGGAATTGAATTTAGAGGAGTGAGAAGGAATGGACTGGAATGTAGTGGAATGTAATGGAGTGGAATGGAGCGGAGTGGAGTGTAGTGGAATGAAATGGAGTGCAGTGGAATGCAATGGAGTGGAGTGGAATTTAATGGAATGCAATGCAATGGAAAAGAGTGGAGTGGATTGGAATGGAGTGGAGAAGAGGGAGTGAAATAGAATGAAGTGGAGTGGAGTGGAATGGAATGGAATGGAGTGGGACGGAGTGGAGTGGAGTGGACTGGAATGGAATGGAAAAGAGTGGAATGGAATGGAGTGGAATGGAATGAAATGGAGTGGAGTGGAATGGAATGGAGTGGAATGGAATGAAATGGAGTGGAGTGGAATGGAATGGAGTTTAGTGGCATGGAGTGGAGTTGAGTGTAATGCAATTGAGTAGTGAGGCATGGAGTGGAGTGGAATGGAGTGGAGTGGAGTGGAGTGGAATGGAGTGGAGTGGAGTGGAGTGGAATGGAGTGGAGTGGAGTGGAGTGGAGTGGAGTGGAATGAAGTGGAAAGCATCTGAATGGAGTGGAATAATGAAATGTGAGCTTTAATTGTGCCACTGCACTCCAGGCTGTGTGACAGAGTGAGACAGTCTAGAAAGAAAGGTTTGGAATGGAATGCAGTGGAATGCAATGAAACGGAGTGGACTGGAGTGGAGTGGAGTGAAGTGCAGTGGAGTGGAATGGAGAGGAATGTAATGCTATGGAATTGGATGGCCTGAAATGGAATGAAGTGGAGTGGAGTGGGGTGGAGTGGCATGCAGTGGAATGGAGCAGAATGGAATGGGATAGAGTGGAATGGAGTGGAGTGGAGTGCAGTGGAGTGGAGAGGAGTTGAATGTAGATAAACGGAATCGGATGTTATGGAATGAAGTGAGTAGAGTGGAGTGGAGTGGAACGCAGAGGAACAGAATGGAATGGAAAAGAATTGAACGGAATGGACCGAAACAAAATGGAGAAATCTGCGCTGGGATTTTGCCACTGAGCTACAGCCTGTGTGATAGAAGGAGATCCTGTCGAAGGAAACTAGTGGAGGGGAATGGAATGGATTGTAGTGGAATGAAGTGGAATTCAGTGGAATGAAATGTAATGGAAATGAATGGAATGGAGCGAATGGAGCAGAGTGGAGTGGAGTGGAATGGAACGGAATGGAATGTGAGATGAGATTGTGCCACTGCACTCCAGGCTGGGTGACAGAGTGAGATACTCTCGAAAGAAAGGAATGGAATGGAATGCAGTGAAATGGAACGCATTGGAGTGGAGTGGAGTGGAGTGGATTGGAATGGAATGGAGTGGAGTGGAATGGAGTGGAGTGGAATGGAATGGAGTGGTATCGAATGGAAAGGAGTGGAATGAAATGGAGTGGATTGGAATGGAATGCATTGGAATGGAATGGAATGAAGTGGAATGTAGTGGAATGGAATAGCATGGAGTGGAGTGGAGTGGAATGGAATTTAGTGGAATGGAGTGGAGTGGAGTGGAATGGATTTGATTGGATTGGAATGGATTGGATTGGATTGGAATGGAAAGGAGTGGAGTGGAATGGAGTGGAGTGAAATGGAATGGATTGGATTTGATTGGAATGGAAAGGAGTGGAGTGGAATGGAGTGGAGTGAAATGGAATGGAGTGGAGTGGAATGGAGTGGAGTGAAATGGAATGGAGTGAAGTGGAATGGAATGGAATGGAGATGAATGGAATGGAGTGGAGTGGAATGGTATGGAGTGGAGTGGAGTGGAGTGCAATGAAATGGATTGGAATGGAGAGGACTGGAGTGTCATGGAGTGGAGTGGAGTGGACTTGAGTGGAGTTGAGTGGAGTGGAACGAAATGGAATGGAATGGAAGGAAGAAATTTGTGCTGAGATTGTGCCCCTGCACTTCAGCCTGTGTGACAGAGGGAGATCTTGTCAAAGAAAGGAGTGTAATGGGAGAGACTGGAAAGGTACGGGATGGAATGGATTGGAGTGGAGTAGAGTGGAATTGAGTGGAGTGGAGAGGAGTGCAGTGGAATGGAATGAAATGGAATGGTGAAATGAAATGTTAGCTGAGATTGTATAACTCCACACCAGCATGGGTGACAGAGTGAGATCCTGTCAAAAGAAAGTAATGGAACGGAATGGAGTGGAATGGAATGAAATGGAGTGGAATGTACTGAAGAGGAATGGAGGGGAGTGGAATGGAGTGGATTGGAATGGAAAGGAATGGAGTGGCATGGAATGGAAAGGAGTGGAGTGGAATGGAATGGAGTGGAGTGGTATGCAGTGGAGTGGGAACGACTGGAGTGGAGTGGAATGAAATGGAGTGGAGTGGAATTGAATGGAGTGGAGTGGAATGGTATGGAAAGGAGTGGAATGGAGTGGGGTGGATTGGAGTTGAGTGGTGAGGAGTGGAAAGCAGTGGAGCAGAATAGGACGCAGTGGAGTGGCATGGAGTGGAGTGGAATGGAAAGGAGTGGAGTGGAATGGAGTGGAGAAGAATAAAGGGAAGTTGAGTGGAATGGGATGGGGTCAAGAGGAATGGTGTGGAATGGAGTGGAATTGAGTGGAGTGGAGTAGAGTGGACTGGAAAGGAGTGGAGTGAAATGGAATGGAGTGGAGTGGAATGGAGTGGAGTGGAACGGATTGGAGTGGAATGAAATGGAGTGGAGTGGATTGGAATGCAGTAGAATGGAATGGAGTGGATTGGAATGGAATGGAGTGGAGCATAATGAAGTGGAGTGGAGTGGAGTGGAAGTGGAGTGGAGTGGAATGGAATATGACGGAATGGAATGGAGTGTAGTGGAATGGAGTGGAGTGTAGTGGAATGGAATAGAATGGAGTGGAATGGAATAGAATGGAGTGGAATGGAGTTGAGTGGAGTGCAGTGGAATGGAGCTGTATGGAATGGAGTGGAGTAGAATGGAATGGATTGTAGTGGAATGGAGTGGAGTGGAACAGAGTGGATTGGAGTGGAATGGAGTGGAGTAGAATGGAATGGATTATAGTGGAATGCAGTGGAGGGGAACAGAGTGGATTGGAGTGGAATGGAGTGGAGTGGAATGGAATGGAGTGGAGTGGAATGGAATGGAGAGGAGGGGCATGGAATGGAGTTGAGTGTAATGTAATGGAGTGGAGTGGAATGCTATGGAATGGAGGGGAATGGAGTGGAGTGGAGTGGAATGGAATGGAGTTGAATAAAATGTAGTGAAATTTATTGGAATGGAATGGAGTGGAGTGGAATGGAATGGAGTGGAGTGGAATGGAGTGGGGTGCAGTGGAATTGAGTGGAATCGAAAGGACTGGATTGGAATGGAGTGGAGAGGAATGGAATGGAATAGAATGGAGTGGAATGGAGTATAGTGGAATGGAAAGGAATGGAACAGAATGGAACAGAGTGGAGTGCAGTGGAGAGGAGTGGATTGGAATGGAGTGGAGTAGATTGGAGTGGAATGGATTAGAGTGGAATGGAATGGAGTTAAGTGGAATGGAGTGGAGTGGAGTGCAGTCTAATGGAGTGGAGTTGAGTGGAATGGAATGGAGTGGAGTGGAAAGGAGTGGACAGCAGTGAAATGGATTGGAGTGGAAGGCAGTGTAATGGAATGGAACAGAGTGGTGTGGAATGGAATGCAGTGGAGTGGAAAGGAATGTAGCGGAGTGGAATGGAATGGACAGGAGTGGAATGGAGCGGAGTGGAGTGGAGTGGAATGGAATGGATTGGAATGGAATGGAATAGAGTGGATACAAATGGAATGGAGTGGAGGGGAATGGAAAGGAGTGGAGGGTAATGGAGTGGAGCGTAGTGGAATTAAGTGTAATGGAATGGAGTGCAGTGGAACGGATTGGAGTGGAGTGGAACGGAATAGAATACAGTGGAAAGGAGTGGAGTGAAGTGGAGTGGAATGGAATGGAGTGGAGTGGAATGGTAGGGAATGGAGTGGAATGGAGAGGAGTGGAGTGGAGTGCAGTGGAATGGAGGGGAAGGGAATGGAGTGAAGTGTTTTGGAATGGAGTGGAGCGGAGTGGAATGGAATCCAGTGGATTGGAATGGAGTGGAGTGCAGTGGAATTGAGTGGAATTGAATGGAGTGGATTGGAATGGAATGAAGTGGAGTGGAACGGAATAGAATGGAGTAGAATGGAGTGAAGTGAACTGGAGTTGAATGGAGTGGAGTGCAATGGAATAGAATGGAGTGGAATGGAGTGGAGTGGAATTGAATGGAGTGGAGTGGAGTTGAGTGGAGTGGAGTGGAGGGGAATGGAGTGGAGTGAAGTGGAGTGGAATGCAGTGGAGTGGAATGGAAGAGAATGGAGTGGAATGTAGTGGAGTGGAATGGAATTGAATGGAATGGAATGGAGTGGAGTGGAGGGCAGAGGAGTGAAATGGAGTGGAGTGTGGTGGAGTGGAGTGGACTGGAATGGAATGGAGTGGAGTGTAATGAAGAGGAGCGGAGTGGAATTGATTGGAATCGAATGGAGTGGAGTGGAGTGGAATGGAATAGAATAGAGTGGAATGGAGTGGAGTGGAGTGGAATGGAGTGGAGAAGAATGAAGGGAAGTTGAGTGGAATGGGATGGGGTCAAGAGGAATGGTGTGCAATGGAGTGGAATTGAGTGGAGTGGAGTAGAGTGGACTGGAAAGGAGTGGAGTGGAATGGAATGGAGTGGAATGGAGTGGTGTGGAACGGATTGGAGTGGAATGGAATGGAGTGGAGTGGAATGGAATGCAGTAGAATGGAATGGAGTGGATTGGAATGGAATGGAGTGGAGTGTAATGAAGTGGAGTGGAGTGGAATGGAAGTGGAGTGGAGTGGAGTGGAATGGAATGGATTGGAATGGAATGGAGTGTAGTGGAATGGAGTGGAGTGTAGTGGAATGGAAGGGAGTGTAGTGGAATGGAGTGGAGTGGAAAGGAGTGGAGTGGAGTGCAGAGGAATGGAATGGAGTGGAGTGGAATGGAAAATTATGGAATGGAATGAAATGGAATGGAGTGGAGTGGAATGGAGTGAAGCAGAGTGGAATTGGGTGTAATCGAATGGAGTGGAGTGGAATGGAGTGGATTCGAGTGGAATGGAACAGAATGGAGTGGAATGGAGTTGAGTGGAGTGCAGTGGAATGGAACTGTATGGAATGGAGTGGAGTAGAATGGAATGGATTGTAGTGGAATGGAGTGAAGTGGAACAGAGTGGATTGGAGTGGAATGGAGTGGAGTGGAATGGAATGGAGTGGAGTGGAATGGGATGGAGTGGAGGGGCATGGAATGGAGTTGAGTGTAATGTAATGGAGTGGAGTGGAATGCTATGGAATGGAGGGCAATGGAGTGGAGTGCAGTGGAATGGAATGGAGTTGAATAAAATGTAGTGAAATTTATTGGAATGGAATGTAGTGGAGTGGAATGGAATGGAGTGCAGTGGAATGGAGTGGAGTGCAGTGGAATTGAGTGGCATTGAATGGACTGGATTGGAATGGAGTGGAGTGGAATGGAATGGAATGGAATGGAGTGGAATGGACTGTAGTGGAATGGAAAGGAATGGAATAGAATGGAACAGAGTGGAGTGCAGTGGAGAGGAGTGGATTGGAGTGGAATGGATCGGAGTGGAAAGGAATGGAGTTAAGTGGAATGGAGTGGAGTGGAGTGCAGTCTAATGGAGTGGAGTTGAGTGGAATGTAATGGAGTGAAGTGGAAAGAAGTGGACAGCAGTGAAATGGATTTCAGTGGAGTGGAGTGTAATGGAAAGGAGTGGAATGGAATGGAACAGAGTGGTGTGGAATGGAATGGAGTGGAGTGGAAAGGAATGGAGTGTAGTGGAATGGAATGGAATTAGAGTGGAGAGAATTGGAATGGAGTGGAGGGAAATGGAAAGGAGTGGAGGGGAATGGAGTGGAGTGTAGTGGAATGGACTGGAGCCTAGTGGAATGGAGTGGAGCATAGTGGAATTAAGTGTAATGGAATGGAGTGCAGTGGAATGGATTGGAGTGGAGTGGAACTGAATAGAATATAGTGGAAAGGAGTGGAGTGAAGTGGAGTGGAATGGAATGGAGTGGAGTGGAATGATAGGGAATGGAGTGGAATGGAGAGGAGTGGAGTGGAGTGCAGTGCAATGGAGGGGAAGGGAATGGAGTGAAGTGTTTTGGAATGGAGTGGAGTGGAGTGGAATGGAATGCAGTGGAGTGGTATGGAGTGGAGTGCAGTGGAATTGAGTGGAATTGAATGGAGTGGTTTGGAATGGAATGAAGTGGAGTGGTATGGAGTGGAGTGCAGTGGAATTGAGTGGAATTGAATGGAGTGGTTTGGAATGGAATGAAGTGGAATGGAACGGAATAGAACGGAGTGGAATGGAGTGAAGTGAAGTGGACTTGAATGCAGTGGAGTGCAACGAAATAGAATGGAGTGGAATGGAGTGGAGTGGAATTGAATGGAGTGGAGAGGAGTTGAGTGGAGTGGAGTGGAGTAGAGGGGAATGGAGTGGAGTGAAGTGGATTGGAATGGAGTGGAGAGGAATGGAAGAGAATGGAGTGGAATGTAGTGGAGTGGAATGGAATTGAATGGAATGGAATGGAGTGGAGTGGAGGGCAGTAGAGTGGAATGGATTGGAGTGTGGTGGAGTGGGCTGGAATGGAATGGAGTGGAGTGTAATGAAGTGGAGCGGAGTGGAATTGACTGGAATTGAATGGAGTGGAGTGGAGTGGAATGAAATAGAATAGAGTGGAATGGAGTTTAGTGGAGTGGAATGGAGTGGAGAAGAATAAAGGGAAGTTGAGTGGAATGGGACGGGGTCAAGAGGAATGGTGTGCAATGGAGTGGAATTGAGTGGAGTGGAGTAGAGTGGACTGGAAAGGAGTGGAGTGAAATGGAATGGAATGGAGTGGGATGGAGTGGAGTGGAACGGATTGGAGTGGAATGGAATGGAGTGGAGTGGAATGGAATACAGTAGAATGGAATGGAGTGGATTGGAATGGAATGGAGTGGAGTGTAATGAAGTGGAGTGGAGTGGAATGGAAGTGGAGTGGAGTGGAGTGGAATGGAATGGAATGGAGTGGAGTGGAATGGAGTGTAGTGGAATGGAGTGGAGTGGAGTGGAATGGAAGGGAGTGTAGTGGAATGGAGTGGAGTGGAAAGGAGTGGAGTGGAGTGGAGTGCAGAGGAATGGAATGGAGTGGAGTGGAATGGAAAATGATGGAATAGAATGGAATGGAATTGAGTGGAGTGGAATGGAGTGGAGCAGAGTGGAATTGGGTGGAATCGTATGGAGTGGAGTGGAATGGAGTGGATTCGAGTGGAATGGAATAGAATGGAGTGGAATGGAGTAGAATGGAGTGGAATGGAGTTGAGTGGAGTGCAGTGGAATGGAACCGTATGGAATGGAGTTGAGTAGAAAGGAATGGATTGTAGTGGAATGGAGTGGAGTGGAACAGAGTGGATTGGAGTGGAATGGAGTGGAGTGGAATAGAATGGAGTGGAGTGGAATGGAATGGAGTGGAGGGGCATGGAATGGAGTTGAGTGTAATGTAATGGAGTGGAGTGGAATGCTATGGAATGGAGATGAATGGAGTGGAGTGGAGTGGAATGGAATGGAGTTGAATAAAATGTAGTGAAATTTATTGGAATGGAATAAAAAAAAGCAATTAATAGCTACATGATATGGTTAGGATTTGTGTCCCCACCCAAATCTCATATTGAATTGTAATCCCCAGATGTTGAGTGAGAGGTTGGTAGAAGGCCATTGGATCATGGGGGTGGTTTCCCCCATGCTGTTCTTCTGATAATGAGTGATTTCTCAGGAAATCTGATGGTTTTATAAGGGACTCTTCCCCTTTTGCTTCACATACATGCTCTCTCTCCTGCTGTCATGTAAGAGGTGCCTGCTTCCCCATCTGCCATTATTGGAAGTTTCCTGAGTACTCCCCGGCCATGTGGAACAGTGAGTCAATTAAACCCATTTCCTTTATAAATTACCCAGTCTTGCCAGGTGCCATGGCTCATGCCTGTAATCTCACCACTTTGGGAGGCTGAGGAGGGTGGATCACGAGGTCAGGAGTTCAAGACCAGCCTGGCAAAGATGGTGAAACCCTGTCTCCACTAAAAATACAAAAATTAGCCAGGCATGGTGGCAGGTGCCAGTAATCCCAGCTATTCAGGAGCTGAGGCAGAGAATTGCTTGAATCAGAAGGTGGAGGTTGCAGTGAGCCGAGATTGCACCACTGCACTTCAGTCTCGGCAACAGATCAAGACTACATCTCAGTAAATAAATAGATAACACAGTCTCAGGTATTTTTTTTATAGCAGTGCAGGAACAGACTAATACACTACAATATATTGAGTTCAAAAAATTCCATAGAAAAAATAATAACCCAAATAAAGAGTGGACAAAAAATTTAAATAGACGTTTATGAAAAGAAGACATACAAATGTGAAACAGGCAAATGGAAAGGTGCTCCAGATTACTGATCATCATGGAAATGCAAATCAAACCCAAAATGAGATATCATTTCACCCCAGTTAAGGTGGCTTTTATCCAGAAGTCAGTCAAAAACAAATGCTGGTGAGTATGTCGAGTGAAGGAACCCTTGTACACTGCTGTTGGGAGCACATTTAAGGACAGTTTGGATGTTCCCGATATAACTAAAACTAGAGCTACTATATGGTCCAGCTATCCCACTGCTCATTATATGCCTACAAGAAAAAAAATTAGTAAATCAAAGACCTATTGGCACTCTCATGTTTGCTACAGCAAGGTTTATAATAGCCAAGATTTGGAAGGAACCTAAATGTCCATCAACAGATGACTGGATAGAGAAAATGTGGTACATATACACAATGGAGTACTATTCAGCTGTAAGAAAGAATGAGAGCCTTCCATTAGCAATAACATAAATGGAACTGAAAGTCTTTATGTTAAGTGAAATGTCAGACACAGAAAGACAAATGTCACATGTTCTCACTATTTGTGGGTGCTAAAATTCAAAACAATTGGTGTCATAGAGTTAGAGAGTATAAGGATGGTTACCAGAGGCTGGGAAGGGCAGGGAGGGAACAAGGGGATAGTGGGGATGCTAAATGGGTAAAAAAAACAATTGTTAGAAAGAATGAATAAGACAGCATTTGATAGCACAACACGGTGATTATAGTACAAAATAATTTAATTCCACATTTAAAAAGACTAAAAGAGTATAATTGGATTGTTTATAACACAAGCTATAAATGCTTGAGGGGAAAGATACCCCGTTTTTTATTGTGTATTACTCATTGCATGACTGCATCAAAGTGTGTCATGTACCCCCATGAATATATACACCAACTATGTACCCACAAATATAAATTAAAAATTGATATTGAAATTAAAATTAAAACAAAAGGGAGGAGAGTATAATGAGGCATGTGTGACCCATGGCTTGAACTAGCTTTTCAGGTTAACTTTGGAAAGTCCTTATCCAAGAAGAGAGGTCCATTTAATCAACAGGGGATTAGAAATTTATTTTTAGTTTATAAATGGAAAAAAGAAGGATTTTAAATCTTGAGCCATAGTTCTCAGTCAATCAATCATTGCAGGGAACTCTGTTCTTTACTCTGGAGATAAACACTAGTTTTCTTTTCCATGGAATAACATCGCATTTCAAAATGTGGGAAAACATCTTGCAACTAAGAGGTGTGGCCTTACTAAATTTGATTTGGTTTCCATTGTAATTAATTTAATCACATGTGTTCTAGAGTTTGTCCTCAGTCTTCCCCTAGTATAGGCCCATGATCTGTTGAATTTGCTCAGCTCCCTGCTCAACAGCAGGAAATCAGAATTATTTAAAAACCTCATTGTGGCTGGGAGTGGTGGCTCTCGCCTGTAATCCCAGCTATTTGGGATGCCAAGGTGGGCAGATCGCTTGTTGTCAGGGGTTTGAGACCAGCCTGGCCAAAAGAGGAAAACCCCATCTCTACTAAAGATACAAATATTAGCTGGATGTGGTGATTCATGCCTGTAATCCCAGCTACTTGGGAGGCTGAGGCAGAAGAATTGCTTGAACCAGGGTGGCACAGGTTTCAGTGATCCAAGATAGTGCACTGCACTGTAGCCTTGGCAACAGAGCAAGACTCTGTCTCAAAATAATAATAATAATAATAATAATAATAATAATAATAATAATAATAACAACAATAAAAATCTCATTTTGTTTCAAACAAAATTTCTTCTGAATATCAACTGTATCAAATTGCATATTAACTGTAATCATTTTGTTTATTTGATATCCAATCTTGAGAAATCTTTGAGGAGTAATTTCACTCTTTTCTGCCATTTTGGTAAACATACCAAATGCCATTAAACAAAATGAACAAAATTCCTGAGAAATACATTTTCTCCTTGAGAAGTAGACTTGCTGTGTTAGAGGAACTCATGGTTACCTAGCTTCTAGTTTAATAAACATGACTAGAATATTCTATCTTAATATGAGTAGCTAGGTACTCACAGGGCATCTAGAAGATTAATGTTCATGGTCTGAAAATAGTCACATTTTTTAACTGGCCACAAATTACAATTGCAGAATATTTGTGGTCATACAAGACATCTTCCACCAAGCCTGAAAAATGTATAAATGTCCTAGGAGTGCAGCATTTTTTGTAAGGATATTATTAATGAGCTAGCTTAAGTCAATGGGTTAATGGTTATTGTTAAAACGAATAGCCACGACTTTAGTGACTACATCTGCTCCTTCCAAGTTTAATTATAACTCTTTATCTTTATAGTTACTTATAAGAAGAGACACTAACAAAAGACAATGCATTCCTGCTCTTGTTTTCTGAGGATGTCCAACTCTGTAATGGAGTAATTTCTAATAAACTTACTTCTTTCACTGTGCTCTCTAACTCACCTCAAATTTTTTCCTGCAGAAGATCTAGGAATCCTACTTTGTGGTCTGTATCAGGACCCTCTTTTCCAGCAACATCTTTCAGCAGCACCATGAATGGACAACAAGACAAGACCCCCACTCCAAGGAAAACAATCCACACAGAATCAATCAGCTGACACCTGGCAAGTGGGCTGTCTTTTAGAGTCGTGAAGCCATTCTGGTGGGCAAGAATGATTATCCACTATTATCATACTCAGATTAGAGGCCAAGCCCACAGGGTTAGAGGCCCTGGGGAATATTGAGAAGAATGGATTTGGCTAAACAAGATGTTTGCCACTTTCCCTTTTTGGACTGTCCACCTTGTGCTTTCAGTCCCTCAACTGAGTGCTCTACATCTTGTCACCTTTCTGCTCATCGCCTCTGTTTTGCAGTAGCCTGGAGGCTGCCCCAGGACAGAGGCCCCAAACAGTTTAGCTTTTACTTTCCTCAGCGTTTCTCTGACTCTGAACTGACTGCTTGTTTAATTTGCCACTTGTCCAAGTAACACTGAAAAAAAGAATTGTCTTGGAACCTAGAATTTTTTTACTATAATTAACAGAAAAGATCAGCAGTAACCTCGCCATCATGATTGAAGTTGAAATGTGGTATTTAAGAGCTCTACATGATAAGATCAGATATGCCCGTTTAGTGACAGCCTCTTTTATGACAACCCTTTGCAAACAATTACCCTCAAGATGGAGAACATGAGACTTTTTCTTAACAGTTTTCTCTCATTTCTTAACTATTTCTCTCATCTTTGATGAGCTGGTATAGGGCAGCTGGACCCCGCTTTCTTAACCCAGCAGGTCACTTTTTCCTGAGAGAGTTTTGTCAGATTTGTCGTAGCAGTGTGAAAATGGACTAATACCATCAGAGTGAACAGGCAACCTACAAAATGGGAGAAAATTTTCGCAACCTAGTCATCTGACAAATGGCTAATATCCAGAATCTACAATGAACTCAAACAAATTTACAAGAAAAAAACAAACAACCCCACCAAAAACTGGGCAAAGGATATGAACAGACACTTCTCAAAAGAAGACATTTATGCAGCCAAAAGACACATGAAAAAATTCTCATCATCACAGGCCATCAGAGAAATGCATATCAAAACCACAATGAGATACCATCTCACACCAGTTAGAATGGAGATCATTAAAAAGTCAGGAGACAACAGGTGCTGGAGAGGATGTGGAGAAATAGGAACACTTTTACACTGTTGGTGGGACTGTAAACTAGTTCAACCCTTGTGGAAGTCAGTGTGGCGATTCCTCAGGGATCTAGAACTAGAAATACCATTTGACCCAGCCATCCCTTTACTGGATATATACCCAAAGGACTATAAGTCATGCTGCTTTAAAGACACATGCACACGTGTGTTTATTGTGGCACTATTCACAATAGCAAAGACTTGGAACCAACCCAAATGTCCAACAATGATAGACTGGATTAAGAAAATGTGGCACATATACACCATGGAATACTATGCAGCCATAAAAAATGATGAGTTCATGTCCTTCGTAGGGACATGGATGAAACTGGAAATCATCATTCTCAGTAAACTATCGCAAGGACAAGAAACCAAACACCGCATGTTCTCACTCATAGCTGGGAATTGAACAATGAGAACACATGGACACAGAAAGGGGAACATCACACTCTGGGGACTGTTGTGGGGTGGGGCTGGGGGGAGGGATAGCATTAGGAGATATACCTAATGCTAAATGACGAGTTAATGGGTGCAGCACACCAGCATGGCACATGTATACGGATGTAACTAACCTGTACATTGTGCACATGTACTCTAAAACATAAAGTATATATATATAAAAAAGAAAATGGACTAATACATTACAATATACAAGTTACTTCCTTCCTATTTCCCCTGTGTGATCTGACTCCTATTTTGCAGCTTCATTTGTTTTATAGAAGAGAAACTAAGAGGGAGGAAATACATTATATACAGGCTTCTCTGATGCTTGGTCAGGATAAAAAATTAAAATGGGCTTCTATATATTTGATGGAGGAAAAGACAAAACAGGGATGGCACATAATTGATTACCCTTTTAGTGCTAGTTATTCTTAATATTAGGCTTTTCTTAGCTGGGACTGAACTCCCCCTGCCAGTCCGAGCACACCATAAGAATACAATCAGATTCCTTCCAGTTCTAGTGAGGTGTGCAACATATTATTAATTTCTTCTAGTTTTCCAGGGTTATGTAGTGCCCGCTCATCATCTTCTCCCTGCCCTTCGAGTCCTGTCTTACGTACATACCCCACTCTTGAAACACCCGAGCTTCACCAGAACAACATGTAGTGGGGCCTCTTATCAGCTGGCAAAGTTGAATATTTGCCCTCTCTGGGAAGTGACAGATGATAATAGGGACACTATATTGAAGGAGTGGCCTGTCCCTCCACACCTGTGAGCGTTTCTCATCAGGTAGAACTAGAGGCTTGTGAAAAGAGATGCAGAGACAAAGTATAGGGAAAAAGTGGGCCCAGGGGACAAGAGCTCAGCATACGGAGGACCAGCGCCGACACCAGTCTCTGAGTTTCCTTAGTATTTATTGATCATTATCGGTCATTTCTCGGAGAGGGGGATGTAGCAGGACAATAGGGTAACAGTGGAGAGAGGGCCAGCAGGAAAACATGTGAACAAATGTCTCTGCAACATAAACAATGTAAAGAAAAAAGTGCTGTGCTTTTGATGTGTATATACATAAATATCTCAGTTACTTAAAGAGCAGTCATGCCTCCAGCATGTCTCACCTCCAGCCCTAAGGCAGTTTTCTCCTATCTCAGTAGATGGAATATACAATCGGGTTTTACACTGAGACATTCCATTGCCCAGGGACGAGCAGGAGACAGATGGTTTTGTCTTACCTCAACTGCAAAGAGGCTTTCCTCTTTTACTAATCCTCCTCAGCACAGACCGTTTACAGGTGTCGGGCTGGTGGATGGTCAGCTCCTTCCCTTCCCATGAGGCCATATTTCAGACTATCACATGGGAAGAAACCTTGGACAATACCTGGCTTTCCTAGGCAGTTGTCCCTGTGGCCTTCCACAGTGTTTTGCATCCCTGGGTACTTGAGAATAGGGAGTGCTGATGACTTTTAACAAGCATGCTGCCTTCAAGCATTTGTTTAACAAAGCACATCCTTCATATCCCTAAATCCATTAAACCTAGAGTCGACACAGCACATGTTTCTGTGACACAGGGTTGAGGCTAGGGTTACAGATTAGCAGCATCTCAAGGCAGAAGAATTTTTCTTAGTACAGAACAAAATGGAGTGTCTTATGTCTACTTCTTTCTACATAGACATAGTAACAGTCTGATCTCTCTTTCTTTTCCCCATACTATATAGGTAAATGTACACTTTTCTATATCTGAATTAGCCATAGGCAAGGAAAAACTAAAACAGTTTTCAGAGGTTCCGGGAAAATTCATAGACAAATTTAAAAGGCTAACCTTGACTTATGATCTGACCAGGCAGGATTTGCATATATTTATGTTCGCCTGCTGCATGGTAGAAAAGCAGTGCATTATGGGAGTGGCTAGAGCACATGCTAATAGGGTGGCAACCTGCAACCAGGGGCATGACACCTATCAAGTAGGAGGCACAGCAGTGCCTGACTAGGACCCAAAAGAACTAGAATCTAGAAAAAACAAATGAATTAGGAAGAAAGTAGGATATAGAGAGAAAAAATTATGATTGACTCCGTGAAGGAATAAAAAAAAAGTGTGATACAGCTTTTTAATTTTTATAAAGTCTGGAAAATTACTCAGGGAAAAGATGAAAACCTAGCCTTATTACAAGGGTGGATAATTTAGACCTTGAGGAAATACACTAACACTGACCCTGACTCCAAAAGGGACAGGCATTTCTAGGAGTTTAATTTATAGCACGGTCTCCTTCTTATATCTGCAGGAAGATGCCAAAAGCAGCCTTAGGCTTCCTGACTCCCATGGATCAGATTTTAGACTTGGATTTTGCAGTTTTCCATCACAGGAATTGAGCAGAGAAAACATAAAATAAAGCAAATCTTCCAAGAGGCCCAGCTTCTAGCTGCAGCCTTGTGCTCTCCACCACTTCAGAGGCAGCCCCTTAACCCCTGGCCTTCACAGAGGAAGTGAGAAAGTGAAAATCGCAGTCTGTGCCTCTGGGCCACTGCGCCTTTGGTATAAATCTGTGTGCCTTCTGTAGGAAGGTAAGCCTCTGCCGAAGGAAATGCACTGTGCTTCCAAGGGAGCCATCATCAGAGCCCAGCAGACACAAAAGTGGCGGGGCCTGATACTTCCTACCTCCACTCCCATTGGACTACTAGCTATCGAGAGATGCAGGAGCCTCAGATGACTCTTGAAATAGCAGGTAGGAGTATTAACTTCGTATTAGGTGTGGGAGCCGATTACTCTGTACTGATTTAATTCAATGGTCTCCTGTCTTCTCATGATGGACAAGCCCCAAAACACTCCTTTTTCTATCTTCTAAGTTGTCCTCCAGAGCCTCTAGGTTTCTTGCCTGCCTTTTTAGTACTGTCTGATTGCCTGACCTCTTACTGGAGACAGGTTTATTGACTGAGGAGACCAAGTCATGGTCACCTTCACAGATCATAAAGCATAGAAACTGTAACTTTTGTTCCTGACCCATCAGGGGAAAAAAGAAGTTAAGAATGAGCTGTCACATTTACCACCTGAGGTGTTGTCTTAAGTAAATCTTGAGGATTGGGCCACACAGGCTCTGGGAAACGCACTAAACACCTCCCCCATTGAAATCCAACTTCAGCCTAGTACTCCTCGACCTCAGAAGAGACAATATATTTTAAGGCAAGAAGCATGAGGGGAAATTCAACCCCTTATTGCCAAATTCTTGCCATATGAGTTATGAAGCCCATGAGAGTCTCCTTAAAATACTCGCATGTTACCAGATAAAAAGCCTAATGGCAAGTACAGATTTGTCAGAACCCTTAGAGCATTAAGAAATGCAGTTGTCTCCATACACCTCATTGTACCCAATACTTACCATGTCCCAGGGGATGCAAGCTCATTTACATTTCTAAATCTGAAAGATTCACTTTTCTGGATCTCAATGCATCCAGATTCATAATATGTTTGCCTTTGAATGGACTGATCCAGATATGCATTCAGCCACAAAACTAACCTGGACAGTCATCTCTGAAGGGTTCTGGGATAGCTCCCACTTATTTGAAAATACTCTAGCTAAGGACTTAACAAATCTATAATTGGAAAGGGACACAATTATTCAGTATGTAGGTGACTTGCTCATTGCTAACCCAAATAAAGAAGACTCATAATAATACTGTTAAGTTGGTAAATTTCCTGGGAACTTGCAGATATAGGGCATCACCACACAGAGCTCAGATTTTGACTGAAAGACTTAAATATTTGGAATCTATTTTAACCTCTGGAACTGATCAACCTCCCTAGAAGATAAAAAAGTTATTTTAGCCACCTAACAGTCCCTGTCCAAAAAATGACTGTGGGCTTTTTTAAGAGATGGCTGGGTACTGTTGCTTATGGGTGCCCAGATTTGGGCATGTAGTCAAGTCTTTATATGATACGCTAATGGAAAAATTTAGAGCTCCTAGAATGTAATGAGAACTGCAAGCAAACCTTCAATACTCTCAAGGAGAAATTGGGCTCTGCTGCAGCCATGGGAGTCCCCAAGTTGGATGAACCATTTTTTCTTTATGTGACCAAAAAGCAAGGCATAGGCCTTGGGTAATCTTGTCCCAAAACTGGGGGACATTCCAAGGCCAGCAGCCTAATTTTCTAAGCAGATTGACCAGATGGCCTCAAGGTGGCCTTGATGTCTTGGAGCTATTTCCACTACCACTTTTCTAGCAGGCAAAGCTAATAAACTAACATTACAACAGCACCTACAGGTTTTTGACCCCACACCAAGAGAAGGTGGTCCTAGAAGCTAAAGTGCAGCAGTGAATAATAAGAGAACATTTATGAAAGTATCAGGGCTTATTGCTAGACACTCCAGACATAACCCTTAAAGCCTGCCAAACCATAAACCCAGCTACTTATCTGCCAGAGTCCACAGGTTCTTCTAGCCTTTCTGGCATACAGGTTGTATTAGTCTGTTCTCATGATGCTAATAAAGACATATCTGAGGCTGGGTAATTTATAAAGAAAAGAGGTTTAATTGACTTACAGTTCCACATGGTCAGGGAAGCCTCACACTCATGGCAGAAGGCAAATGAGGAGCAAAGTCACATCTCTTACATGGCAGCAGGCAAAAGATCTTGTGTAGTGAAACTCCCCTTTATAAACCCATCAGCTGTAATCCCAGCACTTTGGGAGGCCAAGGCAGTGGATGACCTGAGGTGAGGAGATCGAGGCCAGCCTGGCCAACATGGTGAAACCCCGTCTATACTAAAAGTACAAAAATTAGACAGGCATGGTGGTAGGCGCCTATAATCCCAGCTACTCGGGAGGCTGAGACAGGAGAATCGCTTGAAACCAGGAGTCAGAAGTTGCAGTGAGCCAAGGTCATGATAATGCACTCCAGCCTGAGCAACAGAGCAAGACTATGTCTCAAAAATAAATTAATAAATAAACCATCAGATATCATGAGGCTTATTCACTGTCACGAGAACAGCATGGGAAAGACTCATCTCCCGATTTGATTGCCTCCCACTGGGTCCCTCCCACGAAATATAGGAATTATGGGAGCTACAATTCAAGATAAGATTTGACTGGGGACACAGCCAAAGCATGTCACAGGTTATGAAACAAATTTATTCTAGCAGGCCAGACTTTAGAAGGATGAGCCCCTTGACCATCCCAAGGAAGATTGGTTAACAGATGTAAGTTGTTTTATGCATCAGGAAAACAAGAAGGGTAAGTATGCTATTAGTAGTAGGCACAAGTCTTGCTGGCCTCGACCTCAGCTCAAAAAGCTGACTTAATTGAACTTACTCAGCCCCTGCAATTGGGAAAGGATTTAAAAGTTAATATTTACACTGATTCCAAGTATGACTTTTTAGTGCTTCATGCTTATGCTGTAATTTGGAATGTGTAGGGACTCCTGACCCCCAAGGGCTTTTCCATACAACATCATTCAAATTTTGAGCATGTTAGAATGCTGCTTTGCTGCCAAAAAGTGACTATAATTAATTGCAGAGGACATCAAAAGAGAGACTGACCATGTAAAAGGAAATGCCCTTGTAGATGCCACAGCCAAGGTCCCTGCACTGAAAGGCCAATAAAGCTTATGGGCGTGCTGGACAGCATACATAGAACTGGGCCAGAACACTCTGAAGAAGAACAAAAATGGGCCAGGGTTTGCATTTCAGTCCAGGGCCCCTCTGGCTGGCTGAATGATGGTAATAAATTACTAATGCCAACTACCAATCATAGGAATATAATTCAGCACTTTCATTATTCTTTTCACCCTAGAAGGGATTCTTGGTTTCTGTTAATGTCTCATTTGTTTATACGGGTGAATCTTTTCAAGACACCAAAAGAGGCGACTCAGCCCTGTGAGCTCTTTGCCTGACATGACACAAATGGCCAGCAATTTTCTCCTTCTCCAGGTAAACCTGTCCAAAATTGAGGACCCTATCCAGGTGAGAACTGGCAACTCTAATTTACTCAGATATCTTTCTGCAGGAGATTCAAATATTTGCTAATTCTTACTGATACCTTCACTGGTTAGATCGAGGTATTCCCCACCCCATCTGAAAAATCTTTACCAGAAGAAATATCTCCTCAGTTTGGGTAATCTAAAAGCCTGCAAAGTGGCCATGGCCCGTCTTTCACAGCAGGTGTATCCCAACACCTATCCTCAGCTTTAAGAATCCAATATTACCTTCACTCTGTGTGCAGACTTCAGTCCTCTGGAAAGGTGAAAGGGCTAATCCTACTCTAAAGAAGACTGTAGCTAAATCAGACGCCTGACTATCTCTAACACCCATAGCTTACTGTGGGTTTGAATTGTTCCAAAGTAAAACTTATAATTAAATCCTGTTGCGTTAACATTCGGAAGACCTTTCCTAAGCACAGGTCTCCTAATAGATGAAAAGACTCATCAATTACAACAATATGTTATCAATCTAGGACAGGTGCAAAGGCACTCTGTGAATATGGAAACAAGAGTCTTCCCCTCCCACATGGGAGGAAAATTCAGTTTCAGCTCAGCTAGGGATTTAGTCTTACTAAAGATGTGGGAGGAAGTTCTCCAGCTGACCAGCTTTCCCCAACGTGGAAAGGACCACAGCAAGGACACCTGTTTTCCAACAGACGTTCAACGGCAAGGGATTCACAGGTGGGTACACCTGTGTGGAAGTAAAGCTGTTGCTTATTCTGGGAGCCGAATCCGAACCTGAGGGAGGTGGGCACGGGGCGATTTCAGCGTCGGTGGAGGGCGGGCTGGGTAGCTATGCGTCTGCTTCTCCTTCTCGCGTTTCTCCTGCTGCTGTAATCACGCCTTGGCCATGAAGGAAATCGTGCTCGTGCAGGCCAGGCAGTACGGGAACCAGATCGGCGCCAAGGTAGTATTTGATTCCATAAAAATTAAAATTTTGTATGAGAGAAAAATGCCTCAAAGTCAAAAGTCAAAAGACTGGGGAAATAGATCTGCAACATACATGACAGACAAAAAGCTAATTTGGGATAGATAGATAGATAGATAGATAGATGTAAATATCCGTTTTTAACACCATTTTAAAAAATATCGTCCTTTCCCCATTGAACAGTGTTAACGCCCTTGTTAAAAATCATGACCATATTTTTTGGTTCTTTATTTCTATTGCATTGGTCTTTGCGTCTGTCTCTATGCTGGTACAGCATTGTTTTGCATACTGAAGTTTGAAACCAGGAGGTGTTAGTCCTCTAACTTTGTTAGTTTTTAAGATTGATTTGGGTGCTTGGGGTTTTTTGAGATTTCATCTGAATTTTGGAATAGGTTTTTCTATTTTTGCAAATATTGGAATTTTTGTGGTGATTTTATTGAATCCGTAGAAGACTATAGATAACAATGGCACCTTGACAAGATTTTGTCCTCCAGTCCATAAGCACATGATGTCTTTTCATTTATTTGTGTCATCTTTAATACTTTCATGCCATGTTTATAGTTTTTGCTCTACAGGTTTTTCATTTCCTTGGTTAAGTGGGTTCGTAAGTATTTTATTATTTTGATGCTATCATACATGACCCTGTTATCTTGATTTCTTCTTCAGACAGTTTATTGTTATTGTAGAAATACAACGTTTTTTGTGTATTATTTTGTTTCATGCAGCTTTGATGAATTTTATTTATTGCATCTGACAGTTTATTTCACAGAAACTAAAATATTTTTATAAAGTATTTTTATAAAGTATTTTGAGTATTTTTATAAATATAAAAATATTTTATAAAATATTTTTATATAAGGTTATGTCATCTGCAAACAAATAATTTTACTTTTTAAAAAATTGGAATATCTTTAATCCTTTTACTCACCTTATTGTTTTAACTAACCAGAACCTTCAGTACTATATTAAATAGAAGTAGTAAAAGCAAGCATCCTTGTTTTTGCTCTTAGGGTAAAAGCTTTCAGTCTTTCACCATGTTTGCTGTGTTTTTTTGTTTTGTTTTGTTTTTTTGTATAGCATTATGTTAAGGTGTTTACTTTCTTTTTATAGTTTACTAACTATATTTTATCATGAATGTGGGTTAAATTTGGACAAATGTTTTTTCTTCTTTGATTAATATGATCACATGACGGTTTTTTCCTTCTTTATGTTAATGTGATATTATGCTGATTTTCATGTGTTGGAACATACTTTTATTTCAGGAATCAATTATACTCATTCATAGTGTATAATCCTTTTAAAGTACGGCTAAGTTTGAGTTGCTGGTATTTTGTTGAGGATTTTTGCATCAGTATTTATAAGGGATTTTTTTTGTAGTTTTCTTATGGTGCCTTTGTCTGGCTTGGTGTCAGGGTAATACTGGACTCATAGAACAAGTTAGAAAAAATTACCGCCTCTTCAAAGTTTTGAAAAAGTTTGAGAAAAAGTGGTTTTAATTCTGCTTTAAACATTGGGTAGAATTCAACACTGAAGCCATCTGGTCCTGGCTTTTCTTTGTTGCTGGGTTTTTGATTACTGATGCAATCTTCCTGCTGAATCTCCTTGCTGAATAGGTTTATCCAACTTTTCTGATTCAGTCTTAGTAGGTTTTTTCTTTCTAGGAATTTGTTCATTTTATTTAGGCTATTCAATTTTTTAGTGTATACTTCCTTATGTTACTCTCCCACATCCCTTTTTTACTCCAAAAATTTGTTAGTAATGTACCCATTTTATTTTTGAGTTTAGTAATTTGAATATTCACTTTTTTTCTTAGTCAATATAAATAAAATTTTGTCAGTTTTGATCTTTTTCAGGGGACACACTAGGCTTTGTTTATTTTTGATATTGTTTTTCTATTCTCTATTTCAGTTATTTCCACTGCTATCTTTATCATTTTTTCAATTTTGCTAGTTTTAGTTGTCCCTCTTTAGTAGTCCCTCTTTTTCCCTCTGTTTTTATTTCCTTAGGAGTAAAGTTGTTGATTCGGTATCTAATTTTTTATAATCACTTATAGCTATAAATTTTTCCCTTATGGTACTGTTTTTGATGTATCTCTAAACTTTTGGTATTTCATGTTTTTAATTTGTCTCTAGATATTTTCTATTTTCTCTTGTGATTTCTTCTTTTATCCATCCTTGAGTGTTTCATACCTGTATTTTTAGACATAAAATGTATAACCTACAAAATTTTCTTGATTTGTTAGTTTTATTTAAGTTTTTATTTCAGAATTAAATGTATGTATCAACATTTATTATGTTCTCATAAACTTTGTAATACCTGGAGATTTCTGGTACACATATGTAAGTCTCTACATGAGTATTATTTTGAAGCATTTAACCTTCTGTTTTAATATTTCAAAAATCTAAATGAAACTGAGATTTTGATTTCTGAGATGAAATCATTGTAGGTGACTGAGAAACGCTTAAAAATTAGCCAAAACTTAAAATTAAGTTAAAGTTTACCTTCAATATTCAAACTGAATAAGTCACCCTGTATTGCTGGTAATAAAAAATAAGTCTTTATTGGTATAAAAGGAAACTTCAGAGAATGTTTCTCTTTCCTCAGTTGACATATAAATTAAAAGATGTAAAAAATATTTATGGCCTTATGCATTTTTTACTTTAGAATTCCAACTTTTTCTGGTTAAATTTTTTCCAAACAGATTCCTGTGTATTTGAAAAACAAATAATTTTTTAGTTGAAATGCTTAACTAGTTAAATAAGGCCATGAAAGTTTCTTGAACTTGTGGGAATCTGTGAGAAAATCTGACATTTTGTTCTATTCTCTTGGAAGGTAGGAATATCGTTTGACTTCTGCTTTGCTGACAAGAAATGTCCTGAGCAAGACTTCCTGGGGCAATGACCTCACACATGGAAAACGCTGGAGCCCGTCTGTTTCCAATCTGCTTTTTTCCAAAAATTAGGGAAGTTTAGTTTTCCCTTTGATACTCTCTGTTACTGCCAATCCCAATGCCAGGGCTGTCCTGCTTCTACAAGTGACAATGACAAATATAGGCCTGAAGAAAGATGAGCTGATGGCATTCCTAGCTTATTACCTCTCCTTGGGGGCCTTATCTCACGTACATGGATTCAACTCATAGACTCAGCTGGGTGAGGATCTATTATTCAGCTACATTAGAAGTGACTGCTTAAGACTCAGGTGTATGGTGAAATGAGGCAGAAATTTCTCAATGGAGTGTTAGGAGAATTTTCTCCTCATAATTACCTTCTTACTGTCACTAAATCATAGCTAAAATGAGGAAATTATTCAAGAAGAAATAGAAATGTAATCTTATGAGGACATAAATTTAGAGATTTGTGGAGAGCTCTTCATAATTTCATGGTGTTCTCTTTGAGCTGAGATTATAGTTGACTTTTCATTATAATATATTAGCTGTTCTAGACTTTATGCATTTATGTAAAGTTTTCTTTGTTGTACTTTAAGTTCTGTGATAAATGGGTAGAGCATGCAGGTTTTTTACATAGTTATACACATACAATGGTGGTTTGCTGCACCCATCAACCCGTCATCTACATAGGTATTTCTCCTAACGCTATTCCTCCCCTAGCCTCCCACCCCATGACAGGCCCCAGTGTGTGGTGTTCCCCTCCCTGTGTCCATGTGTCCTCATTGTTCAACTCCCACTTATGAGTAGGAACATGCAGTGTTTGGTTTTCTTTTCTTTTTTCTTTTTCTTTCTCTCTCTTTTTTTTTGGACAAAATTTCACTCTTGCTGTCCAGGTTGGAGTGTAATGGCGTGATCTCGGCTCAACACAACCTCTGCCTCCTGGGTTCAAGCGATTCTCCTGCCTCAGCCTCCCAAGTAGCTATGATTACAGGTATGTGCCAACATTCCTGGCTAATTGTTTGTATTTTTAGTAGAGACGGGGTTTCTCCATGTTGGTCAGGCTGATCTCAAACTCCCCACCTCAGCCTCCCAAAGTTCTGAGACTACAGGCATGAGTCACTGCTCCTAGCCTGGTTTTCTTTTCTTGTGTTAGTTTGCTGAGAATGATGATTTCCAGCTTCATCCATGTCCCTGGAAAGGACATAAATGCATAGTATTCCATGGTGTATATGTGCCACATTCTCTTTATCCAGTTTATCATTAATGGGCATTTGTGTTGGTTCCAAGACTTTGCTATTGTGAACAGTGCTGAAATAAACATGCAGTGCTGAAATAAACATACAGTGCATGTGTCTTTATAGTATAATAATTTATAATGCTTTGGGTATATACCCTATAGTGGGATTGCTGGGTCAAATGGTATTTCTGGTTCTATATCTTTGAGGAATATTCATACTGTCTTCCACAATGCCTGAAATAATTTACACTCCTACCAACAGTGTGAAAGCATGCCTATTTCTCCACAGCCTCATCAGCATCTGCTGTTTCCTGATTTTTTAATAATCGCCATTCTAACTGGCGTGAGATCGTATCTCATTGTGGTTTTGATTTGCATTCATCTAATGACCAGTGATGATGAGCTTTTCTTCATGTTTGTTGGCCACGTAAATGTCTTCTTTTGAGAAGTGTCTGCTCGTTTCCTTTGTCCACTTTTTGATTGGGCTGTTTTTTTCTTGTAAATTTGTTTAAGTTCTTTGTAGATTATGGATATTAGCCCTCTGTCAGACAGATAGATTGCAAAAATTTTCTCCCAATCTGTAGGTTGTCTTTTCACTCTGATGATAGTTTATTTTGCTGTGCAAAAGCTCTTTAGTTTAGTCTGATCCCATTTGTCAATTTGGGCTTTTGTTGCCATTGCTTTTGGTGTTTTAGTCACAAAGTCTTTGCCCATGCCTATGTCCTGAATGGTATTGCCTAGGTTTTCTTCAACGGTTTTTATGGTTTTAGGTCTTATGTTTAAGTCTTTATTCCATCTTGAGTTATTTTTTGTATAAGGTTTAAGGAAGATGTCCAGTTTCAGTTTCTGCATATGGCTAGCCAGTTTTCCCAACATGATTTATTAAATAAGGAATCTTTTCCCCATTGCTTGTGTTTGTCAAGTTTGTCAAAGATCAGATGGTTGTATGTGTGTGGTCTTATTTTAGAGTTCTCTGTTATGTTTCATTGGTTGTTTTTGTACCTGTACCATGCTGTTTTGGTTACTGTAGCATTATATCATAGTTAGAAGTTTTGTAGTGTGATGCCTCCAGCTTTGTTCTTTTTGCTTAGAATTGCCTTGGCTATTTGGGCTCTTTTTTGGTTCACGAGAATTTTAAAATACTTTCTTCTAATTCTGTGAAGAATGTCATTGGTAGTTTAATGGGAATAACATTGAATTCTTTTATAAATTACTTTGGGCAGTATGGACATTTTCAGGAATGAATTCTTCCGTATCCATGAGCATGGAGTGCTTCTCCATTTGTCTGTGTCCTATCTGATTTCTCTGAGCAGTGGTTTGTATTCCTCCTTGAAGAGGTTCTTCACTTCTCTTGTTAGCTGTATTCCTATGTATTTCGTTCTCTTTGTAGCAATTGTGAATGAAGTTCATTCACGATTTGGCTCTCCACTTGCCTGTGGTTTGTGTATAGGAATACTAGCAATTTTTGCACACTGATTTTGTATCCTGAGATTTTGTTGATGTGGTTTATCAGCTTAAGAAGCTCTTGGGCTGAGATGATGGGGTTTTCTAGATACAGGATTATGTCATCTGCAAACAAAGATAATTTGACTTCACCTCTTCCTATTTAAATATCTTTATTTCTTTTTTCTACCTGATTGCCCTGGCCAGAAATTCCAGTACTACGTTGAATAGGAGCGGTGAGAGAGGCCATCCTTTTGTTGTGCCAGTTTTCAAGGGGAATGCTTCCAGCTTTTTCTCACTCAGTATGATATTGGCTGTGGGTTTGTCATATACGGCTCATATTATTTTGAGGTGTGATCTTTCAATACCTAGTTTATTGAGAGTTTTTAACATGAAGGGATGTTGGATTTTATTGAAGGCCTTTTCTGCATCTATTGAGATAATCGTGTTGTTTTTGTGTTTAGTTCTGTTTATGTGATGAATTACATTTATAGATTTGCCTGTGTTGAACCAACCTTGTATCCCAGGGATGAAGCCATCTTGATCGTGATGGGTCTAGGCACCCTTATCAGTCTTAAGTTCAGTCTTTTTACATAATCCCATAATTCTTGAAGGTTTTGTTGTTCTTTCTTTTTTATTCTTCTTTCTCTATTCTTCTCTTCCTGTCTTATATCAGACAGATAGTTTTGAAGCTCTGAGATTCTTTCCTCCACTTGGCCTATTCTGTGAGTGATAGTTGTGGTTGTGTTGTGAAGTTCTCATGTTGTGTTTTTCAGCTCCATCATGTCAGTTATGTTCCTCTCTAAACTGAATATTCTGGTTATCAGCTACTGTGTTCTTTTATGATTTTTAGCTTCTTGCATTGTTAGAACGTGCTCCTTCAGCTCAGAGAAGTTTGTTATTGCCCACCTCCTAAAGCCTTGTTTTGTCAATTCAGCCATCTCAGCCTCGGGTCAGTTCTATGCCTTTGCTTGGGAGGTGTTGTTGTCATTTAGAGGAGAAGAGGCACTCTGCCTTTTTGAGTTTTCAGCGTTTTGGTGTTGATACTTTCTCATCTTTGTGGGCTTATCTACCTTTGACGTTGCTGACATTTGAACGGAGTTTTTCATGGGGTCTTTTTGTTGATGTTGTTGTTGTTGCTTTCTGTTTGTTTTTAACAGTCAGACCACTCTTCCCTAGGGCTAGGGCTGCTGTGGTTTTTGGGTGTCCACTCTAGACCCTAGTCACATCAGTCTCTCCTGCACCTGGAGGTCTCACCAGTGAAGGCTGCAAAACAGCAAAGATGGCAACATGATCCTTCCTCTGGGAGCACAAGTCCAAGTGGGTACAGACTTGATGCCAGCTGGAATGCTCCTGTAGGAGATGTCTGGAGACTCCTGTTGGGAGGTCTCACCAAGTCAGGGGGAACAGGATCAGGGACTGCTTAAAGAAGCAGTCTGGCTGCCCTTTGGCAGAGCAGTTGTGTTGTTCTGACCACCAGGAGTCTTCAGAGCCAGCAGGCTGGAAAGTTTCAGTTGGCTGAACTGGGGAGACAGTAGCTACTTCTCTCCCTGGGGACTTCATCCCAGGGAGAAATCAGAGTTCTGTCCATAGAACTCTGGATGGAGTTGCTAAAATTTTGATGGGGAGGCCCTGTCCAGTGAGGAAGGATGGATTTCAGTCTCTCTTAAAGAAGCAGCCTGGCCATGATCAGTCACAACAGCTGTACTGTGTTATAGGGGACTCCTCCTGATCCCTGGTGCCAGCAGGCTAGAGCAGCCAACTCAAACCACAGATTGAGTGGCTGCCCCTCCCCCTGGGAACTCGGTCCACCTCCAGCTTTCTCCAGCCTGCTGTCACTGGCCAGCTGGAATTCCAAGCCAATGGGTCTTGTGAGGTGCTGTGGGAGTGGGGCCTCAGAATGAAGTCACTTGGCTCCCTGTATTCAGCCCCCTTCCTAAGGGAATGCACAGATGTATCTCCCGGTTTGCTGGAATTCTCAGGGCAGAGTATGCAAAATTCCTGGGTTTCTATGCATGCTGCAGTAAGCCAGCAAGCACTGTGCTGAGACTCCACACAGCTCTGTGCTTCAAACCTGAGGCTGTGGTTGCTGAGCTCATGAAGGTACCTCCTGATTTGCAGGTTGAAAAGATCCATCAGAGAAGCATGGTTTCCCGGCCAGGGTCACAAATTCACTCATAGTCTCCCTTGTCTGCAAGTGGGGACTCGGCTAGCTCCGTGCCACACCTGGGTGGGTCACTGACCCACTTGCTTTTCCTGACTCTCTGTGGGTCGAGCTGTCTGCCTAGTCAGTCCCAATGCAGGAACCTGAATACATCCATTGAAGGTGCAGAATTCACTCGCAGTTTTCATTGCTCTCTGTGAGAGCCACGGGCCACAGCTGCTTCTAATCGGCCAGTTTGGCCCCATCTAAAGTAAGATTTCTTGATACATGAGATGTTTTAAATACCTAACAATAATGATATTTATCACAAATATATTTTGTCTCAACGTGATATACAAATTGCTTATAAATCAGTTCTTTTTTTGGTTACCACAAAGCTATCTGGAAATGTAACATCTGCCATTTATAAAATTATTGTAGAGTTAATAGAACTTTTCTTGAAGGGAGGCTGGCAATATGCATCATGACTTCAAGCACTGCCAGTGAAGTTGTGGAGTTTGAAGTGTTACTGACGTCTTGTTACTGGGATTAAAAATTAGTACAAACTATATCAATTGTGATTAAACAATACATACCAAAATTATAAATGAAAATACTCTCTGATTCAGCAATTTCATTTTCAGAAATTTACCCTACAGACATACTCATGATGCCTGGAATTATGTATGAATGGGAGGAAGTATTATACCATCTTTTTAATTAAAAAAAGTCTAGAAATCACCTTAATGTTTATCAATCACATTAATGATTATCACCTTACCGTTTATTGAAATTATCATTATTCATATGATAGAACACTATGCAGCTAATTAAAAAAATAAATTTTAAAAGGATGCTAAAAAATGATGTCCAAAATATGTTACAAAGTAAAAAACCTGGGTGCAGAGCCAATTGTCTGATATGCCTCCATTCCTATAAAATCAGAGTGTACAAAAATGCATAGAGTATATCTATTAACTGGTAACTCTTACAAAATTCAAAGTTAATGTAAGCAAGGCCTTCTTTTTTAATGCTAAAACTCCAAGGAACTGCACAACATTTGAGGATTTCCAACACATGCCAATCTACCTTTGAACCTACAGATTTTAGGAAATGAAGCTCTTGGAAAATCAAGCATTAATATTCATGGCTATAGTTGTTTGGGACATAACTAGAATGATCCATTCTTTGAAAGTCTGTAAAATTTGCTCATACAACCATCTGGGCCTAGTCCTTCCTTTGTGAAAGATTTTATTTTACTAGAGGTTTTATGTCATTCATGTTATAGTACTTCTTAGGTTTTCTATTTCTTCTTGATTCTTGAGTCAATTTTGGTACCACTTAGTACCCCACAGGGTTCTTGGGCTCAGAAGACATCAGTCAAAAAAAGAGAGAAGAAAGGAAGGCAGGATGGAGGGAGGGAGGAATGAAGGAAGGGGACAAAGAAGGAAAGAGAGAAGAAAGGAAAGAATGAGAGAAGGAAGGATGGAGGGAGAGAAAGTTGGAGAGAGAGAGAAAGAGAGAAGGAGATGAGAGAGAGAGAGAAGGAAGGAGGGAGAGAAAGAGGGAAAGAGAAAGAAGGAAAGAAACAAGGAAGCAGGGAGGGAGAGAAAGAATAAGGTAGAGGAAGGAAGGAAGAAATGAAGGAAGGAGGGAGGGATGGAAAGGAGAGAGAGGGAGGGAAAGAAAGAGAGAAATGTGAAAGGTAGGGATGGGAAGAGAAGAGAAGCCAGCCACAGGCTACATGCTGTTTGTTCACTCTTTTAGTTTACCCAGGCAGTTCTGCCTTTTAAATATTCCACCTTCTGCCATGAGTTACAATGTTCAATATTCATTCCTCAGAGCATTCAAAGGTTTATGTGTGCCCTGCCATGATGGTGCATGGCTTCAGCTCCCAAACACAACTCTCAGCTGAAATATTCATGACTGGTCACTCCCATATACTCATCAATCCCCCATGTATGGTCTGCATGTTTCCCCCAGAGCTCAAGTGTTGGAAACTTAATCCTCTATGTGACAGTGTTGAGAGGTGGGGCCTAATAAGAGTGATTGGGTTATGAGATTCTGCCCCCATGCATGGATTAATGTCACTGTCTCAGGAATAGGCTAGTTATCTTGGGGGTGGGTTAGTTATCTTAGGAGTGGGCTTGTATTAAAAGAAAGTTCAGCCCCTTTTGCTCTCTTTCTTTCTCAAAGTCTTGCTCTGCTGCCTTCAGCCATGAGATAACACAGCAAGAAGGCCCTCACCAGATGCAGACCCCTAATCCTTGGACTTCCTAGCTTCCAGAACTCTAAGAAATACATTTCCTTTATTTATAGATTCCCTAGTCTTTGGTATTCTGTTATAGCAGCACAAAATGGGTTAAGATGTCCCATTACATGGAGAGTGCTGATCCACAGGGTTGAGATCATTGACTTAGAAATTGGAGTCTTATACAACATCCCTACGGGAGTTGGCCTCCATATTCCCTAACTTCCAGGAATCTCAAATGGTGATCTCAGACCAAAATATAGCCCAGATATTTTGCATTTGGCAATATTGCCCACTTTTCCACTTTATCTTGGCAGCTTTGATGTGTTCAGTTCTATGATCCCTAAAAGGATATGAGTCCAAGATCCTGCTAAGTTACAATCCAAGGATAGGAGAACCTAGACAAGAGTCTCATCACCTGGGTGATCAGTGCAGAGATATATCACAAAGCCCCAGTAGACAGAGCCTAGACAAGTGTTACATCCCCTAGGTGACAGGCAAACCACAACCGCAACTAATTTTCATCCCCACTTCAGTCTTTGAGGTTAGACAGACCTGGATTCAAATCCAAGCTCCACCCCTCGCTGTGTGACCTTGCTCATGCTGCTAAACTCTCTGAGACTTGACTCTTCATTTGTGAAATGAGGATGAAGCCCCTTCTCTCAGGGACTGTGCCAAGGATGAGATGAGTCATGCATTGGTCAGGACAGGTGATGCAGTGTGACAAAAAAGTCCCCAAACCTCAGTGGCTTCAACAGCAAAGTTGAATTCTTTTCTTTTCTTTTCTTTTTTTTTCAGGGCATGGGGTGCAGTGGATGGAGTGTCACTCTGTGGCCCAAGCTGGAGTGCAGTGGTGCAATCTCAGCTCACTGCAACCTCTGCCTCCTGAGTTCAAGAGATTCTCCTGCCTCAGCCTCCTGAGTAGCTTGGACTACAGGCGCCTGCCACCACTCCTGGCTAATTTTTTGTATTTTTAGTAGAGACTGGATTTCACCGTATTTGTCAGGATGGTGTTGATTACCTGACTTCATGATCTGCCTGCCTCAGTCTCCCAAAGTGCTGGGATTACAGGCGTGAGCTACCGCACACAGCCTTGACTTCTCAATTGATTTCACATCCATCACGGGTAAACAAGAGGCCTCTAGTGGTCGTAGTCATTCAGAGACTCAAAAAGATAGACCCTTATCCCAGAAGATGCTCCCACAGTTCCAGAAACAGAACAAAGAAAACACAATCAGCCATGAGCCACTTCTTAAATCCCCTGCCCGGAAGGGATACACATTTCTTCTGTCACACCTGTTGCCCAAAATGTCTCAGGTGGCCGGGCACAGTGGCTCACATCTGTAATCTCAGCATTTTGGATGGCAGAGGTGGGCAGATCACCTGAGGTCAGGAGTTCAAGGCCAGTCTGACCAACATGGATAAACCCTATCTCTATTAATAATACGAAAATTTTCCAGTCGTGGTGGCAAGTGCCTGTTAGCCCCAGCTACTCTGGAAGCTGAGGCAGAAGAATCACTTGAACCCGGGAGGTGGAGATTGCGATGAGCCGAGACCAGGCCACTGCACCCCAGCCTGAGTGACAGAGTAAGACTTCATCTAAAAAAAAAAAAAAAAGTCTCAGGCTATGTCTGAACTAGGAGGGTAGAAAAAATAGTCATTTTTGTTGCCACAAACCATTGAAACAAAGATGCAGATTGTTGATGTAAAATTACAGTTAGTTCTTTCCCACTCCTTTTCAGCTTCTCTTCGTTGCTATGAGCCAGCATCTCCAGTGTCAGTTTTCAGTCTGTTGCCTCCCAGCTCCTAGTGCACCTTTCAATACGTGCACTGTGATAAACTGGGAAATACTGTTCAATATACCCTCTGGAAGTGAACATTCTGCAGGCATCTAGGTAGAGGATGGAGAGACTGCAGGGGGCACGAGCTCTCTGCCAGGGCCTTGATCATGTTCAAGCCCCAACCACAGACCTAGGCCTGGTCCCTCAGCCACCTTGTAGCCTTGGATTGCAGCATCTTGACATGGAAACCAAAACGTAGCAGGGCCCATGTGGTCTGAAAGTTCCTGAAAAGTTTCCCAGAACCCCTCTTGTACCCCTTGTACAACCTGAACACAGTGACCTGTATTCTAGAGGGTCCGCACAGAGCTGCCATTCCTTCTGCCAGACCCTGCGGGACTCAAGCATTCTGGAGACTTCCTGCCCTACAAAGGCAGCCAGACTACCGCCATGCATCCCTGCACCAACGGCTTACGGCCAGCTCCCTCACCTGCACTCCAGTGGCTCATGGCCAGCTCCCTCACCTGCCCCAACAGCTCACGGCCTGCTCCCTCCCCTGCACACCAGCGGCTCATGGCCGTCTCCCTCCCCTGCATTCCAGTGGCTCACATCCGGCTCCCTCACCTGCACTCCAGTGGGTGGCCTAGTGCTTGTGCAAAAGCTGCTGACGAACTCCAGACTGCCCAAATCCGCAAATGTCTCTTATGCGGTGGCTGAACCACATTTTATGACATCCGAACACCTTTCAAATCTGTGCTTCCTTGAGTACCTCCCTCTGCACTAGGGCACCAGGCAGAATTGCTTTATGTCTTACAGTGACTCTTTTATCATAGTTGCAATCCTTTATACTACACTTCCCCGTTAGACCCACTATGTGGTTTCTATCTCTTGATGGGACCCAGGCTGCTACACAACTTAACCTATGCACATTGCACTTCATTAGTTCTTCACCATTGGCCCAAGATCATGCTCCACCACCCCTCTCTGCCCCCTGGCTTTCTTTCCTTAAATGAAACCCCTAAACGCCCTCTTTGGGCCCAAAGCTTACCTGCTCTTCCTTCCCTATATTCTTGGCCAGACATAAAAATCTGATGCTCCAGCTGATGCAGAAATGGGGAGAAGGCAGGGGAATCATTTCTCTTCCCTTAGGTAAGTACTGAGGGTTATGTCATTCCATTGTGTGAGGAATAAAAAAATGAGGCATAGAGAGCTGCCATGATTTGCCTGGACCAAGGAAGTTGTCCTGGCAGAAGTGGAACAAAAGTTTAGGTGTCCCAAATGTCAGTCCAGCTCCTATGCCTTCAGAACGTGCCATGGAGGGAGACACTGTGGGACCCCACTCATGTTGAGCACTCAGGGGTACCCAGGTGCTGAGAGTGGGGACGTGACAGGCTGTGTTGACTCTGTCCAGTCCTCCTACACCAAATAAGGATGGAAACCCTCACATAATAGAAGTGAAGAGAGGGAACGAAGCCAGGAACTATTAAGAGGCTGATGCCTGGAAGGCCTGGGCAGAAGGACAGGGAGCAGAACAGAGGCCGTAGATGGGGACAAGGGGAAGGAAGTGGCCTCAGTGGCCAAATGGCACCTTCCATCTAGTATTTGTGAACTACAATCATTCTGCCCTATGGTTCAACGAGTCCTGGAGAAAATGTGTTTTCTGCAGTCTGGGGAGGTGAGAATAAAACAATTCAGCCTTAAGAAGTTGAAAGCCCAGGAAATCATAGCACGTGGAGATGGGATTCATACTTAAACTTCCTGCCCTTGACTTCTGGTTTGGCCACGTGACTCACTTTTGCCAATGGATGTGGTAAAGTGATAGTCTGCCCATTCTCAGCCTGTGTAGTAAGATAAGAGACCTTCACATTTCCCTTTGTTCTTTGCACTCCTGCCATTGTTATGAGAAGAAGGCACCCTGGCAGGCCCCAAACCCAGGAGGATCAGAGACACTTGGAGTAGATCCAGCTCAGCCACCACAGTTTGAGCTGAAACCTCCCAAGCAACCCATGCTCAGGAGTGAGAAATGGTGGCCTATGGTCGCAGGCCTCTGAGGTGTGGGGTTACTTGTTACCAAGCAAGAGTTAACTGATAGAGATTTCTACCTCACATCCCTACGAATCAAAGAACAAAGGAAATAAAACAGAATGTGAGAAACAGATTTCCAATTTTTAGAAGAAAACAGAGGACAGATTTTATGACACTAAGCAAAGAAAAACTTTTTTTAATATGACACAAAACACAGACACCATAAAAGAAATTACTGATAAATTCAATCTTATTAAATGTAGAAGTTTTGATCTGACAAAAAAAGGCAATGAATAAAGTTAAAAGACAAAGACAGTGCATGATATGGTTTGGCTGTGTGTCCCCACCCAAATCTCATCTAGAATTGTCCTCCCATAATTCTCCTGTGTCATGGGAGGGACCTGGTGGGAGATAATTGAAATCATGTGGGCGGTTCCCCCATACTGTTCTCCTGGTAGTGAATAAGTCTCACGAAATCTGACGGTTTTATCAGGGGGTTCCACTTCTGCATCGTCCTCATTTTTCTCTGGCCACTGCCATGTAAGAAGTGCCTTTCACCTCCCTTTATGATTCTGAGGCCTCTTCAGTCATGTGGAACTGCAAGTCCAGTTAAACTTCTTTTTCTTCCCAGTCTGTGGTATGTCTTTATCGGCAGTGTGAAAATGGACTAATACAGTGCACCACTAGGGAAAACATATTTGTAAGGTATTTGGCCAAAAAATCATTGATGTCCAGATCATTAAAATCAAAATTGGCCAGAAGTGGTGGCTCATGCCTGTAATCCCAGCACTTTGGGAAGCTGAGATGGGTGGATCACCTGAGGTCGGGAGTTCGAGACCAGTCTGACCAACATGGAGAAACCCTGTCTCTACTAAAAATACAAAATTAGCCGGACGTCGTGGCACTTACCTGTAATCCCATCTACTCAGGAGGCTTAGGCAGGAGAATCGCTTGAACCCAGGAGGCAGAAGTTGTGGTGAGCTGCTATCATGCCATTGCACTCCCACGTAGTCATCAAGTGCAAAACTCCATCTAAAAAAAAAAAAAAAAAAAAAACACTTACAAGTCAGCAAGTAGAAACCAAAGACCCAACAGACATATGGGCCAGGAGCTATTCACAGAGGAGGAGACCCGAAGGGCTGGGAAACACAAGGCATGCATTCAGCTGCACAGCAATGTCTAGGAACAATATCAGAAAGTGTGATAACAAATATTGATGAAGATGAATGAAGATGGATGTGGGCACTGCTGGCGAGGGGCATAGTGAGGTCTCCAGCCCCAAGGTCATCTGGCTGTGCTTCCTAGGAAGGAAGGGCTGACAACAGACCTGTCCCAAGACCCCAAGCCTCACCAGGCTATGAGCAGGCCTTGGACCAGAACATCAGCATCACCTTGGGGTGGGGGTTGAAGGGGGCGTTGTGCATCCTCTGCTCACCAGAAATGCAGGATTCTAGATTCATCTGGAAGATATTGTTCAAGGAAAAAGCAACTTTCAGGAGAGTATGTACAGACTGATATTTGTATAAAATTGCAAAAAACAGACCAAAGAGCACTATCCATTCTTCATGGACAGGCACACTAGGTATTAATCATGGATGGGAAGACACATATTGACTTCAGAATGGTGGGGAGGGAGGAGGTAGCTGGACTGGAAAAGGGATATATAACTCGAGTGTCAGCGTGAACATTATGGCTGAATCCGTAGTTTTCTTCCCTTAAACTCCAGAGCAAATGCATCCAAAAGCTACCACGTTTGAATTTTAACTGGGAGGTACATGAAAGTTTGATGTCATTATCCCCTACGTAGTCCTGTGTGTTTGTAATATTGGGCCATATTTTTTAAACACTTGACACAGCATGAAAGGAAGCTTGCCTACATGGTAACAATGGTTATCTTTAGGTAGCAGAATTCAAGACTGCTTCTTTTTCTTTTTTTTCCTGTTTGTATATTATCTCTATTTCCCTGTGTGAGGATTTAAGACTGTTGTGTTGAAAAGGCTAGTATCCTAACTCCATGCATCATAAGCACACACCGTGCCCTGGCTGGCAGGACGGGGAGGAGGGAGCATGTCTGTTCACCTGGCCAGCCCTGGGAAACTCTGCAGAGAAAGACACAGGCACTTCCCCTCTGCAGCCAAAGAGTTAAGAAGGCTTGATGTGAAATGAATCATTCCAGAGGAGCTAAATCCCGGCCTTATCTAATTCTGTTTCCTGAGGCTGACTAATTTAAACTCAAAAATAAAATAAACATCATCTTTAAATAGGGATTAAATACTCAGCGGGGTCCCTAGTTGAACAAACTGACATACATTTTATGGTGTGGATTCAGGGGGCCCGGGGTGGGGCGAGGGGTGTCTGTGGGGATGCTCTCTGAGCTAAGATGAGAAAATCAACAGTGCTCCTGGATTCCGGAGTGCATTCACCTTTAGCTTCTTTTCTGGATACCCGCAGAAAACCAAAGAGCCACGCTGTGGCAGGATCTTCACACAGGAAGTGGGCTTGTGCCATGTGTCCCTGAGGGAGACGGGATTAGTGGAGGGAGTAGGTGAAGAGTTTGGAGGAAATCCCTGATGTTCTTAGAAAACAGTAGGAAAGAGATTCACATGCCTGGGCATTGTTCGCAAATAGGAGACAAGAGCATGAACTAAAAACAGAGACTCCCGGCTCCCTCCATGTTCCCTGAGTTCAGAAGGGAACCCAGGGAGGTGAGGCAAGGAAAACATTGAGGGGCTGACATGTGCCTGGAGGGACCCACGAACCTGAGTCAGGCATGAGAGTGGGCAGCTGGTGGATTCTTCCAGGCCTGCATCACAAAGCCATGCGGACGTCCCAAGAACAAGCCATGTCTGCAGAGGCCTCTACTGCATCCCTGCCTCGTGGGCACAATGTCACGGAACAGAATTACATCATGTGGGAGACCATGGGCCGTGTGGTTGTCATAATGGAGCTGGACCCAGAAGGTCCCAGACCCAGGTACAGCTATGTCTCTGCTGTATAGTCAATGTTTTTGTGCCCCTAAAATCCGTGTGTTGAAACCTAACCCCTGATAGGTTAGGTTTGAATTAGGAGGAGGCAAAGACTTTACGAAGTGATTTCATCATGAAAGCAAAGACCCCATGAATGGGATAAGTGGCCTTGTAAATGGGAGCCAAGGGAGCTTGTTCTCCCCTTCCACCATGTGAGGACACAGCTAGGAGTTGCCTTCTATAAGGAACAGGCCCTCAACAGACACTACCTTGACCTTCCACTTGCCAGCATCCAGACCTATAAGACATAAATTTCTGTTGCTTATAAGCCCCCTAGGCTAAGGTATTTTGTTACGGTAGCCCAAATGGAATAAGACAGCCTCTGACCATCTTGAGCAACTCACTTATCTGCTGAACTCTCCACAGATTTAACTGTGATGAAATCCCTTCAACAGATGTATATTGAACACCTACTGTGTATAAGGACACACTGTGTTATTGGATAGGGTATAAAGCAAGTCACAGTTCCCCAGAGGTAAGCCCTGCAATAGCTGAAGAGAAAACCCAAGTTGCTGTGGCCAATGGGGGAAGGGGTGGGTGTCAGAGAAGAAGAGAACATGCTAGAGTCCATGTCTGCAGCAATATTGGAACGTCTAATGGATGGTTACCAAAGTGGTGACTTCTCATCTTCTTACAAAAACTCATAGTTGTCCCTGTGTAAAGTCTTCCCAGAAGTGCAGGGCAGTTGAAAATATGCAGATCAGAAAAGAGAAGAGGACAGACAGAACACATTGTTGGCATCAGCAGCCACGGACTTCTTGCAGAAAGGAAAGAATTTCTCCTGGATCCCTGGGTAGCAGATAAACGTACTGAAATACATTTGTTGGCTATTTGATACACGGACTTTGAACATTTGCAGACCGAGAGGCTGAGAGTCTTCTCCAACCAGATGGTGTGGGGCGTGGAAGTACAGAAAGGGATCAAATGAGGAGGAAAACAGATCAATGAGAAGGGAGCTCTCAGCATGACCAACACAGAGACCTGGGTCTCTGCTACCAACAATACAAGCTAATGTATAATGATTGCAGGTCTGCAAACAGCAGGCTTTCCATATCACATGTGACAAGCTCTGATGACAAACCTGTGTGACAGGTATTGTTGTCAGAGGCAGAGAGTTACTAAATAATCACACGCAACTGGTGGAATGCCGGAGAGTTTCGTTTTAATTGTTCATCTTCCTGTTTGCTTTCTATTTGTCCCATCTGTAGTTTCTTCTCCTTATCTTCTTTCTCTGACTTCTTTTGAATTTGTTGAGTATTTTTATTTCATTTAATCTTCTTTTTTGGCCTTTTACATCTAACTATTTTTACTTCATTTGGTTTTGAGTTTGAATCATTGCTCTATGGTTTATGGTATATCATATGGTTTGGATCTGTGTCCCTACCCAAATCTCATGTGGAAATGTAATCCCCAATGCCAAACGTGGGGCCTGGAGGAATGTGATTGGATCATGGAGCCAGTTTCTCATGGTTTAACACCATCCCCGCTTGGTACCACACAGCGAGTGAGTTCTCACAAGATCTGCTTGTTTAATAGTGTGTGGCAACTCCCCCTCTCTCTCTTCCTCCTGCTCCAGTCACATAAGATGCGCCTGCTTCCCCTTTGCCTTCTGTCATGATTGTAAGCTCCCTGAGGCCTCCCCAGAAGCCGAGCAGATGACAGAATCACGTTTCCTGTGCAGCCTGCAGAAATGTGAGCCAATTAAACCTCTTTTCATCATAAATTCCCCAGTCTCAGACTTTTTTTTTTTTTGAGATGTAGTCTCACTCTGTCTCCCAGGCTGCAGTGCAGTGGTGTGATCTCGACTCACTGCAACCTCCGCCTCCCTGGTTCAAGTGATTCTGCTGCCTCAGCCTCCCAAGTAGCTTAGCTGGGACTACAGGTATATGCCACCAAGCCCACCTAATTTTTTTTTGTATTTTTAGTAGAGACAGGGTTTCACCATATTGGCCAGGATGGTCTCAATCTCTTGAACTCATAATATACCCGCCTCAGCCTCCCAAAGTGCTGGGATTACAGGCGTAAGCCACCATGCCCAGCCCCAGTCTCAGACATTTCTTTTTTTTTAATTTATTTATTATTATTTTTAAATTATTATTATTATACTTTAAGTTTTAGGGTACATGTGCACAACGTGCAAGTTTGTTACATATGAATATATGTGTCATGTTGGTGTGCTGCACCCATTAACTCGTCATTTAGTATTAGGTATGTCTCCTAATACTATCACTACCCCCTCCCCCCAACCCACAACAGTCTCTGGTGTGTGATGTCCCCTTTCCTGTGTCCATGTGTTCTCATTGTTCAATTCCCACCCATGAGTGAGAACAGGAGGAGTTTCGTTTTTTGTCCTTGCGGTAGTTTGCTGAGAATGATGGTTTCCAGCTTCATCCATGTCCCTACAAAGGACATGAACTCATCATTTTTTATGGCTGCGTACTATTCCATAGTGTATATGTGCCACATTTTCTGAATCCAGTCTATCATTGTTGGACAGTTGTGTTGACTCCAAGTCTTTGCTATTGTGAATAGTGCCACAATAAACATACGTGTGCATGTGTCTTTATAGCAGCATGATTTATAATTCTTTGGGTATATACCCAGTAATGGGATGGCTGGGTCAAATGATATTTCTAGAAGAATCGCCACAGTGACTTCCACAATGGTTGGAAGGAAGTGAGGAGCGCCTCTGCCCGGCTGCCCCGTCTGGGAGGTGAGGAGTGCCTCTGCCTGGCTGCCACCACGTCTGGGAGGAAGTGAGGAGCGTCTCTGCTCAGCTGCCCATCGTCTGGGATATGAGGAGCGCCTCTGCCCGGCTGCCCCGTCTGGGAAGCAAGGAACGCCTCTGCCCGGCTGCCCCGTCTGGGAGGTGAGAAGTGCCTCTGCCCGGCTGCCACCCCATCTGGGAGGAAGTGAGGAGCACCTCTGCCCTGCCGCCCCGTCTGGGAGGTGAGGAGCGCCTCTGCCCGGCCGCCACCCCGTCTGGGAGGAAGTGAGGAGCGCCTCTGCCCGGCTACCCCATCTGGGAAGGGAGGAGCACCTCTGCCCGGCTGCCACCCCATATGGGAAGTGAGGAGCACCTCTGCCTGGCCACCCTGTCTGGGAGGTGAGGAGTGCCTCTGCCCGGCCGCTCCATCTGGGAGGTGAGGAGTGCCTCTGCCCGGCCGCCACCCCGTCTGGGAGGAAGTGAGGTGCACCTCTGCCCGGCTGCCCCGTCTGGGAGATGAGGAGTGCCTCTGCCCGGCCGCCCCATCTGGGAGGTGAGGAGCACCTCTGTCTGGCTGCCACCCCGTCTGGGAGGAAGTGAGGAGGGCCTCTGCCCGGCTGCCCCATCTGGGAAGGGAGGAGCGCCTCTGCCCGGCCGCCACCCCATATGGGAAGTGAGGAGCGCCTCTGCCTGGCCACCCTGTCTGGGAGGTGAGGAGCACCTCTGCCCAGCCACCCCGTCTGGGAGGTGAGGAGTGCCTCTGCCCGGCCGCCACCTCGTCTGGGAGGAAGTGAGGAGCACCTCTGCCCGGCTGCCCCGTCTGGGAGATGAGGAGAACCTCTGCCCGGCCGCCCCATCTGGGAGGTGAGGAGTGCCTCTGCCTGGCCGCCACCCCATCTGGGAGGAAGTGAGGAGCACTCTGCCTGGCTGCCCCATCTGGGAAGTGAGGAGCGCCTCTGCCCGGCCACCCCATCTGGGAAGTGAAGAGTGCCTCTGCCTGGCCGCCCCGTCTGGGAGGTGAGGAGCGCCTCTGCCTGGCCGCCCAGTGTGGGAAGTGAGGAGCACCTCTGCCTGGCCGTCCCGTCTGGGAGGTGAGGAGCGCCTCTGCCTGGCTGCCACCCCGGCTGGGAGGAAGTGAGGAGCGTCTCTGCCCGGCCGCCCCGTCTGGGAAGTGAGGAGCACCTCTGCCCGGCCGCCCTGTCTGGGAGGTGAGGAGCACCTCTTTCCGGCCGCCCTGTCTGGGAGGTGTACCCAACAGCTCCGAAGAGACAGCGACCATCGGGAGTGGGCCATGAGGACGATGACGGTTTTGTTGAAAAGAAGGGGGGGAAGTGTGGGGAAAGGAAGGAGAGATCAAATTGTTGCTGTCTGTGTAGAAAGAGGTGGGCATAGGAGACTCCATTTTGTTCTGACTAGGAGAAGTTCTTCTGCCTTGGGATGCTGTTGATCTATGGCCTTGCCCCCAGCCCCGTGCTCTCTGAAACATGTGCTGTGTCAACTCAGGTTTAAATGGATTAAGGGTGGTGCAAGATGTGCTTTGTTAAACAGATGCTTGAAGGCAGCATGCTCTTTAAGAGTCATCACCACTCCCTAATCTCAAGTACCCAGGGACACAAACACTGCAGAAGGCCGCAGGGTCCTCTGCCTAGGAAAACCAGAGACCTTTGTTCATGTGTTTATCTCCTGACCTTCTCTCCACTATTATCCTATGACCCTGCCATATCCCCCTCTCGGAGAAACACCCAAGAATGATCAATAAATACTAAAAAAAAAAAAAAAATGCTTTTTAATGTTGTATTTTGGCTCACACATTTGCCATCTCTGGTGCTCTACATTCTTTTGTGTACATCTGGACTTCCATCTGGTTTCACTTTCCCTCTGCCTGAAGGATTTCCTTTAATATTCCTTGTCGTGAGGACTTGCTGGTAATGTATTCCTCAAGTTTTCAATGTCTGAAAGTCTTTATTGCACTATCATCTTTGAAAGATATTTTTACTGGGTGTAGAATTCTAGACTGAAAATCGTTTCATCCTTAAGTATTTTATAGAAGTCACTCTTACTATCCTCTTGTTTGCATTGTTTCTTTCTTTTTTTTTTTTTTTGAGACAGGGTCTTGCTCTGTCACCCAGGCTGCAGCACAGTGGCATGAATTCAGCTCACTGAAACCTTTACTTCCTGGGTTCAAGAAATCCTCTCGCCCCAGCCTCCCAAGTAGCTGGGACTACAGGCATGTGCCACCACAGCCAGCTAATTTTTGCATTTTATGTAGAGGCCAGGTTTTGCCATATTGCCCAGGCTGGTCTAGAACTCCTGGGCTCAAGTGAACCTCCTGCCTTAGCCTCCCAAAGTGCTGGGATAACAGGCATGTGCCATCACATCCGGCCTTGCGTTGTTTCTAACCAGATGTCTGCCATCTTTTTTTTGAGACAGAATCTTGCTCTGTTGCCCAGGCTGGAGTGCAATGGCACCATCTCAGCTCACTGCAACCTCCGCCTCCCGGGGTGAAGCGATTCTCCCTGCCTCATCCTCCTGAGTAGCTGGGGTTACAGATGCGTGTCACCATGCCCTGCTAATTTTTGTGTTTTTAGTAGAGACGGGGTTTTGCCATGTTGCCCATGCTGGTCTTGAACTCCTGGGCTCAACTGATCATCCTGCCTCAGCCTCCCAAAGTGCTGGGATTACAGGTGTGAGCCACCACGCTCAGCCCATTTTCATCTTTGTTCCTCTCTGTATAATGTCCTTTTCCCTTTGGTAACTTTTCAGATTTTCTCTTTGTCACTGGTTTGGGGCAATTGGATTATGATGTGCTTCAGTGTGTCATCCTTATGTCTCTTGTGCTAAGGGTTCCTTGGTTCTTAGATCTCTGGGATTACAGTTTTTCTCAAATTTAAATTTTTTCAGCCACAGTTTTTTGAAATATTTTTTCTTCTACTCCTCCCCACCTTCTTCAGGAACCCCAATTACACTTATATTAGTCCTGTTGGTGCTGATTTTCTGTTCAATTTTTTCCATTATTTTCTCCATGTCCCATTTTTGATAGTTTCTACTGCTACATCTTCCAGTTGACTAATCCTCTTTTGTATAACATCTATTCTATTTTAAATGCCATTTATTATATTTTTCATCTCAGACATTGTATTTTTCATCTCTAAAAGTTCAAGCTGGGTTTTCCATGTCTCTACTTCCATGTTCTAGCTTCCCTTTACTTTCTTCTTGTGGAATCTTATCATTACAATAACTGTTTTAATATCATTGCTTACTAATTCCATCTTATTTGCCATTTCTGCATCTGTTGATCAAGTTTTCTTCTCATTGTTGAGACATTTCCTTTTTATTCACAGCCTGGTAATTTTCAGCTGGATGGCAGACAACATGAAATATATCTTATTGTGTGTTGGATATTGTTGGGTTAGTATAATATTATTGAGCTATGTTCTAGGATGCAGTTAAATTATCTGGAAAGATTTTGGTTCTTTGAGGGTTTTCTTTGAGGTCTTGTTAATCTTAGCAGCCTCGGCCTAGATCTAATCTTCCGCAATGCTGAGGCAATTCTTTTCTGAGTGTTCCATCCAATCATCTGGAAAGTATAAGATTTGTCCACTGTTGCTGGTGGGAACACCAAATATGCCTGGTTCTGTGGGAGGTTCAAGCATTGTTCTTTCTGTTTCCTTCAGGTATTTTTTCCCCCAGACTTGTAGTTTACACACGTACATGTGCTGATCAGTATTTAACTGAAGACTGGAGAGTTTTTGTTTTGTGACTTTGTCCTTTTCATGCCCTGAATACTCTGCCCTGCAGAGTTTATCTGAGCTTCTTTGGTCTCCCCGGACTCCAGCTTCATCTACTCAACTCAGGACAATCACCAGGCTCAGCCTGGGTTCTCCATCCCTGAGCTGTGGCCTAGAAATGGTCTCCACTCCCTGATTCCTTTCTGTTCACTGCACCTGGGCAGCCCAGAGTCACGAGAAACTCTAGGCCATGTGGCAGAATGACCACTACCCCACTTCACCACACTGTACTCTCTCCATCCAGTGCTAGCTGCAGCCACGCTGTCTCACAGTCCAGAATGCTAGCCAGAGACCAAGCTTTCTGCAGTGCCTTGGCTGGGGCCCACAGATAAGGATGGCCAAGCAGTGATCCCAGAAACCAGCAGATGCCATCAATCAGTTTTACATCCGACAGGCACTGAGAATCTCTGGACACCAGAAGTGTCCTCTGTTGCCAGAGCTGAACTCTCAAGTGAAGACTACAGAAGGCTCTGAAATGTGGGCAGGCTCCCATCATTGTCTATCAGTGGCCACAAGGACAAACACTCTTTCCATGGCTGGTGAGATGTCCAGCACACTTGGGATGCTGGAAAGCCCCTTTTCAACTTTATGCCTCAGCTGGTCTCTCCATTTACCTCAGGCCAGGCAGTGCACATTATGGGGGACACCACTGGGTGTTGGGATGAGAATGGCACTTGGCATATGAGCTAGGATTGAGAGCCCACTGCTCTCTTCCCCTGCCAGGCAGTGGCCTGTTACCATCTCTGGCTTCTGTCCCCTTACCAGCCTCCTCTGCTACAATTGCATTTCTGGCAGGCAGTGGATCAGGAAAGCACTGGCAGTTGAGAAACATGTGGAGAACCACTACTGGCCAAGCATTCCAAACCTGAGAGCAGAACAGGAGTACAGCAGTGCTGAGGTGAACTTGACAGAGAACTTTGAGACCATGAAGGCAGCCAACACTTCCAACTTACCACAATCTGCCTCTCCCATAGATTTATTGTAGACCAACTCAACCATCTCCATGTCAACAAGAAATGGTCCTCACTCTAAGCCATCACCCTTGGATTTAGGTCATGGGACTGTCCTGTCTTTAGTATGGAAATGAAAAGCTTTAATTTCCACAAAAATGTAAGGTTTTGGGCTACAGCCTTATTAAAACAAAGAAATGTGAACATAGTGGTCTACAGATGGAATATCTGGGGCTCTAAACAAACTGCTACTTGAAAGTATAATCACTGTCTTTTTGTCTGTTTCTTTAGCGTGGTAGGAAAATATCAGAAATTTCTTTGGTCATAGGGAATATAAACCATAGTTTGAACAAAAGCAGCAATAAAGCTACAAACTATTTTATGGTGTATTTGCTTAAGTATAAGATAGGTGATTGGGGCTTTATCATGTAATGTTAGTTTGCTTAGTTTTCATTAAGTTTGTTAAACTTGAACTGTGAATAAATATATGGCTGATTCATATTGTAATTAAACTGCACATTGACATAAACTGTGCATTAAAAGTTGCTGCACATTGTCATCCAAAATAATACTTAGGTAAAACCAAAAATACTATAAACCAATGTCAAGGAACCTACCCTAAAATAAAAATACAGTTAACATGGAATTGCAAAACCAGAATGGGAGAAATATTTACCCAGAAAATCTTGTTTGGAACATTGATATAACACTAGAAAAGAATTTTTGTAAATAACTACAATGTTCAACTGTGACTGTGCATCTGTGAAGACCAGGCATTTTGAATCATTTCCCTGTAGTGTGTGGCAGTACAGTCTTACAGAAATACACTGCAATAATTAATGAAATTCTCTAATGGGAAGATTTAAGTGAATAAGTATTTACATTATAAATATTTGTAATATTGCTGCTATTATTTCACAAAATAAAAAAGCTGTATTACAGCCTTTAAAAGCAAATAATAGCCTTACATTTCTAAATAAAGAAAAAAGATAAATTTTATGAAATATGGTTAAAAGTAATTGATAAATAAAAATTGGGGCACAAATTATATTATAGTTTGGACAGAGGTTTAAAATAGTGGACGAAAATTTTAATGAGCCCTTTTTGCCTGCACTAAACTTAATCTTTTGGGGGAACATTATAATATATATAGGGTTCCTACTGGCTATCTAATTTACTTTTCACACAATGTATAAATCCTAGCCTATTGGTCTTAATATTTGAACCTAAAATAACACACAAACATACAAGAGAACAAAATAAGGAAGAAATGTATGGAGACAGTGACATTATCAAGGTGGTGGAATAGGGGGTCCTTACTTTTGTATTCCCTTGCAGCAATAAAAACTAGTCAGCCATCCATCAACCAATGTAACTTTATGAGAGATCCAAGCACAGTGGCTCATAACAGTTATCTCCTCCATTTAAGAGCCTGAGGCAGGAGGACTGTCAGGCCAGGAGTTCAAGAACAGCCAGGGCAATATAGTGAGCTTTGGGATACAGGGCCTTATGAAACCTTGCTAAAACCCAAGATCGAAAATGGTCATTTTGAGAAGGCAGGCCCTTTGGGTAATAAGGGGTCATGTTATCCAAAGCAATCTGTAAGTTAACTCAAATCCCCATCAAAATCCCTGTCCCAATTTTTATAGTAATAGAAAATGTAAGCCTACAATGTAGGCTGAATCGCCAAACCAATCATGAGGAATAAGAAAAAAGCTGGGGACATCATACTCGTGACTCACACAAAACAGTTCAAAAGTCACTGTTTGTAGATAAACTGGGGAAACCCTGCTAGGTACTCAGTGGAAGCCACACTCAACCACACATCTGCTATTAGTCCCAGCATATAGCAGAACCTACCCTAGTGCCTGCTCCACAGAACAAAGCCCTGAAAACAATCCAGGCTGCCGAAAATCATGACAGAACTCACAACCATACGTGCTCCTGGCAACAAGCCCACTAAAGGTAAAACTCACTCCAGATTCGGCAGCGACCTTGTGATGCAGCTAGAAGCCTTTTTACTGCAAACCCAGTAAAGATCTCATCAGCCTTGAGACCCAAAAGATGAAGATCTTTACCTACTAAAACCAGTTTATAAAAATGAAAAGAGGTGGCTGGGCACTGTGGCCCAAACCTGTAATCCCAGCATTTTGGGAGGCCGAGGTCAGCTGTTCAAGACCAGCCTGGACAAGATAGTGAAACACTGTCCCTACTAAAAATACAAAAATTAGCCGGGTATGGTTGTTGGCGCCTTTAATCCCAGCTACTCGGGATGCTGAGGCAGAGAATTGCTTGAACCCAGGAGGTGAAGGTTGCAGTGAGCCAAGATCGTGCCACAGCACTCCAGTCTGGGTGACAAAGCGAGACTCCATCTCAAAAACAAAACAACAACAACAACAAAAAAAAATGAAAAGAGGTGTTTGCTCCTTCAAATGCACAAACACCAATGCAAGTCTATATTATGCCCATTCTAACGGTTCTATTTTAACATAGAACTGGAAGTCCTACATAGAATAATTAAGTCCTACGTCAAAAACTTAAGCAAGAGAAGCTAAAAGATCCAAATTGAAAATAAGAAATAAAGTCACTGTTTGTAGATGACATAATATTATATATAAAAAACATAAATAATACATTTAGTGCATTTAATTCATCTATATATAAATAGTGCATCTAATAAATGCACTCAGTAAAGAAGCAGAATATACAATTAACATACAAATATCAGTTTTGTTTCTGTATGCTAGCAACAAACCAATAAAAAAGAAAAATATCTCATTTACAATAGCAACAAACTAATAGATTTCTTAGCAATAAATTCAACCAATGTGGTGAAAGATCTTTACAATAAAAAATAAAATGTATTGATGAAAAAATTTTAAAAAATACAAATAAATGTAAATATATTATATGTTTATGGATTAGAAGAATATTGTCTAAAAGCCATATTATCCAAAGCAATCTGTATATTAATCCAACTTCCTATCAAAATTCCTGTGCCACTTTTTACAGTAATAGAAAATAAATTCTGCAATGTATATAAAACTATAAGAAATATTGAAAGGCCAAAGCAATCATGAGGAATAAAACGAAATCTGGGGACATTATACTTTATTATTTAAAACTACATTTCAAGACTACAGTAAACATAATAGAATGGTATGTTTTTAGGAACTCACACAAAAACCAATGGAACAGAATGCAGAGCCCAGAAATAAATCTATGCATCTAAAGTTAATCTTTGATAAGGGCACTATGAATACACAATACAAAAAATGTAGCCTTTTCAATACTTAGTGCTGGGAAAACTGGATACTCACAAGCACAATAATAAAACTTGATCATATTTCTTATGCCAGACACAAAAATTGACAAGACAAATTTAATACATAAATTCTTAAAAGAAAATATTTAAAAAAGCATATGAAAAGCCTCCATGATACTGGCCTTGGCAATTTTTTTAAATATAATATCAAAAGTATAGCAATAAAACCAGACATAAAGTTGTAGTGTATTAAACTATTGTGCACAGCAAAAATTAAGAAAACATTTAAGATGGGATAAAATATTTGCAAATCATATATGATAAAAGGATAGTATTCAAAATATAGCAGAAACTCATACAAATCAGAAGCTAAACAATAATAATTATAATACCCAACTAAAAATAGGCAAAAGACTAAACATTATTTTTTAATATTATTATACTTTAACTTTTAGGGTACATGTGAACAATGTGCAAGTTTGTTACATATGTATACATGTGCCATGTTGTTGTGCTGCACCCATTAACTCGTCATTTAGCATTAGGTATATCTCCTAATGCTATCCCTCCCCCCGCCCCCACCCCAAAACAGTCCCCGGTGTGTGATGTTCCCCTTCCTGTGTCTATGTGTTCTCATTGTTCAATTCCCATCTATGAGTGAGAACATGTGGTGTTTGGTTTTTTGTCCTTGAGATAGTTTGCTGAGAATGATGGTTTCCAGCTTCATCCATGTCCCTACAAAGGACATGAACTCATGGTTTTTCATGGCTGCATAGTACTCCATGGGGTATATGTGCCACATTTTCTTAATCCAGTCTATCGTTGTTGGACATTTGGGTTGGTTCCAAGTCTTTGCTATTGTGAATAGAGCTGCAGTAAACATATGTGTGCATCTGTCTTTATAGCAGCATGATTTAGAATCCTTTGAGTATATACCCAGTAATGGGATGGCTGAGTCATATGGTATTTCTAGTTCTAGATCCCTGAGGAAATGCCACACCGACTTCCACAATAGTTGAACTAGTTTACAGTCCCACCAACAGTGTAAAAGTGTTCCTATTTCTCCACATCCTCTCCAGTACCTGTTGTTTCCAGACTTTTTAATGATCGCCATTTTAACTGGTGTGAGATGGTATCTCATTGTGGTTTTGATTTACATTTCTCTGATGGCCAATGATGATGACCATTTTTTCATCTGTTTTTTGGCTGTATAAATGTCTTCTTTTGAGAAGTGTCTGTTCATATCCTTTGCCCACTTTTTGATGGGGTTGTTCGCTTTTTTGTTGTAAATCTGTTTGAGTTCATTGTAGAATGTGGATATTAGCCCTTTGTCAGATGTGTAGATTGCAAAAATTTTCTCCCATTCTGTAGGTTGCCTGTTCACTCTGATGATGGTTTCTTTTGCTGTGCAGAAGCTCTTTGGTTTAATTAGATCCCATTTGCCAATTTTGGCCTCTGTTGCCATTGCTTTTGGTGTTTTTGACATGAGGTCCTTGCCCATGCCTATGTCCTGAATGGTATTGGCTAGGTTTTCTTCTAGTGTTATTATGGTTTTAGGTCTAACATGTAAGTCTTTAATCCATCTCCAATTAATTTTTGCATAAGGTGTAAAGAAGTGACCCAGTTTCAGCTTTCTACATATGTCTAGCTAGTTTTCCCAGCACCATTTATTAAATAGGGAATCCTTTCCCCATTGCTTGTTTTTCTCAGGTTTATCAAAGATCAGATAGTTGTAGAACTGCAGCATTATTTCTGGGGGCTATATTCTGTTCCATTGGTCTATATCTCTGTTTTGGTACCAGTACCATGCTGTTTTGGTGACTGTGGCCTTGTAGTATAGTTTGAAGTCAGGTAGCGTGATGCCTGAAGCTTTGTTCCTTTGGCTTAGGATTGACTTGGTGATGCGGGCTCTTTTTTGGTTCCATATGAACTTTAAAGTAGTTTTTTCAATTCTTGAAGAAAGTCATTGTTAGCTTGATGGGGATGGCATTGAATCTATAAATTACCTTGGGCAGTATGCCAATTTTCACAATATTTATTCTTCCTGCCCATGAGCATGGAATGTTCTTCCATTTGTTTGTATCCTATTTTATTTCATGGAGCAGTGGTTTTTAGTTCTCCTTGAAGAGGTCCTTCCCATCTCTTGTAAGTTGGATTCCTAGGTACTTTATTCTCTTTGAAGCAATTGTGAATGGGAGTTCACTCATGATTTGGCTCTCTGTTTGTCTGTTATTGGTGTATCAGAATGCTTGTGATTTTTGCACATCGATTTTGTATCCTGAGACTTTGGGGAAGTTGCTTATCAGCTTAAGGAGGTTTTGGGCTGAGATGATGGAATTTTCTGGATATACAGTCATGTCATCGCAAACAGGGACAGTGTGACTTCCTCTTTTCCTAATTGAATGCATTTTATTCCCTTCTTCTGCCTAATTGCCCTGGCCAGAACTTCCAACACTATGTTGAACAGGAGTGGTGAGAGAGGGCATCCCTGTCTTGTGTCAGTTTTCAAAGGGAATGCTTCCAGTTTTTGTCCACTCAGTATGATATTGGCTGTGGGTTTGTCATAGATAGCTCTTATTATTTTGAGATACGTCCCATCAATACCTAATTTATTAAGAGTTTTTAGCATGAAATGTTGAATTTTTTCAAAGGTCTTTTCTGCATCTATTGAGTTAATCATGTGGTTTTTGTCTTTCGTTCTGTTTATATGCTAGATTACGTTTATTGATTTTCGTATGTTGAACCAGGTGTGTATCCCCAAGGATGAAGCCCACTTGATCATGGTGGGTAAGCTTTTTGATGTGCTGCTGGATTCGGTTTTCCAGTATTTTATTGAGAATTTTTGCATCAATGTTAATCAAGGATATTGGTCTAAAATTCTCTTTTTTGGTTGTGTCTCTGTCCGGCTTTGGTGTCAGGATGATGCTGGCCTCATAAAATGAGTTAGGGAGGATTTCCTCTTTTTCTATTGATTGGAATAGTTTCAGAAGGAATGGTACCAGCTCCTCCTTGTACCTCTGGTAGAATTCAGCTGTGAATCCATCTGGTCCTGGACTTTTTTTGGTTGGTAAGCTATTAATTATTGCCTCAACTTCAGAACCTATTATTGGTCTATTCAGAGATTCAACTTCTTCCTGGTTTAGTCTTGGGACGCTGTATGTGTCAAGGAATTTATCCATTTCTTCTACATTTTCTAGTTTATCTATATAGAGGTGTTTATAGTATTCTTTGATGGCAGTTTGTATTTCTGTGGGATCCGTGGTGATATCCCCTTTGTCATTTTTTTTTTTGCGTCTATTTGATTCTTCTGTCTTTTCTTCTTTATTAGTCTTGCTAGTGGTCTATCAATTTTGTTGATCTTTTCACAAAACCCAGCTCCTGGATTCATTGATTTTTTGAAGTGTTTTTTTGTGTCTCTATTTCCTTCAGTTCTGCTCTGATTTTAGTTATTTCTTGCCTTCTACCGGCTTCTGAATGTGCTTGCTCTTGCTTCTCTAGTTCTTTTAATTGGGATGTTAGGGTGTCAATTTCGGATCTTTCCTGCTTTCTCTTGTGGGCATTTAGTGCTATAAATTTCCCTCTACACACTACTTTGAATGTGTCCCAGTGATTCCGGTATGTTGTGTCTTTGTTCTAGTTGGTGTCAAAGAACATCTTTATTTCTGCCTTCATTTCGTTATGTACCCAGTAGTCATTCAGGAGCAGGTTGTTCAGTTTCCATGTAGTTGAGCAGTTTTGAGTGAATTTCTTCATCCTGAGTTCTAGTTTAATTGCACTGTGGTCTGAGAGACAGTTTGTTATGATTTCTGTTCTTTTACATTTGCTGAGGAGTGCTTTACTTCCAAGTATGTGGTCAATTTTGGAATATGTGTGGTGTGGTGCTGGAAATAATGTATATTCTATTGATTTGGGGTGACGAGTTCTGTAGTTGCCTATTAGGTCTGCTTGGTGCAGAGCTGAGTTTAATTCCTGGGTATCATTGTTAACTTTCTGTCTCGTTGATCTGTCTAATGTTGACAATGCAGTGTTAAACTCTCCCATTATTTCTGTGTGGGAGTGTAAGTCTCTTTGTAGGTCACTAAGGACTTGCTTTATGAATCTTGTTGCTCCTGTATTGGGTGCATATATATTTAGCATAGTTGGCTCTTCTTGTTGAATTGATCCCTTTACCATTATGTAATGGCCTTCTTTGTCTCTTTTGATCTTTGTTGGTTTAAAGTCTGTTTTATCAGAGACTAGGATTGCAACCCCTGCCTTTTTTTTCCATTTGTTTGGTAGATCTTCCTCCATCCCTTTATTTTGAACCTATGTGTGTCTCTGCACGTGAGATGGGTTTCCTGAATACAGCACACTGATGGGTCTTCACTCTTTTCCAATTTGCCAGTCTGCGCCTTTTAATTCGGGCATTTAGCCCATTTACATTTAAGGTTAGTATTTTTAAGTGTGAATTTGATCCTATCATTATGGTGTTAGCTGGTTATTTTGCTCGTTAGTTGATGCAGTTTCTTCCTAGCCTTGATGCTCTTTACAATTTGGCAAGTTTTTGCAGTGACTGTTACCGGTTGTTCCTTTCCATGTTTAGTGCTTCCTTCAGGAACTCCTTTAGGGCATTTCTGGTGGTGACAAAATCTCTCAGCATTTGCTTGTCTGTAAAGGATTTTATTTCTCCTTCACTTATGAAGCTTAGTTTGGCTGGATATGACATTCTGGGTCCAAATTCTTTTCTTTAAGAATGTTGAATATTGGCCTCCATTCTCTTCTTCCTTGTAGAGTTTCTGCTAAGAGATCTGCTGTTAATCTGATGGGTTTCCCTTTGTGGGTAACCTGACCTTTCTCTCTGGCTGCCCTTAACATTTTTTCTTTCATTTCAACTTTGGTGAATCTGACAATGTTGTGTCTTAGAGTTGCTCTTCTCGAGGAGTATCTTTGTGGTGTTCTCTGTATTTCCTGAATTTGAATGTTGGCCTGCCTTACTTGATTTGGGAAGTTCTCCCTGATAATATCTTGCTGATTGTTTTGCAACTTGATTTAATTCTCCCGTCACTTTCAGGTCCACCAATTAGACATAGATTTGGTCTTTACACATAGTCCCGTATTTCTTAGAGGCTTTGTTTGTTTCTTTTTATTCTTTTTTCTCTAAACTTCTCTTCAGACTTCATTCCATTCATTTCATCTTCCATCGCTGATACCATTTCTTCCAGTTGATCGCATTGGTTACTGAGGCTTGTTTATTCATCACGTAGTTCTGGTGTCATGGTTTTCAGCTCCATCAGGTCCTTTAAGGACTTCTCTGCATTGATTATTCTAATTATCCATTTGTCTAATTATTTTCAGGTTTTTAACTTCTTTGCCATTGGTTTGAACTTCCTCCTTTAGCTTGGAGTAGTTTGTTCTTCTGAAGTCTTCCTCTCTCAACTCATCAAAGTCATTCTCTAACTAGCTTTGTTCCATTGCTGGTGAAGAGCTGTGTTCCTTTGGAGGAGGAGAGGTGCTATGATTTTTAGAGTTTCCGGTTTTTCTGCTTTGTTTTTCCCCATCTTTGTGGTTTTATCTACCATTGGTCTTTGATGATGATGATGTACAGGTGGGTTTTTGGGGTGGATGTCCTTTCTGTTTGTTAGTTTTCCTTCTAACAGTCAGGACCCTCAGCTGCAGGTCTGTTGGAGTTTGCTAGACGTCCACTCCAGATCCTGTTTGCCTGGATATCTGCAGTGGTGTTTGCAGAACAGCGGATATTGTTGAACCAAAAATGCTGTTGCCTGATCGTTCCTCTGGAGGTTTTGTCTCAGAGGAGTACCCAGCCTTGTGAGGTGTCAGTCCAACCCTACTGGAGGGTGCCTCCTAGTTAGGCTACTTGGGGTTCAGGAGCCCACTTGAGGAGGCAGTCTTCCCATTCTCAGATCTCCAGCTGCATACTGGGAGAACCACTACTCTCTTCAAAGCTGTGGGACAGGGACATTTATATCTGTAGAGGCTACTGCTGTCTTTTGTTTGTCTTTGCCCTGCCTCCAGAGGGGTAGCCTACAGAGGCAGTCTGACCTCCTTGAGCTGTGATGGGCTCCACTGAGTTCGAGCTTCCCAGCCACTTTGTTTACATACTGAAGCCTGAGAAATGGTGGGCGCACCTCCCCCATCCTCACTGCCACCTTGCAGTTTGATCTCAGACTGCTGTGCTAGCAATGAGCGAGGTTCCATGGGCATAAGAATCGCTGAGCCAGGTGCAGGATATAATCTCCTGGTGTGGTGTTTGTGAAGCCCATTTGAAAAGCGCAGTATTAGGGTGGGAGTGACCCGATTTTCCAGGTGCCATCTGTCACCCCTTTCTTTTACTAGGAAAGGGAATTCCCTGACCCCTTGCAGTTCCCCAGTGAGGCGATGCCTCACCCTGCTTTGGCTTATGCTTGGTGCGCTGTACCCACTGTCTGGTACCCACTGACAGGCACTCCCCAGTGAGATGAGCCTGGTACCTTAGTTGGAAATGCAGAAATCACCCATCTTTTGTGTCACTCAAGCTGGGATTTGTAGACTGGAGCTATTCCTATTCGGCCATCTTGGCTCCAACGACCAAGACTAAATATTTTTTACAAACATATTCAAATATCCAACAGGTGTGTAGAAAGATGCTAAACATTACCATTTATGAGAAAATTGCAAATGAAAAGATACCACTTTACAGCAGTTGGAATGGCTAATATAAAAAAAAAGAGATATGACAAGTGTTAACAAGGATGTGACAAAATATTTCTGTACAGTCTTAATGAGTTGTAAACTGGAAGAGTCATTATAAAAATTAGTATGCAGGTTATTTTAAAAAAATTGAACTATCGTACAATCCCAAAATTCCACTTCTGTCTATAAACAAAATAAAATCAGCATCTCAAAAATAATCTGCACCCCTGTATTCAATGCAGCATTATTCACAACTGTCAAGAGTACTTTTTTAAAAAAATGACTTATCTGTAGATGCTGAATGGATAAGGAAAATGTGGTAAAATAGACAACTGAATATTATTCACCCATATAAAAGAATGAAATTCTGCTATTTCAACAACATGAATGGACCTGGATACATTATGCTATGCAAAATAAGCTGGGTAGAGAAAAACAAACACTGTATGTTCTCACTTACATTGAGAATTTAAAAAGCCTGAACTCACAGAAGCAGAGAGTACAATGGTAACGACCAGGCCTGGAGGTAGAAAAAATGATAAGGTGTTCAAAGAGTACAAACTTTCAGTTATAAGATAAATAAGTTTTGGGGGTCTAATGTACAGCTTTAAATTGTAGTTAATAACAGTGTTTTGTATGCTTAAAATTTGCTACAACAATAGGAGACCTCAAATGCTCTCACTACAAAATCATAACCATGTGAGGTGATATGAATGTTCATCAACTTAATTGTATTAAACATTTTACTATATATCAAATTATTATAATGTAGACAATGCATAATTATGCAATTTTTATTGGTCAAAAAATCAATGTTATGTACACATGCATATATTCACATAAGTGTGTATATACACATATATAAAAAATATAGATATATATCAATTACATATGTTGTTATATATATACTTGTGTGTGTGTATATATATATACACACATACATATCAATGACAAAATCCTAGTAAGCTTCAAACTAAACAAGAGAAAATTATAAAATGATAACTATTAAAAAATCAGGAAACAAATGGGTATTTAATACATGCTCAGCAATATTCTAAGTTACTCAATGGCAAAGTACATGTTTTAAATGTACAAAGTAGACACATTCAACCATATTAGAGTTTAGGAATTGTGGCACAGAGTGTTTACAGCTTTAGCGTCAATACATACCAAAAACTTAAAAGTTTGAAGTAAAATAACATTAGGTTTTATTATATGGGGTAGAGGCTTAGTGTTCTGATAAAATTATTGAGTATGGATTTCTGTAGAATCACATTTGAAACCTTCACAGGATATGGAATTATAAAGCAGAAAACATACGACATCTGGATGTGGTGTTTCTGCGATTGCTAAACCAAATCCCAATATCTCCACTGCTCTCACACATTTTAGACAAGACTCAAAATGGAAATTAGAAAATGTTTAACATAGAGTTCCTTAAAAATCACAGACGGTCCCATGTCCTCAAAAGCAATAAAAGAGCAAGCAGCCAGGTCCTCCAGTCCCTTGCAAGCCATGCAAAGTGTTTGATTTTCTTTGTAACTTAGATGAATGATCGTTGAAGGTGAAGTCCAGTCCTAGAAAACTGAAGAGCATGGGGCAGAAGATGTCTGTCTCTAATAAAAGCAAGAGAAAGAAACTAGGGCTTCTCAGAAAAGATTTCCATTGGAGTATAGCTTCGCAAACCACACTTTAAGATCTGGCTTTCTCCTTGACCTTTGGACATCTCATCTGTGTCATCTGCCTTATTCACTCCCACCTCTTTGGATGTTTGGCTACTATCTCCTGTCTCCTCACACTCTGGGGCTTTTTCTTTTTCTCAATGTAGGTGATCAGGTTTAGCTTAGAGAATAGCCAAGGACTCTGTATTAGAAAAAGTAATATGACTTATCCTGTGATTTTCCAATTACTACTTAGTACTGTGTTCAGTGGAAAAAAATAACATTATAAAAGAGTCTAAAAATGTAATAACAAATACTATTTCCTCACAGAAACGTTATGATATTTAAAAACTTTTCTAAATTTGTGAGTCCTTATCTCCACGACCCAGTGCTGCTGAATCAAAACTTTTTGGTGGTTGGCTGGGCATGGTGACTCACACCGCTGATCCCACCACTTTGAGAGGCCAAGGCAGGCATATCACTTAAGCCCAGGAGTTTGAGGCCAGCCTGGGCAACATGGCGAGACCTACTCTGCGGGTTGAGGGTGGTGAGGAGGGAGAAAGTTGATGGTAATGGGAGGTGGTAATGCGATTATAAGGTGTGGGCAATCATATTTTGTACCTCTAAATTTGTGGAGTTACCACTAATCTAAAATTAAGGATACATATCAGCTGAAGAAAGAAAAACATTTATGTCAAGATGAAACCTCCTCGTGGGGGTCCGCAGCTGCAATACCGCCAGGCATCAGCATTCCACCTCTTCTGCCTGGCTGCAGCCCCACCAGGAGCCCGGCTCCAGCTGAGGCTCTGTGGCAGGTACTAGACCCCAAAGGCGCAGGCAAGGGTTTCCTGCCCTCCGGGTTGTCTTCCCACTCCCCGGACCCCAGGCAATTCAATTCATTCATCAAGTGCCACTGCAACTGTCCAAGCTGGGGCAGCAGGTCCCACAGTCACCAGCCAAGACCTCCACTCCAGAACACGTGGGCTGCTTTCCCCGGGGGAAGGACATTGTTTTTCCCAGCCACGAATAAATCCGTCCCTGTGCACCCTGTTTCCTATTGCCACTGACATCTTGTAAACTCAAGTCCTGAGGACACAAGAGAGACCCAGGCCTGGCCCCGTGGACACGCTTGGTGCCACAGCTTCCACCTGATGGACGGGTGCACTCTACAAATCTCAGGGACCACCACACCTAGGAGACAGAAGGACCCTATGAAACGCACCCCAAAAGCAACCAACCAATCCAAGAAAAAAAAAAAAAACACGTCTCAGGGCTCCGTTGGTTTTCCCACTTGGGCGGTCGTGACCGCCTGTTCTAGCCTGGCCCAAGCACCCTCCACCTCACCCCAGCATGCTCAAAGTTGCCCTGTCTACCTGAGCAGAGCCTCCTTCTCCAAGGCTCTGTCTCTCTTGCTCTACAACTCCCTCGCCGTCTCCCTTTCTCTATTTCCCCCTCCACCTCTCGCTCTTCTGTCACCTTCTGTCTCTCTCCTCCTCCACCTTTCTCTCTCTCCATACATTTCTATCTCTCCATCCCAGTCTCCCTAGCTCTCTTTCAAGCTGTGTCTGTGTCTTTGCCTGTATGTCCTTGTTTGTGTGTCCGTGTGTGTGCTTGTGTGCCTGTGTGCGTGCACCTGTGTGTATCTGTGTGTGTGTTGGGGTGGATTTGCTCGTGGTGTTGGTGTGGTGTGTCTGGATGTCCGTCAGCCCCTCTTTCCCGGGATCAGGCTGCCAGGACTCTAGTGCCAGGGTGGGGCAAATCAGGGCCTTCCTTTCCCGTTGGCCATGGGCGGGTACTCGTCGGGACAAGCGACGATGGTGTGGGCGTTGTGAGAAAAAGGGCTGGGCAGGCTGTTCGCCCCTGGGCAGCCCTGGCGGCTCTGGGTGTGTGGGGCAAGAGAGGGCCTTGCAGGAGGGTCAGCGAGGGATCCAAAACAATTTTTCTGCGGTAAGGCAGAGGACTGGAGGGGATCCCAGAACTGTGGGTCCCGGGTCCTGACGCCTCCAAGCACACCCTGTCCTGAGCCGGTGCAATGTGTTGGAAGCTCGGGAGCTCGTGAGCCGAGGGAAGGCCTGGAGTGTCAGCAAAAGGGAGGCCTCCTGGTGGGCCTGGAGCCAGGGCAGGGGACTGAGGCATCACAGCCTGATGATGCATTCTTGTTTCCTGCAACATGGGGAGTCTCCAAAATGGCCTGTTTGGAAACTGCAAAGGAGAGCGAAGACACAATGCCACTTTTCCACGCTTCGCTGGAGGTTTCTGTGTCCACACAGAGCTCGGGAAACAAACAGTCCACATGGTCTCGCTTTCGGGGGCCAGAGACCAGTGAGCAACAGGCCACCTTGCAGAGGGCAAAGGAACGTGGAATCTGGAATCATGGTTCACTCGGCTTGAGTGTGACTCCTGTGTGGATGGGAGTATCTGCCTCGTGCTCTGTTGCAGGCTTAGCATGGTGATATGCCATCTGTGAACCATGTGGATGAAAAACAGACAACCATTCGAGTCTCGGCTCTGCTCTTTGGGGAATTCGCTCATTCCTTGGAAGGTAGAATTCGTCTGAATCGCTCCCAGATGAAGTAACCCAGGTTGACAATCCCAAGGGCCGGTGAGGGCACCGTTGGCCTACACGGCCTTTGGCCCAGCACTCAGCCTGCACTGGGCACCCAACATTTTCCCAGAGTTCGAGGTCCTGCTGGTCCTGGAGGCAGAAGACAGCTTTTCTCTTTGCCTTCCTTTCTCTGTTTCTTGCTCCTTTTCTTCCTCTGTCCACCCTTCCCTCTATTCTTCCTTCTCTCCCTCTCTCCTCCCTCTGTTCTTCTCTCTTTCCCTCTCTCCCTCCATCCATACCTCCATTTATCCCTCCTTCCCTCCCTCCATTCTTCTCTTTTTCTTTCCCTCCCTCTCTCCATCCCTTCCAATGGCCCTCCGTTCATCCGTCCTTTCCTCCCTCTGTCACTCCCTCTCACTTTGTCTCCGTTCCTTTCCCCATCTCTGCCTGGCTTCCCTCCTGCCTAGAAAGAGCAGAACCACAGTTTGTGAGAGATCTCGGGGTCTACATTTAGTAGCCAGGCACTCCACGTGATGCCAGGGAGTATGGCAGGGTATGGGTGTGCAAGTGATGGTGGAGTGGGGAGGCAGTGGAGTTGAGCTGCAGAAAAGAGAGCAGGCCTGGCCACTGCCCCGGCCGGTGTTTCCCGGGATGGAGGTCTCTGCCTACACCACTGAAGAATGCGGGGGCCGGGGGGGGTGTACAAGGCGTAGGGGTGCTGGGGAATGTATGAGAGCCCTGCCTGGGCTGGTCCCAAACCCTAGCCGGCTGCCCGCGGACCCGTGCATGGGCAGTAGACGGCCCATCTCTGAGTACCTGTGCTGGCTCTGAACTCCCTGAGATGCTCAGAAAAGAATGACAGCCCTCCTTTCTGTGGAGTCTCTTGTTGGACCTGGACTCAGGAATCCTAGACAGGCCAGCTGGAAGGGAAGACACAGGTCTCCATACTGAACCATAGGTTCACCGTGAAAGAAGGGCCACCCCCCTGTCCCCATCCTTTCCCAACCGTGCGTCCTAAAGCTCCTCCAACTGAGCCCAGTGTTCTCCCTGGCTGAGAAGTGGTTCCAGAAAAGTGGGCTCTTCCACGTCCTTCAACTCCCCCAGTGGCTCCGTTGCTAGGAAAGGATGTGCCTTTTGCTGAAATTCTGGGGTCGACAGGAGTTCACATAGCAGGGTGGATGCGAGTGTAGATGAACACTCCAGCTCCTGGAGTGGTTGGGAGGGTGTCTGGATGGCTTACATCTGCTTCTGACACGCAGAGGCCTCCATGGGCGCGAGCTGCGGCGGTAGATGTGCCTCGGCTTCACGTCCCCACGTGCCCTGGTGACTTGGAGATCCTGGCCCCAGCCCCAATTTGGACTCATGTGGGACGTGTGCGGTGCAAGCACACCTTGCTCCTGTGACTCAGCCTGCGTGGCTCAAGTTGTCCCACTGAGGAGGTACCCAGAAGGCCGCCTTGCTGTGGGTCCTGGTCCCCCTGCCATCTGTTTGACTCAGCGTGAGCGGCCCATGCTGTCCCATTGAGCACAAACCCAGAAGGTCACAGTAGTGTGGATCCTGGTCCCCCTGCCATCTGTTTGGGTGCTGAGGTCACCCAGGTGTCTGAGGGTGGGTCAGCGCCACTTCCGAAGGAGCCAGGACAGCAAACCCAAAATCCCCATGTTCCATGGCAGGTTGGGAGATTCCTTCGGCCTGGGAAGCCTCGCTGGGCTGCAGCAGAGTGGTGACCCTTGCTGCCTGGCTAACGAAAGCCCCCTGTACCCCACGCCCTGGTGGGGGTGAAGGCGACCAAGGAGGGAGGGTGGCATCCTTGTGGGCCGCATTGCACAGGCCATCTGCGTGCGTGGGTTCCATGCCACCCTGGCCTGGATGCCTGAACCTTCGATTCTTACACGAAATCTGAATCCTGGACTCTAAAAGGCAGGTCTCTCTGGCCAGTTCAGGTAAGGGTTCCACTCAAAGCACGCTGGCAGGGCATCTTTTTCATTCAGGTTACAAACGAGTCCCTTTGCCGTCCTCGTCCTCAGGCTTCCGTGGGGAAGGGGCTGTCAGAAGGTGTCTGGAGAGCCATCGCAGGGGAACCTGGCCGGAATTTCACGGAGAGACAAGGGCAGAGAGTGACCGGCAGTGCCCATGCACCTCAGTTGGCCTTTGTGCTGCACGCAGTTCCAGTCAGGAGTCCGACCCCGCAAGTGACACTTATAAAGACACACCAGCTTCACCCCTTCACGAATATGCATGAGTACCCAAGGGCCCTGGATAACCCGCCCTCTGAAGCCAGAGACCACAGATACAGGGCCATGTGTGGTAGGTGAAGGTGGGGCCAGATCGGCCAGGAAAGGGGGACTTCCGGGGCTGGCTCTCTGAGTTCTCCAGAATTCTACGGAAACTGGAAGTTTCTCCCGGGGCTCACACATGATTTCAGGGAGAAACCACCTTGGAAGGCTGGAGTGTAGAACTGAACATCCATGATAGTCTTGAGTTTTCCATGCCCTCTCCGTGAAGGCGGCAATGCCTGTGGGTGTCGCTGTTGCCGTGATAGTCTCACTCACATTCATTTTCTTTTTTTTTAATTTTATTTTTTTATTTCTGCCTCTTAAAGTCAATAATAAAGTCACAAGTGTAAAATGAATGCATTTAAAAACATAAAAATACATTTCCATGACAAGAAGTATGCAATGATCATGAAAATCTACTGTACACTTTGCCAAAGTCAAAGAATGAAAGACAATACGGAAAACCCAATCTTCAAATATATCCTTAACAAAAACTCTCTCCTGCATAGTAAAAGCATCATCTAAACAGCAGTTCCAACCGAGAAAAAAAAAAACAGCAGGGTAGAATGGACAGACAACTTTCCCCAGGTTTTCCAGATAAAAACTTGTGGTCACCAGGAATTCAAGGTAACTTCAAAAGCCACATTTAATTCAGAATAAAATGAACAATTCTGACAGATGACAACAGTATGATACTGATTTTTTTCTTTCCTAGATACAAATCATATGGGGCATTTCTTAGCAGTTTAGTAATCATCTAAGAATAACTGTAGAAATAACCCCAATTCCACCATCCTGGACACTGGTATAAAACAAATAACCTTCCATTGATACTGCCTTTCACATAACTAAAATATCCTCACTTACTTGGAACAACTTCATGCTTACACATGATCACAAACACTTGTTTTCAGATGCTGTGGAATTATTGGGGCTGAGATTTTGGAAACAATGTCTTAATATTAACAGAGAGATAATAATCCTTTCACTATAGTTTGATTGGGCTTCCTTAACCAAATCTGAGCAACTACTGTAATAATAATCCTGGTGGTAATCCATGATACTCTCAAATTTTTCCCTTTAAGAAATATATAATCCATGTAACTCTAGCAAATATGTTACATTGCACACTTCCTTAATAAGGAATGGCTGTTTTCAGGCCTTATTAGGAAAACAAACAAGCAAACAAAGGCAATTACTACCTGTTTTTTATCACTGATAAGCTACAATAAAGCTCAAATATGGACAGTTTAATTGTGTGATATTAAGTAAAAAATGAAAACCATTATAGTTTTACCAAAAGAAACATAAAAAATATGGGAAGAAGTCAAATGAGCATGGCATGAGTCCCGAAGATTACACTATGATTCTGAACAGGATTTTCCAAACAAAAGGTATCTAGATACAATTTCTGTGAATATTTCTTGTACTAGAAAGATCCAAAGCAAGGGTAGGCTCAGCCCTACCTTGTCAAGGATAAATATTCAGGTAAACTAGAAGTTCCATCTGCTAAAGTGCATACGCTGAGCAGGTCTACCATGGCCCTGCTACTTACAGACATCTAAGAAAGTGGTCTCAGTCATGCTCATTCACTTGTTCTGTGGCCTATCAAGAGTCACACATAACGATGATTTTGCTTTTTTAAAAAAACCAAATATTTTATACAGTGAACTGTAGAAAAAACAATTCTAAATATAATTTAAAAATTCTAGAGAGTGGGCACAGCCAAGATAGCCAAATAGGAACAGCTGCAGTCTACAGCTCCCAGCGTGACTGACGCACAAGACGGGTGATTTCTGAATTTCCATCTGAGGTACTGGGTTCATCTTACTAGGGAGTGCCAGACAGTGGGCGCAGGAGAGTGAGTGCAGCGCACCGTGTGCAAGCCGAAGCAGGGCTAGGCATTGCCTCACTCGGGAAGTGCAAGGGGTCAGGGAGTTCCCTTTCCTAGTCAAAGAAAGGAGTGACAGATGGACCTGGAAAATCGGGTCACTCCCACCCTTATACTGCACTTTTCCAACGGGCTTAAAAAACAGCACACCAGGAGATTATATCCCGCACTTGGCTCGGAGGGTCCTACACCCACGGAGTCTCACTGATTGCTAGCACAGCAGTCTGAGATCAAACTGCAAGGTGGCAGCGAGGCTGGGGGAGGGGCACCACCATTTTCCAGGCTTGCATAGGTAAACAAAGCAGCTGGGAACTTCGAACTGGGTGGAGCCCACCAAAGCTCAAGGAGGCCTGCGTGCCTCTATAGGCTCCACCTATGGGGGCAGGGCACAGACAAACAAAAAGACAGCAGTAACCTCTGCAGACTTAAATGTCCCTGTCTGACAGTTTTGAAGAGAGCAATGGTTCTCCCAGCACACAGCTGGAGACCTGAGAATGGCCAGACTGTCTCCTTAAGTGGGTTCGTGACCCCTGAACTCCAAGCAGCCTAAGTGGGAGGCACCCCCCAGTAGGGGAAGACTGATACCTCACACGGCCGGGTACTCCTCTGAGTCAAAACTTCCAGAGGAACGATCAGACAGCAGCATTCATGGTTCATGAAAATATGCTCTTCTGCAGCCACTGCTGCTGTTACAGAGGCAAACAGCGTCTGGAGTGGACATCTGGCAAACTCCAACAGACCTGCAGCTGAGGGTCCTGTCTGTTAGGAGGAAACTAACAAACAGAAAGTACATCCACACCAAAAACCCATCTGTACATCACCATCATCAAAGACAAAAAGGAGATAAAACCACAAAGATGGGGAAAAAACAGAGCAGAAAAACTGGAAACTCTAAAAAGCAGAGTGCCTCTCCTCCTCCAAAGGAATGCAGTTCCTCATCAACAATGGAGCAAAGCTGGAGGGAGAATGATTTTGACGAGTTGAGAGAAGTCTTCAGATGATCAAACTACTCCGAGCTACAGGAGGAAATTCAAACCAAAGGCAAAGAAGTTAAAAAACTTTGAAAAAAAATTAGACGAATGTATAACTAGAATAAACAATACAGAGAAGTGCTTAAAGGAGCTGATGGAGCTGAAATCCAAGGCTTGAGAACTACGTGAAGAGTGCAGAAGTCCCAGGAGCCAATGCAATCAACTGGAAGAAACAGTATCAGTGATGGAAGATGAAATGAATGAAATGAAGCGAGAAGGGAAGTTTAGAGAAAAAAGAATAAAAAGAAACGAACAAACCCTCCAAGAAATACGGGACTATGTGGAAAGACCAAATCTACGTCTGACTGGTGTACCTGAAAGTGACGGGGAGAATGGAACCAAGTTGGAAAACACTCTGCAGGATATTATCCAAGAGAACTTCCCCAATCTAGCAAGGCAGGCCAACATTCAGATTCAGGAAATACAGAGAACACCACAAAGATACCCCTCGAGAAGAGCAACTCCAAGACACATAATTGTCAGATTCACCAAAGTTGAAATGAGGGAAAAAATGTTAAGGGCAGCCAGAGAGAAAGGTCGGGTTATGCACAAAGGGTAGTCCATCAGACTAACAGCGGATCTCTCAGCAGAAACTCTACAAGCCAGAAGAGAGTGGAGGCCAATATTCAACATTCTTAAAGAAAAGAATTTGGACCCAGAATTTCATATCCAGCCAAACTAAGCTTCATAAATGAAGGAGAAACAAAATACTTTACAGACAAGTAAATGCTGAGAGATTTTGTCACCACCAGACCTGCCCTAAAAGAGATCTTGAAGGAAGCACTAAACATGGAAAGGAACAACTGGTACCAGCAACTGCAAAATCATGCCAAATTGTAGAGACTATCAAGGCTAGGAAGAAACTGCATCAACTAACTAGCAAAATAACCAGCTAACATCATAATGACTGGATCAAATTCACACATAACAATATTAACTTTTAGTGTAAACGGACTAACTTCTCCAATTGAAAGACACAAACTGGCAAAATGGATAAAGAGTGAAGACCCATCAGTGTGCTGTATTCAGGAAACCCATCTCACTTGCGGAGACACAGATAAGCTCAAAATAAAAGGATGGAGGAAGATCTACCAAGCAAATGGAAAACAAGAAAAGGCAGGGGTTGCAATCCTAATCTCTGATAAAACAGACTTTAAACCAACAAAGATCAAAAGAGACAAAGAAGGCCATTACATAATGGTAAAGGGATCAATTCAACAAGAAGAGCTAAGTATCCTAAATATATATGCACCCAATACAGGAGCACCCAGATTCATAAAGCAAGTCCTGAGTGATCTACAAAGAGACTTAGACTCCCACACAATAATAATGGGAGACTTTAACACCCCGCTCTCAACATTAGACAGATCAACGAGACAGAAAGTTAACAAGGATACCCAGGAATTGAACTCAGCTCTGCACCAAGTGGACCTAATAGACGTCTACAAAACTCTCCACTCTAAATCAACAGAGTATACATTTTTTTCAGCACCAAACCTATTCGAAAATTGACCACATAGTTGGAAGTAAAGCTCTCCTCAGCAAATGTAAAATAACAGAAATCGTAACAAAGTGTGTCTCAGACCACAGTGCAATCAAACTAGAACTCAGGATGAAGAAAGTCACTCAAAGCTGCTCAACTACATGGAAACTGAACAACCTGCTCCTGAATGACTACTGGGTACATAACGAAATGAAGGCAGAAATAAAGATGTTCTTTGAAACCAATGACAACAAAGACACAACATACCAGAATCTCTGGGACACATTTAAAGCAGTGTAGAGGGAAATTTATAGCACTAAATGCCCATAGGAGGAAGCAGAAAACATCCAAAATTGACACCCTAACATTAGAATTAAAAGAGCTAGAAAAGCAAGAGCAAACACATTCAAAAGTTTGCAGAAGGCAAGAAATAACTAAAATCAGAGCAGTACTGAAGGAAATAGAGACACAAAAAACCCTTCAAAAAATTAATGAATCCAGGAGCTGGTTTTTTGAAAGGACCAAGAAAATTGATAGACCGCTAGCAAGACTAATAAAGAAAAAAAGAGAGAAGAATCAAATAGATGCAATAAAAAATGATAAAGGGGATACAATCTCCAATCCCACAGAAATACAAACTACCATCAGGGAATAATACAAACACCTCTATGCAAATAAACTAGAAAATCTAGAAGAAATGGATAAGTTCCTCGACACATACACCCTCCCAAGACTAAACCAGGAAGAAGTTGAATCTCTGAATAGACAAATAACAGGCTCTGAAATTGAGGCAATAATCAATAGTTTACCAACCAAAAAAATTCCAGGACCAGATGGATTCACATCCGAATTCTACCAGAGGTACAAGGAGGAACTGGCACCATTCCTTCTGAAACTATTCCAATCAATAGAAAAAGATGGAATCCTCCCTAAATCATTTTATGAGGCCAGTGTCATCCTGATACCAAAGCTGGGCAGAGACATAACAAAAAAAGAGAATTTTAGACCAATATCCTTTATGAACATTGATGCAAAAATCCTCAATAAAATACTAGCAAACCAGATAAAGCAGCACATCAAAAAGCTTATCCACCATGATCAAGTGGGCTTCATCCCTGGGATGCAAGGCTGGTTCAATATACACAAATCAATAAACATAATCCAGCATATAAACACAATGAAAGACAAAAACCACATGATTATCTCAATAGATACAGAAGAGTCCTTTGACAAAATTCAACAACCCTCCATGCTAAAAACTCTCAATAAATTAGGTATTGATGGGACGTATCTCATAATAATAAGAGCTATCTAAGACAAACCCACAGCCAATATCATACTGAATGGGCAAAACCTGGAAGCATTCCCTTTGAAAACTGACACAAGACAGGGATGCCCTCTCTCACCACTCCTATTCAACATAGAGTTGGAAGTTCTGGCCAGGGCAATTAGGCAGGAGAAGGAAATAAAGAGTATTCAATTAGGAAAAGAGGAAGTCAAATTGTCCCTGTTTGCAGATGACACAATTGTATATCTAGAAAACCCCATTGTCTCAGCCCAAAATCTCCTTAAGCTGATAAGAAACTTCTGCAAATTCTCAGGATACAAAATCAATGTACAAAAATCACAAGCATTCTTATACACAAAAAACAGACTAACAGAGCCAAATCATGAGTGAATTCCCATTCACAATTGCTTCAAAGAGAATAAAATATCTAGGAATCCAACTTACAAGGGACATGAAAGACCTCTTCAAGGAGAACTACAAACCACTGCTCATTGAATTAAAAGAGGATAGAACCAAATGGAAGAACATTCCAAGCTCATGGGTAGGAAGAAAGAATATCGTGAAAATTGCCATTCTGCCCAAGGTAATTTATAGATTCAATGCCATCCCCATCAAGCTACCAATGACTTTCTTCACAGAATTGGAAAAACTACTTTAAAGTTCATATGGAACCAAAAAAGAGCCCTCATCGCCAAGTCAATCCTAAGCCAAAAGAGCAACCCTGGAGGCATCACGCTACCTGACTTCAAGCTATACTACAAGGCTACAGTAACCAAAACAGCATGGTACTGGTATCAAAACAGAGTCATATATCAGTGGAACAGAACAGAGCCCTCAGAAATAATGCCACATATATACAGCTCTCTGATCTTTGACAAACCTGAGAAAAACAAGCAATGGGGAAAGGATTCCCTATTTAATAAATGGTTCAGGGAAAACTGGCTAGCCATATGTAGAAAGCTGAAACTGGATCCCTTCCTTACACCTTATTCAAAAAATAATTCAACATGGATTAAAGACTTAAACATTAGACCTAAAACCATAAAAATCCCAGAGGAAAACCTAGGCATTACCATTCAGGACACAGGCATGGGCAAGGACTTCATGTCTAAAACACCAAAAGCAATGACAACAAAAGGGAAAATTGACAAATGGGACCTAATTAAACTAAAGAGCTTCTGTACAGCAAAATAAACTACCATCAGAGTGAGCAGACAACCTACAAAATGGGAGAAAATTTTCGCAACCTACTCATCTGACAAAGGGCTAATATCCAGAATCTACTATGAACTCAAACAAATTTACAAGAAAAAAACAAACAACCCCATCAAAAAGTGGGCGAAGGACATGGACAGACACTTCTGAAAAGAAGACATTTATGCAGCGAAAAAACACATGAAAAAATGCTCACCATCACTGGCCATCAGAGAAATGCAAATCAAAACCACAATGAGATACCATCTCACACCAGTTAGAATGGCAATCATGAAAAAGTCAGGAAACAACAGGTGCTGGAGAGGATGTGGAGAAATAGGAACACTTTTACACTGTTGGTGGAATTGTAAACTAGTTCAAACATTGTGGAAGTCGGTGTGGTGATTCCTCAAGGATCTATAACTAGAAATACCGTTTGACCCAGCCATCCCATTACTGGGTATATACCCAAAGGACTATAAATCATGCTGCTATAAAGACACATGAACAAGTATGTTTATTGCGGCACTATTCACAATAGCAAAGACTTGGAACCAACCCAAATGTCCAACATTGGATTAAGATAACGTGGCACATACACACCATGGAATACTATGCAGCCATAAAAAATGATGAGTTCATGTCCTTTTTAGGGACATGGATGAAATTGGAAATCATCATTCTCAGTAAACTATCCCAAGGACAGAAAACCAAACACTGCATGTTCTCAGTCATAGGTGGGAATTGAACAATGTGAACACACGGACACAGGAAGGTGAACATCACACTCTGGGGAACGTCGTCTGGTGGGCGGAGGGTGGAGGGATAACTTTAGAAGATATACCTAATGCTAAATGTCGAGTGCTAAATGGGTGCAGCACACCAGCATGACACATGTATACATATGTAACTAACCTGCACATTTTGCACATGTACCCTAAAACTTAAAGTATAATAATAATAAAAATATTCTAGAGAGTTAAGATAACCTCATTTTTTAAAATACTGAAAATGTAAAGGGTCCATATAAAAAGATGTGTTAAGTACATACTTCCTATTTTAATAATTCACTTGGTTTGCTCTTAAAATCTCTATGAGAGAAGTCCATATTTTACTCATGTCTTTTGGAAAGAGATTCAAAAGCAAAAGTAGCTGTGCTGTGAAATTTCTTAAAATTTGTGGGATTTATACAAGCTAAATTATTCAGTATTTTGTATTGTTATTACACTCATATATTGCCCAGAATATAAATACAGCAACCCAGCAACAGTAATTACATCAAAATTAAGCTAAATAGGTCTACAATCATTTGATTTCCTTATTAGATAAATGAAGTTTTCATAGAGGAAATGCAAATTCAGATCAGGTTACATAAGTTTAACTATTATTTAAACCTTATATAAAATTAAATCTAACCCTCACAAGTGCAAATCTGTAAGGAATCACTGTCAGGAATCTACAGGACTTGGCTCGTATTTACATTCGACCCACAATTAGAAATTTCATAAATGATGAGATGCAGGCCAAGGGGATTCCTCAAAGGGCTCCACCCAAAAGGAAAGGAAAGAGAGTTAAACAGAGAATTACCACTTACGTATTTGTGGGTAATCAGCTTATTCCTCAGCCTCTAGACAGTGAGGAGGATGAAAAAATGGAAGAAGATAGCAAAGAAGAGGAAGAAAAAGATCACAGTGAAGCGATGAAGCCAGAGGAATAACCTCAAAATTTACTGAGAGAAAAAATCATGAAACTGCCCCTCCCTGAATCTTTAAAAGCTTACTTGACATATTTTAGAGACAAATAACTTAGATCAAAAAGAAAGAATGCCTACTGATAATTCCTTTAGTCCTGAAAATGTAGCATTTGTGAGGAGTTAAAAGAATTATTTCTTTCATCAGAGCAAATTATAGTGGAAAAAATATCACTTGTTACTCTCAGTAACTTAAATTATGTATTGAGTGAATAAAAGAATCCCTTTTATAAAATCTATTTTTCTTTAAATCTTGGAAAACTGTTGTTTTAGCTCAAAGTGATTTCAAAGTGGAATGCAACAGTGGTCAAGACTTGTGTACCATAAATTCTTTTCTGATTCCTTACGAATCTCGTTCATTTTCGTGTAGAATATGAGAGCGAAACTACAAAGAAACGCCCAGTGCATCACGGCCTGACGATGGTTTCCTGTTTCCTAAGACATGGGGAGCCTCCACTATGACCTGTTTCCAAAGAGGAAACTGGAAAGGAGAGCGAAAACACGATGCTGCTTTTCCACTATTCTCTGGAGGTTTCTGTGATCCCACAGAGCTCGAGAAACAAAGAGTCAAAATGGTCACGCTTTCAGGGGCTAGAGACACATGAGCAACAGGCCCCCTTGCAGAAGACAAACGAAAGTGGAACCCAAAACCATGTTTCAGTCGGCCTGAGGGTGACTCCTGTGTGGGCGGGACTATCCACCTCGCCCTCCTTTGCAGGCTCAACGTGGGGCTATCTCATCTGTGAACCATGTGGATGAAAAATGAACAATCACCCGAGTCTTGGCTCATTGCTCTCTGGGTAATTCGCTTATTCCTTTGGAGACGAAATTCGTCTGAATTGCTCCCAGATTAAGTAACCCAGGCTGGCGATCCAGAGGGCCGGTGAGAGCCCCGCAGGCTGAAGCGGCTGTGGGCAGAGCACTTAGCCTGCCCTGGGCACCCAACATTTTCCCGGAGTGCAAGATCCTGCTGGTCCTGGAGGAAGAAGACCGCTTTTCTCTCTGCCTTCCCCTCTTTGTTTCTTGCTCCCACCCTCCCTCCCTCTTTCCCTCCGTGCCTCCCTCAGTTCCTCCCTTCCTCCCTCCCTCCCTCCTTCCCTCTCTCCTTCCTATCCCTCCAAACCTTCCAAGGTCCCTGGGTCCATCCGTTCTTTTCTCCCTCCATCGCTCCCTCCCTCTCTGTCTCCCTTCCTCTCTCCATCTCTGCCTGAGTTCCCTCCCGCGTATAAAGGGCAGCACCCCGGTTTGCGCGGGGTCTCGAGTCTGCATTTAGCTGTCAGGCACTCCACGGTGATTCCGAGGAAGCTGGCTGGGCAAGGGTAGGGGAGTGACTGTGGGGCGGGGAGACAGAGGTGGCGAGACGCGGAAAGAAGAGTAGGCTTGGCACCTGCCCAGGCCAGTGTTTCCCGGGATGGAGGTCTCCGCCCGCCCCACTGAAGGACACGGCGGGGGCGCAAGAGGGAAAGGATGAGAGCTCCGCCTGAGCTGGTTAGAAAACCTAGGCTGCTGCCTGCTAACCCGCGCATGAGCAGTAGACAGTCCATCTTCCGGTGCCTGGAGGGGCCCTGGGATCCCCGGGATGCTCAGGAAAGAATGACAGCCCTCCTCTGAGTGGAGTCTCTCATGGGACCTGGAACTCAGCGATCCTAGGCAGGTCAGCTGGAAGGGAAGACATGCCTCTCCATACCGAGTCAGAGGTTCACCGCGAAAGAGAGGCCGCCACCCTGCCCCCACCCCGCCCCAACCCCGCATCCTAAAGCTTCTCCAGCAGAGCCCGGTGTTCTTCCTGGCTGAGGAGTGGTTCCAGCGGAGCGGGCTCTTCCACTTCCTTCAGCTTCCCCAGTGGCGCCGGATCTAGGAAAGGTTGTGCCTTTTGCTGAAACTCTGGGGTTGACAGGAGCTCATCTAACTGGCTGGAGGTGAGTGTAGACTAGCGCCCCGTCTCCTGGAGCAGTTGAGAGGTGCCTGGATGGCTTGCATCTGTGCTTGATCGGGAGGCGTCCGGGGTCGCTAGCTTCGGAGGTGGAGGTGCCCTGTCTTTGGTTTCCCACACTGCCCTGGCGACCTGGGGCTCCAGACCCACCGCGGACTCCAGTGGGACGTGGGTGGTGCAAACACACCTTGCCCCTGTGACTCAGCTTGAGGGGGCCCAAGCTGTCCCACTGAGCATGCGCCCAGCAGGCTGCCATGCTGCAGATCCTCGTCCTCCTGGCATTTGTTGGGGTGCGGAGGCCACCGAGGTGTCTGAGGGTGGGACAGTCCTACTTCCAGAGTAGCCAGGGAAGTGAACACAAAAATTCCCACGTGCAATGGCAGGTTGAGAGATTCCTTCTGACTGCACAGCCTGGCTGGGCTGGAGCTGGGTGATGGCCCTTGCTCCCTGGCTCACGAAAGCCCCCTGTGGGAGAGCCCCAGGCAAGCAGGGCGTGTGTGGTGCAGAAAGCCCTGTTCCCTACGCAGAGATGTGGGTGAACTCGATTGAGGAGGGAGGAGGATGACACCCACTGGGGGTGTTAATTAGTAACCACAGTGGCCTCAAAGAGCTCAAATGGAAGGAAGAATTGCACGTCTGTCACTTTAACTAAAGAGCTAGAAATGATTAAGCTTACTGAAGATGTAAAATTTTCATCGCTAGAGAGACGTCAACACTTGGCTTCAAAACTTCAAAGGATGTGCTGACTGTCTTTGAGGACCACTGCAGTTGGTGACTTTAAGTTACAGCCAATGCTCATTGACCACTCAGAAAATCTCAGGGCTCTTAAGAATTATTCAAAACCTATTCTTTCTGTGCTCTAGAAATGGAACATCACAGTCTGAGTGACAACACAACTGTTAACAGTATGTTTTACTGTATATTTTAATCCCACTATTGAGACCTACTGCTCAGAAAAAAAAATAAAATAAAATAAAAACAAAAACGAGTCCTTTAAAGGGATTGCTGCTTGGCCTGGTGCAGTGGCTCACACCTATAATCCCTGCACTTTGGGAGGCCGAGGTGGTTGGATCGCCTGAGGTCAGAAGTTGGAGACTAGCCTGGCGAAGATTATGAAACTCCATGTCTAATAAAAATACAAAAAAATTAGCCGGGCATGGTGGTGGTACTTGTAATTTCAGCTACTTGGGAAGCTGACACAGAAGAATGGCTTGGACCCTGGAGGCGGAAGTTGCAGTGAGCCAAGACCACGCCACTGCCCTCCATCCTGGGCAACAAGAGGGAAACTATATAAAGGAGAAAAAAAATAAAAAGGAAAGAAAAGAAAAAAGGAAATAAGATTGCTGCTTATTAATAATTCTCCTAGCTACTCAGAAGCTTAGATGGAGATGTACTTGGAAATTAATGTTATGTTCATGGCTGCTAATACAATATCTATCCTTCAGCCTGTGGATCAAAGAGTGGTTTTGACTTTCAAGTGTTTTTATTAAATAATAAATGCATTTTGTAAAGGTATAGCTGTCATAGATAGTAATTTCTTTGATGAGTCTGGATAAACTGAATTGAAAACATTTTGGAAAGGTTTCACCATTAATCCCTTCATGATATTTCAAACTCCTCCCATGAATCACAAATGTCCTTAATAGCAAATGCCATTAAGAACATTTGTGTTTGATGGGAGGAGGTTGAAATATCAACATTAACAGGAGTTTGGAAGAAGTTGATTCCAGCCCTCATGGATGACTTTGAGGGCTCAGGATGTCAGTGGAGGAAGTCCCTACAGATGTGGTAGAAATCACATGACAATCAGAATTAGAATTAGGGCCTTAAGATGAGATTAAATTGCTGTAAACTCATGATGAATCTTGAACAAGTGGGGAGTTGCTTCTTATGGATGAGCAAAGAAAATATTTTCTTGAGATGGAATCTACTCCAGGTGGAGATGCTATGAACATTGTTGAAATAACAAAAAAGGATTTAGGATATTCCATAAACCTAGTGAATAAAGCAGCAGCAGGGTTTGAGAGGGTTTACTCCAATTTTGAAGGAAGTTCTACTGTGGATATAATGTTATCAAACAGCATCACATGCTACAGGGAAATCTTTTGTGAAAGGAACAAACTTCATTGTTTTAAGAAATTGACACAGGTACCCAAACTCAGCAGCCCCCATACTGATCAGTCATCAGCCATCAACATAGAGGAAAGACCCTCACTGTAGAGAAAAGAAAGAGAGATCAGACTGTTACTGTGTCTATATAGAAAGAAAAGACATAAGAGACTCCATTTTGAAAAAGACTTGTACTTTAAACAATTGCTTTGGTGAAATGTTGTTAATTTGTAGCTTTGCCCCAGCCGCTTTGCCTCAGCCACTTTGCCCCAGCCACTCAGACCCAACCTGGAGCTCACAAAAACATGCGTTGTTTGAAATCAAGGTTTAAGGGATCTAGGGCTGTACAGGACGTGCCTTGTTAACAAAATGTTTGCAAGCAGTATACTTGGTAAAAGTCATCGCCATTCTCTAATCTTAATAAACGAGGGGCAAAATGCACTGCAGAAAGCCACAGGGACCTCTGCCCTTGAAAGTGGGATATTGTCCAAGGTTTCTCCCCATGTGAAATTCTGAAATATGGCCTCGTGGGATGAGAAAGACATGACTGTCCCCCAGTCCGACACCAGTTAAGGGTCTGTACTGAGGTGGATTATTAAAACAGGAAAGCCTCTTGCAGTTGAGATACAGGAAGGCCACTGTCTCCTGCCTGCCCCTGGGAACTGAATGTCTCAGTATAAAACCCGATTGTACATTTGTTCAATTCTACGATAGGAGAAAATCCGCCCTATGATGGGAGGGCAGACATGTTTGCAGTAGTGTTGCTTTGTTATTCTTTACTCCACTGAGATGTTTGGGTGGAGAGAAACATAAATCTGGCTTACGTGCACATCCAGTCATAGTACCTTCCCTTGAACTTAATTGACATAGATTATTTTGCTCACACGTTTTTTGCTGACCTTCTCCTTATTATCACCCTGCTCTCTTACTACATTCCTTTTTGCTGAAATAATGAAAATAATAAGCAATAAAAACTTCTCCTTATTATCACCCTGCTCTCCTACTACATTCTTTTTGCTGAAATAATGAAAATAATAAGCAATAAAAACTTCTCCTTATTATCACCCTGCTCTCCTACTACATTCTTTTTGCTCAAATAATGAAAATAATAAGCAATAAAAACTAAGGGAACTCAGAGGCCGGTGCCTGTGCAGGTCCTTGGTATGCTGAGTGCTGGTCTCCTGGGCCTACTATTGCTTCTCTATACTTTGTCTCTGTGTATTACTTATTTTCTCAGTCTCTCGTCCCACTTGACTAGAAATACCCACAAGTGTAGAGGAGCAGGTCACCCCTTCACTCACCAGCAAAAAGATTATGACTTGGTAAGGTTCAGATATTCATTAGTATTTTTCAGCAATGAGGTATTTTAAGTTAAGGTATGTACACGGATTTTTAGACATAATGTGATTACTAATTAATTAATAATTATTAAATACTCATTAGACTACAACACAGTTTAAGCATAACTTTTATAAGTACTGGGAAACAAAATGTTTATGTGACTAATTTGATTGTAACATTTGCCTTATTGTGGTTGTCTGGAACCAAACCTACACCATCTCTGAGTATTCTTGAAAGTTTTTGGTTGTTCTTTGTTTTGAGAAGGGGTTTTGCTCTGTCACCCAGGCCAGAGTGCAGTGGCATGATCATAGCTCACTGCAGCCTCAAACTGCTGGGTGAAGTGATTGTTCTACCACAGCCTCCTGAGTAGCTGGGACTACAGGCATGCTGCACTATGCTTGGATTTTTTTTTTTTTTTTGAGACGGAGTCTCGCTCTTTAGCCCAGGCCAGAGTGTGGTGGCTCTATCTCGGCTCACTGCAAGCTGCGCTTCCCGTGTTCATACCATCCTCCTGCCTCAGCCTCCCGAGTAGCTGGGACTACAGGCGCCCACACCAGGCCCAGCTAATTTTCTGTATTTTTAGTAGAGATGAGGTTTCACCGTGTTAGCCAGGATGGTCTCGATCTCCTGACCTCGTGATCCACCCGACTCAGCCTCCCAAAGTGCTGGGATGACAGGAATGAGCCACCGCACCCGGCCTTTCTTTTCTTTCTAGTGGCACAAGCCCCATGGAGTGTGGTGCGTCTGATCTACGATGCTTTTGAACAGTGTAGAAAGTGTTGCTGTCTGTATTTAATTTTTTCCTACATGTATGGCCGCGATGGATCACAAGATCAATAAGCCCTTCTCCTTATTCTACTTCCCTTTCTAGCAATGGAGAACTTTGATTGGATTTTTCCTGCCTACAGGCAGGAATGAGTCTGCTGTTTTCTTTTTTAAACCCGAGGGGACTGAGCCTGAGGGCCTGGAGCGCGGCCACCCTCCCCCAACCCCCAACTGGTGATTGTGGTGGTGGTGGTGGTGGTTTTGTGTTCCAGCTTCTGTTCTGTTGTTGTTGTTGTTGCTGCTGCTGCTGCTGGTGCTGTCGTCGTTGTTTTGGTATTTTACAGACTTAGGGGGTGTACCTGCTTGTTTGTTAGATCAGCATACTACTGCCTCTGGATGTAGAAGTGGACCTCCAGTGTATCCGATACCCACGTGGCGAACATTGTCTCTGACGGGCGATTTATTCATCCCTCGTCCCCCTGTTGTCCTCCTACTCCCTTTTGGAGTGTCTGTTATTTCCATCTTGATGACCGTGTGTGTACCCACTCTTTACCTCCCACTTTTAAGCAGAAGGCAGTTCACTGGGTACATACTTGCTTCCAGCTCTATCCATGTTGTGGGAAAAGACGTGAAATCACTCTTTTTTGTGCCTACACCATTAGAGAATTTTAACTTTCTTGGTGATTGTTTTTCTTTTTTCTTTTCTTTTCTTTCCTCCTCCTCCCCCTTTTTTTTTCATTTTTTTCAGCTGGGCTCTCCTACTTGTGTTGCTCAGTTGATCTGGTTGGTCTCCTGGCCTTGACACTTCTCCCGTCACATCCACCGCCTGGTTGTTGAAATCAGCATCTCTTGTAAAATGGAAAAGACAAAAAAAATTAAGAGAAGGACAAAAAGTATGGGGTGAACGTTTCTGTTGCCGCCTCCCAGGGTGTACCTTGGACCCGATAGGAGGGAGGGAGCTTGCCTGGGTGGGTTTTCTGTACTAAATCCTCCCGGGGGCCTCCTTCCCTCTACCCCTTGTCCCTGTTTCTCCCCCAGCCAAGGCTCCCACCGCCGCTGTGGGATTTTCCGTGGGAGAGGTATGGGAGAGGACTGATGCACCTTCCAGATCTATATCCTACCAGACGTCTCTGGCTCAGCGTCCCCCACCGGCTGCCTGCCACCTTCCAGAGAGCTCTGAGGCTGATGCCCCACCCCCCTTCATGTCCCACCACCCTCCCCAGCTGGCCTTTGCCTGGTGACACAAAGGGAACTGCGATGACGCTTTCTTTTTTCTTTTTTTAAAATTTTATTATTATTATACTTTAAGTTTTAGGGTACATGTGCACAACGTACAGGTTTGTTACATATGTATACGTGTGCCATGTTGTTGTGCTGCACCTATTAACTCGTCATTTAGAATTAGGTATATCTCCTAATGCTATCCTTCCCCCCTTCCCCCACCTCACAACTGTCCCCGGTGTGTGATGTTCCCCTTCCTGTGTCCATGTGTTCTCATTGTTCAATTTCCACCTATGAGTGAGAACATGAGGTGTTTGATTTTTTTGTCCTTGCGATAGTTTGCTGTGAATGATGGTTTCCAGTTTCATCCATGTCCCTACAAAGGACATTAACTCATCATTTTTTATGGCTGCATAGTATTCCTTGGTGTGGAATCCTCCAGTGAAGACTTCCACCAGATGCCCCGGGTGGGCCGGATGGGATGAGACTGGACCACCCCGGACCATGCTGTTCTTGGGGGTATGTTGACCTACAGGGTGGACTGGCAGCCCCAGCATTGTAAACGGTGTCCAGGTATGGAAATGTCACATAGGATATCCTCCGTCCCGTCAGCCTGCCTTCAGCTTCCTCAGGCATGAAGACAACTTCCCATCAGAACCTCTTTTCTTTCCTTTCTCCACCATGCACATGAGATGCATGAGAGGGAGAAACAGCTCAATAGATACTGCTGACCTTCATTTGTGGAATCTTCAGTCATCTACACACAGACAGGTGAATAGACAGGTACCCAAATCAAACACCATTTCCGCGTTCTCATGGTGGGATTGGTCTCACTCTCTTTCTCACACACACACACAATTTCCACATCTAGTTCACAAACCACACTAATTTAACCTTTTCACAGTATGCAGTCTGAGTAAAACCCACCCCACCCTCCACCTGGCTGTTGACAAAACTCCTTCTCTACAATTTATAAAAAAGATCATCTGGGCCGGGCACAGTGGCTCACGCCTGTCATTCCAGCACTTTGGGAGGCCAAGGTGGGTTGATCACTTGAGGCCAGGAATTGAAGACCAGGCTGGCCAACATAGTGAAACCCCATCTGTATGAAAAATATAACAATTACCAGTTCTGGTGGCATAGGCTTTTAATCACAACTATTCAGGAGACTGAGGCAGGCGAGTTGCTTGAATTAGGCAGGCCAAGGTTGCAGTGAGCTGAGATCATGCCATGGCAATTATTGAGACAGAGCGATACTCTGTCTCAATAATAATTATAATATTATTATAAGATTAGTTTTGCGTGGTAATACCTGCCTGTAATCGCAGCTACTCGGGAGGCTGAGATAAGGAGAAGAACACTTGAGGCCCCACAGGTCGAGGCTTCAGTCAGCTGTATCCTGGGCAGTCACCAGTCAAGGAGATATGCCCCTCCCCGTTTTCTTTTCTTTTGTTTTTCTTCTCTTTTCTTCTCTATTCTCCTCCCTCCCTCCCTCCCTCCCTTTCTTTCTTTCTTTCTTTCTTTCTTTCTTTCTTCCTTCCTTCCTTCCTTCCTTTCCTGCCTGACTGCCTTCCAGCCTTTCTTCTTTCCTCCCTTCCTCCCTTCCTTCTTTCCTCCTGCCTCAGCCTCCCAAAGTGCTGGGATTTCTGGCCTGAGGCACCATGCCTGCTTGTCCTAAAGAGACACCCTTTGAAAGTAAGACACAGACAGCGCCTTCCAGTGATCTGATTGATTGATTGACAGATTTAGAGGCAGCATCTCACTCTGTCACCCTGGCAGTGGTGCCATCATAACTCACTCACTGCAGCGTGGACACTCCTGGACTCAAGCGATCCTTCCACCTCAGCCTCCAGAGTAGAGTACCTGGGACCACAGGCATGCACCACTGTGCCCAGATAATTTTTATTTATTTATTTATTTTTTTCCCAAGACAGAGTTTCTCTCTGGTTGCCCAGACTGGAGTGTAATGGCGTGATCTTGGCCCACCACAACCTCTGCCTCCTGGGTTCAAGCGATTCCCCTGCGTCAGCCTCCCCAGCAGCTGGGACTGCAGGCATGTGCCACCACGTCTGGCTGATTTGGTATTTTTAGTGTAGACGGGGCTTCTCCATGTTGATCAGGCTGGTCTTGAACTCCTGACCTCAGGTGATCTGCCTTCCCCGGCCTCCCGAAGTGCTGGGATGGCAGGCATGAGCCACCGAGCCTGGCCTTCATTTTTCAATGTTTTTCCACATATAGGGTCTCATCACTTTGTTGCAACCCTTCTGACCCAGTGCCTCAAAGTGCTGGCGTGACAGGCGTGAGCCACTGCGCCTGGACTACGGGGAATGATTCACGACCACGACCACTGTACTGATTCTTTCTTTCTTTTTTCTTTCTTTCTTTCTTTCTTTCTTTCTTTCTTTCATTGATGATTTTTTTATTATTGATTGATTGATTGATTGATTTTGAGATGGAGTCTTACTCTGGGCGAGGTGAGGCGAGGCGAGGTTCAATGCTTTGGAAGCCGCAGCACCGCCTTCTGAAGCCCTATTCAAATGCACAAAGCCCTATTCCCTTCCTGGACTTGGAGCTGATGCCTTCCATTGCCTTGGGTTTCTCTCCATTCAGAAGCTTTTACAGGCACAACCCCACCCAGAGGCTGGCTACGGCTGAGGATTACGGGATGTGGTGGGGCTGGAAACTCTTTCCCCCATTGTTGCAAGCTCAGCCAAGATATCCCCCGACCCCCATCGCTTGCTCACCCTTTGAGATCCCCTCCTTCCACCACCTTGGAGACTGACCTCTTACTTTAATTTCTGTCTTTCTTTCTTTCCTGCGTTTGAGGAGTGTGTGCAGGAATGAGGGTGTGTAGGGGGAGGGGGCATGGGGTGGGGACAGAGGGGAACGTCCTAAGGGTCGATTTAGTGTCATGCCTCTTTCACCGCCACCACCGAAGATGAAAGCAAGAATCAGTTAAATACCGCGTGTTCTCATCCATAAGTGGGAACTTATAGATGAGAGATCTGCGTGGGCAGAACGAGGGACACGAGAGACGCGGGAGCCTACTTGAGGGAGAAGGGGTGGAAGGAGAGACAGCTTCAGGAGAAACCAAAACAAAACGAAACATGAAAACTGTCGAGTACTGCGCTCAGTGTCTGGGTGATGAAATCATCTGCACACTGAACCTCCCATCAGAAGTTTACCTATGTAACAATCTTGCACATGTATGTTTGAACAAGAAATGAAAGTTAGAGGAGAAAGAGAGAGAGAGGGAGAGAAGGAAGGAGAGAGAGAAGTGAAACGAAACACCACATCCTTGACCTGTGTCAGGGGGTTTCCTGCCTTTTGGGGGAACATTCAGCAATAATGTAGTATTTGGGCCTGTTCTTTCTTTTTTTCTTCATTTCTTTTTTTTGGACTGAGTCTCTCTCTCTCGTCACACAGGCTGCGGTGCAGTGGCGCTCTCTTGGCTCACTGAAACCTCTGCTTTCCGGCTTCCAGTGATTCTTCTTCGGTAGCTGGGATTACAGACACGCAACATGACAGACGGCTTATTTTTCTATTTTTAGTGGAGATGGGTTTTCTCCATGTTGGCCGCGTTGGTATTGAACTCCTGACCTGAAGTGATTTGCCCTCCTGGGCCTCCCAAAGTGCTGGGCCGACAGGCCTGAGCCACAGGAATTTCAGCCTTTAAAAGCGCCGGCCCTGCCAACTTTCGCTTCGGCCCTTACACTCAGAATGACGTGTCCTCTCTGCCATAGGTTGACTCTTTGAGTCCCCTATGCCATTGCACTCCAGCCTGGGCAGCAAGAGCGAAACTCCGTCCCCCCACCTTCCCGTGCAAAAAATAAATAAATAAATAAGTAAATAAATAAATAAATAAAATATCTACACATGACCTATAAGTGCGTGTTCCCATGAGTGATTTCTAATTAATGGCACTATACACTGAAAGCAGTGGCTCACGTCTGTCATCCCAGCACTTTGGGAGGCCGAGGTGGCTGGGTCATGAGGTCAGGAGTTCAACACCAGCCTAGTCAACATGGTGAAACCCGGTCTCTACTGAAAATACGAAACTAAGTCGGGTGCGAAGAGGCAGGCACCTGTAATCCCAGCTACTCGGGAGGTTGAGGCAGGAGAATCACTTGAACCTGGCAGGCGGAAGTTGCAGTGACCCGGGATGGTGCCACTGCACTACAGCCTGGACGACAGAGTGAGATTCAGTCTCTAAATAAATAAATAGAAAGAAAGAAAAGAAAAGAAAGAAAAGAAAAGAGAAGAGAAGAAAAGAAAAAAAGAAAAGATAAGAAAACCAGAAAAGAAAGAGAAAATGAAAGAAAAGGCACTATATCGCTATTCGGCTAGGACCTTCTCTCTTTCTGTGTTTCTCTCTGTCTCTCTCTGTCTGTCTTTGTCTTTCTCTATCTGCCTCTTTCTCTGTCTGTCTCTTTCTTTCTCTCTATCTCTGTCTCTCTCTCTCTGCCTGTCTCACTGTGTCTGTCTTCTGTCTAACTCTCTTTCTCTGGCTGTCTATCTCTCTCTGTCTCCCTCCCTGTCTGTTTCTCTCTCTCTCTGTCTTTCTCTTTCTGTCTGTTTCTCTGTCTCTGTCTGTCTCTGTTTCTCTCTGTCTCTCTCTGTCTGTCTCTGTTTTTCTCTGTCTGTCTCTCTCTTTCTTTTTCTGAGTCTCTCTGTCTGTCTCTCTCACTCTCTTTCTCTGTGCCTATCTTTTCTTACTGTCTTTCTCTACCCGTCTGTCTCTCTCTCTGTCTGTCCCTCTTCCTCCCTTTCTGTCTCTCTCCATTTCTCTCTCACTCTCTGCCTGGCTGTCTCTCTTTCTTTCTGTTTCTGTCTCTCTGTCTCATCTCTGTCAGTCTCTCTTTCTGTCTGTCTCTGTCTGTCTCTCTCTGCCTGTCTCTCTCACTGTGTCTGTCTTCTGTCTTGCTCTCTTTCTCTGCCTGTCTGTCTCTCTCTCTGCCTGCATTTCTGTTCTCTCTCGCTCTGTCTCTCTTTCTGTCTGTTTCTCTCTGTCTGTCTCTTTCTCTGTCTGTCTGTCTCTCTCTCTCTTTTTTTTTTCACATGGAGTCTCACTGTGTTGCCAAGGCTAGAGTGCAGTGGCACCATCTCGGCTCACTGCAAACTCCACCACCCAGGTTCACGCCATTCTCCTGCCTCCCGAGTAACTGGGACTATAGGCGCCCGCCACCAAGCCCGACTAATTTTTTGTATTTTTAGTAAAGACGGGATTTCACCGAGTTAGCCAGTATGGTCTCGATCTCCTGACCTCGTGATCCACCCGCCTCAGCCTCCCAAAGTGCTGGGATGACAGGAATGAGCCACTGCGCCCGGCCTGTCTCTCTCTTTCTTTCTTTCCTCTCTCTCTCTGTGTGCCTATATTCTGTCTTACTCTCTTCTCTGCCTGTCGGTCTCTCTCTCTCTGTCTGTCTCTCTCCCTCTCTGTCTGTTTCTCTCTCTTTGTCTCTCTCACTCTCGCTCTCTCTGTCTCTCTCTCTTGCTGTTTCTCTCTGTCCGTCTCTGTCTGTGTCTTTCTCTGTCTGTCTCTCTCTTTCTTTCTCTCTGTCTCTGTCTCTCTCTCCCCCTGCCTGTCTCTCTCACTGTGTCTCTCTTCTGTCTTACTCTCTTTCTCTGCCTGCCTGTCTCTCTCTCCCCCTCTCTTTCTGTTTCTCTCTATATATCTCTCACTCTCTCCATCTCTCTCTGTCTGTTTCTCTCTGTCTCTGTCTTTCTCTGTCTGTCTCTGTCTCTCTCCCTCCCTGTCTGTCTGTTTCTGTCTCTGTCTCTATCTCTGTCTCTCTCTTTCTGTTTCTCTCTGTCCATCTCTGTCTTTCTCTGTCTGTCTCTTTCTCTGTCTGTCTCTCTCTTTCTCTCTGTCTCTTTCTCTCTCTCTCTGCCTGTCTCTCTCACTGTGTCTGTCTTCTATCTTACTCTCTTTCTCTGCCTGTCTGTCTGTCTGTCTCTACCTCCCTTTCTCTTTCTCTCTGTCTCTCTCTTTCTGTTTCTCTCTGTCTGTCTCTGTGTGTCTGCCTGTTTCTCTCTTTCTCTGTCTCTCTCTCTGTTTCCTCTCTGTCTGTCTCTGTCTGTGTGTCTGTCTCTCTCTCTGTCTCTCTCCCTCCCTGTCTGTCTGTTTCTCTCTGTCTCTGTCTCTGTCTCTCTCTCTTTCTGTCTGTTTCTCTCTGTCTCTCTCTGTCCATCTCTGTCTTTCTATGTCTGTCTCTTTCTCTGTCAGTCTGTCAGATCCCCCATGACGGAGAGGGCCCTGCCCCTTCCACGAAAGTCAGAAGGGCCTGCTTAGAGAGGCCGAGAGGAATCCAGACAGACAGGGCTTGCTACGCTTCACCACCCGGTGTATGATTTTGGGAAGTCGAGGCCGGGTCCCCACTTGGATGGAAGGGGCATTTTCAGACTTTTCTCTCTTTCACGTGTGGCGCCCCTACTTCTCGTATTTCCCTGATAAGCTCCTTGACTCAAAAATACATGGTTAAGGCCGGGTGTGGTGGCTCACGTCTATCATCCCAGAACTTCCAGAGGCCGAGGCAGGGGATCACGTGAGGTTGGGAGTTCGAGACCAGCCCTGCCACCATGGTAAAACCCCATCTCTACCAGAAATACTAAACTGAGTCGGGCACGGTGGTGTATGCGCCTGTAATGCCAGCTACTCGGGAGGCTGAGGTGGGAAAATCACTTGAACCTGGGAGGCGGAGACTGCAGTGAGCCGAGATCGCGCCACTGCACTGCAGCCCGGGGTGTAGAGTGAGTAGGACTCGGTCTCTAAACAAATAAATAAATAAATAAATGAATAAATGCATTCTTTTCCATGCTGACTGACACTTGCAGGCATCGGTTGTCTTCGGGCATCATCTAGCGGCCACTGTTATTGAAAGTCTAGGTGACATGGAGGGATGTCTTGCTTACTTCACTGAGCCTGGACAACGGGTTTCTCTCTCTCCCTTCTGGAGGTCACTCCCTCTCTCCCTGGTTGACTAGGGAACCTCCGCCCTGGTGGGGGCCCTATTTTCCTTTGATCAGAGCTTTAGTTTTCTTTGTGTGTTGGTTCTTTCATGCATATAGACTCTTCTACTTGGGTTTTAAGAGGGGTCACTTTAATTTTCAAGTCGCCCCCTGGCTCCCCCCACTACCCACGTCCCTTTACCTTCATTTAGTGAGTCAGTTAGGCGGGTTCCCCCCAAAACCCCCACCCCCCGCCTCCCAACACCCTGCTTGGAAACCTTCCAGAGCCACCCTGGTGTGCCTCTGTCTTCTCTCCCCTTCCCCCACACCTTACCAGCGATCTCATTCTTGCCAGGCTGACATTTGCAATGGTGGGCATCAGGCCTCACTCAGTGGCCACCGTTTTTGAAGATGGGGGTGGCACGGTCCCACTTCCCTGGAGGCAGCTCGGGCCGATGGCATAGCCCTTGACCTGCGTGGGCAAGCCGGCGAGTCTGCTGTTGTGGGGTTTTTTGCCCCACTTCCCTCCTCAGGCCTCCCTCCCTAGGAAAGCTTCACCCTGGCTGGGTCTCCATCACCTTTTATCATGATGTTTTAGTTTCTCCGCCCTCCAGCCAGTATAGTTACACAATGGGAATGGCGTCACAGCTCTAGTATGGGCGTTCTTTGTATTTGCCCATAATAGAAACGTTTTCTGAAAACTAATACTTTGCTCACTTAAGATTTCCTGGGACGGTGACTTGGCCCGTGTTTGTTGTTTTGTTTTGTTCGTGTTTTTCCTTTTTTGTATGTATTTCTTTTCAGGTGAAGTAGAAATCCCCAATTTTCAGGAAGACGTATCTTTTCCCCAAGACATGTTAGCTGCTGTTTTCTCCTGTTGTTAACTAGTGCTTTTGTGAATCTCTCAACGTGTAGTGAGAGCCGGTTGATGTTTACTTCAGAACATCTTATTTTCTTGAAATCCATAAGCCAATGCTGCTGCTGCTCTTGCTGCTGCTGCTGCTGCTCTTGTTGCTGTTGTTGTTGTTTTCAAAGCACACCCCGGCCACCCTTTACGGAATCAAAAGCGTTATAAAATATGTGTAATTATTTCCTGACTACGCCATTCCTCCTCCTCTCTCTGTCTCTCAGTCTCTCTTTCTCTGTCTCTCTCTCTCTGCCTGTCTATTTTTCTCTCTCTCTCTTTGCCTGTCTCTCTCACTGTGTCTGTCTTCTGTCTTACTCCCTTTTTTTGCCTTTCTGTCTCTCTCTCTCTGCCTGTCTGTCTGTCTCTCTTTCTCCCTGTCTGTCTGTTTCTCTCTGTCCGTCTCTGTCTTTATGTCTGTCTCTCTCTTTCTTTCTCTCTGTCTCTCTGTCTCTGTGTGTCTCTCTCTCTGTCTATCTCTCTCACGGTGTCTGTCTTCTTTCTTTCTTTCTCTGCCTGCCTCTCTCTCTCTTTCTCTCTCTGTCTCTCTCTGTCCATCTCATCTTTCTCTGTCTGTCTTTTGTCTGTCTGTCTGTATCTCTCTTTCTTTCTTTTTCTCCCTGTCTCTGTCTCTCTCTCTCTGTCTCTCTCACTGTGTCTGTCTTCTGTCTTATTCTCTTTCTCTGGCTGTCTGTCAGTGTCTCTCTCTCTCTCCCCCTATCTGTCTGTCTCTCTCTCTCCCTGTCTGTCTGTTATTTCTCTCTCTTTGCCTGTCTGTCTCTCTGTCTCTGTCTCTCTGTCTATCTCTCTCTGTGTCTGTCTTCTGTCTTACTGTCTTTCTCTTCCTGTCTGTCTCTCTCTCCTTGTCTGTTTCTCTCCATCTCTGTCTCTGTCTGTCTCTCTCTCTGTCTGTTTCTGTCTCTCCCTCTGTCTGTCTCTTTCTCTCTCTGTCTCTTTCCCTCTCTGTCTCTTTCCCTCTGTCTGTCTGTCTCTTTCTTTCTCTCTGTCTCTCCAACTGTCTCTGTCTCTGTGTGTGTGTGTCTGCTTTCTGTCTTACTCTCTTTCTCTGCCTGTCTGTCTGCCTGTCAGTCTGTCTCTCTCTCTGTCTATCTCTCTCTCTTTCTGCCTCTGTCTCTTTTTCAGTTTCTCTCTGTCTCTTTCCATCTGTGTCTTTCTCTGGGTCTTTATCTCTCTGTCTCTCTGTGTCTTTCTCTCTTTGTGTATCTTTGTGTCTCTCTGTCTGTCTCTCTGTCTCTGTCTCTGTGTCTCTCTCTCTCTCTTGCTCACTCACTCTCTGGCTCTCTCTATCTCCCGCCATCTCTTTCTTGGAAAAATAAGTTCAAGTACATCTAATCTAATCCATTACCACGGCCTGAATTCTTAACTTTAGACATCCCAGATTTGATCTCCCTACAAAATGCTGTACAGAACTGGAGAGTTGATTTCTGGACTTGGATACCTCATAGATACTACATATTAATAAAGATCCAACCCTAAAATCTGGGGTTGCATCTAGCTCGACTGTCTCAAAAAATCATACCTCTGTTCACCTAGGATGCTGGGAGGGTTTTCTCAATGTGCATCTGTTCATGTCCTTCATGACCTATGACCAAGCCCTGTCCGTTCTGTCTGAATTATGTATCTGCAAACACTTCTCTCCATTTCCACAACTACCCATGGCCCATTTTGGAACCACTGGCTCTTTGAAAAAAAATCCCTGAAGTGGCTTTGGCTTTTTGGCTAGGAGGTCTAAACCTACTGAGAACTTTCCTGCCCAGGATTCTGTGTGAACAAAAGTGCTTCTGCTGGGAGCTGGGATCGTCGGTACCATGCTTGCTAGTGCTGGATGAGTCTCTGGAAGGATGCACGGGACTCCACAAAGCTGACCTGTCCCACCGAGGTCAAATGGATACTTCTGCAATGGCCCGAGGCCTCCAACTTACTTCACTGTCACCAACCGTTACCTTCAGCATCCTTGTGAGCCTGCCCAAGGCCCCGACTCCGGGGAGACTCCTGGGAGCCCGGCCTTCCTCGGCTAAAATCCAAAGGGATGGTGACTTCCACCCACAAGGTCCCCACTGAACTGCAAAGATGTGGAGCGTAGGTCAGAGAGGGGACCAGGAGGGGAGACGTCCTGACAGGCAATGAGTTCCCTAGGCTCTGGCCACCCCACTCACGTCCCATTTACTGGGCACCCATGGGACACCACCGCTTTATCCCCTCCTCTGTCCACAGCCGCCCCAACCCCACCCCACAACCCAGGCACACACGCTGGAGGTTACAAAACCACACGGCCTGAATAGAGCCTGACGGAGTGAGAGCTCATTTAACGAAGTGGGGGGGTGGGTTGGGGTGGGGTGGGGTGGGGGTTGGGGGTCTGTAGAGAGCCCGATTCTCCCTCGTGGGTGGCTACAGGATACAAATGAATATCGCTTCTTGGGCAGAGGGGCTTCTTTAGGCCGTCACGTTTGCAGGACTGTCTCTCAAACCCTTCCTTGAGGCCACAAAATAGATTCCACTCCACCCATCAATGTTTCCCCGGGTGCTGAATGTATCCTGTCAAGAGATTTGAGCCTGACACTTTGAGTTAAACAACTTTATTGGCTTTCTGCGTTTGCTTCTGAGAGGGAGTCTTGCTCTGTCCCCCCATGGCTGGAGTACAGTGGCATGATCTCAGCTCACTGCAACCTCTGTCTCCTGGGTTAGAGTGATTCTCCTGCCTCAGCACCACCACACCTGGCTCATTTTTTTATTTTTAGTAGACACAGGATTTGACCCTGTTTCATTGGTTTTTACTGGAGATTCTAGATTTGAGTCACACCTCATTGTGTGCCATATAAAGACTTCTTTTTTTTTTTTTAAAGCACAATATATCTGCTTTATTTGAGTGGTTTTGTATATCGTTATAATTGTGTTATAGATGAAGAAAAGGTATTAAACATGGCGCTAATGACAGTAAAAGTGAAAAGAAAAGAAAGGCTATCTATTTTGTAGATAGAATAAAGTTGCTCAGTATTTAGAGTTACCTAAATACGTCAGCATTTAAACTCCTCCTACTAAAAGCATGCCAGTCTGAATAATCCTCCTTGAAACACAATTTTTGATATGGTTAATGTTTTTAAGTATGTGACTCCTGCAGAATAGCTGGACAGACAATACACATTTAAAAAAGAACAGCACAAGGATCCACCAGACTTGGGAAAAAATCAAAAACAACACAAGCCTTATGAAGAACTGAGTTCTTAAAATATTATGGAGAACATGGCTATTGGAAGAGATGGCAATATTGGCAAGTTGATTGTTACATTGGTCAGCAATAGCTAGCACTATTTTTTTGGCAATCTTTCAGGCACTGCAACTACTACTGCAAAATGATATATAGTCCATTAAACAACATAATCACAAATCAAAAAATATTTTAGTAATATAATGCTTCAGATTTAGAAGCAAATCAAGTGTTAAAATTCAACTGCTATAATAACTAAACCCAAAGATAATCGTATCTGACAAAAAAGCTTCCGCAGAGTTACTACTTCAGAATTATACTTTCTCTTGATGTTTATTTTATTTTATTTTATTTTATTTTATTTTTATTTTATTTTTTTCTTGATATGGCGTCTCACTCTGTCGCCCAGACTGGAGTGCAATGGCATAATCTTGGCTCACTGCAACCTCCACTTCCCAGGTTTAAGTGATTATCCTTCCTCAGCCGCCTGAGTAGTTGGGACTACAGGCGCCTGACACCATGCCCAGCTAATTTTTATACTTTTAATATAGGTGGGGTTTCACAATATGGTCTCGATCTCTTGACGTTGTGATCTGCCCGCCTTGGCCTCCCAAAGTGCTGGGATGACTGGCATGAGCCACCATGCCGGGCATTTTCTTGATATTTAAACTTTTAAGTCAGTCCAGAGAAATACGATAAATGTCAACATTAAGTATGGTGTTGAGGCAGAAGTAGGACCAAACTTTTTCATATGTTATTCAGTTGATAGCAATATGACCTGGGTAGTAATTTCCTATGTGTCTACTTATACACAAATACGAAAAAGTAAAACAGAGATACTGCTAAATAAAGGATACATTAAGTTCTTAATAGTAACTTAATAAACTGGAACATTGTCAAAAAGCACCTAGTGAACTTTTTCAGTGTTTTTTTCTATTATCCAATAAGTGAATTAGGCTATTCCTTTCCAATTTCCCAAGCACTTTTTGTCCCAATCACCATTTCTGTGTTCGAAGAAAAAGTAACAAATCAAGTAACAAAACTAAACAAGCAAAAAAACAAAACACAACTACAGTATCTGCAAAAGTTTTGTAGAAGACTGAAACTGTTGAGTATAAGCATCTCGTATTCTATTATCATTAGTTAACTGAAGAGTTTGTTAAAGACATACATTTCATAAAAAAAGTTAGTTTGAAGTTATTGACCAGTATGTACCATTCCTAAGTATTAGTAACCAAATTCATGACAATAAAGAGCTATCTAACAAGAAAAATTAGTGACTACCAGCACCATCAACAAGACTTTGTCTTTACAATTCATTACCACTTACCATGCATTGTAATGTCTAGGATTGACTCTGATAGCGTTTCAAAAACAAGCTAACGCTGTGTCCAATTCTTCAGTTAAGACAAACTCTCGCCCTAATAAAGTATAGGCATAAGCATAATTTGGATCCACTTGGATAGCTCTCTGGAAGAATTTAATTGCAATATCGTGTTCCTGTTGCAGACCGAAACAGTTCCCTGCAGCACACCAGGCCTCTGGAGAATTTTTATCCATGTCTGTTAAGTCTTTTGATAGAAATGAAAGAGCGACATTTTTTGAAGATGCCAAAGTGTTTTAGAGTAGATTTCCATGCCTTCGAATCTATAATTCTCAATCCTTCTAACCTCTGAGAATATTCTTTCAGCTTGCATGTACTCTGAAAGTTCAAAATAGGACCTTCCAATTTGGCACAGTACCCAACCAGTATTGTGGTGGTGAGAAGGTAGATGGCTCAAAATATTTATAGCTTCTTTGCAGTGGTATGAACATAAAGCTAAATAACGTTTCCCACTTTCATGAAGAAGGCTCATTAAGCCTTCTTCTGCTGCTTTTTGTAGATTAAAATCCTGAATCTGAGGTGTGATTGTGGATATTTCCTCTTCTGAATTGATGGAAGAGTCCAATTTTGTAATTTCCAGGTTTTCATTTATATTAGATTGAGTTATTCCTCCTTTATTAGTTTTACTTTTTGTTTTTCTGTTTGGGATTTTAGGTAGAAACTTCATTTTTAATTTCTTCCTATTCTCCTTGGTTGTCGAACTGTCACTAGTAAAGAGTCATGAACTTCTTTGATGCAGTGCATTTGGGGGAGATGTCATAGTGGGGCTCATTACCTGAGGTGTTATAGTTATTTATGGACCAGAAATTTCTGTTAGTGAAAGAATTGGAGTTACCTTTCGGCCATTTCCATTCTGCGAGAAGACAGACTTTGCTCCAGTTTGGCCAATTCTGGCAACAGACTTTTTTGAAGGGGCTCCGGTGGATGGCACATCAATTACAGAAGGTGTATTAGTGTAGTTTTGTAAATAAGATCCATCTCCAGGACTTGGGGTTTCTAATGGCAAAATCCCAAAACTTGGGGTAAATGGACTAAGAGCTGCTGGTCCTGTTAATAAACTTCGACCAGTTTTTGGTTTATTTTGAACCTGTTTAGATAATATGGAATTTCCTGTTCCCAGTGGGATAGTTTCAGGTGAAATTACAGCTGAATCAATAAAAGACACAGGGGAATCTGTATTCAAGGAGTACTTTGAATTGGAAGATTCTAAATTGACTCTGTTTAATTCAGTTGTGTCCTGGGGTGTTTCCATAAGAATGGTCTCAGGCTGTCTGTGACATAAACTGTGATTAGGTACTTGTGTTGTGCAAGAGTTGGGCAGACAGTTGCTAAAGTTCTGTAAAGATGTGAATTTAAATGTTTGGTCAGGATCTCGCTTTTCACCTATTTCACGTAATGATTCAAAGGGATACCAGAGGAAAGGATTTAAACCAAGTCTCTTTTGGTAACATTCTTATCCTTTGGCAAGCTGATCTGTCTTGCAATATACACGTCCCAACAATGGAAGGGGAAAGCAAACTGAATCACCAAACTCAGTAACAATATCATCATGTTTTCTGCTTATTAAACACTCCAACAGATAACATTTGTTCCCAGTCTGCAAGCTTACTGAGATCAACACAACATTTTGCAAGCAGGTATTTGCATTGCGGTGTAGGACAACTGTGTCTTTTCAAGAGTCTATATGCTTTATAGGCCTTTCCTGGGAGGTAAGAACAGGTCGCCATTAAAAACAAGGCTTCTTCTGAGTGTACTTCTGCATAAAGGCGTTCTGTGAGGAAAACCCCATCTCGGTAAGCATAGTGGTTTAGTGCTTGCCATATAGCAGCCTGGAAGGGTTCCTGCAGCACTGTCATCCTCGAGGCAAAGGCCCAATTTCTGCAGTGCCTCAGGAAACCCCCACCCCACCCACCACCCTCCCCCCTGTAGTGGCTCCGGCCCGGCCAGCCTCGGCTCATTTAAATTCACCAGTTACCGGGGGATGGGGGTGGCCGAGCCAGAATGACTTCTTTATCCTGCGGACTCTGGAAAGCCTGGCCCCTTGTGATCCATTGCAAAGCGAAAGTCACCTCATGTTTGGGAAACAGATCCAATCCCAAGTTCAGTGGAGGGATGTGGCATGTAGGACGAAGGACTCTCTTCCTTCTGATTTGGTCTGCACAGCGGGGCCTAGGGCTGGAGTCCTCTCTGTGAGGACGGCTGACTCCCTCTACTTTGGGTTCCATTGGCCCCACCCTGGGACATGGGCCTTGGCAGATTCTGGCCCTTCCTGGCCTTTAAATTGCTGTCAGAAACCCCATCTCGTGTTCGGATGCCCCAAATAACTGTGGCTCACGCCTCTCTGGAAACATTGGAAATCTCTCCTCTACACATGGTCACCTAAAACCCCAGGAGCTCGGGACACACGTCTGCCATCCACCTCACCGCTTTCGGGAGAGAATGCTGAGAGTCTCTTGCCAACTCTCTCTTGACTTGAGTTCTTCATGGGTGTGAGGTTAAGACGTAGTGAGACCAGATGTATTAACCCAGGCCGGGTGCTGGTGGCTCACGCCTGTAACCCCAACACTTTGGGAGGCCGAGGCTGTAGGATCCCTTGAGGAATAGCCTAACCCTGGGGAGGTTGAGGCTGCAGTGTGTGAGCCATAATGGTGTAATTTGGATCCAGCAGTTTTCTAAACAGTCATTTTGTAGAATCTGCAAAGAGATATTTCTGAGCCCATTGAGGCCTACGGTGAAAAGGGAAATATTTTCAAATAAAAAGAAAACAGAAGCTTTCTGAGAAACTTCTTTTTGATGTGTGTATTCATCTCACCGTGTTGAAACATTTTTATTGAGCAGTTTGGAAACAGTCTTTTTGTAAAATCTGCAAAGGGATATTTCTTAGCCATTTGAGACCTAAGGTGAAAAAGAGATATCTTCACATAAAAACTAGACAGAAGCATTCTGAGAAAGTTCTTTCTGATGTGTGCATTCATCTCACAGAGTTGAACCTTTCTTTTGTTTGAGCAGTTTGGAAACAGTCTTTTTTTAAAATATGCAAATGGATATTTGTGAGCCCTTCACAGCCTACGATGAAACAGGAAATACCTTGACATAAAAACTAGACAGAATCTTTCTGAGAAAATGCTTTGCAATGTGTGCTTTCATCTCACAGAGTTGAACTTTTCTTTTGATTGAGCAGTTTCTAAGCAGTCTTTTTGTAGAATCCAGAAATGGATATTTGCAGTGCTTTTAAGCCTATGGTGAAAACGGAAATATTTTCACAAAAACACTAAAAAGCAGCTTTCTGAGAATCTTCTTTGTGATGCCTGGATTCATATCACAGAGCAGAACCTTTCTTTTGATTGAGCAGATTGGAAACAGTATTTTTGTACAATCTGCAAATGGATATTTCTGAGCCGTTTGATGCCTGTAGTGAAAAAGAATTATCTTCACATAAAAACTAGACAGAATCATTCCGAGAAACTTCTTCCTGATGTGTGCATTCATCTCACAGAGTTGAACCTTTCTTTTCATGGAGCAGTTTGGAAACAGTCTTTTTGTAGTATCTGCAGAGGGATAATTGTGAATGCTTTAAGGACTATGGTGAAAAAGGAAATATCTTCACAAAAAAACCAGACAGAAGCATTCTGAGAAACTTCTTTTTTATGTGTGCATTCATCTCACACAGATGAATCTTTCTTTTCATTGAGCAGTATGGAAAGAGTCTTTTGGTTCAATCTGCAAAGGGATATTTCTGAGCAGTTTGAGGCCTATGGTGAAAAAGTAATATCTTCACATAAAAACTAGACAGAAGCATTCTGAGAAACTTCTTTTTTATGTGTGCATTCACCTCACAGGGTTGAAACTTTCGTTTCGTTGAGAAGTTCAGAAACACTCTTTTTGTAGAATCTGAAAAGGATATTTTTGAGTCCATTGAGGCCTGTGGTGAAATAGGAAATATCGTTACATAAAAACTAGACAGAAGCTTTCTGAGAAACTTCTTTGTGATGTGTGCTTTCATCTCACAGAGTTGAGCCTATCTTTTGATTTAGCAGATTGGAAACAGTCCTTTTGTTGTATCTGCAGAGGGATATTTGTGAACGGTTTGAGGCCTATGGTGAAAAAAGAAATACCTTCACATACAAAGTAGACAGAAGCATTCTGGGAAACTTCTCTGTGATGTGTGCATTCAACTCACAGAGGTGAACCTTTCTTTAGATTGAGCAGTTTGGAAACAGTTCTTTTTTAGAATCTGCAAAGGGATATTTCTGAGCCCATTGAGGCCTAGGATGAAAAAGAAATATCTTCACATAAAACTGGATAGATGCATTCTGAGAAACTTCTTTGTGATGTGTCCATTCATCTCACAGAGTTGAACCTTTCTTTGGATTGAGCAGTTTGGAAACAGTCTTTTTGAAGAATCTGCAAAAAATATTTGTGAGCTCTTTATGGCCTACGGTGAAATAGGAAATATCTTCACATAAAAACTAGACAGAAGCTTTCTGAGAAACTACTTTGTGATACGTGCTTTCATCTCACAGAGTTGAACTTTCTTTTGAATGAGCAGTTTGGAAACACTTTTTGTAGAGTCTGTAAATGGATATTTGGAGCACTTTGAGACCCATGGTGAGAAAGGAAATATTTTCACATAAAAACCAGACAGGAGCATTCTGTGAAACTTCTTTGTGATGGGTGTATTCATCTCACAGAGTTGAACATTTCTTTGGATGCAGCAGTTTGGAAACAGTCTCTTTGTAGTATCTGCAGAGGGATATTCATGAGCAGTTTATGACCTATGGTTAAAAAGGTTATATCTTCACAAAAAAACCTCGACAGATGCGTTGTGAGAAACTTCTTTGAGATGTATGCATTCAACTCACAGAGTTGAACCTTTCTTTGGATTAAGCAGTTTTCTAAACAGTCCTTTTGTAGAATCTGCAAAGGGATATTTCTGAGCCCATTGAGGCCTATGGTGAAAAACGATATATCTTCACATGAATGCTAAACAGAAGCTTTCTGAGAAACTTCTTTGTGATGTGTGCATTCATCTCACAGTGTTGAAACTTTCTTTTGATTGAGCAGTTTGGAAACAGTCTTTTTATCCAAGCTGCAAAGGGATATTTCTGAGCCTTTTGAGGCCTATGGTGAAAGAGAAATATCTTCACTTAAAAACTAGACAGAAACATTCTGAGAAATTTCTTTGTGATGTGTGCATTCATCACACATATTTGAACCTCTCTTTTGATTGAGCAGTTTGGAAACAGTCTTTTTTTAGAATATGCAAAAGGATATTTGTGAGCCTTTACAGGCCTATGGTGAAATAGGGAAAATCTTCAAATAAAAACTGGACAGAAACTTTCTGAGAAACTTATTTGTCATGTGTGCCTTCATCTCACAGAATTGAACTTTTCTTTTGATTGAGTAGGTTGGAAACAGTCTTTTTGTAGAATCTGCAAATGGATATTTGCAACGTTTTATGCCTATGGTGAACAGGAAATATTTTCACATAAAAACTAGACAGACGCATTCTGAGAAACTTCTTTGTGATGTGTGCATTCATGTCACAGGGTTGAAACTTTCCTTGGATTAAGCAGTTTGGAAAGAGTCCTTTTGTAGTATCTGCAAAGGGATATTTGTGAGCCCATTGAGGCCTACGGTGAAATAGGAAATGTCTTCACTTAAAAACTAGACAAAAGTTTCTGAAAATCTTCTTTGTACGGTGTGCTTTCATCTCAAAGAGTTGAACCTCTCTTTTGATTGAGCAGTTTGGAAACACTCTTTTTGTAGAATCTGCAAAGGGATATTTGGAGTGCTTTGAGGCCTATGGTGAAAAAGGAAATATCTGCACATAAAAACTAGACAGAAACTTCTGAGAAACTTCTTTGTGATGCGTGCTTTCATCTCAGATTTGGACCTTCCTTTTCATTGAGCAGTTTGGCAACAAGTCATTTTGTAGAATCTGCAAAGGGATATTTGTGAGCAGTTTGATGCCTATGGTGAGAAAGTAAATACCTTCACATAATACCTGAACAGAAGTATTTTGAGAAAACTCTTTGTGATGCTTACATTCATGTCACTGAATTGAAACATTCTGTTCATTGGGCAGTGTGGAAACATACTTTTTGTGCAATCTGCAAAGGAATATCTCTTTGTGGTTTGAGACCTATGGTGAAAAAGTAATATCTTCACATAAAAACAAGAGAGAAGCATTCTGAGAAACTAATTTTTTATGTGTGCATTCATCTCACAGAATTGAACCTTTCCTTTGATGAAGCAGTTCGGAAAGAGTTTTTTGTAGAATCTGAAAAGGGATAGTTGCGATCCCTTTGAGGCCTAAGGTGAAATAGGAAATATCTTCACATAAAAACTAGACAGAAACTTTCTGAGAAACTTCTTTGTGACGTGGGCTTTCATCTCAAAGATTTGAAACTTTATTTTGATTGAGCAGTTTGGAAAGACTCTTTTTCTAGTATCTGCAGAGGGCTATTAATGAGCAGACTGATGTCTATAGTGAAAAAGGAAATGGCTTCTCAAAAAAACTAGACAGAAGCATTACGAGAGACTTCTATGTAATGTGTGCATTGATCTCACCAAGTTAAATCTTTCTTTTGATTGATCTGTTTGGAAACACGCTTTTTTGTAGCATCTGCAAGGGTATACTTCTGAGCCCTTTGAGGCCTATTTTGAAATATGAAATATCTTCACATATAAACTAGACAGAAGGTTTCTAAGAAACTTCTTTGTGACGTGTGCTTTCACCTCACAGAGTAGAAACTTTCTTTTGATTGAGCAGATTGGAAACACTCTTTTTGTAGAATCTGCAAGTGGATATTTGGAGCCCTTAGATGCTCATGGTGAAAAAGGAAATATCTTCACAAAAAACTAAACAGAAGTTTTCTAAGAAACTTCTTTGGGATGTGTGCATTCATCCCACACATTTGAACACTTCTTTTGATTGCTATGGTGAAAAAGGAAACTTCTTCACATAAAACTATACAAAAGCATTCTGAGAAACTTCTTTGTGATGTGTGCTTTCATCTCACAGAGTTTAACCTTTCTTTTCATTTTGCAGTTTGGAAACAGTCTTTTTGTAGAATCTGCAAAGGGATGTTTGTGAGCAGTTTGAGTCCTATGGTGAAAAAGGAAATACCTTCACATAAAAACCAGACAGAAGCTTTTTGAGAAACTTCTTTGTGATGTTTGCATTCATCTCCCAGAGTTGAATCTTCCCTTTCATTGAGCTGTTTAGAAACAATCTTTTTGCACAATCTGTAAAGAGATATTTCTGAGTGGTTTGAGGCCTATGGTGAAAAAGAAATATCTTCACATAAAAATCAGACAGAAGCATTCCAGGAAACTTCTCTGTGATGTGTGCATTCATCCCACAGATTTGAAACTTTCATTTCATTCAGTAGTTTGGAAAGAATCTTTTCATAGAAACTGCAAAGGGATATTTCTGAGCCCTTTGAGACTTATAATGAAATAGGAAATATCTTCACATAAAAACTAGACAGAAGATTTTTGAGAAACTTCTTTGTGATGCTTGCGACCCTTCTTTTTGATTGAGCAGTTTGGAAACAGTCCTTTTGTAGAATCTGCAAAGGGATATTTCTGAGCCCTTTGAGTCCTATAGTGAAATAGAAAATGTCTTCAAATAATAACTAGACAGAAGCATTCTGAGAAACTTCTTTGTGATGTGTGCTTTCATTTCACAGAGTTGAACGTTTCCTTTGATTGAGCAGTTTGGAAACACTCTTTTTGTAGAATCGGTAAATGGATATTTGGAGCGCTTTGAGGCATAAGGTGAAAAAGGAAATATCTGTACCTAAAAACTGGACAGAAACTTTCTGAGAAACTTCTTTGTGATGCGTGCTTTCATCTCACAGATTTGAACATTTCTTTTCATTGAGCAGTTTGGGAACAAGTCATTGTATAGAATCTGCAAATGTATATTTGTGACCTGTTTGATGCCTATGTTGAAAAAGTAAATATTCACATAAAAACCAGACAGAAACTTTTAGAGATAACTTTTTGTGATGTTTGCATTCATATCAAAGAGTTGAACCTTTCTGTTCATTGAAGAATTTGGAAACATTCTTTTTGTGCAATCTGCAAAGGAATATTTCAGAGTGGTTTCAGGCCTGTGGTGTAAAAGAAATATCTTCACATAAAAACTAGCCAGAAGCATTCTGAGAAACTTCTTTTTCATCTGTGCATTCACCTCACAGAGTTGATCCTTTCTTTTCGTTGAGCAGTTTGGAAACAGTCTTCTTGTAGTATCTGCAAATTGATATTTGTGATCCCCTTTAGGCCTATGGAGAAATAGGAAATATCTTCACATAAATACTAGACAGAATCTTTCTGAGAAACTTCTTTGTGATGTGTGCTTTCATCCTACACAGTTGAACCTTTCTTTTGATTGATCACTTTGGAAACAGTCTTTTTGAAGAGTCTACAAATGGATATTTGGGGAGCTTTGAGGCCTAAGGTCAAAAAGGAAATATATTCACATAAAAACTAGACAGAAGCACTTTGAGAAACTTCTTTGTGGTGTGGGCTTTCATTTCAGAGAGCTGAATCTTTCTTTTGTTTGAGCAGGTTGGAAATAGTCTTTTTGTAAAATGTGCAAAGGGATATTTCTGAGCCATTTGAGGTCTATGGTGAAAACGAAATATCTGTACATAAAAAGTAGACAGAAGCATTCTGAAAAAGTTCTTTGTGATGTGTCCATTCATGTCGCAGAGTCGAACCTTTCTTTTGATTGAGCAGTTTGGAAACAGTCGTTTTGTAGAATCTGCAAAGAGATATTTGTGAGCTCTTTATGGCCTGTGATGAAATACGAAATATCTGCACATAAAAACTAGACAGAAGATTTCTGAGAAACTTCTTTGTGATGTGTGCTTTCTTCTCACAGTACTGAACCTTTCTTTTGATTGAGCAGTTTGGAAAGTCTTTTTGCAGAATCTGCTAATGGATATTTGGAGCTATTTGAGGCCCATGGTGAAAAAGGAAGAATCTTCACATAAAAACTAGACAGAAGATTTCTGAGAAACTTCTTTGTGATGTGTCAATTCATGTCACACAATTCAACCTTTCTTTCAATTGAGCAGTTTGGAAACAGTCTTTTGTAGAAGCTGCAAAGGGAAATTTCTTAGCCTTTTGTGGCTTATGGTGAAAAAGAAATATCTTCACATAAAAACTAGACAGAAGCTTTCTGAGAAACTTCTTTGTGATGTGCCCATTCATCTCACAGAGTTAAACTTTTCTTTTGATTTAGCAGTTTGGAACATGTATTTTCTTAGAATCTGCAAATGGATATTTGTGAGCCCCTTATGGCCTATGTTGAAATATGAAATATCTTCACATAAAAACTAGATAGAAGCTTTCTGAGAAACTTCTTTGTGATGTGCACTTTCCTCTCACAGAGTTGAACCCTTCTTTTTATGGGGTGGTTTGGAAACAGTCTTTTTGTAGAATCTGCAAATGGATATTTGGAGCGTTTTGAGGCCTATAGTGGAAAAGGAAATATCTTCACATAAAAACTAGACAGTAGCTTTTTGAGAAAACTATTTGTGACATTTCCATTCATCTCTAATAGTTGACCATTTCTTTTCATTGAGCAGTTTGGAAACAGTCTTTTTGTACAAACTGCAAAGGGATATTTTAGAGTGGTTTGAGGCAAATGGTGAAAAATAAATATCTTCCCATGAAAACTAGACAGAAGCATTTTGAGAAACTACTTTGTGATGTGTGCATTCATCTCACAAATTTGAACGTTTCTTTTGATTTAGCAATTTGGAGAAAGTCTCTTGGAAGTATAAGCGGAGTTATATTTGTGAGCAGTTTAAGGCCTATTGTGCAAAAGGAAATACCTTCATATAAAAAGTAAACAGAAGCTTTCTGAGAAACTTCTTTGTGATGTGTGCTTTTGTCTCACAAAGTTTCACCTTTCTTTTGATTGAGAAGTTTGCAAACATTCTTTTTGTAGAATCTGCAAATGGATATTTGGAACAATTTGAGTCCTATGGTAAAAAAGGGAATATGTTCACATAAAAACTAGACAGAAGAATTCTGAGAAACTTCTTTGTGATGAGTCCATTCATCTCACAGAATTGAAACTTTCTTTGATGGATCAGTTTGGAAACAGTCTTTTTGTAGTATCTGCAGAGGGATATTTTTGAGTGGTTTAAAGACTATAGTGAAAAAGGAAATATCTTCACAAAATAACTAGACAGAAGCATTTTGGGAAACTTCTTTGTGATGTGTGCATTCATCTCACAATGTTGAACGTTTCTTTTGATTTAGCAATTTGGAGAAAGTCTCTTGGAAGTATAAGCGGAGTTATATTTGTGAGCAGTTTGAGGCCTATGGTGCCAAAGGAAATACCTTCATATAAAAAGTAGACAGAAGCTTTCTGAGAAACTTTTTTGTGATGCGTGCTTTTGTCTCACAGAGTTGCACCTAACTTTTGATTGAGCAGTTTGGAAACATTCTTTTTGTAGGATCTGCAAATGGATATTTGGAGCAATTTGAGTCCTACGGTGAAAAAGGAAATATGTTCACATAAAAACTAGACAGAAGAATTCTGAGAAACTTCTTTGTGATGAGTCCATTCATCTCACAGAGTTGAAACTTTCTTTGATGGACCAGTTTGGAAATAGTCTTTTTGTAGTATCTGCAGAGGGATATTTTTGAGCGGTTTAAAGACTATGGTGAAAAAGGAAATATCTTCACATAATAACTAGACAGAAGTATTCTGAGAAACTTCTTTGTGATGTGTGTGTTCATCTCACAGAGTTGAACCTTTCTTTTGATTGAGCACTTTGGAAACAGTCTTTTTGTAGAACCTTCAAAGGAATATTTGTGAGCCCTTTATGGCCTCAGGTGAAATGGAAATATCTTCACATACAAACTAGAAAAAAGCTGAGTAACTTCTTTGTCATGTGTGCTTTCATCTCAGAGAGTTAAAAATTTGTTTTGATTGATCAGTTTGGAAACAGTCTTTTTGTAGAATCTGCAAATGGATATTAGGATCACTTTGAGGCCTATGTTGAGAAAGGAAATATCTTCACATAAAAACAAGACAGAAGATTTCTGAGAAACTTCTTTGTTATATGTGCATTCATCTCACAGGGTTGAACCTTTCTTTTGATTGAGCAGTTTGGAAACAGTCTTTTTGTAGAATCTACAAAGGGATATTTCTGAACGGTTTTATGCCTATGGTGAAAAAGAAATATCTTCACATAAAAACTGGACAAAAGCATTATGAGAAATTAATTTATTATTTCTGCATTCGTCTCACAGAGTTGAAACTTTCGTTTCATGGAGCAGTTCGAAAACTGTCTTTTTGTAGAGTCTGCAAAGGGATATTTGTGAGCCATTTGAGGCTTATATTGAAATAGAAAATATCTTCACAAAACAAGTAGACAGAAGCATTATGGGAAACTTCTTTGTGATGTGTGCTTTCATCTCTCAGATTTGAATCTTTCTTTTCATTGAACAGTGTGGAAACTCTCTTTTTGTAGATTCTGCAAAAGGATATTTGGAGGGCTTTGAGGCCTACGGTGAAAAAGGAAATATTTTCACTTAAAAACTAAACAGAAGCTTTCTGAAAAACTTCTTTGTGATGTGCATATTCATGTCACAGAATTGAACCTTTCTTTTCATTGAGCAGTTTGGAAACCATCTTTTCGTACAATCTGCAAAGGGATATTTCTGAGTGGTTTGAGGTCTATGGTGAAAAAGAAATATCTTAGCATAAAAACTACACAGAGGCATTCTGAGAAACTTCTTTTTCATGTGTGCATTCATCTCCCAGAGTTGAACATTTCTTTTCATTGAGAAGTTAAGAAACAGTCTTTCTGTAGAATCTGCGAAAGGATATATGTGAGTCCATTGAGGGCCATGGTGAAATAGGAAATATCTTCACAGAAAAACTAGACAGAAGCATTCTGAGAAACTTCTTTGTGATATTTGTATTCATCTCACAGAGTTGAAACTTTCTTTTGATTGATCCGTTTGGAAACAGTCTTTTTGAAGAATCTGCAAATGGATATTTGGAGCACTTTGTGGCTTGTGGTGAAAAACTAAATATCTTCACATAAAATCTAGTGAGAAGCTTTCTGAAGAACGTCTTTGTGATGTGTGCTTTTATCCCACAGAGTTGAACTTTCTTTTCATTGAGCAGTTTGGAAGCAGTCTTTTTGTATTATATGCAGAGTGATATTTGGGTGGGGTTTAAGGCCTATGGTGAAAAAGTAAATATCTTCACATAAAAACTAGACAGAAGCATTCTGAGAAAGTTCCTTGTGATGTGTACATTCATCACACAGAGTTGAAAATTTCTTTTGATTGAGAAGTTTGGAAACAGTCTTTATGTCCAATCTGCAAAGGGATATTTCTTAGACGTTTGAGGCCTATGGTGAAACAGAAATACCTTCACATAAAAACTAGACAGAAGCTTTCTGAGAAACTGCTTTGTTATGCATCCATTAATCTCATACAGTTGAAATTTTCTTTTGATGGAGCAGTTTGGAAAGAGTCTTTTTGTAGATTCTGTAAAGGGATATTTGTTATCCCTTTATGGCCTAAGGTGAAATAGGAAATATCTTCAACTGAAAACTAGACAGAAGCTTTCTGAGAAATTTATTTGTGATGTGTGCATTCATCACACAGAGCTGAATGTTTCTTTTGATTGAGCAGTTTGTAAACAGTCTTTTTAAAGATTCTGCCAAAGGATATTTGTGAGCCGTTTCAGGCTTATGGTGAAAATGGAAATATCCACTAATAAAATCTGGACAGAATTTTTCTGTGACACTTCTTTGTGATAAGTGCATTCATCTCACAGAGTTGAACCATTATTTTCATTGAGCAGTTTGGAAACAGTCTTTTTGTAGAATTTCCAAAGGGATATTTTAAGTGATTTATGGCTTAAAGTGAAAAAGGGAACATCAACAAATAAAATCTAGACAGAAGCTTACTGAGACACTTTTTTGTGATGCGAGCATTCATCTCACAGGGTTGAAACTTTCTTTTGAGTGAGGAGTTGTAAATTGTTTTTCTGTAGAATCTGCAAAGGGATATTTTTAAGCAGTTTATGGCTTATGGTGAAAAAGGAAATATCCACAAATAAAATCTAGACAGAAGATTTCTGAGACACTTTTTTTTATGTGAGCATTCATATCACAGTGTTGAAACTTTCTTTTGATTGAACAGTTTGTAAAATGTCTTTTTGGAAAATCTGCAAAGGGATATTTGTGAGCAGTTTGAGGCCTAAGGTGAGAAAGTAAATATATTCAGGTAAAAACTTGACAGAATCTTTCTGAGAAACTTCTTTGTGATGTCAGCAAGCATCTCACAGTTTGGAACTGATCTTTTGATTGAGCAGTTAGGCAACAGTCTTTTTGTAAAATCTGCAAAGGGACATTTGTGAAAGCTTTGAGGCTAAAGGTGAAAAAGGAAATACATTCACATAAAAGCAAGACAGAAGCTTTCTGAGAAACCTCTATTTGATGAGTGCATTCATCTCAAGAGTTGAACCTTTCTTTTAATTGAGCTGTTTGGAAAGAGTCTTTTGTAGATCTATAAATGGATATTTGTGAGCGGTTTGAGCCCTATGGTGAGAAGGGAAATGTCTACAAATACATACTAGAAAGAATCTTCCTGAGAAACTTCTTTGTGATGTCTGCATTCATCTCATGGAGTTGAACCTTTCTTTTGATTGAGCAGTTTGGAAATAGTCTTTTTGTAGAATCTTCAAAATGATATTTGTGAACGATTTGAGGCTTATGTTGAAAAAGGAAATATCTTCACATAAAAAATAGACAGCAACTTTCTGAGAAGCTTTTTTGTGATGTGTGCATTCATCTCACAGATTTCAACATTGCTGTTGATTGAGCAGTTTGGAAACGGTCTTTTTGTAGATTCTGCAAAGGGATATTTGTGAGCAGTTTGAGGCTTATGGTGAAAATGAAATATCTACAAATAAAATCTACACAGAAACTTTCTGAGAAACTTCTTTGTCATGTGTGCATTCATTTCACAGAGTTGAACTTTTCTTTTGATTGAGCAGTTTGGAAATCATCTTTTTGGAGCAACTCCAAAGGGATATTTGTGAGTGTCTTAAGGCATATGGTGAGAAAGTAAATATATTCACATAAAAACTAGACAGAATATTTCTGAGAAACTTATTTGTGATGTGTGCCTTCATGTCACAGAGTTGAACCATTCTCTTGATTGAGCAGTTTGGAAACAGTCTTTTTGTAGAATCTGCAAAGGGATATTTGTGAGTGATAGGAGGCCTATGGTGACAAAGGAAATATCTTCACATAAAAACCAGACAGAAGATTTCTGAGAAACCTCTTTGTGACGTGTGCATTCATCTCTCAGAGTTGAACCTTTCTTTTCATTGAGCAGTTTGTAAACACACTTTTTGTAGAATCTGAAAACTGATATTTCTGAAGGCTTTGAAGCTTATGGTGAAAAAGGAAACATCAGCCCATAACAACTAGACAGAAGCTTTCTGAGAAACTTCTTTGTGGTGTGTGCATTTACCTCACAGATATGAACCTGCCTTTTGATTGAGAAGTTTGGAAACCGTCTTCTTGTAGAATCTGCAAAGAGACATTTGAGAGAGCTTTGAGGTCTATGGTGAAAAAGGAAATATCTTCACATAAAAACTAGATAGAAGCTTTCTGAGAAACTTTTTTGTGATGTGTGCATTTGTCTCACAGAGTTGAACCTTTCTTTTGATTGAGAAGTTTTGAATCAATCTTGTTGTAGGATCTGCAAAGGGATATTTGCGATCCATTTTTGGCCTACAGTGAAAAAGGAAATGTCTTCACATAAAAACTAGGCAAAACTATCTTAAGAAACTTCTTTGTAATGTGTGCATTCATCTCACAGAGTGGAACTTTTCTTCTGATTGAGCAGTTTGGAAGCAGGCTTTTTGAATAATCTGCAGAGGTATATATGTAGGAGGTTTGACATCTATGGTGAAAAATGAAATGTCTTCACATAAAAGCTAGACAGAATCTTTCTGAGAAACTTCTTTGTGATGTGTGCATTCATCACACAGAGTTGAAACTTTCTTTTGATTGAGCAGTTTGTAAACGGTCTTTTTGTAGATTCTGCCAAAGGATTTTTGTGAGCCCTTTCAGGCTTATTGTGAAAAAGGAAATATCCACTAATAAAATCTGGACAGAATCTTTCTGTGAAACTTCTTTGTGATGGGTGCATTCATCTCATGGGTTTGAACCTTTCTTTTGATTGAGCATTTTGGAAACAGTCTTTTGGTAGAATCTGCAAAGTGATATTTCTGGGCACTTTGAGGCATATGGTGAGAAAGGAAATATATTCACATGAAAACTAAACAGAATCTTTCTGAGAAACTTCTTTGGTGTGTATGCATTCATCTCACGGATTTGAAGCTTCCTTTTGATTCAGAATTTTAGGAGCAGTTTTTTTATAGAATCTGCATAGGGATAATTGTGAAAATGTTGGGGCATATGGTGAAAAAGGTAATGTATTCACAAAAAAAAACTATGGAGAAGCATTCTGAGAAACTTCTTTGTGATGTGTGCATTCATCTCACAGAGTTGAACCTGTCTTTTGATTGAGCTGTTTGGAAACGTCTCTTTGGAGAATCTGCAAAAATATATTTGTGAGCAGTTTGAGGCCTAAGGTGAAAAAGGAAATATCCACAAATAAAAGCTAGAAAGAAACTTTCTGTGAAACTTCTTTATGCTGTGTGCATTCATCTCACAGAGTTGAAACGCTCTTTTGATTGAGTAGTTTGGGAGGTTTTTGTATAATCTGCAAAGTGGTATTTGTGAACAATTTGAGGTTTATGGTGAAAAAAGAAACATCCTCACAAAAAAACTAGACAGAAATTTTCTGAGAAACTTCTTTGTGATGTGTGCATTCATCTCACAGAGTTGAAGCTTCCTTTTGATTGATCCGTTTGGAAGCATTCTTTTTGTAGAATCTGCATAGTGATATTTGTGAACCCTTTGAGGCCCATGGTGAAAAAGGAAATATCTTCATACAAAAACTAGACAGAAGCATTCTGAGAAACTTCGTCATGTTTTGTGCTTTCATCTCACCGAGTTGAACCTTTCTTTTCATTGAGCAGTTTGAAAACAGTCTTTATGTAGAATCCGCATAGGGACATTTGTGAGTGATTTGAGGCCTATGGTGAAAAAGGAAATATCTTCACATAAAAACTAGACCGAAGCATTCCGAGAAACTTCTTTGGGATGTGTGCATTCAGCTCACAGTGTTGAACCCCTTTTTAGATTGAGCAGGTTGGAAACAGTGTTTCTATAGAATCTGCAAAGGGATATCTGTGAGCCCTTCGATGCCTATGGTGAAAAAGGAAATAGTCACAAATAATATCTTGACAGAAGCTCTCTGAGAAATTTCTTTGTGATGTGTGCATTCATCTCACAGAGTTGAATCTTCCTTTCGATTGAGTAGTTTGGAAACAGTCTTTTTGTAGAATCTGCATAGGGATATTTGTGAGCCCATTGAGGCCTTTGTTGAAAAAGGAATTATCTTCACATGAAAACTAGACAGAAGCTTTTTGAGAAACTTCTTTGTGATGTGTGTGTTCATCTCACAGAGTTGAAACACTCTTTTGATTGAGTAGTTTGGAAACAGTCTTTTTTAGAAACTGCAAGGAATAATTGTGAGCAATTTGAAACCTATGGTGAAAAAGGAGTTATCTACAAATAAAATCTAAACAGAAGCTTTCTGAGAAACTTCTTGGTGATGTGTGCATTCATCTCACATAGTTGACCTTTTGTTTTGATTGAGAAGTTTTTAAATAGTCTTTTTGTACAATCTGCAAAGAGATATCTGTGAATGCTTTCAGGCTTATGGTGGAAAAGGAAATATCTTCAACTAAACCTATAAAAAAGCTTTCTGAGAAACTTCTTTATGATGTGTGCATTCATCTCACAGAGTTGAACATTTGTTTTGATTCACCAGTTCAAAAACAGTATTTTTGTAGAATCTGTAAGGAGACATTTTTGAGCTCTTTGAGGCCTATAGTGTAAAAGGAAATATCTTTACATAAAAACTATACAGAAGTTTTCAAAGAAACTTCTCTGAGATGTGTGCATTCATCTCACAGAGTTGAACCTTTGTTTTGATTGAGCAGTTTGGGAAGAGTCTTTTTCTATAATCTGTAAAGGGATATTTGAAGGCGTTTTGAGGCATATGGTGAAAAAGGAAATACCTTCACATAAAAAGTAGACAGAAGGTATCTGAGAAACTTCTTTGTGATGTGTGCACTCATCTCACAGAGTTGAAACTTTCTTTTGACTTATCAGGTTGGAAACAGTATTTTTGTAGAATGTGCAGAGGGATATTTATGAGTGGTTTGAGGTCTGCAGTAAAAAAGGAAATATTTTCACATAAAACCTAGAGAGAAGCATTCTGAGAAACTTCTTCATGATGTGCACATTCGTCTCAGAGAGTTGAACTTTTCTTTTCATTTGGGCAGTTTGGAAACCGTCTTTTTGTAGAATCTGCAAAGTGATATGTTTCAGTGGTTTGAGTCCTATGGTGAAAACGGAAATATTGAAAAATGAAACGTAGACAGCAGCTTTCTGAAAAACTTCTTTGTGATGTATGCATTCGTCTCACAGGGTTGAAACTTTCTTTTGATTGAGCAGTTTGGAAACAGTCTTTTCATAGAACCTGCAAGTGATATTTGTGAAGGCTTTGAGGCTTATGCTGAAAAAGGAAATATCTTTACATAAAAACTAGACTCATGTTTTCTTGGAAACTTCTTTGTGATGGGTGTATGCATCTCAAAGAGTTGAATCTTTCTTTTGATTGAGCAGTTTGGAAACAGTCTTTTTGGAGAATCTGCAAAGGGCTGTTTTTGAGTGGTTTGAGGCATGTGGTGAAAAAGGAAATATCTTCATATAAAAACTAGACAGAAGTATTCTGAGAAACCATTTTGTGATGTGTGCATTCATCTCACAGAGTTGAATTTTCTTTCATTGAGTAGTTTGGAAGCCGTCTTTTTGTAGAATATGCAAAGGGATATTTGTGAGCTTTTTGAGGCCTGTTGTGAAAAAGGAAATATCCACAAATAAAATCTAGACAGAAGCCTTCTGAGAAAATTCTTTGTGATGTGTGCATTCATCACACAGAGTTGAATCTTTCTTTTGATTGAGCAGTTTGGAAACAGTCCTTTTGTAGAATCTACAAAGGGTTATTTATGAGCAGTTTGAGGTCTATGGTGAAAAAAGGAATATCGACAAACAAGAACTAGACAGAAACTTTCTGAGAAACTTCTCTGTGATGTGTGCATTCAACTCACAGACTAGAAAGCTTTCTTTGATTAAGCAGTTTGGAAACAATCTTTTTGTAGAATCTGCAAAGGGACGTATGTAGGTGATTTCAGGTCTATGGTGAAAATGGAAATATCTTCACATAAAAACTAGACAGAAGCTTTCTGAGAAAATTCTTTGTGATGTCCTCATTCATTTCACAGATTTGAAGTGTTCTTTTCATTGACGAGTTTGGATGGAGTCTTTTTGTAGAACCTGCTTTGTGATATTTGTGAGCTCTTTGAAGCCTATGGTGAAAAAAGAAATATCTTCACACAAAAACTAGACAGAAGCTTTCTGAGATACTTCGTTGTGATGTGTGCATTCATCTCGAAGAGTTGAAACTGTCTTTGGATTGAGCAGTTTTGAAACAGTCCTTTTGTAGAATGTACAAAGGGATAATTGGGATCCCTTTTTGGCCTATGGTGAAAAAGGAAATGTCTACACATAAAAACTAGACAGAAGCATTCTATGAAACTTCTTTTTGATGTGTGCTTTCTTCTCACAGCTTTGAACCTTTCTTTAGATAGAGCAGGTTGGAAAATGTTTTTGTAGAATCTGCAAAGTGATAATTTGAATGCTTTGAGACTTATGGTGAAAAAGGAAATACCTTCAAATAAAAACTGGACAGAAGCTTTCTGAGAAACTTCTTTGAGATGTGTGCATTCATCTCAAAGAGTTGAAGCTTTGTTTTGGCTGGACAGTTTGGGAACAGTCTTTTTATAAATTCTGTAAAGGGACACTTGTGAGCACTTTGAGGCCTATATTGAAAAAGGAAACATCCTCAAATAAAAACTAGACAGAAGTTTTCTGAGAAACTTCTTTGTGATGTGTGCATTAACCTCACAGAGTTGAACCTTTCTTTTGATTGAATAGTTTGGAAACAGTCTTTTTGTAGAATCTGCAAAGGGTTATTTATGAGTGGTTTGAGGCCTATGGTGAAAAAGGGAGTATCAACAAATAAAAAGTAGACAGAAACTTTCTGAGAAACTTCTCTGTGATGTGTGCATTCATCTTACAGAGTGGAAACTTTCTTTGAGCCGTTTGGAAACAGTCTTTTTGTAGAATCTGCAAAGGGATATATATAGGCAGTTTGAGGTCTATGGTGAAAAGGGAAACATCTTCACATAAAAACTAACTGCTCAATGGGAGGAAACTTTTACTTCTGTGTGATGAATGCACATGTCAGAAAGGAGTTACTCAGAAAATTTCTTTATACTTTTTATGTGAAGATATTTCCTTTTTCACCATATGCCTCAACGTGCTCCCAGATATCCCTTTGCAAATTCTATGAAAAGAATGTTTCCAAACTGCTCAATAAACAGAGTGGTTCAACACTGTGAGATGAATGTGCACACCACAAAGAAGTTTCTCAGAAAACCTCCTTCTCGTTTTTATGTGAAGATATTCCCTTTTTGAACATAGTCCTCAATGCACTCCCACATATGCCTTTGCAGAATCTACAAAAAGACTTTCCAAACTGCTCAATCAAAAGAAAGCTTCAACTCTGTTAGATGAATGCACACATCAGAAAGTAGTTTCTCAGCAAGCTTCTCACTAGTTTTTATGTGAAGATAGTCCCTTTTTCAATGTGGGCCTTAAAGCACTCAAAAATAACCATTTGTAGATTCTAGAATAACAGAGTTTACAAACTGCTCAATGAAAAGAAATATTTACCTCTGTGAGATGAATACACATATCTTAAAGCAGCTTCTCAGAATGCTTCTTTCTAGTTTTTATGTGAAGATATTTCTTTTTTCACCATAGGCCTCAATGCGCTCCTAAATATCCCTTTGCAGTTTGAACCAAAAGGATTGTTTTCAAACTGCTCAATCTGAAGAATGTTTCAACTCTGTGAGATGAATGCACACATCATGAAGAAGTTTCTCAGAAACTTTCTTTATAGTTTTTCTTTGAAGATATTTCCTTTTTATCACCTCAAAGCTCTCACAAATGTCCCTTTGCAGATTCTACAAAAAGACTGTTTCCAAACCACTCAATAAAAAGAATTATTGAACACAGTGAGATGAATGGACACAACTCAAAGAAGCTTCTCAGAAACTTTCAGTCTAGTTTTTATGTGAATATATATCCTTTTTCACCATAGGCCTCAAAGTGCTCCAAATATCCATTTGCAGATTCTACAAAAAGACTGTTTCCAAACTGCTCAACTAAAACAAAGGTTTAACTCTGTGTGATGAATGCACACATCACAAGGAAGTTTCTCAGAATGCTTCTGTCTAGATTTTAAGTGAAGATACTTGCTTTTTCACCGCTGGCCTCAAAGTGCTCACAAATATCCCTTTACAGATTCTACAAAAATACTTTTACCAAATTGCTCAATCAAAAGAAAGGTTCAACTCTGTGAGATGTATGCACACCACAAAGAGGTTTCTCAGAAAGCTTCTCTCTAGTTTTTATGTGAAGATATTTCCTTTTTCACCATAAGCCTCAAAAGGTTCACAAATATCCCTTTGCAGATTCTACAAAAAGACTCTTCACACACTGCTCAATCAAAAGAATGGTTCAACTCTGTGAGATGAATGCTCACATCACCAGAATGCTTCTCAGAAAGCTTCTGAATAGTTTTTATGTGAAGATATTTCCTTTTTCACCATATGCTTCAAAGGGCTCATAAATATCACTTTGGAGATTTTACAAGAAAAGAGTTTCAAATCTTCTCAATGAAAACAAACAGAAACATCTGGGAGATGAGTGCACATATCACAAAGAAGTTTCTCAGAAACCTTCAGTCTAGTTTTTATGTGAATATAATTCCTTTTTCACCATAGGCCTCAAAGTGCTCCAAATAGCCTTTTGCAGGTTCTACAAAAAGACTGTTTCCAAACTGCTCAAAGAAAAGAAAGTTTCAAATCTGTGAGATGAATGCACACATCACTAAGAATTTTCACAGGAGGCTTCTGTCTAATTTTTATATGAAGACATTTCCTTTTTCACCATAGGCCTCCATCTGCTCACAAATATCCCTTAGCAGATTTTACAAGAACAGAATTTCCAGACTGATCAAAGAAAACAAATGTTTTCCTCTGTGAGATGAATGCACACATCACAAAACTCTTTCTCAGAAACCTTCTTTATACTTTTTATGTGATATTTCTTTTTTCTCCCTAGGACTCAAAGCACTCAAAAATATCCCTTTGCAGATTCTACAAAAAGATTGTTTCCAAACTGCTCCATCAAAAAAATAGTTCAACTCCATGAGATGAATGTATACATCACAAAGAATTTTATCAGAAACCTTCTTTATAGTTTTTATTTGAAGGTATTTCCTTTTTCACCATAAGCCTCAAATTGCTCAGCAATATCTCTTTGCAGATTCTGCAAAAAGGCGTCTTCCCAACTGCTCAACCAAATAAATGTTTGAACTCTGTGAGATGGATGCACACATCACAAAGAGGTTTCTCAGAAATCTTCTGTCCATTGTTTATGTGAAGATATTTCCTTTTTCACCATAGCACTCAAAGTCCTGAAAAATATCCCTTGCAGATTCTACAAAAAGGCAGTTTCCAGACTGCTCAATCAAAATAATGGTTGAACTCTGTGAGATGATTGCACACATCACAAAGAAGCCACTAAGAAAGCTTCTGTCTAGTTTTTATGTGAAGATATTTTCTATTTCACCATAGGCCGCAAAGCACTCACAAATATCCCTTTGAAGATTCTTCAAGAACAGAGTTTCCAGACTAATCAGAGAAAATAAACATTTACCTCTGTGAGATCAATGCACACATCACAAAGCTGTTTCTAAGAAACCTTCTTTATACCTTTTATATGAATACATTTCCTTTTTTACCATTGTCCTCAAAATGCTCATAAATATCCCTTTGCAGATTCCACAAACAGATAGTTTCCATACTGCTCAATCAAAAGTAAGTTTCATCTTTGTGAGATGAATTCCCACATCACAAAGACGTTTCTCGGAAAGCCTCTCTCTAATTTTTATGTGAAGATATTTCTTTTCTCACCACAGGCCTCAAAGGACTCATAAATATCCCTTTGCAGACTCTACAAGAACAGTTTCCAGACTGACCAGAGAAAAGAAAAGTTTACCTCTGTGAGATGAATGCTTACATCACAAAGCTGTTTCTGAGAAACCTTGTTTATACTTTTTATGTGAATATGTTTCCTTTTTCACCATAGGCTTCAAAGCACTCATAAATATCCCTTTGCAGATTCTACAAAAAGACTGTTTTCAAACTGTTCAATCAAAAGAGTGGTTGAGCTCTATGAGATGAATGCACACATTGCAAAGAAGTTTCTTGGGATGCTTCTGTCTAGTTTTTATGTGAAGGTATTTCCTATTTCATTATAAGCCTCAAAGCTGTCAAAAATATGCCTTTACAGATTCTACAAAAATACTGTATCCAAATTGCTCAATCCAATTAAAGTTTCAAATCTGTGAGATGAATGCGCACATCATAAGGAGGTTTCTCACAAAGCCTCTCTCTAACTTTTATGTGAAGGTATTTCTTTTTACACCATAGGCCTCAAAGGACTCATAAATATCCCTTTGCCGACTCTACAAGAACAGTTTCCAGACTGACCAGAGAAAAGAAAATTTTACCTCTGTGAGATGAATGCTTACATCACAAAGCTGTTTCTGAGAAACCTTGTTTATACTTTTTATGTGAATATATTTCCTTTTTCACCATAGGTCTCAAAGCACTCATAAATATCCCTTTGCAGATTCTACAAAAAGACTCTTTCCAAACTGTTCAATCAAAAGAATGGTTGAGCTCTATGAGATGAATGCACACATCACAAAGAAGTTTCTTGGGAAGCTTCTGTCTAGTTTTTATGTGAAGATATTTCCTATTTCATCATAAGCCTCAAAGCTCTCAAAAATATGCCTTTACAGATTCTGCAAAAATACTGTATCCAAATTGCTCAACCCAATGAAAGGTTCAAGTCTGTGAGATGAATGCACACATCTCAAGGTGTTTTCTCAGAAAGCTTCTCTCTAGTTTTCATGTGAAAATATTTCCTTTTTCACCATAGGCATCAAAGCATCACAAATATCCCTTTGCAGATTCTACCAAAATACTGTTTACAAACTGCTCAATCAAAAGAATGTTTCAATTCTGTGAGATGAATTCTCGCATCTCCAAGATGTTTCACGGAAAGCTTCTGTCCAGTTTTTACATGAAGATAATTCCTTTTTCACCATAGGCCTCAAAGCGCTGACAAATATCCATTTGCAGATTTTACAAGAACAGAATGTCCAATCTGCTCAATGAAGAGAAATGGTTAACTCTGTGGGATGAAATCAAACATCACAAAGCAGTTTCTCTGAAATATTCTGTCTAGTATTTATGTAAAGATAATTCCTTTTTCAACATAGGACACAAAGTGCTAACTAATAACCATTTGGAAATTCTACAAAATACTGTTTCCAAACTGCTCATCAAAAGAAAGATTCACCTCTCTGGGATGAATACATATATCAAAAAGATGTTTCTCAGAAAGCTTCTATCTTGTTTTTATGTGAACGTGTTTCCTTTTTCACCACGGGCCTCAAAGTGCTCAAAAGTATCCCTTTGCAGATCCTAAAAACAGACTGTTTCCAAACTGCTGAGTCAAAGGAATGGTTCAACTCTGTGAGAAGAATGCACACATCACAAAGAGGTTGTTCACAAACCTTCTTTATAGTTTTTATGTGAAGATATTTCCTTTTAACCATAGACCTCAAAGCACTCACAAATATACCTTTGCAGATTCTACAAACAGACGGTTTCCCAACTGTTCAATCAAAAGAATTGTTGAAATCTGTGAGATGAATGCATACATCCAAGGCAGTTTCTCAGAATTCTTTAGTCTAGTTTTTATGTGGACATATTTTCTCTTTCACCATAGGCCTCAAAGTGCTCAGAAATATCCCTTTGCAGATTCCACAAAAAGATGTTTCCAAACTGCTCAATCAAAAGAAAGTTTCAATTCCGTGAAATGAATGCACACATCACTAAGAAGTTTCTCAGTAGGCTTCTGTCTTGTTTTTATGTGAAGACAATTCCTTTTTCACCATAAGACTCTATGCACTCACAAATATCCCTTAGCAGATTCTAAAAACACAGAGTTTCCCAACTGATAAAAGAAAAGAATCATTTACCTCTGTGAGATGAACGAAGACATCACAAAACAGTTTCTCAGAAAACTTCTTTATAGTTTTCTTTGAAGATAATTCTTTTTCTGCATAGGCCTCAAAGTGCTCAAAAATATCCATTTGCAGATTCTGTAAAAATACCATTTCCAAACTGCTCAATCAAAAGAGAAGTTCAAATCTGTGAGATGAATGCACATATCTGAAAGAAGTATCTGAGAAACTTTCTTTTTATTTTGTATGTGAAAATATTTCCTTTGTCAACATAGGCCTCAAAGTGCTCAAAAATACCCCTTTTCAGATTGTACAAGAACAGATTTTCCAGACTGAACAGAGAAAATAAACCCTTACCTCTGTGAGATGAATGCACACATCACAAAGCTGTTTTTAGGAAACCTGCTTTACAGGTCTTTTGTGAAGATATGTCCTTTTCCACCATAGGCCTCACAGCACTCCAAATATCCACTTGCAGATTCTACAAAAAGAGTGTTTCAAAAATGTTCAATCAAAGGAAAGGTTCAACTCTGTGAGATGAATGCAAACAACAGAAAGAAGTTTCTCAGAATCCTTCTTTCTAATTTCTATGTTAAGGTATTTCCTTTTCCACCATATGCATCAAATTGCTCTAAATATCCACAAGCAGATACTACAAAATGTCTGTTTCCAAACTGCTCAATCAAAAGTGTGGTTTAACTCTGTGAGATGAATACACACATCACTAAGAAGTTTCTCAGAATGCTTCTGTCTAGTTTTTATATGAAGATATTTCCTTTTTCAAAAAAGGCCTCTAATAACAACAAATATCCACTTACAGATTCAACAAAAAGAGTGTTGCAAAGCTGCTCAATAAAAAGAAAGGTTCAACTCTGTGAGATGACTGCACACATCACAAAGAAGTTTCTCAGAATGCTTCTTTCTGGTTTTTATGTGAATATATTTCTTTTCCACTATAAGCCACAAAGCGCTCCAAATATCCACTTGCACATTCTACAAAAAGAGTGTTTCAAAACTGATCAATCAAAAGATAAATTCAACTCTGTGAGTTGAATGCACACATCACAAAGAAGTTTGTCCAAAATATTCTGTCTCTTTTTTATGTGAAGATATTACCTTTTCCAACATAGGTCTCAAAATACTCTGAATATCCAATTGCAGTTTCTACAAAAACCGTGTTTCATAACTGCTCAATCAAAAGAAAGGTTCAACACTGTGAGGTGAATGCACACATCACAAAGAATTTTCTCAGAGTGCTTCTGTGTACTTCGTATGTGAAGATACGTCTTTTCCACCATAGGAATCAAAGCGCTCCAAGTATTCACTTGCAGATTGTACAAAAAGAGTGTTTCAACAATGGTCAATTAAAAGAAAGATTCAACTCTTTGAGATGAATGCAAACATCACAAAGAAGTTTCTCAGAATGCTCCTCCTTAGTTTTTATGTGAAGATATTTCCTTTTCCACCAAAGGCCCCAAGGCTCACCAAACATCCCCTTGCAGATCCTACAAAAGGACTGTTTCAAAACTGCTCAATCAAAAGAAGGGTTAAGCTCTGTGAGATGAATGCACACATCAAAAAGAAGTTTCTCAGAATGCTTCTGTCAAGTTTTTATATGAAGATACTTCCTTTTCCACTTTAGGCCTCAAAGCGCTCCAAATATCCATCTGCAGATTCTACAAGAAGAGTGCTGCAAAACTGCTTAATCAAAAGATAGTTTCAACCCTGTGAGTTAAATACACACATCACAAATAAGTTTCTCAGAATGCTTCTTTCTGGTATTTATGTGAAGATATGTCATTTTTCACTGTAGGCCTCAATCTCCTCCAAATATCCATTGGCAGATGATACTACAAAAAGAGTGTTTCAAAACTCCTCAATCAAAAGAAATGTTCAACTCTGTGAATTGAATGCACACATCAAAAGGGAGTTTTTCAGAATGCTTCTGTTTAGTTTTTCTGAAGATATTTCCTTTTCCACCATAGGCCCCAAAGATCTGCAAACATCCACAGGCAGATTCTGCAAAACAGTGTTTCAAAACTGCTCAATCAAAAGAAAGTTTTAACTCTGTGAGTTGAATACACTCATCACAAATAAGTTTCTCAGAATGCTTCTGTCTAGTATTTATGTGAAGATATGTCCTTTTCCACCATATGCCTGAATCTGCACCAAATATCCATTTGAAGATGCTACAAAAAGAGTGTTTCAAAACTGATCAATCGAAGGAAAGGTTCCATTCTGTGAGTTGAATGCACACATCACAAAGAAGTTTCTCAGATTATTTCTGAGTAGTTTTTATGTGAAGATATTTCCTTTTCCATTATAGGCCCCAAAGTTCTCCAAACATCCAAAGGCAGATTCAACAAAAAGAGTGTTTCAAAACTGTTCTACCAAAAGAAATCTTCAACTCTGTGAGATGAACACACACATCAGTAAGAAGTTTCTCAAAATGCTTCTGTCTAATTTTTATGTGAAGATATATCCTTTTCCACCATTGACCTCAAGGTGCTCCAAATATCCACTTGCAGATTCTACAAATAGAGTGTTTAAAAACTGCTCAGTCAAAAGGAAGGTTAAATTCTGTGAGATGAATGCACACATCACCAAAAAATTTCTTAGAATACTTCTGTCTAGTTTTTATGTGAAGATAATTGCTTTTCCTCCATGGGCCTGAAACAGTCCAAATATCCAATTGCAGATTCTACAAAAAGAGTGTTTTAAAACTGCTCAATCAAAATACAGGTTCAACACTGTGAGATCAATGCACACATCACAAAGAAGTTTCTCAGAATGCTTCTGTCTTGTTTTTATGTGAAGATATTTCCTTTTCCACTGAAGGACTCAAAGCGATCCACATATGCACTTGCGGATTCTACAAAAAGAGTGTTTCAAAACTGCTCAATCAAAAGAAAGTTTCAACTCTGTGAGATGAATGTACACATCACAAAGAACTTTCTCAGAATGCTTTTGTCTAGTTTTTACGTGAAGATATTTCCTTTTGCAACATAGGCCTCAAAGTGCTCCAATCACCACTTGCAGATTCTGCAAAAAGACTGCTTCAAAACTGCTTAATTAATAGAAAGGTTCAACTGTGTGAGATGAATGCACACATCACAAAGTAGTTTCTCTGAATGCTCCTGTCAAGTTTTTATGTGAAGATATTTCCTTTTCCAGTAAATGTTGCATATCATGCAGAATATCCACTTGCAGATTCAACAAAAACTGTGTTTTAAAACTGCTCAATCAAACTAAAGGTTAAACCTTGTGGGTTGAATGCACACATCACAAAGAACTTTCTCAGAAATCTTCAGTCTAGTTTTCATGTGAAGACATTTCCTTTTCCACCATAGACCTCAAAGCGCTCCAAATATCCAATTGCAGATTGTAGAAAAAGACTGTTTCAACACTGATCAATTAAAAAAATGATTCAACACTGAGAGATGAATGCAAATATCACAAAGGAGTTTCTCAGAATTCTCATGTTTAGTTTTTATGGGAAGATATTACCTTTTTCACCATAGGCCCTAAGGCGCTCCAAACATCCACTTGTGGATTGTACAAAAGGACTGTTTCAAAACTGCTCAATCAAAAGAAGGTTTCAACTCTGTGAGATGAATGCACACATCACACAAAAGTTTCTCAGAATGCTTCTGTCAAGTTTTTACGTGAAAATATTTCCTTTTCCACCATAGGCCTCAATCCACTCCAAATATCCTTTTGCAGATACTACAAAAAGACTGTTTCAAAACTGCTCAATCAAAAGAAAGTTTCCACTCTGTGAGTTGAATGCGAACAGCACAAAGAAGTTTCTCAGATTACTACTGTGTAGTTTTTATTTGAAGATGTTTCCTTTTCCACCATAGGCCCCAATGCGCTCCAAACATCCACCTGCAGATTCTACAAAAAGAGTGTTTCAAAACTGCTCTATCAGAAGAAAGGTTCAACTCTGTGAGATGAACGCAAACATCACAAAGAAGTTTCTCAGAATGCTTCTGTCTAATTTTTATGTGAAGATATTTCCTTTTCCACCAAAGGGCTCAAAGTGCTCCAAATATCCACTTGCAGATTCTAAAAAAAACAGTGTTTCAAAACTGCTCAATAAATAGAAATGGCCAATTCTTTGAGATGAATGCACACAAGAAAAAGAAGTTTCCTAGACTGCTTCTGTCTGTTCTTTATATGAAGATATTTCCTTTTTCAGCATTGACCTCAGAGATCTTCAAATATCCACTTGCAGATTCTTCAAATAGATTGTTTAAAAACTGCTCAATCAAAAGAAAGTTTCGACTCTGTGAGATGAAGGCAAATATCACATAGATGTTTGTCCGAATTCTTTTGTCTAATTTTTATGTGAAGATATTTCCGTTTCCAACATAGGTCTGAAAGCTCTCCAAATATCCACTTGCAGATTGTACAAAAAGAATGTTTCAAAAATGCTGAATAAAAATAAATTTTCAAGTTGGTGAGATGAATGCACACATCAATAAGAAGTTTCTCAGAATGCTTCTGTCCAGTTTTTATGTGAAGATATTTCTTTTTCCACCTTAGGCCACAAAGTGCTCCTCATATCCACTTGCAGAGTCTACAAAAAATGTGTTTCAAAACTGCTCAAACAAAAGAAAGTTTCAACTCTGTGAGTTGAAATCAGACATCACAAAGTAGTTTCTCAGAATGCTTCTGTCTTGTTTTTATGAGAAGACATTTCCTTTTCCACAATAGTCTGTAAAGTGCTCCAAATATCCACCTGCAGATCCTACAAAAGGAGTGATTCAAAACTGCTCAATCAAAAGAAAGATTCAACTCTGAGAGATGAATGCACACATAGCAAAGTCGTTTCTCAGAATGATTCTGTCTAGTTTATTGGGAAGATATTTCCTTTTCCACCATAGGCCCCAAAGGGCTCCAAATATCCACTTTCAGATTGCACAAAAAGTGTGTTTCAAAACTGCTCAATCAAAAGAAAGGTTGAACTCTGTGAGATGAACGCACACATCACAAAGAAGCTACTCAGAATGCTTCTGTCTAGCTTTTATGTGATGGTATTTCCTTTTCCACCATAGGCCTGAAATCACTCAAAATATCTGCTTGCAGGTACTACGAAAAGAGTGTTTCAAAACTGCTCAAACAAAAGAAAGGTTCAACTCTGTGAGATGAATGCACACATCACAAAAAAGTTTCTGAGAATGATTCTGTCTGGTTTTTACATGAAGGTGTTCCCTTTTCCACCATAGGCCTCAAAGGGCTCAAATATCCAATTGCAGATTGTATACAAAGATAGTTTAACAACTGTTCAATCAAAAGAAAAGTTCAACTCTCTGAGATGAATGCACACATCACAAAGAAATTTGTCAGAATGCTTCTCTCTAATTTTTATGTGAAGATATTTCCTCTCCACCATAGGCCTCAAAGCGCTCCAAATATCCACTTGCAGATTCAACAAAAAGTGTGTTTGAAAACTTCTCAATCAAAAGAGAGGTTGAAATCTGTGAGATGAATGCATACATCACAAAGAAGTTTCACAGAGTGCTTCTGTCTACCTTTTATTTGAAGAAATTTCCTTTTCCAACATAGGCCACAAAACGCTCCAAATATACAGTTGCAGACTCTAAAGAAAGAGTGTCTCAAGCTCCTCAATCTAAAGAAAGGTTCAACTCTGTGAGTTGAATGCACTCATTAGAAAGATATTTCTTATAATGCTTCTGTGTCATTTTTAAGTGAAGATATTTCCTTTTCTACCATAGGCCTCAAAGCACTCCAAATATCCACTTGCAGATTCTGCAAAAAGAGTGTTTCAAAAATGCTCAATCAAAAGAAAGGTTCAACACTGTAAGATGAATGCACACATCACAAAGGAGTATCTCAGAATGCTTCTGTGTAGTTTTTATGTGAAGACATTTCCTTTTCCGCCATAGGATTCAAAGAACTCTGAATCTCCAATTGCAGATTCTACAAATAGAGTGTTTAAAAGCTGCTCAATCAAAAGAAAGTTTGAACTCTTCGAGAAGAAAGTGCACATCATGGAGAAGTTTCTCAGATTCTTCTGTGAAGTTTTTATGTGAAGATATTTCTTTTCTACCATAGGCCTCAAAGCGCTCCAAATATCCACTTACAGATTCCACAAAAAGAGTGTTTCAAAACTGTTCAATGTAAAGAGAGGTTCAATTCTGTGAGATGAATGCACACATCACAAAGAGATTTTTCAGAATGCTTCTGTCTAGTTTTTATGTGAAGATAGTTCCTTTTCCACAATAGTCTACAAAGTGCTCCAAATACACATTTGCAGCTTCTGCAAAAAGAGTTTTTCAAAACCACTCAATCAAAAGAAAGGTTCACCTCTGTGAGATGAATGCACAAATCACAAAGAAGTTTCTCAGAAATCTTCTGTGTAGTTTTTATGTGAAGATATTTCATTTTCCACCATTGGCCCCAAAGCACTCCAAATATCCCCAGCAGATTCTATAAAGAGTGTTTCAAAACTGCTCAGTCAAAAGAAATCTTCAACTCTGTGAGATGAACACACATATCACAAAGCAGATTCTCAGAATGTTTCTAATTTTTATGTGAAGATATTTCCTTTTCCACCACAGGTCACAATGCCCTCAAAATATCCACTTGCAAATTCTACAAAAAGAGGATTTTAAACTGCTCAATCAAAAGAAAGGCTCAACTCCATGAGATGAATGAACACATCACAAAGAAGTTTCTCAGAATGCTTCTGTCTAGTTTTTATGTGAAGATATTTCCTTTTCCACTATAGGCCTCAGAGCACTCCAATTATCAACTTGCAGATTCTACAAAAAGAGTGTTTCAAAACTGCTCAATCAAAAGAATGGTTCAAATCTATGAGATGAATGCACACATCACAAAGAAGTTTCTCAGAATGCTTCTGTCTAATTATCATGTGAAGATATTTCCCTTTCCACTAGAGGCCACAAAGAACTCCAAATATCCACTTGCAGGTTCTACAAAAACAGTGTTTCAAATCTGCTCAATCAAAATAAAGGTTCAGCCTGGTGAGATGAATGCACACATCTCAAAGTTGTGTCTCAGAATGTTTCTGTCTGGTGTTTATGTGAAGATATTTCCTTTGCACCCTAGGCCCCTATCTACTTGCAGATTCTACAAAAAGATTTTTTCGAAACTACTGTATCTAAAGCAGTGTTCAACGTTGTGAGATGAATGCACACATCACAAAGAAATTTCTCATAATGCCTCTGTCTTGTTTTTAAGTGAAGATGTTTCGTTTTCCATCATAGGCCTCAAATCGATCCAAATATCCACTTGCAGACTCTCCAAAAAGAGTGTTTGAAAACTGCTCTATCAAAAGAAAGTTTCAACTCTGTGAGATGAAGGCACACATCACAATGAAGTTTCTCAGAATGCTTCTGTTTAGCTTTTAAATGAAGATATTTCCTTTTCCACCATAGACCTCAAAGCACTTGAAATATCCACTTGCAGATTCTACAAAGGAGTGTTTCAAAGCTATTGAATCAAAAGAAAGTTTCAACTCTGTGAGATGAATGCACACATTACAAAGAGGTTTCTCAGAATGCTTCTGTCTAGTTTTTATGTTAAAATATTTCCTTTTCCACCATAGGCTGCAAATCTCTCCAAATATCCACTTGCACTTTCTACAAAAAGAGTATTTCTAAACTGCTCAATCAAAAGAAAGGTTCAACTCTGTGAGTTGAATGCACATGTCACTAAGAAGTTTCTCAGAACACTTTTGTCTAGTTTCTGTGTGAAGTTATTTCCTTTTCCACTATACGCCACAAATCCCTAAAAATATCAAGTTGCAGATTCTACAAAAAGAGTGTTTCAAAACTGCTCAATCAAAAGAAAGGTTCAACTCTGTGAGATGAATGCAAATATCGCAAAGAGGTCTCTCAGAATGCTTCTGTCTAGTTTTTATATAAAGATATTTCCTTTTTCACCATGGGTTGCAAAGTGCCCCAAATACCCACATGCAGATTCCATAAAAAGAGGGTTTCAAAACTGCTCAATATATAGAAAGGTTCTACGCTGTGAGATGAATGCACACGTCACTAAGATGTTTCTCAGAATACTTCTATCTAGTTTTTATGTGAAGATATCACCTTTTCCACCTTAGGCCTCAAAACGCTCCAAATATCCACTTGCAGATTCTACAAAAAGAGTGTTTCAAAACTGCTCAATCAAAAGTTAGGTTCCACTCTGTGCGATGAATGCACACGTCACAAACAAGGTTCTGTGAATGCTTCTGTCTAGTTATTATGTGAAGATATTTCTTTTCCACCTTAGCACTCAAAGTCTTGCAAATATGCTCTTTCAGACACTACAAAAGGAGTGTTTCAAAACTGCTCAATCAAAAGAAAGGTTCAACTCTGTGAGAGGAATGTGCACGTCACAAAGAAGTTTCTCAGAATGCTTCTTTGTAGTATTTATGCAAAGATATTTTGTTTTCCACTAGAGGCCACAAAGTGCTCCAAATATCCACTTGCAGATTCTACAAAAAGAGTGTTTCAAAACTGCTCAACCTAAAGAAAGTTTCAACTCTTTGAATTGAATGCCCACTTCACAAAGAAGTTTCTCAGAATGCTTCTGTCTAGTTTTTATGTGAAGATATTTCCTTTTCCACCATAGGCCTCAAAGCGCTCCAAGTATCCAGTTTCAGAAACTACCAAAAGATTGTCTCCACACTGCTCAATCAAAAGAATGGCTCAACTGTGTCAGTTGAATACACACATCACAAGGAAATTTCTCAGAATGCTTCTGTTTTGTTTTTATCTGAGGATATTTCCTTTTCCACCATAGACCTCAAAGCCCTCCAAGTATCCACCTGCAGATTCTATAAAAAGAGTGTTTCAATACTGGTTAAACAAAAGAAAAGTTCAACTGTGTGAGATGAATGTATACATTAAAACCAGCTTCTCAGAAAGCCTCTGTCAAGTTTTTATATGAAGGTATTTCCCTTTCAACTGTAGGCCTCAAATCGCTCCAAATATCCACTTGCAGATTCTACAGAAAGTGTGCTTCAAAACTGCTCAATCAAAAGAAAGTTTCAACTCTGTGAGTTGAATGCACACATCAGAAAGAAGTTTCTCAGATTACTTCTGTGTAGTTTTTATGTGAAGATGTTTCCTTTTCCACCATAGGCCCCAATGCACTCCAAACATCCACGTGCAGATTTTACAAAAAGAGTGTTTCAAAACTGCTCAATCAAAAAAAAGTTCAATTCTGTGAGATGAACGCAAACATCACAAAGAAATTTCTCAGAATGCTTCTGTCTAATTTTTATGTGAAGATATTTCCTTTTCCAACAAAGGGCTCAAAGAGCTCCAAATATCCACTTGCAGTATCTATGAAAAAGGATTTCAAGACTGCTCAATCAAAAGAAAGTTTCATCTGTGTGAATTGAATGCACACATCACAAAGAAGTTTCTCAGAATTCTTCTGTCTAGTTTTTATGTGAAGATATTTCATTTTCCTCTATAGGCCTCAAAGCACCGCAAATAACCATTTGCATATACTACAAAAATACTGTTTCCAAACTGCTAAATCAAAAGAAAGGTTCAACCCTGTGAGTGGAATGCACACGTCACGAAGAAGTTTCTCAGATTTCTTCTGTCTAGTTTTTATGTGAAGTTATTTCTTTTTCCACCATCGGTTTCAAAGCTCTCCAAGTATCCAATTGCGGAGTCTACAAAAAGAGTGTTTCAAAAGTCCTCAGACCAAAGAAATGTTGAATTCTTTGAGAGGAATGCAGACATCACATGGTATTTTCTCAGAATGCTTCTGTCTAGTGTTTATGTGATGTTATTTCCTTTTCCACCATGGGCCTCAAAGTGCTCCAAATAACCTCTTGCGGATTTGACCAAAAGAGTGTTTCAAAACTGCTCTGTCAAAAGAAAGGTTTACCTCTGTGAGATGAATGCTCACATCACAGAGAAGTTTCTCAGAATGCCTCTATCTAGTTTTTATTTGAAGATATTTCCTTTCTCACCATAGTCCTCAAAGCTCTCCAAATATCCATTTGCAGATACTACAAAAGACTGTTTCCAAATTGTGCAATCAAAGGAAACGTTCAACTCTGTGAGTTGAATGCACACATCACAACGAAGTTTCTCAGAATGCTTCTGTCTAGTTTTTATGTGAAGATATTTCCTTTTCCACTATAGGCTTCAAAGCGCTCCAAATATCCAGTTGCAGATACTACCAAAAGACTGTTTCCAAACTGCTCAATCAAAGGAAATGTTCAACTCTGTGAGATGAATGCACACATCACAAAGAAGTTTTTCAGAATGCTTGTGTCTAGTTTTTCAGTGAAAATATTTCCTTTTCCATCCTAGGCCTCAATCCGCTCGAAATATCCACTAGCAGATTCCACAAAAAGAGTGCTTCAAAACTGCTGAATCAAAAGAAAGTTTCAACTCCGTGAGATGAAGGCACATATCACAAAGAAGTTACTCTTAATGCTTATGTGTAGTTTTTATGTGAAGATATTTCCTTTTCCACTATAGGTCGCAAAGCTGTCCAAATATCCACTTGCAGATTCTACAAAAACAGTGTCTAAACTGCTCAATAAAAACAAAGTTTCAAATCTGTGAGATGAAGGCACACATAACAAAGAAGTTTCTCTGAATCCTTCTGTCTAGTTTTTATGTGAAGATATTTCCTTTTAAACTGTAGGCCTCAAAGCGCTCCAAATATCCATTTGCAGATACTATAAAAAGACTGTTTTCAAACTGCTCAATAAAAAGAAAGGTTCAACTCTGTGAGTTGAATGCTCACATCAGAAAGAAGTTTCTCTGAATGCTTCTGTGTAGTTTTAATGTGAAGATGTTTCCTTTTCCACGATAGCTGCAAAGCACCCCAAATAGCCACTTGCAGATTCTAGAAGAGTATATCAAAACTGCTCAATCAAATGAAAGGTTCAACTCTGTGCATTGAATGCACACATCATGAAGAAGTTTCTCAGAATGCTTGTGTCTAGTTTTTATGCGAAGATATTTCCTTTTCCATCATAGGCCACATAGTGCTCCAAATATCCAATTGCAGATTCTGCAAAAGGAGTTGTTCAAAACTGCTCAATCAAAAGAAAGTTTCAACTGTGTGAGATGAATGCAAACATCACAAGGAAGTTTCTCAGAAGGCTTCTGTCTAGTTTTTATGTGAAGATATTTCCTTCTCCACCATAGGCCTCAAAGTGCTCCAAATATCAAGTTGCAGATTCTACAAAAAAAGTGTTTCAAAACTGCTCAATTAAAAGAAAAGTTCAACACTGTGATTTGAATGCACACATCAAAAAGTAGTTTCTATGGTTTTTGGTCTAACGTTTAAGTCTTTAATCCATCTTGAATTAATTTTTGTATAAGATGTAAGGAAGGGATCCATTTTCAGCTTTCTACATATGGCTAGCCAGCTTTCCCAGCATCATTTATTAAGTAGGCAATCCTTTGAGCTTTGCTTGTTTTTCTCAGGTTTGTCAATGATCAGATATTTGTAGATATGCAGTGTTATTTCTGAGGACTCTGTTCTGTTCCATTGATCTATATCTCTGTTTTAGTACCAGTACCATGCTGTTTTGGTTACTGTAGCCTTGTAGTATAGTTTGAAGTCAGGTAGCATGATGCCTCCAGCTTTGTTCTTTTGGCTTAGGATTGACTTGGCGATGCAGGATCTTTTTTGATTCCATGTGAACTTTAAAGTAGATTTTTCCAATTCTGTGGAGAAAGTCATTGGTAGATTCATGTGGATGGCATTGAATCTATAAATTTCCTTGGACAATATGGCCATTTTCACGATATTGATTCTTCCTACCCATGAGCATGGAATGATATTCCATTTGTTTGTTTCCTATTTTATTTCATTAAGTAGTGGTTTGTAATTCTCCTTGAAGAGTTCCCTCAAGTCCCTTTTAAGTTGGATTCCTAGGCATTTTATTCTGTTCTAAGCAATTGTGAATGGGAGTTCACTCATGATTTGGCTCTCTGTTTGTCTGTTATTGGTGTATAAGAATGCTTGTGATTTTTGTACATTGATTTTGTATCCTGAGACTTTGCTGAAGTTGCTTATCTGCTTAAGGAGATTTTGGGCTGTGACAATGGGGTTTTCTAGATATACAATCATGTCCTCTGCAAACAGGGTAATTTGACTTCCTCTTTTCCTAATTGAATACCCTTTATTTCCTTCTCCTGCCTAATTGCCCTGGCCAGAACTTCCAACACTATGTTGAATAGGAGTGGTGAGAGAGGGCATCCCTGTCTTGTGCCAGTATTCAAAGAGAACGCTTCCAGTTTTTGCCCATCCAGTATGATATTGGCTGTGGGCTTGTCATAGATAGCTCTTATTATTTTGAGATACATCCCATCAATACCTAATTTATTGAAAGTTTTTAGCATGAAGGGTTGTTGAATTTTGTCAAAGGACTTTTTGGCATTTATTGAGATAATCATGTGGTTTTTGTCTTTGGTTCTGTTTATATGCTGAATTACATTTATTGATTTGCATATATTGAACCAGCCTTGCATCCCAGGGATGAAGCCCACTTGATGATGGTGGATAAGCTTTTTGATGTGCTGCTGGATTCTGTTTGCCAGTATTTTATTGAGGATTTCTGCATCAATGTTCATCAAGGATATTGGTCTAAAATTCTCTTTTTTTGTTCTGTCTCTGCCAAGCTTTGGTATTAGGATGATGCTGGCCTCATAAAATGAGTTAGGGAGGATTTCCTCTTTTTCTATTGAATGGAATACTTCCAGAAGGAATGGTACCAGTTCCTCCTTGTACCTCTGGTAGAATTCGGCTGTGAATCCAAATCATAAAAACCCTAGATGATAACCTAGGCATTACCATTCAGGATATAGGCACGGGCAGGGACTTCATGTCTAAAACACCAAAAGCAATGGCAACAAAAGTCAAAATTGACAAATGGGATCTAACTAAACTAAATAGCTTCTACAGAGCAAAAGAAACTACCATCACAGTGAACTGGCAACCTACAAAATGGGAGATAATTTTGACAACATGCTCATCTGAGAAAGGGCTAATATCCAGAATCTACAATGAACTAAAGCAAACTTACAAGATAAAAAGAAACAACCCCATCAAAAAGTGGTCACAGGACATGAACAGACACTTCTCAAAAGAAGACATTTACGCAGCAAAAAAACTTGAAAAAATGCTCACCATCACTGGCCATCAGATAAATGCAAATCAAAACCACAATGAGATACCATCTCACACCAGTTAGAATGGCATGCATTAAAAGGTCAGGAAACAACAGGTGCTGGAGAGGATGTGGAGAAATAGGAACACTTTGACACTCTTGGTGGGACTGTAAATGATTTCAACCATTGTGGAAGTCCGTGTGGCTATTCCTCAGGGATCTAGAACTAGAAATATCATTTGACCCAGCCATCCCATTACTGGGTATATACGCAAACGAATATAAATCATGCTGCTATAAAGACACATGCACACATATATGTTTATTGTGGAACTATTCACAATAGTAAAGACTTGGGACCAACGGAAATGTCCAACAGAAATACACTGGATTAAGAAAATGTGGCATATATACACCATGGAATACTATGTAGCCATAAAAAATGACGAGTTCATGTCCTTTGCAGGGACATGGATGAAATTGGAAATCATAATTCTCAGTAAACTATTGAAAGGACAAAAAACCAAACACCGCATGTTCTCACTTATAGGTGGGAATTGAACCATGAGAACACAAGGACACAGGATGGGGAACATCACACTCTGGGGACTGCTGTGCGGTGGGAGGAGGGTGGAGGGATAGCATTAGGCGATATACCTAATGCTGAATGAGGACTTAATGCGGACAGCACACCAGCATGGCACATGTATACATATGTAACTAATCTGCACATTGTGCACATCTACCACAAATCTTAAAGTACAATAAAAAAAAAGAAGTTTCTCAGAATGCATCTGTCTACTTTTTATGTGAAGACATTTCCTATTCCACCCAAGGCCTCAAAGAACTCCAAATATCCACATGCAGATCCTAGAAATAGAGTGTTTAAAAACTGCTCAATCAAAAGAAAATTTCAAATCTGCGAGATGAATGCACACATCACAAAGAAGTTTCTCAGAATGCTTCTGTCTAGTTTTTATGTGAAGATATCTCCTTTTCCACTGTAGGCCTCAAAGCGCTCCAAATATCCATTTGCAGATACTACAAAAAGATTGTTTCCAAACTGCTGAATGAAAAGAAACGCTCAACTCTGTGAGTTGAATGCACATATAACAAAGAAGTTTCTCAGAATGCTTCTGTCTAGTTTTTATGTGAAGATATTTCCTAGCCCAACAAAGATCTCAAAGCATTCAAAATATCCACTTGAAGATTCTACAAAAAGAGTGTTTCAAAACTGCTCATTCAAAAGAAAGGTTCAACTCCGGAAGATGTATGCACACATCACAAAGTAGTTTCTCCAAATGGTTCTGTCTAGATTTTATGTGAAGATACTTCCTTTTCCACCATAGGCCACAAAGTGCTCTGAATATTCACTTGCAGGTTCCACAAAAAAAAGTGTTTCCATACTGCTCAATGAAAAGAAAATTTAAACTCCACAAGATTAAGGCACACATCACAAAGAAGTTTTACAGAAAGCTTCTGTGTAGTTTTTATGTGAAGATATTTCCTTTTCCACAATAGGCCTCAAAGCACTTCAAATGTCCACTTGCGGATTCTACAAAAATTTTTTCAAAACTACTCAATCAAAAGAATGGTTCAACTCTGTGGTATGAATGAATACATCACAAAGAAGTTTCTCTGAATGCTTCTGTGTAATTTTTATGTGAAGATATTTCCCTTTCCACCATAGGCCTCAAAGCGCTCAAAATATCCACTTGGAAGTTCCACAAAAAGAGTGTTTCAAAACTGCTTAATCAAACGAAAGTTACAACTGTATGACATGAATGCACACAACACAAGAAGTTTCTCAGAATGATTTTGTGTAGTTTTAATTTGAAGACAAATCCTTTTCCATAGTATACCTCAAAGCACTCCAAATATCCACTTGGGGATTCTACAAAAAGAGAGTTTAAAAACTGCTCCCCAAAAAGAAAGTTTCAACTCTGTGAGATGAATGCACACATCAAAAAGAAGTTTCTCAGAAAGCTTCTGTGTAGTTTGTATGTGAAGATATATCCTTTTCCACCATAGGCTGCAAATGGCTCCAAATATCCACTTGTAGATTCTGCAAAAAAAGAGATTCAAAACTACACTATCAAAAGTTAGTTTCAATGCTGTGAGTTGAATGCTCACATTACAAAGAAGATTCTCAGAATTCTTGAGTGTAGCTTTTTGTGAAGATATTTCCTTTTCCACAATAGGCCTCAAATTGCTCCAAATATTGACTCGCAGATTCTACAAAAAGAGTGTTTCAAAGCTGCTCAATCAAAAGAAAAGTTCCACTCTGTGAGATGAATGCACACATCACAAAGGAATTTCTTATAATGCTTCTGTGTAGTTTTCATGTGAAGATATTTCCTCTTCCACAATGTGCCTCAAAGAGCTCCAAATATCCACTTCTGGATTCTCCAAAATAATGTTTCAAAACTGCTCAATCAAATGAAAGGCTGAACTCCTTGAGATGAATGCCCACATCACAAAGATGTTTTTCAGAATGTTTCTGTAGAGTTTTCATTGGAAGATATTTCCTTTTCCACCATAGGCTGCAAAGGGTTCCAAATATCCACTTGCAGATTCTACAAAAAGAGAGTTTCAAAACTGCTCTGTCAAAAGATAAGTTCAACTCTGTGAGTTGAATGCACACATCTCAAAGCTGTTTCTCAGTATGCTTCTTTGTAGTTATTCTGTGAAGATATTTCCTTATCCACCATAAGCCTTACAGTGCACCAAATATCCACTTGCAGATTCTACAGAAAGAGTGTTTCCAAACTGCTCAATCAAAAGAAAATTTCAACTCTGTGAGATGAATGCACACATCACAAAGTTGTCTCTCAGAATGCTTCTGTGTAGTTTTATGTGAATATATTTCCTTTTCCACAACAGGTATTTAAGCATTCCAAATATTCACTTGCAGATCCTACAAAAAGAGTGTTTATAAACTGCCCAATCAAAAGAAAAATTCAACTCCTGGAGATGAATGCACATACAAAAAGGGGTTTCTCAGAATGCTTCTGTGTTGCTTTTATGTAAAGAAATTTCCTTTTCCACCATAGGCCTCTAAGTGCTCCAAATATCCACTTGCAGATTCTACAAAAAGAGTGTTTCAAAACTGCTTAATCAAAAGAAAAGTTCAACTCTGTGAAATGAATGCACACATCACAAGGAAGTTACTCAGAATGCTTCTTTGTAGTTTTTATGTGAAGATATTTATTGTTCCACAATATTCCTCAAAGCGCTTCAAATATCCACTTGCAGATACTAAAAAAAGAGTGTTTCAAAACTGCTCCATCAAAAGAAAAGATCAACTCTGTGAGAAGAATACACACATAACAAAGAAGTTTCTCAGAATGCTTCTGTGTAGTTTTTATGTGAAGATATTTCCGTTTCCACCATAGGCCTCAAAGTGCTCCAAATATCTACTTGCAGATTATACAAAAACAGTGTTTCAAAACTGATCAATCAAAAGAAAACTTCAACTCTGTGAATGAATGCACACCTCACAAGGAAGTTTCTCAGAATGCTTCTGTGTAGTTTTTATGTGAAGATATTTCCTTTTCCACAGTAGGCCTCAAAGCCCTTCAAATATCCACTTGCAGATTCTATAAAAAGGATGTTTCAAAACTGCTCAATCAAAATAAAGTTTCAACTCCGTGAGATGAATGCACACATCACAAAGAATTTTCTCAGAATGGCTCTCTGTAGTTTTTATTTGAAGATATTTCCTTTTGCACAATAGAACTCAAAGAACTCCAAATATCCTATTGTGGATCCTACATAAAGAGGGTTTCCAAATTCCTCAATCAAAGGAAACGTTCAACTCTGTGAGATGAATGCTGATATCACGAAGGAGTTTCTCAGAATGCCTCTGTGTAGTTTTTATGTGAAGATATTACCTTTTCCCGTTAGGCCTCAAACTGCTCCGAATATCCTCTTACAGATTCTACAAAAAGAGTGTTTCAAAACTTCTCAATCAAAAGAAATGTTCAACCCTGTTAGATGAAGGCACACATCACAAAGAAGTTTCTCAGAATGCTTCTGTGTAATTTTTATGTGAATATATTTCCTTTTCCCTATAGGCCTCAAATCGCTCCAAATATCCACTTGCACACTCTACATAAAGAGTGTTTCCAAAATGGTCAATCAAAAGGAAAGTTTAACTCTGTGAGATGAATGCATACATCACAAAGAAGTTACTCAGAATGCTTCTGTGTTGTTTTTATGGAAGATAATTTCCTTCCAAAATAGGCCACAAGGGCTCTAGTTATCCACTTGCAGATTCTACAAAAAGAGAGATTCAAAGCTGCTCAATCAAAAGAAAGTTTCAATTCTGTATGATGAAGGCACACATCACAACAAGTTTCTCAGAATGCTTCTGTGTAGTTTTTATGAGTAGATAATTCCTTTTCTACAATAGGCTTCAAAGCACTCCAAATATCCACTTGCAAACTCTATAAAAAGATTGTTTCAAAACTGCTCAATCAAAAGAAAGCTTTAACTCTGTGAGACGAATGCACACATCACAAAGAAGTTTCTGAGAATGCTTCCATGTAGCTTTTATGGGAAGATATTTCATTTTCCACTGTAGGCCTCAAATTGCTTAAAATATCCCCTTCCAGATTCTATAAAAGGAGTGCTTCAAAACTGCTCAATCAAAAGAAAATTTCAACTCTCTGAGATGAATGTACACATCACAAAGGAGTTTCTCAGAATGCTTCTGTGTGGTTTTTATGTGAAGATATTTCAATTTCCAAAACAGTCCACATAGGGCTCCAAATATCCTCTTGCAGATTCTACAAAAAGAGAGATTCAAAACTGCTTAATCAAAAGATAGGTTCAACAATGTGAGTTGATTGCATACATCACAAAGAAGTTTCTCAGAATCATTCTGTGTAGTTACTATGTGAAGATATTTCCTTTTAGACAATAGGCATCAAAGTGCTCCAAATATCCACTTGCACATTCTACGAAAAGAGTGTTTCCAATCTGCTGAATCAAAAGAAAGGTTCAACTCTGTGAGTTGAATGCACACATCACAAACAAGTTTCTCAGAATGCTACTGTTTAGTATTTATTGAAAGATATTTCCTTTTCCACAGTAGGCCTCAAAGAGCTCCAAATATCTACTTGCAGATTCTGTAAAATAGTGTTTCCAAACTGCTTAATCAAAAGAAAGGTTCAACTCAGTGAGATGAATGCACACATAACAAAGAAGTTTCTCAGAATGCTTCTGTGTAGTTTTTATAGGAAGATATTTCCTTTTCGGAAATAGGCCTCAAAGGGCTGCAAATATCCACTGGCAGATTCTACAAAAAGAGTGTTTGAAAACTGCTCATCAAAAGAAAATTTGAACTCTGTGAGTGATCACAAAGGTGTTTCTCAGAATGCTTCTGTGTAGTTTTTATATGAAGATATTTCCTTTTCACCATAGGTCACAAAGGGCTCCAAATATCCTCTTGCAGATTATACAAAAAACAGAGTTTCAAAACTGTTCATTCAAAAGATAGGTTCAACTCCATCAATTGAATGCGCCCATCACAAAGAAGTTTCTCAGAATGCTTCTGTGTAGCTTTTGTGTCAAGATATTTCCTTTTCCAACATAGGCCTCAAAGCGCTCCAAATATCCACGTGCATATTCTCCAAAAAGACTGTTTCCAAACTCCTCAATCAAAAGAAAGTTTCAATTCTGCGAGATTAGTGCACACATTGAAAAGAAGTTTCTCAGAATGCTTCTGTACAGTTTTTATGTGGAAATATTTCCTTTTCCACAACAGGCCACAAAGTGCTCCAAAAATTCACTTGCAGATTCTGCAAGAAGGGTGTTTCAAAACTGCTAAATCAAAAGAAAGATTGAACTCTTTGAGATGAATACATACATCATAAAGTAGTTTCTGAGAATGCTTCTGTGTAGTTTTTATGTGAAGATATTTCCCTTTCCAAAATAGGCTGCAAAGGACAACAAATATCTACCTGCAGATTCTACAAAAAGAGTGATTCAAAACTGCTCAATCGAAAGATAGTTTCAACTCTTTGAGTTGAATGCAAACATCACAAAGAAGTTTCTGAGAATGCTATTGTGTAGTTTTTATGTGAAGACATTTCCGTTTCTACTATAGGACTCAAAGTGCTTCAAATATCCACTTGTAGATTCTACAGAAAGAGTATTTCCAAACTGCTCAATCAAAAGAATGGTTCAACTCCATAAGATGAATTCACACATCACAAAGAAGTTTCTCAGAATGCTTCTGTGTAGTTTTTATGTAAAGATATTTCCTTTTCCACAATAGGCCAAAAAGGGCTCCAAATATCCACTGGTAGATTCTACAAAAAGACGGTTGCAAAATTGTTCAATCAGAAGAAAGTTTCAAAAAGAAGTTTCTCAGAATATTTCTGTGTTGTTTTTATTTAAAGATATTTCCTTTTCCACCATAGGGTGCAAAGGGCTTCAAATATCCACATACAGATCCTGCAAAAAGAGAGATTCAAAACAGCTCTATCAAAAGATAGGTTCAACTCTATGAGTTGAATGCAAATATACCAAAGAAGTTTCTCAGAATGCTTCTGTGTAGTTTTTATATGAAGATATTTGCTTTTCCACAGTAGTCCTCAAAGGGCTCAAAATATCCACATGTAGATTCTGCAAAAAGAGAGATTCAAAACAGCTCAATCAAAAGATAGGATCAACTCTGTGAGATGAATGCACACATCACAAAGAAGTTTCTCAGAATGTTTCTGTGTAGTTCTTCTTTGAAGGTATTTCCTTTTGCACCATAGGTCAAAAGGGGCTTCAAATATCCATATGCACATCCTGCAAAAGAGAGATTCAAAACTGCTCAATCAAAAGATAGGTTCAGCTATGTGAGTTGAATGCACACATCACAAAGAAGTTTCTCAGAATACTTCTGTGTAGTTTTTATGTGAACGTATTTGATTTTCCACGTTAGGCATCACAGCACTCCAAATAACCACTTGCAGATTCTACAAAAAGAGAGATTCAAAACTGCTCAATGAGAAGATAAGTTCAACTCTGAGAGTTGAATGCACACTTCACAAAAAGTTTCTCAGAATGCTTCAGTGTAGTTTTTACGTGAAGATATTTCCTTTTCCACAATAGGCCTCAAAGCTCTCCAAACATCCACTTGCAGATTCTGCAAAAAGAGAAATTCAAAGCTGCTCAATCAAAACGTAGTTTCAACTCTTTGAGATGAATGCACACATCACAAAGAAGTTTCTCAGAATGCTTGTGTGTAGTTTTTATGTGAGCATATTTGATTTTCCAAAGTAGACCTCACAGCACTCCAAATATCCGCTTGCAGATTCTACAAAAAGAGAGATTCAAAACTGCTCAATCAAAAGATAGGTTCAACTATGTGTGTTGAATGCACCCATCCCACAGAAGTTTCCCAGAATCCTTCTGTGTAGTTTTTTTTGTGAAGATTTTTTTTCCACATTACACCTCAGAGGACTCCAATTATCCATTTGCAGATTCTACAAAAAGAGTGAATCAAAACTGCTCTAACAAAAGAAAGGTTCAACTATGTGAGATGACTGCACACATCACAAAGAAGTTTCTCAGAATGCTTCTGTGTAGTTTTTATGTGAATATATTTACTTTTCCACAATAGGCCTCAAAAGGCACAAAATATCCACTTGCAGATTCTGCAAAAAGAGAGATTCAAAACTACTATATCAAAAGATAGTTTCAACTCTGCGAGTTGAATGCACACATCCCAAAGAATTTCTCAAAATATTTCTGTGTAGTTCTTATGTGAAGGTATTTGCTTTTCCACAGTAGGCCTGAAAGGGCTCCAAATAGCCACCTGCAGATTCTGCAAAAAGAGAGATTCAAAACTGCTCAATGAAAAGATAAGTTCAACAGTGTGAGTTGAATGCACACCTCACAAAGAAGTTTCTCAGAATGCTTCTGTGTAGTTTTTATGTGAAGATATTTCCTTTTCCACAATAGTCCTCAAAGCCCTCCAAACATCCACCTGCAGGTTGTGCAAAAAAAGAGTTTCAAAACTGCTCAATCAAAAGATACGTTCAAGTCTGTGAGTTGAATGCGTACATCACAAAGAAGTTTCTCTGCATGCTTCTGTGTAACGTTTATTTGAAGATATTTCCTTTTCTACCATAGGGTCCAAAGGGCTCCAAATATCCACGTGCAGATTCTACAAAAAGAGAGATTCTAAAATGCTCAATGAAAAGATAGATTCAACTCTGTGAGTTAAATGCACACATCACAAAGAAGTTTCTTAGAATGCTTCTCAGTAGTTTTTATCTGAAGATATTTCCTTTTCCACAATAGGCCTCATAGGGCTCAAATTATCCACTTGCAGATTCTAGAAAAAGATTGTTTCAAAACTGCTGAATCAAAACAAAGTTTCAACTCAGTGAGTTGAATGCACACATCACAAAGAGGTTTTTCAGAATGCTTCTGTGTAGTTTTTATCTGAAGATATTTGGTTTTCCATGGTAGGCCTCAAAGGGCTCCAAATATTCACTTGAAGATTCTACAAAAGAGTGTTTCAAAACTTCTCAATGATAAGATCAGTTCAACGCTGTGAGATGAGTGCACTCCTCAAAAAGATTCTCAGAATGTTTCTGTGCAGTTTTTATTTGAAGATATATCCATTTCCACCATAGGCCACAAAGGGCTCCAAATATCCTCTTGCAGATTCTGCAAAAAAGAGATTCAAAACTGCTCAATCAAACGAAGGTTCAACTCTGTGATTTGATTGCACACATCCCAAAGAAGTTTTTCTGAATGCTTCTGTGTAGTTTTTATGAGAAGATATTTGCTTTTCCACAATAGTCCTCAAATGTCTCCAAATATCCACCTGCAGATTCTGCAAAATGAGTGATTCAAAATGGCTAAATCAAAAGACAGGTTCAGCTCTATGAGTTCAATGCATACATCACAAGGAAGTTTCTCTGAATGATTTTCTGTACTTTTTATTTGAAGATATTTCCTTTTCCACCATACGGCACAAAGGGCTCCAAATATCCACTTGCAGATTCTCCGAAAAGAGAGATTCAAAACTGCTCAATGGGAAGATAAGATCAACTGTGTGATTTGAATGTACACCTTGCAAAGAAGTTTCTCAGAATGTTTCTGTGTAGTTTTTATGTGAATATATTTCCTTTTACACAAAGCCTCAAAGCTCTCCAAACATCCACTTGCAGATTCTCCAAAAAGAGAGATTCAATACTTCCCAATCAAAAGATTGGTTCAACTCTGTGAGTTGAATGCACACATCATAAAGAAGTTTCTCAGAATGCTTCTGTGTGGTTTTATTGGAAAGTATTTTATTTTCCACAGTAGGAGTCACAGCGTGCCAGATATCCACTTGCAGATTCTATGAACAGAGAAATCCAAACGGCTCAATAGAAAGGTAGGAACAACACATTGAGTTGAATGCACACATCACGAAAAGTTTCTTAGAATGCTTCTGAGTAGTTTTCATTTGAAGATATTTCCTTTTCCACAATAGGTCGCAAAGGGCTCAAAATATCCACTTGTAGATCCTTCAAAAAGAGAGGTTCAAAACTGCTCAATGAGAAGATAAGTTCAACTATGTGAATTGAATGCACACATTTCAAAGAAGTTTCTGAGAATGCTTCTGTGTAGTTTTAATTTGAAGTTATTTCCTTTTCCATCACAGGGCACAAAGTGCTCTAAATATCCACTTGCAGATTCTACAAAAAGAGAGATTCTAAACTGCTCCATCAAAAGATAGATTCAACTCTGTGAGTTAAATGAAAACATCACAAAGAAGTTTCTCAAAATGCTTCTGAGTAGTTTTTATGTGAAGATATTTCCTATTCCACAACAGGCCTCAAAGGGCTTCAATTATCCACTTGCAGATTCTACGAAGAGTGTGTCAAAACTGCTCAATCAAAAGAAAGTTTCAATTCTGTGAGATGAATGCACACATCACAAAGATTTTTCTCAGAATGCTTCTGTGCAGTTTTCATGTGAAGAGGTTTCCTTTTCCACCATAGGCAACAAAGGACTGCAAATATTCACTTGCAGCTTCTACAAAAAGTGTGTTCCAAAACTGCTCAATCAAAAGAAAGTTTCAACTCTGTGAGATGAATGCACGCATCCCAAGAAGTTTCTCAGAATTCTTCTGTGTAGTTTTTGTCTGAAGATATTTATTTTTCCACGGTGGGCCTCACAGCGCTCTAAATATCCACTTGCAGACGGTACAAAAAGACTGTTTCAAAACTGCTCAAGCATAAGTTAGCTTCAACCCTGTGAGATGAATGCACATATCACAATGAAGTTTCTCCGAAAGTTTCTGTGTAATTTTTATTTGAAGATATTTCCTTTTCCACCATAGGCCACAAAGGGCTAAAAATATCCACTTGCAGATTCTGGAAGAGACAGATTAAAAACTGCTCAATCTAAAGATGGGTTCAACCCTGGGAGTTGAATTCACGCATCACAAAGAAGTTTCTCAGAATCATTCTGTGTAGTTTTTATGTGAAGATATTTGCTTTTCCACTATAAGCCTCAAAGGGCTCCAAATAACCACCTGCAGATTCTGCAAAAAGAGAGTTTCAAAACTACTCAATCAAAAGACAGGTTCAACACTGTGAGCTGAATGCACACATCACAAAGTAGTTTCTCTGATTGTTTCTATGTAGTTTTTATTTGAAGATATTTCCTTTTCCACCATATTATGCAAAGGGCTCCAAATATCCACTTGCAGATTCTACAAAATGAGAGATTCAAAACTTCTCAATGAGAGGATAAGTTCAACTCTATGAGTTGAACGCACAGATCACAAAGAAGTTTACAGAATGCTTCTGTGTAGTATTTATGTGAAGACATTTCCTTTTCCACAGTAAGATTCAGAGCTCTCCAAACACCCATTTGCAGATTCTGCAAAAAGGGAGATTCAAAACTGCTCAATAAAAAGATAGGCTCAATTCTTTGAGTTGAATGCACACATCCCAAAGAAGTTTCTCAGAATACTTCTGTGTTGTTTTTATGTGAAGATATTTCCTTTTCCATCATAGAGGTCAAAGAGCACCAAATATCCACTTGCAGTTTCTACAAAAAGAGTGTTTCAAAACTGCTCCATTAAAAGAAAGTTACAACACTGTGAGTTGAATGCGCACATCAAAAAGCAGTTTCTGAGAATTCTTCTGACCAGATTTTATGTGAAGATCATTCCTTTTCCACTGAAGGCTTCAAAGCGCTTCAAATGTCCACTTACATATTCTACAAAAGGAGTGTTTCAAAACTGCTCAATGAAAAGTTAAGTTCAACTCTGTGAGTTGAAAGCACACATCACAAAGAATTTTCTGAGAATGCTTCTCTCTAGTTTTTATTTGAAGTTATTTCGTTTTCCACCATAGCCCACAAAGCGCTTCAAATGTCCCTTTCAGATTCTAAAATAAGAGTGTTTTAAAACTGTTCTATCAAAAGAAGTGTTCAACGCTGTCAGTTGAATGCACACATCACAAAGTAGTTTCTGAGAATGTTTCTGTCTAGCTTTTATTTGAAGATATTCCCGTTTCCAATGAAGTCTTCAAAGTGCTACAAATATCCACTTTGAGACTCTACAAAAAGAGTGTTTCAAATCTGCTCTATCAAAAGGAAGGTTTAACTCTGTCAGTTGAATGCACACATCACAAAGAAGTTTCTGAGAATGTTTCTGTCTTGTTTTAATGTGAAGATATTTCCTTTTTTGCCGAAGGCCTCAAAGCGCTCCAAATGTCCACTTGCAGATTCTACAGAAAGAGTGTTTCAATACTGCTCTACCAAAAGGAAGTTTCATCTCTGTGAGATGAATCCACTCATCACAAAGAAGTTTCTGAGAATGCTTCTGTCTAGTTTTTATGTGAATTTAATCCCGTTTCCAACCAAGGCCTCAAATCGGTTCAAATATCTACCTTTGGATTCTACAAAAAGAGTGTTTCTAAACTGCTCTATCAAAAGGAAAGTTCAATTCTGTGAGTTGAATGCACCCATCACAAGAAGTTTCTGAGAATGCTTCTGTCTAGTTTTTATTTGAAGGTATTCCCGTTTCCAATGAAGGATTCAAAGTGCTCCAAATATCCACTTGCCAATTCTTCAAAAGGGCGGTTTCAAAACTGCTCTATCAAAAGGAAGCTTCAACTGTGTGAGTTGAATGTACACATCACGAAGTATTTTCTGAGAATGTTTTTGTCTAGTTTTTATGGGAAGATATTCCTGTTTCCAATGAGGGCCTCAATACGGTCCAAATATCCCCTTTCAGATACTGCAAATAGAGTTTTTCAAATCTCTTCTATAAAAAGTTATGTTCAACTCTGTGAGTTGAATACACACATCACAAACTTGTTTCTGAGAATGCTTCTGTCTAGTTTTTATTTGAAGATATTCCCGTTTCCAACGAAGTCTTCAAAGCACTCCAAATATACACCTGCAGATACTACAGAAGGAGTGTTTCAAACCTGCTCCACCAAAAGAAAGTTTAAACTCTGTGAGTTGAATACACACATCACAAAGAAGTTTCAGATAATGTTTCTCTCTAGTTTTTATTTGAAGATATTTACTTTTCTACCATAGCCCTCAAAGCGTTAAAAATGTCTATATGCAGATTCTACAAAAAGAGTGTTTCAAAACTTCCCTGTCAAAAGAAATATTCAACACTGTGAATTGAATGCACACAACACAAAACAGTTTCTGAGAATGCTTCTGTCGAGTTTTTATATGAAGAAATTCCCGTTTCCAACAAAGGCTTCAAAATGCTCAAAATATCCATTTGCAGATTGTACAAAAAGAGTATTTCAAAACTGCTCTACCAAAAGGAAGGTTCAACTCTGTGAGTTGAATGCACACATCACAAAGAAGTTTCTGAGAATGCTTCTGAGTAGTTTTTATGTGAAGAGGTTTCCCTTACCACCGAGGGCCTCAAAGCACTCCAAATGTCCACTGGCAGATTCTAAAAAAAATGTGTTTCAAAACTGCTCTATCAAAAGGAAGGTTCAACTCTGTGAGTTGAATGTACACATAACAAAGAAGTTTCTGAGAATGCTTCTATCTACTTTTTATGTGAAGATGTTTCCTTTTCCACCAATGGTCACAAAGCACTCCAAATGTCCACTTGCAGATTCTGCAAAAAAAGGGTTTCAAACGTGCTGTATCAAAAGAAATGTTCAACTCTATAAGTTGAAGGCAGACATCACAAAAATGTTTCTGAGACTGCTTCTGTCTAGTTTGTATGTGAAGGTATTCCCTTTTCTACCATAGGCCCCAAAGCAGTCCAAATATCCATTTGCAGATCCCACAAAGAGTTTTCAAAACTGCTGTATCAAAAGAAAGGCTCAACTCCATGAATTGAAAGCATACATCTCAACGTAGTTTTGGAGAATGCTTCTGTCTAGTTTTTATTTGAAGATATTCCCGTTTCCAACGAAGGATTCAAAGAGCTCGAAATATCCACTTGGAGATTCTACAATAAGAGTCTTTCAAAGCTGCTCTATCAAAAGGAAGGCTCATCACTGTGAGATTGAATGCACACATCACAAAAAAGTTTCTGACAATGCTTCTGTCTAGTATTTATGTGAAGATATTTCCTTTTGTACCAAAGGTCTCAAAGGGCTCGAAATGTCCTCTTGCAGATTCTACCAAAAATGTGTTACAAAATTGCTCTATCAAAACAAAGGTTCAACTCTGTGAGTTGAATACACACATCACAAAGATGTTTCTAAGAATGCTTCTCTCTAGTTTTTAGGTGAAGGTATTCCCGTTTAAATTGAAAGCCTCAAAACGGTCAAAATATCCCCGTGCAGATTCGACAAAAAGAGAGTTTCAAAACTGCTCTATCAAAAGAAAGCTTCAACTCTGTGAGTTGAATGCAAACATCACAAAGAAGTTTCTGAGAATGCTTCTGTCAAGTTTTTATCTGCAGATATTCCCTTTTCCAACGAAGGCCTCAAAGTGGTCTAAATATGCACCTACAGATGCTACAAAAAGAGTGTATCAAAACTGCTCTATGAAAAGTTATGCACAACAATGTGAATTGAATTCACACATCACAAAGAAGTTTCTGAGAATGGTTCTGTCTAGTTTTATGTAAAGACATTCCCATTTCCAATGAAGGCCTCAAACCGGTCCTAATATCCACTTGCAGGTCCTTCAAAAAGAGTTTCACAACTGCTCTATGAAAAGGTGTGTTCAACTCTGTGAGTTGAATGTGCACATAACAAAGAAGTTTCTGAGAATACTTCTGTGTAATTTTTATTTGAAGATATTTCCTTTTCCACCACAGCTCTCAAAGCGCTACAAGCAACCATTTGAAGATGCTGCAAAAAGAGTGTTTCAAAACTTATCTATCAAAAGAAAGGTTCAACTCTGTGAGTTGAATGTACAAATCACAAAACAGTTTCTGGGAATGCTTCTGTCTCTTCTTTATTTGAAGAAATTCCCGTTTCCAATGAAGGCTTCAAATCTCTCCAAATAGCCAATTGTAGATTCTACAAAAAGTGTGTTTCAAAATTGCTCTATAAAAAGGAATGTTCAACCCTGTGAGTTGAATGCACACATCTCAAAGAAGTTCCTGAGAATGCATCTCTCTAGATTTTATGTGAAGATACTTCCTTTCCTAATGTAGGCCTCAAAGCACTCCAAATATCCACTGGCAGATTCTACAAAAAGTGAGATTCAAAACTGCTCTATCAAAAGAAATGCTCAATTTGGTGAGTTGAAAGCACACATTACAAGGTAGTTTCTGAGAATGCTTCTGTCTAGTTTTTATTTGAAGGTATTACCGTTTCCAACGAAGGCTTCAAAGCACTCCAAATAACCAGTTGCAGATTCTACAAAAAGAGTGTTTCAAAACTGCTCTATAAAAAGGAAGGTTATACCGTGTCAGTTGAATGCACACATCACAAAGAAGTTTCTGAGAAAGCTTCTGTGTAGTTTTTATATGAAGAGGTTTCCTTTTCTACCTTAGGCCTCAAAGCACTCCAAATATCCACTTGCAAATTCTACAAAAAGAGAGTTTCAAAACTGCTATATGAAAGTGAACGTTCAACCCCATGAGTTGAATGCATGCATCATAAATAAATTTCTGAGAATGCTACTCTGTAGTTTTTATGTAAAGATATTTCCTTTTCCACCTAAGGCGTCAATGCACTCAAAATTTCCACTTGAAGATTCTACAAAAAGAGTGATTCAAAACTGCTCCATGAAACGTTAAGTTCAACTCATTGAGTTTAATGCACACATCACAAAGAAGTTTCTGAGAATGCTTCTGTCTAGTTTTTATGGGAGGATATTTCCTTTTCTATCATAGGACTCAAAGTGCTCTAAGAATCCACTTGCAGATTCTACCAAAAGTGTGTTTCAATACTGCTCTATCAAAAGTAAGATTCAACCCTGTGAGTTGAATGCACACATCAGAAAGAAGTTTCTGAAAACCCTTCTGTCCAGTTTTTATGTGAAGATATTTCTTTTTCCAGGAAAGGCCTCAAAGCCTGCCAAATATCCCCTTGCAGATTTTACAAAAACAGTGTTTCAAAACTACCCTATCTAAAGGAAAGTTCAACTCTGTAAGTTGAATGCACACATCACAAATAAGTTTCTGAGAACATTTCTGTCTAGTTTTTATGTGAAGATATTTCCTTTTCTAGCATAGGCCACAAAACTCTCTAAATATCCACTTTCAGTTTCTACAAAAAGAGTGTTTCAAAACTGCTCTATCAAAAGAAAGGTTCAACTCTGTGAGTTCAATGCACACATTACAAACCAGTTTCTGATAATGCTTCTGTCTAGTTTTTATGTGAGGATATTTCCTTTTCCAGCATAGGACTCAAAGCCCTCCAAATATCCACTTGCAGATTCTACAATAACAGTGTTTCAAAACAGCTCTATCTAAAGGAAGGTTCAACTCTGTCAGTTGAATGCCCACAACACAAAGAAGTTTCTGTGACTGCTTCAGTCTAGTTTTTATGTGAAGATATTTCCTTTTCCACTGAAGGCCTCAAAGTGATCAAATGTACACTTGCAGATTCTACAAAAAATGGTTTCAAAGCTGCTCTATGAAAAGTTATGTTCAACTCTGTGAGCTGAACGCACATATCACAAAGAAGTTTCTGAGAATACTTCTGTTTAATTTTCTTTGAAGATATTTCATTTTCCACCATAGCCCATGAAGCGCTACAAATGTCCATTTGCAGACTTGACAAAAAGAGTGTATCAAAACTGATCTATGAAAGGTAACATTCAGCTATGTAAGTTGAATGAACACATCCAAAAGCAGTTTTTTAGAATGGTTCTGTCTTGTTTTTAGTGGAAGATATTCTCGTTTCCAATGAAGGTTTCAAAGTGCTACAAATGTCCAATTGCAGATTCTACAAAAAGAAAGTTTCAAAGCTGCTCTATCAAAAGGAAGATTCAACTCTGTGAGTTCAGTGCACACATCACAAAGAAGTTTCTGAGAATGCTATTGTCTAGTTTTTATGTGGAGATATTTCCTTTTCCACCGAATGTCTCTAAGCTCTGCAAACATCCACTAGCAGATTCTACACAAAAAGTGTTTCAAAACTACTCTATAAAAAGGAAGGTTCAATTCTGTGAGTTGAATGCACACATCACAAAGAGGTTTCTGAGAATGCTTCTGTCTAGTTCTTATGTGAGGATATTCCCCTTTCCAGCAAAGGCCTCAAAACCGTCCAAATATCCCCTTGCAGATTCTACAAAAAGAGTGTTTCAAAACTGCTTTATGAAAATCTATGTTCAACTCTGTGAGTTGAATGCACACATCACAAAGAAGTTTCTGATAATGCTTTTGGGGAATTTTTAAGTGAAGATATTTCCGTTTCCAATGAAAACCTCAAATCTGTCCAAATATCCACTTGCAGGTCCTTCAAAAACAGTGTTTCACAAATGTTCTATGAAAAGTTATATTCAACCCTGTGAGTTGAATGCACACATCTCAACGAAGTTTCTGAGAATGTTTCTGTCTAGTTTTTATGTGAAGTTATTTCCTTTACTAACATAGGCCTCAAAGCGCTCAAAATATCCACTTGTAGATTCTACAAAAACATTGTTTCAAAACTGCTCTATCAAAAGGAAAGCTCAACTCTGTAAGTTGAATGTACAAACCACAAAGGGCTTTCTGAGAATGCTTCTGTCCAGTTTTTATTTGAAGATATTTGCGATACCATAGAAGGCTTCAAACCGCTCCAAATGTCCACTTGCAGATTGTACAAAAAGAGTGTTTCAAAACTGCTGTATCAAAAGGAATGTTCAACTCTGTGAGTTGAATGCACACATCAAAAGGTAGTTTCAAAGAATGCTTCTGTATAATTTTTATATGAAGATATTTCTTTTTCCACTGAAGTCCTCAAAGCACTCCGAATGTCCACTGGCAGGTTCTACAAAAATTTGTTGCAAAACTGCTCTATCAAAAGGAAGGTTCAAATCTGTGAGTTGAATGACGTCATCAGAAAGAAGTTTCTGAGAATATTTCTGTCCAGTTTTTATGTGCAGATATTCCCGTTTTCAACGAAGGGCTCAAATCAGTTAAAATATCCCCTTGCAGATTCTACAAAAACAGTATTTAAAAACTGCTCTATCAAACGGAAGTTTCAACTCTGTGAGTTGAATGCACATATCGCAAAGAAGTTTCTCAGAATGCTTCTGTCTAGTTTTTATGTGAAGATATACCCGTTTCCAATGAAGTCCTCAAATTGGCCTAAATATCCACTTGCAGGTACTTCAAAAAGCGTGTTTTACAACTGCTCTACGAAAAGGTATTCTCAATTCTGTGAGTTGAATGCACACATCACAAAGGAGTTTGTGAGAATGTTTCTGCTTAGATTTTTATGAAGATATTCCCCTTTCCAATGAAGGAATGCAACCGGTCCAAATATCACTTTGCAGATTCTACAAAAACAGTGTCTCAAAACTACTTTATCAAAAGGAAGGTTCAACTCTGTGAGTTGAATGCACACATCACAAAGACATTTCTGAGAATGCTTCTGTCTAGTATTTGTGTGAAGATATTCCCGTTTCCAATGAGGGCCTCAAATTGGACCAAATATCCACTTTCAGATTCTTCAAAAGGCGTGTTTCACAACTGCTCCATGAAAAGGTATTCTCAACTCTGTGAGTTGAATGCACACATCACAAAAGAGTTTGTGAGAATGTTTCTGCTTAGATTTTTGTGAAGATATCCCCTTTCCAATGAAGGAACGCAATCAGTCCAAATATTGCTTTGCAGATTCTACAAAAACAGTGTCTCAAAACTGCTCTATCAAAAGGCAGGTTCAACTCTGTGAGTTGAATGCACACATCACAAAGACATTTCTGAGAATGCTTCTGTCTAGTTTTTATGTGAAGATATTCCCGTTTCCAATGAGGGCCTCAAATTGGTCCAAATATACAGTTGCAGATTCTTCAAAAACAATGTTTCACAACTACTCTATGAAGAGGAATGTTCAACTCTGTGAGTTCAATGCAAAAATCACAAAGAAGTTTTTTGGAATATTTCTGTCTAATTTTAATTTGAAGATATTTCCTATCCCACCATAGCCCTCAAAGCGCTACAATTGTCCAATTGCAGATTCTGTAAAAAGAGTTTTTTGAAACTGCTCTATCAAAAGAAAGGTTGAACTCTGTGAGTTGAATGCACACATCACAAAGTAGTTTATGTGAATGCTTCTGTCTATTTTTTATTTGAAGATATTCCGGATTCCAATGAAGGAACCATAGCGTTCAAAATATCCACTTGCAGATTCTACAAAAAGGGGGTTTCAAAACTGCTGTATCAAAAGGAAGGTAAAACTCTGTGAGTAGAATGCACATTTCACAAAGCAGTTTCTGAGAATCCTTCCCTCAATTTTTTATGTGAAGAAATTCTCGCTACCAAAAAAGGCTTCAAATCGGTCCACATATCCCCTTGCGGACTCTACGAAAAGAGTGTTACAAAACTGCTCTATGAAAAGGTATGTTCAACTCTGTGAGCAGAATGCACACATCACAAAGAAGTTTCTGAGAATTCTTCTGTCTAGTTTTTATGTGAAGATATTTCCTTTTCCTCAGAAGGCTTAAAGCTCTCCAAATGTCCACTTGCAGATTCTACAAACGAAGTGTTTTGAAACTGCTCTATCAAAAGGAATGTTAAAATCTGTGAGTTGAATGCACACATCACAATGAAGTTTCTAAGAATGCTTCTGTCTAGTTTTTATGTGAATGTATATGCGTTTCGAATGAAGGCCTCAAAATGGTGTAAACATCATCCTGCAGTTTATACAAAAAGAGTGTTTCATAACTGCTCTATCAAAAGGAAAGTTTAACTCTGTGAGAAGAATGCACACATCACAATGCAGTTTTTGAGAATGCTTCTGTCTAGTTTATATTTGAAGATATTCCCGTTTCCAAGGAAGGATTCAAAGTGCTCCAAATATCCACTTGCAGATTCTACAAAAAGATTTTCAAGCCTGCTCTATCAAAAGGAAGTTTCAGCTCAGTAAATCGAATGCACACATCACAAAGAAGTTTCTGAGAATGCTTCTGTCTAGTGTTTATGTGAAGATATTTCCTGTTCCACTGAACACCTCAAAGTGCTCCAAATGTGCACTTGCAGATTCTACAAAAAGAGTGTTTCAAAACTGCTCTATTAAAAATTATGTGGAACTCTGTGAGTTAAATGCACACATCACAAAGTAGTTTCTGATAATGCTTCTGTCTACTTTTTATGTGGATATTTCATATTCCACCGAATTCCTAAAAGTGCTCCAATTGTCCACCTGCAGATTCTACAAAAAGAGTGTTTCAAAACTGCTCTATGAAAAGTTATGTTCAAATGTATGAGTTGAATGCACACATCACAAAGCAGTTTCTGAGAATGCTTCTGTCTAGTTTTTATGTGAAGATCTACTCGTTTCCAAGGAAGGCCTCAAATAGCTCTAAATATCCCCTTGCAGAATCTACGAAAAGGGTTTTTCAAAACTGCTGTATCTAAAGGAAGTTTCAACACTGTAAGTTGAATGCACACATCACAAAGAAGTTTCTTAGGATACTTCTGTCTAGTTTTTATATGAAGATATTTCCTTTTAAACTGAAGGCCTCAAAGCGCTCCAAATGTCCTCTTGCAGATTCTGCAAAAAAAGTTTTTCAAAACTGTTCTGTGAAAAGGAAGATTCAACTCGGTGAGTTGAATGCTCACATAACAAAATAGTTTCTGAGAATGCTTCTGTGTACTTTTATGTGAAGATATTCCTGTTTCTGATGAAGGCTTCAAAACGGTCCAAATATCCCATTGCAGATTCTAGGAAAAGAGTGTTTCAAAAGTGTTCTATCAAGAGAAATGTTCAACTCTGTGAGTTGAAAGCACACATCACAAAGAAGTCTCTGAGAATGCTTCTGTCTAATTTTTATGTGAAGCTATTCCCGTTTCCAACAAAGGCCTCAAAGCGGACCAAATTTCCACTTGCAGATTCTACAAAAAGGGTGTTTCAAAACTGCCCTATGAAAAGGAAGGTTCACCTTTGTGAGTTGAATGCACACATCACAAAATCGTTTCTCAGAATCCTTCTGTCTAGTTTTTATGTGAAGCTATTCCGGATTCCAATGAAGGCCTCAAATCGGTCTATCCCCTTGCAGAATCTACAAAAACAGTGTCTCAAAACGCCTCTATCAAAAGGAAGGATCAACTCTGTCAGTTGAATGCACACATCACAAAAAATTTCTGAGAATTCTTCTTTCTTGTTTTTATGTGCAGGTACTCCCGTTGCCAAAGAAGGCCACAAAGCGTTCCAAGTATTCACTTGCAGATTCCACAAAAAGACAGTTTCAAAACTGCTCTATGAAAAGATATGTACAATTCTATGAGTTGAATGCACACATCACAAAGAAGTTTCTGAGTATCCTTCTGTGTAGTTTTTATTTGATGATATTTCCTTTTCCACCATAGCCCAAAATCGCTAAAAGTGTCCATTTGCAGATTCTAAAAAAGAGTATTTCAGAAATGCTCTTTAAAAAGATAGTTCAACTCCTTGAGCTGAATGCACACATCACAAAGAAGTTTCTGAGAATGCTTCTGTCTACTTTTTATGTGAAGAAATTCCCGTTTCAAACGAAGGCCTCAAATCATTCCAAAATTCCACTTGCAGAAGCTAGAAAAAGAGTGTTTCAAAACAGCTCTATGAAAAGTTATGTTCAACTCTGTGAGTTGAATTCAAACATCACAAAGAAGTTTATGAAAATGCATCTGTCTAGTTATTATGTGAAGACATTTCCTTTTGTACCATAGGCTACAATGTGCTCCAAATATCCACCAGTAGATACTTCAAAAAAAGTGTTTCCAAACTATTCTATCAATAGGAAGGCTCAACTCTGTGAGTTGAATGCACACATCACAAAGTAGTTTCTGAGAATGCCTCTGTCTTGTTTTCATTTGAAGATATTCCCGTTCCCAAGGAAGGCTTCAAAGCACTCCAAATATCCACTTGCAGATTCTACAAAAGGAGTGTTTCAAAACTGCTGTATCAAAAGGAAATTTCAAAACTGTTAGTTGAATGCACACATCACAAAGAGGTTTCTGAGATTGTTTCTGTCTAGTTTTTATGTGAAGATATTTCCTTTTCTACCATAGGCCACCAAGCGCTCCAAATATCCAATTTCAGATAATACAAAAAGAGTGATTCAAAACTGGTCTATCAAAACAAAGTTTCAACTCTGTTATTTGAATGCACAGATCACAAAGATGTTTCTGACAATGTCTTTATCTAGTTTTTCAGTGAAGACTGTTCCTTTTCTACCATAGGCCTCAAAACTGTCCAAATGTCCCCTTACAGATTCTAGAAAAAGTGCTTCAACACTGCTCTATCAAAGGGAAGGTTTAACTCTGTGAGTTGAATGCACACATCTTGAAGAATTTTCTGAGAGTGCTTCTGTCTAGTTTTTATGTGAAGAAATTCCCGTTTCGAACGAAAGCCTCAAATCGGTGAAATATACCCTTGCAGATTCTACAAAAAGAGTGATTCAAAACTGCTCCATCAAAAGGAATGTTGAACTCTGTGAGATGAATGCACAGATCACAAAGTGGTTTCTGAGAATGCTTCTGTCTATTTTTTATGTGCAGATATTCCTGTTTCCAATGAAGGCCTAAAAGCGTTCCAATTATCCACTTGCAGATTCTAAAAAAGAGGGTTTCAAAACTGTTCTATGAAAAGTTATGTTCAACTCTGTGAGTTGAATGCATACGTCACAAAGAAGTTTCTGAGAATGCTTCTCTCTAGTTTTTATGTGAAGATATTTCCTTTTCCACCGAAGGCCTGTAATCGCTCCAAATGTACACTTGCACATTCCAAAAAAAAAAAAAAAAAAAAAAAAAGGTTTCAAAGCTACTCTAGCAAAAGGAATGTTCAACTGTTTAAGTTGAATGCACACATCAAAAAGTAGTTGCTGACAATGCTTCTGTCTAGTTTTTATGTGGAGATATTCCTGTTTCCAACGAAGGCCTCAAATTGGTCCAAATATCCCCTTGCAGATTCTACATAAAGAGTGTTTCAAAACTGCTCTATGAAAAGGTATGTTCAATTCTGTGAGTTGAATGCACACATCACAAAGAAGTTTCTGGGAATGCTTCTGTCTAATTTTTATGGGAAGATATTCCCGTTTCCAATGAATGAATCAAAGAGTCCAAATATCCACTTGCAGATTCTACAGAAAGAGTGTTTCAAAACTGTCCTATGAAAACTTATGTTCTACTCTGTGAGTTGAATGCACACATCACAAAGAAGTTTCTGAGAAAGTTTCTGTCTAGTTTTTATGTGAAGATTTTCCCGATTACAACGAAGGCCTCAAATTGGTAAAATTATCCACTTGCAGGATTTCAAAAAGACTGTTTCACAACAGCTCTATGAAAAGGCATGTTCAACCCTGTGAGGTGAATGCAAATATCACAAAGAAGTTTCTGTGAATGCTTCCGTCTAGTTTTTATTTGAAGATATTTCAATTTCCACCATAGCCCTCAAAGTGATACAAATGTCCATTTGCAGATTGTACAAAAAGAGTGTTTCAAAGCTGCTCTATCAAAGGAAATGTTCATCTCTGTGAGTTGAATGCACATATCACAAAGTAGTTTCTGAGAATGCTTCTGATTTTTTTTGAACACATTCCCATTTCCAATGAAGTCTTCAAAGCTCTCCAAGTATCCAATTGCAGATACTACAAAAAGAGTGTTTCAAAACTGCTCTATCAAAAGGAAGATTCAACTCTGAGAGTTGAATGCACACAACACAAAGAACTTTCTGATAATGCTTCTGTCTAGTTTTTATGTGAAGAGATTTCCTTTTCCAATGAAGTCCTCTAAGCACTCCAATTCTCTACTTCCAGATTCTACAAAAAATGTGTTTCAAAACTGTTCTATGAAAAGGATGGTTCAACTCTGTGAGTTGAATGCACAGATCACAGAGAAGTTTCTGAGATTGCTTCTGTCTAGTTTTATGTGAAGATGTTGCCTTTTCCACCAAAGACCTCAAAGCACTCCAAATGTCCACTTGCAAATTCCATAAAAAAAGGTTTCAAACTGATCTATCAAAAGGAAGTTTCAGTTCTGTCAGCTGAATGCACACATCACAAAGAAGTTTCTGACAGTGCTCAGGTCTTGTTTTTATCTGAAGATATTCCCGTTTGCAATGAAAGCCTCAAATCGGTCCAAATATCCCCTTTCAGATTCTACAAAAAGAGTGTCTCAAAACTGCTCTATGAAAAGTTATGTTCAACTCTGAGTCGAATGTACACATCACAAAGTAGTTTCTGAGAAGGCTTCTGTCTAGATTTTATGTGAAGATATTCCCGTTTCCAATGAAGGCTTCACACTGTCCAAATATGCTCTCGCAGATTCTACAAAAAGAGTGTTTCAAAACTGCTCTATGAATAGTTATGTTCAACTCCATGAGTTGAATGCACATATCACAAAGTAGTTTCTGAGAATCCTTCTGTCTAGTTTATATGTGAAGATGTTCCCGTTTTCAATGAAGGCCTCAAATCATTCCAAATATCCACTTGCAGGTCCTTCAAAAAGAGTGTTCAACAACTGCACTAAGAAACTGTATGTTCAACTCCGTGAGTTGAATGCAAACATTCCAAAGTTGTTTCTGAGAATTTTTCTGTGTAGTTTTTGGTTGAAGATATTTCCTTTTCCACGATAGCCCTCAAGGTGCTACAAATGTCCTCTTTCAGATTCTACAAAAAAGAGAGTTTCTAAACTGCTCTATCAAAAGAAAGGTTCAACTCTGTGAGTTGAATGGCCATATCACAAAGTTGTTTCTGAAAGTGCTTCGGTCTAGTTTTTATTTGAAGATATTCCCGTTTCAAACAAAGGCTTCAAAGCTCTCTAAATATCCGCTTGCAAATTCTACAAAAAACTCTTTCAAAACTACTCTATCAAAAGGAAGATTCAACTCAGTGAGTTCAATTCACACTTCACTAAGAAGTTTCTGAGAATGCTTCTGTCTAGTTTTCATGTGAAGATATTTCCTTTTCCACCGGAGAACTCAAAGTGCTCCAAATGTCCACTTTCAGATACCACAAAAAAACTTTATCTAAACTGCTCTATCAAAAGGAAGGTTCAACTCTGTAAGTTGAATGCACACAAAAGAAAGAACTTTCTGAGAATGCTCAGTCTAGTTTTTATGTGAAGATATTTCCTTTTCCACTGAAGGCCTCAAAGCGCTCCAATTGTCCACATTCACATTCCACAAAAAAAGGTTTCAAAACTGCTCTATCAAAATGAAGGTTTATCTCTTTGTGTTGAATGCACACATCACAAGGAAGTTTCTGACAATGCTTTTGTCTAGCTTTTATGTGACGATATTCAAGTTTCCAACAAAGGCCTCAAATCTGTCCAAATATCCCCTTACAGATTCTACAAAAAGACTGTTTCAAAACTGCTCTATGAAAAGTTATGTTCAAATCTGTGAGTTGAATGCACCCATCACAAAGAAGTTTCTGAGAATGCTTCTGTGTAGTTTTTATGGGAAGATAATTCCGTTTCTAATGAAGGCCTGAAACGGTCCCAATATCCGCTTGTGGATTATACAAAAAGAGTGTTTCAAAACTGCTCCATGAAAACTTATGTTCTGCTCCGTGAATTGAAAGCATACATCACAAAGAAATTACTGATAACGCTTCTGTCCAGTTTTTATGTGAAGATATTCCTGTTTTTAATGAAGGCCCCAAATCTGTCCAAATATCCACTTGGAGGTTCTTCAAAAAGACTGTTTCACTACTGCTCTATCAAAAGGAATGTTCAACTCTGTGAGTTGAATGCAAACTTCTCAAAGAAGTTTCTGAGAATGCTTCTGTCTGGTTTTCCACCACAGCCCTCAAAGTCCTACAAATTGTCCTCTTTCAGATTCTACAAAAAGGATGTTTCAAAACTGCTCTATGAAAAGAAAGGTACAACTCTGTGAGTTGAATGCATACATCACCAAAAAGTTTCTAAGAATGCTTCAGTCAAGTATTTATGTGAAGATATTTCCCTTTCCACCGAAGGCCTCAAAGCTCTCAAACTGTCCAATTGCAGATTCTATACAAAATGTTTCAAAACTGCTCTATCAAAAGGAAGTTTCAAATCTGTCAGTTGAAGTCACACATGAAAAAGAAGTTTCTGAGAATGCTTCTGTCTAGTTTTTATGTGAAGATATTCTCGTTTCCAACGAAGGCATCAAAGAGGTCTAAATATCCACTTGCAGATTCCACAGAAAGAGTGTTTCAAAACTGGTCTATGAAAAGTTATGTTGACCTCTGTGAGGGGAATGCACACATCTGAAAGAAGTTTTTGAGAGTGCCTCTGTCTAGTTTTTCTGTGAAGATATTCCTGTTTCCAATGAAGGCCTCAAATCTGTCCAAATAAACACTTGCAGGTCCTTAAAAAAGAGTGTTTCACTACTGCTCTATGAAAAGATATGTTCACCTCTGTGCATTGCATGAAAACATCACAAAGAAGTTTCTGAGAATGATTCTGTCTAGTTTTTATGTGAAGATATTTCTTTTTGCACCAGAGACCTCAAAGAGCTGCAAATGTCCACTTGCAGATTCTACAAAAAGAGCGTTTCAAAACTACTCTATCATAAGAAGGGTTGAACTCTGTGAGTTGAATATACATGTCACAAAATAGTTTCTGAGAATGCTTCTGTCTTGTTTTTATTTGAAGATATTCCCGTTTCCAATGAAGGATTCAAAGAGCTCCAAATATCCAATTGCAGATTCTGCAAAAAGAGTGTTTCAAAACTGCTCTATCAAAAGGAAGACTCAAATCATTGAGTTGAATGCACACATCACAGAGATGTTTCTGATAATGTTTCCGCCTAGTTTGTATGTGAAGATATTTCCTTTTCCACCAAAGGCCTTAAAGCGCTCCAAATGTAGTCTTGCAGAATCTACAGAAAGTGGGTTTCAAAACTGATATAGCAAAAGGAAGGTTCAACTCTGTGAGCTGAGTGCACATATCACAAAGAAATTACTAGGAATGCTTCTGTCCAGCTTTTATGTGAAGATATTCCAGTTTCCAAAGAAGGCCTCAAATATGTCCAAATATCCCACTGCAGATCCTACAAAAACATTGTTTCAAAACTGCTCTATCAAAAGAAAAGTTCAACTCTGTGAATTGAATGAAAACATCACAAAGACGTTTATGAGAATGCTTCTGTCTAGTTTTTATGTGAAGATATTCTGTTTCCAACAAAGGCCTGAAATCATTTCAAATTTCCACTTGCAGGTATCTCAAAAAGAGTGTTTCACAACTCCTCTATTAACAGGTATGTTCAGCTCTGTCAGTTGAATGCAAACATCACAAGGATATTTCTGAGAATGCTTCTGTCTAGTTTTTATTTGAAGATATTTCATTTTCCAACATAGCCCTCAAAGTACTACAAATGTCCATTGCAGATCCCAGAAAAACAGTGTTTTATATCTGCTCTATCAAAAGGAAGGTTCAACTCTGTGAGTTGAATGTGCACATCACAAAGAAGTTTCTGAGAATGCTTCAGTCTTGTTTTTATTTTAAGATAGTCCCTTTTCCAATGAAGGATTCAAAGCACTCCAAATATCCACTTGCAGATTTTACGAAAAGAGTGTTTCAAAACAGCTGATCAACAGGAAAGTTCAACTCAGTGAATTGAATGCACACATCACAAACCAGTTTCTGAAAACGCTTCTGTCTAGTTTTTATGTGAAGACATTTCCTTTTCCTCAGAAGGCCTCAAAGTGCTCCCAATGTCCACTTGCATATTCTACAGAAAGAGTATTTCAACTGCTCTATCAAAAAAGGAAGTTTCAACTAGGTGAGTTGATTGCACACATCACAAAGAAGTTTCTGAGAAGGCTTCTGTCTAGTTTTAAGTGAAGATATTCCCGTTTCCAACGAATGCCTCAAATCAGTCCAAATATCCCCTTGCAGATTCTACAAAAAGAGTGTTTCAAAACTAATCTATCAAAAAGGAGCTTCAACTCTGTCAGTTGAATGCACACATCATAAAGATGTTTCTGACAATGCTTCTATCTAGTTTTTATTTGATGATATTTACTTTTGGAGCACTGGCCTCAAAGTACTCCAAATATTCACCTGCAGATTCTATAAAAAGAGTGTTTCAAAACTGCTCTATCAAAAAAAGTTCAAATTTGTTAGTTGAATGCACTCATCAAAAATAATTTTCTTAGAAGGCATCTGTCTAGTTTTTAGGTGAAGATATTTACTTTTAGAGCATAGGCCTCAAAGCGCTCCAAATATTCACTTGCAGATTCTACAAAAATAGTGTTTCAAAACTGCTCTATCAAAAGGAAGGTTCAACTCTGTGAATTCAATGCAGACATCACAAAGAAGTTTCTGAGAATGCTTCTGTCTAGTTTTTAAGTGAAGATATTTCCTTTTCCAGCATAGGCCTCAAAGTGCTCCAAATATCCACTTGCAGATTCTAGAAAAAGAGTGTTTCACAACTTCTCTAGCAAAAGGAATGTTCAGCACTGTGAATTGAATGCACTCATCACAAAGAAGTTTCTGAGAATGCTTCTCTATTGCTTTTATGTGAGGATATTCCCTTTTCCAGTTTAGGCCTCAAAGTGCTCTAAGTATTCACACGCAAATACTACAAAAAGAGTGTTTCAAAGCTGCTGTATCAAAAGGATTGTTTAACCCTATATGTTGAATGCACACGTCACAAATAAATTTTTGAGAATGTTTCTATCTTGTTTTTATGTGAAGATATTTCCTTTTCCAGCATAGTCTTCAAAGCACTCCATATATACACGTGCAGATCCTCTAAAAACAGTGTTTCAAAACTGCTCTATCAAAAGAAAAGTTCAACTCTGGGAGTTGAATGCACCCATCACAAAGAAGTTTGAGAAAACGCTTCTCTCTAGTTTTTAAGTGAAGATATTTCCTTTTCCAGCATAGGCCTCAAAGCGCTGCAAATAACCAATTGAAAATTCTACCAAAAAGGTGTTTCAAAACAGCTCTATAAAACAGAAGGTACAAGTCTGTGAGTTGAAAACACACACCAAAAATTAGTTTCTGAGAAGGCTTCCGTCTAGTTTCTATATGAAAATATTTCCTTTTCCACCAGAAGCACAATCGCTCCAAATATCCACTTGCAGATTCTACAAAAAGAGTGTTTCAAAACTGCTCTATCAAAAGGAAGGTTCAACTCTGTGACTTGAATGTAGACATCCAAAGAAGTTTCTGAGAATGCTTCTGTCTAGTTTTTATATGAAGATGTTTCCTTTTCCAGCATGGGCCTCCAAGCGCTCCAAATATTGACTTGGAGATTCTGCAAAAAGATTGTTTCAAAACTGCTCTATCAAAAGGAAGATTCAACTCTGCATGTTGAATGCACACAGAACAAAGAAGTTTGTGAGAATGCTGCTGTGTAGTTTTAATGTTAATATAATTCTTTTTCCAGCATTGGCCTCAGAACACTCCAAATATCCACTTGCAGATTCTACAAAAAGGGTGTTTGAAAACTGCTCTATCAAAAGGAAGGTTCAACTCTATGAATTGACTGCACATTTCACAAAGAAGTTTCTGAGAATGTTTCTGTCTAGTTTTTTATGTGAAGATGTTTCCTTTTACAGCATAGGCCTTAAAGGGCTTCAAATATTCATTTGCCGATTCTACAAAAAGAGGGTTTCAAAACTGCTCTATCAAAAGGAAGGTTCAACTCTGTGAGTTGAATGCACACATCAAAAAGAAGTTATTGACAATGCTTCTCTCTACTTTTTATGGGAAGTTATTTCCTTTTCCAGCATAGGCCTCAAAGCATTCCACATATATACTTGCAAATTCTGCAAAAAGAGTGTTTCAAAACTGCTCTATCAAAAGGAAGGTTCAACTCTGTGAGTTGAATACACGCATCACAAAGAAGTTTCTGAGAATGCTTCTGTCTAGTTTTTATGTGAAGATATTTCCTTTTCCAGGTTTGGCCTCAAATTGCTCCAAATATCCACTTGCAGATTCTAAAAAAAGAGTGTTTCAAAACTGCTCTATCAAATGAAGTTTTAACTCTATAACTTGAATGTAGACATCACAAAGAAGTTTCTCAGAATGCTTCTGTTTAGTTTTTATGTGAAGATATTCCCTTTTCCAGCATTGGCTTCACATCGCTCCAAATATCCACTTGCAGATTCTACAAAAAGGGTGTTTCAAAACTGCCCCATCAAAAGGAAGATTCAACACTGTGATTTGAATGCACACATCACAAACAAGTTTCTGAGAATGCTTCTCTCTTGTTTTTATGTGAAGATATTTCATTTCCCTGCATAGGCCTCAAAGCGCTCCACATATACCCTTGCAAATTCTACAAAAAGAGTGTTTCAAAACTGCTCTATCAAAAGGAAGGTTCACGTCTGTGAGTTGAATGCATACATAAGAAAGACGTTTCTGAGAATGCTTCAATGTAGTTTTTATGTGAATTTATTTCCTTTTCCAGTATGGGCCTCAAAGGGCTCCAAATATCCACTTGCAGATTCCACAAAAAGAGTGTTTCAAAACTCTTCTATCAAAAGGAAGGTTCAACTTTGTGAGGTGAATGCACTCATCAAAAAGAAGTTTCTGAGAATGCTTCTGTCTAGTTTTTATGTGAAGATATTTCCTTTTCCGGTATAGGCTTCAAAGCGCTCCAAATATCCACTTGCAGATTCTACAAAAAGAATGCTCCAAAACTGTTCTATCAAAAGGGAGGTTCACATCTGTGAGTTGAATGCTCTCATCACAAAGAAGTTTCTGAGAATGCTTCTGTCTATTTTTTATGTGAAGATATTTCCTTTTCCAGCGTAGGCATCAAAGCGCTCCAAGTATCCACTTCCACAATCTACAAAGAGAGAGTTTCAAAACTGTTCTATCAAAAGGAAGGTTCAACACTATCAGTTGAATGCACTCATCACAGAGAAGTTGCTGAGAATGCTTCTGTGTAATTTATAAATGAAGATATTTCCTTTTCCATCATAGGCCTGAAATCGCTCCAAATATCCACTTGCAGATCCTACAAAAATAGTGTTTCAAAACTGTTCTATCAACAGGAAGGTTCAACTGTATGAGATGAATGCACTCACCACTAAGAAGCCTCTGAGAATTCTTCTGTCTAGATTTTATGTGAAGATATTTCCTTTTCCAGCACAGCGCTCAAACGCCCCAAATATCAAATTGCAGATACTACAAAAAGAGCGTTTCAAACCTGAACTACCAAAAGGAATGTTCAAGACTGTGAGTTGAATTCATAAAGCACAGGGAAGTTTTTGACAATGCTTCTGTCTAATTATGATGGGAAAATATCTCCTTTTCCAGCATAGGCCTCAAGCGCTCCAAATATCCACTTGCCGATACTACAGAATGGGTGTTTCAAAACTGCTCTATCAAAAGGAGGGTCCCACACGGTGAGTTGAATGCATGCATCACAAAGAAGTTTCTGAGAATGCTTCTGTCTACTTTTTATGTGGATATATTTCCTTTTCCAGCATAGGCCTCAAATTGCTCCAAACATCCACTTGCAGATTCCACAAAAAAGTGTTTCAAAATTGCTCTATCAAAAGAAGGTTCAAGTCTTTGAGTTGAATGCACTCATCAGAAAGAATTTTCTGAGATTGTTTCTGTCTATTTTTTATGTGAAGATATTTCCTTTTCCAGCCTAGGCCTCAAAGCCCTCAAAACATCCACTTGCAGATTCTATTGAAAGATGTTTCAGAACTGTTCTATCAAAAGGAAGGTTCAATTCTGTGAGTTGAATGCATTCATCACAAAGATGTTTCCGAGAGTGCTTCTGTCTAGTTTTTATGTGAAGATATTTCCTTTTCCAGTGTAGGCCTCATAGCGCTCCAAATATCCACTTGCAGATTCTACAAAAGGAGTGTTCCAATACTGCTCTATCAAAAGGAAGGTTCAAGTCTGTGAGTTGAAGGCACTCATCACGGATATTCCCTTTTCCATCGTAGGCCTCGAAGCGCTCCAAATATCCACTTGCAGATACCATAAAAAGAGTGTTTCAAAAGTGTTCTGTCAAATGGAAGTTTCAACACTGTGATTTGAATGCACTCATCACCAAGAAGTTTCTGAGAATGCTTCTGTCTAGTTTCTATGTGATGATATTTCCTTTTTCAGCATAGAACACAAAGCGGTCCAAATATCCACTTGCAGATTCTACAATAACAGTATTTCAAAACTGCTCTATCAAAAGGAAAGTTCAAGTCTGTGAGTTGAATGCATAAATCACAGGGAAGTTTCTGTGAATGCTTCTTTAATATTTTTATGGGAAGATTTTCCCTTTTCCGGCATAGTCCTCAAATATCTCCAAATATCCACTGGCAGATTCTACAAAAAGTGTGTTTCAAAACTACTCTATCAAAACGAGTGTTCAACTCTGTGAGTTGAATGCACACATTACAAAGAAGTTTCTGAGAATGCTTCTGTCTAGTTTTTATGTGAGGATATTTCCTTTTACAGCATGGGTCTCAAAGGACTCCAAATATCCCCTTGTAGATTCTACAAAGAGAGTTTTCCAAAACTCTTCTATCATAAGGAAGGTTCGTCTCGGTGAGTTCAATGCACTCATCACAGAGAAGTTTCTGAGAATACGTCTGTCTAGTTTTTATTTGAAGATATTTCCCTTTCCAGCATAGGCCTCAAAGCGCTCCAAATATCCACTTGCAGATTCTACAAAAAGTGTCCTACAAAACTGCTCTATGAAAAGGAAGGTTCAAGTCTGTGAGTTGAATGCACTCATAACAAAGAAGTTTCTGAGAATGCTTCTGTCTAGTTTTTATATGAAGATATTTCCTTTTCCATAGTAGGCCTCAAAGCGCCCAAATATCCACTTGCAGATTCTACAAAGGGAGTGTTTCAAAACTGTTCTATGAAGAGAAACGTTCAACTCTGCGAGTTCAATGCACTCATCACAAAGTACTGTCTGAGAATGCTTTTATCTATTTTTTATGTGAAGATATTTCCCTTTCCAGCATAGGCCTCAAATTACTCCAAATATCCAATTGCAGATTCCACAAAAGGAGTGTTTCAAAACGGCTCTATCAAAAGGAAAGTTCAAGTCTGTCAGTTGAATGCACTCATCATGAAGAAGTTTCTGAGAATTCTTCAGCTTAAGTTTTATGTGAAGATATTACCTTTTCCAGCATAGGCCTCAAAGCACTCCAAATATCCACTTGCAGATACTACAAAACGAGTGTTTCAAAACTGCTCTATCAAAAGGAAGTTTCAAGTCTGTTAGTTGAATGCACTCATCTCAAAGGACTTTCTGAGAATGCTTCTGCTTAGCTGTTATGTGAAGATGTTTCCTTTTCCTGGATAGGTCTCTAAGCCCTCCAAATATCCACTTGCAGATTGTACAAAAAGAGTGTTTCAAAACTGTTCTATAAAAGGGAAAGTTCAACTCTGCGAGTTCAATGCTCTCATCACAGAGAAATTTCTGAGAATGCTTCTGTCTAGTTTTTATATGAAGATATCTCCTTTTCCATCATAGGCCTCAAAACGCTCCAAATATGCACTTGCAGATTCTACAAAAAGAGTGTTTCAAAACTGTTCTATCAAAAGTAATGTTCAACTCTGTGAGATGAATGCACTCATCATAAAGAAGTTTCTGAGAATGTTTCTGTCTAGTTTTTATGTGAAGATATTTCCTTTTCCAGCATAGGCCTCAAATCGCTCCAAATATCCACATGCAGACCCTACAATAGGAGTTTTTTGAAACTGCTCTATCAAAAGGAAGGTTCAAGCCTGTGAGTTAAATGCCTAAAGCAAAGTGAAATTTTTGAGAATGCTTCTGTATACATTTTATGTGAAGATATTCCCTTTTCCAGCATAGGCCAGAAAGCGCTCCAAATATCCACTTGCAGATTCTACAAAAAGTGTGTTTCAAAACTGCTCTATCAAAGGAAACTTCAAGTCTGTGAGTTGAATTCATAAAGCACAGGGAAGTTTCTTAGAATGCTTCTGTCTAGTTTTTATGTGAAGGTATTCCCTTTTCCAGCATTGGCCAGAAAATGCTCCAAATATCCACTTGCAGATTCTATAAAAAGTGTGTTTCAAAACTATTCAAAAGTTCAAGTCTGTGAGTTGAATTCATAAAGCACAGGGAAATTTCTTAGAATGTTTCTGTCAAGTTTTTATGTGAAGATATTTCCTTTTCCATCATAGGCCCAAAATGATGAAAATATTCACTTTCAGATTCTACAAAAAGGGTGTTTCAAAACTTCTCTACCAAAAGGAAGGCTCAACTCTGTGAGTTGAGTGCACACATCACAAAGAAGTTTCTGAGAATGCTTCTGTCTAGTTTTTATGTGAAGACACTTCCTTTTCCAGCATAGGCCTCAAAGCGCTCCAAATATCCAATTGCAGATTCCACAAAAAGAGTGTTTCAAAACGACTCTATCAAAAGGAAAGTTCAAGTCTGTCAGTTGAATGCACTCATCATGAAGAAGTTTCTGAAAATGCTTCAGCTTAATTTTTATGTGAAGATATTACCTTTTCCAGCATATACCTCAAAGCGCTCCAAATATCCACTTGCAGTTTCTTCAGTAAGAGTGTTTCAAAACTGCTCTATCAAAGGGAAGGTTCAAGTCTGTGAGATAAATGCATAACACACAGGAAGTTTCTGATAATGCTTCTGTCTTGATTTTATGTGAAGATATTCCCTTTTACAGCATAGGCCTCAAAGCGCTCCAAATATCCACTTGCAGATTCTACAAAACGAGTGTTTCAAAACTGCTCTATCAAAAGGAAGGTTCAAGTCTGTGAGTTGAATTCATAAAGCACAGAGTAGTTTCTGAGAATGTTTCTGTCTAGTTCAAATGTGAAGATATTTCCTTTTCCATCATAGGCCTCAAAGCTCTCCAAATATCCACTTGCAGATCCCATAAAAAGGGTGTTTCAAAACTGCTCTATCAAAAGGAAGGTTCAACACTGTTAGTTGAACGCACACATCACAAAGAAGTTTCTGAGAATGCTTCGGTCTAGTTTTTATGTGAATATATTTCCTTTTCCAGCATAGTCCCAAAAGCTCTCCAAATATACACTTGCAGATTCTACAAAGAGAATATTTCAAAACTGTTCTCTCAAAAGGCAGGTTCAACTCTGTGAGTTGAATGCACTCATTGCAGAAAATTTTCTGAGAATGTTTCTGTCTTGTTTTTATGTGATAATATTTCCTTTACCAACATCGACCTCTAAGTGCTCCACATATCCACTTGCAGATTCTACAAAAACAGTATTTCAAAACTGCTCTATGGAAAGGAAGGTCCAAGTCTGTGAGTTTAATGCACTCATCAAAAGATGTTTCTGAGAATGCTTCTGTCTAGTTTTTATGTGAAGATATTTCCTTTTCCAGCATCGGCCTCAAAGCGCTCCAAATATCCACTTGCAGATTCTACAAAGAGAGTTTTCCAAAACTGTTCTACCAAAACGAAGGTTCAACTCTGTGAGTTGAATGCACACATCACAAAGAAGTTTCGGAGAAAGCTTCTACTTAATTTTTGTAAGAAGATGTTTCCTTTTCCAGCATAGGCCTCAAAGTGCTCCAAACATGCACTTGCAGATTCTACAAAAGGAGTGTTTCAAAACTGCTCTATGAAAAGTTAGGTTCAAGTCTGTGAGTTGAATGGACACATCACAGATACTTCCTTTTCCATCATAGACCTCAAAGCACTCTATATATCCACCTGCACATTCTTTAAAAAGAGAGTTTCAAAACTGTTCTATTAAAAAGAGGGTTCAACTCTGTGAGTTGAAAGCACTCATAACAAAGAATTTGATGAGAGTACTTCTGTCTAGTTTTTATGTGAAGATATTTAATTTTCCAGCATAGGCCTCAAAGCGCTCCAAATGTCCACTTGCAGACTCTACAAAAAGAGTGTTTCAAAACTGCTCTAACAAAAGGAAGGTTCAAGTCTGGGAGTTGAATGCACTCATCACAAAGAAGTTTCTGAAAATGCTTCTGCTTATTTTTCATGTGAAGATATTTCCATTTCCAGCATAGGCCTCAGAGTGCTCCAAATATCCACTTGCAGATTGTACAAAAACAGTCTTTCAAAACTGTTCTTTCAAAAGGAAGGTTCAGCTCTGTGAGTTGAATGCACTCATCACAGGGAAGTTTCTGAGAATGCTTCTGTCTAGTTTTTATGTGAAGATATTTCCTTTTCCATCGTAGGCCCCAAAGTGCTCTAAATATCCACTTCCAGATTCTACAAAAAGAGTATTTGAAAACTTTTCTATCAAAAGGAAGTTTCAACTCTGTGAGTTGAATGCACTCATCACAAATAATTTTGTGAGAATGCTTCAGACTAGGCTTTATGTGAAGATATTTCCTTTTCCAGCATAGGTCTCAAAGTGCTCAAAATATCCACTTGGAGATTCTAGAAAAAGAGTGCTTCAAAACTGTTCTATCAAAAGGAAGACTCAAATTTGTGAGTGAAATGCACTCATCACAAGGTAGTTTCTGGGAATACTTCTGACTATTTTTAATGTGAAGATGTTTCCATTTCCAGCATAGGCCTCAAACCGCTCCAAATATCCACTTGCAGATTCTACAAAAAGAGTGTTTCAAAACTGCTCTATCAAAAGGAAGGTTCAAGTCTGTGAGTTGAATGCACTCATCACAAAGGAGTTTCGGAGAATGCTTCTGTCTATTTTTTATGTGAAGATATATCCTTTTAAAGTGTACACCTGAAAGCGCTCCAATTATCCACTTGCAGATTCTACAAAGAGAGTGTTTCAAATCTGTTATATCAAAAGGAAGGTTCAACTCTGTGAGTTGCATGCACTCATCACAGAGAAGTTTCTGAGAATGCTTCTGTCTGGTTTTTATGTGAAGATATTACCATTTCCATCATAGGTCTCAATGCACTCCAAATATTCATTTGCAGATTCTGCAAAAATAGTGTTTCAAAACTGCTCTATCAAAGGGAAGGTTCAACTCCGTGAGTTGAATGCACACATCACAAAGAAGTTTCTTAGAATGTTTCCGTCAATTTTTTGTATGAAGATATTTCCGTTTCCAGAATAGGCCTCAAAGTGCTCCAAATATCCAGTTGCAGATCCCACAAAAAGATTGTTTCAAAACTGCTCTATTAAAAGGAAATTTCAAGTCTGTAAGTTGAATGCATAAAGCACAGTGAAGTTTCTGAGAATGATTCTCTCTAGTTTTTATGTGAAGATATTTCCTTTTCCAGCATAGGCCTCAAAGTGCTCCAAATATTCAGTTACAGATTCCACAAAAATGGTGTTTCAAAACTGCTATATCACACGGAAGGTTCAACTACGTTAGTTGAATGCACTCATCACAAAGATGTTTCTGAGAATGCGTCTGTCTAGTTTTTATGTGAAGATGTTTCCTTTTCCAGCATAGGCCCGAAAGCGCTCCAAATATCCACTTGCAGATTTTAAAAAAGATTGTTTCAAAACTGCTCTATCAAAAAGAAGTTTAAACTCTTTGAGTTGAATGCGCTTATCTCAAAGAAGTTTCTGAGAATGCTTCTGTCTAGTTTTTATGTGAAGATATTTGCTTTTCCAGTATACGCCTCAAAGCGCTGCAAATATCCACTTGCAGATTCTACAAAAGGGTGTTTGCAAACTGCTCTATCAAAAGTATGGTTCAACTCTGTGAGTTGAATGCACACATCACAAAGAAGTTTCTGAGAATGCTTCTGTTAATTTTTATGTGAATATATTTCCTTTTCCAGGACAGGCCTCAAATTGCTCCAAATATCCACTTGCAGATTCTACAAAAATGGTGTTCCAAAGCTGCTCAATCAAAAGGAAGTTTCAATCTGTGAGTTGAATACAATCATTACAGAGAAGTTCCTTGGAAAGACTTCTTTCTAGTTTTTTGTGAAGATATTTCCTTTTCCATCATAGGCCTTAAAGTGCTCCAAATATCCACATGCAGATTCTACAAAAAGAGTGTTTCAAAACACTTCTATGAAAAGGAAGGTTCAACTGTGTGAGTTGAATGCACTCATCACAAAGAAGTCTCTGAGAATGCTTCTGTCTAGTTTTTGTGTGAAGATACTTTCTTTTCTAGCATAGGCCGCAAAGCCCTACAAATATAAATTGCTGATCTTACAAAAAGTGTGTTTCAAATCTCTTCTATCAATAGGAAAGTTCAACTCTGTGAGTTGAATGCACTCATCAGAGAGAACTTTCTGAGAATGCATCTGTCTAGTTTTTATGTGATGATATTTCTTTTTCCATCATAAGTCTCAAAGCGTTCCAAGTATAAACTTACAGATTGAACAAAAAGACTGTTTCAAAACTGTCCTATCAAAAAGAAGATTCAACTCTGCGGTTGAATGCACTCATCACAAAGCAGTTTCTGAGAATGTTTCTGTCTAGTTTTTGTGTGAAGATATTTCCTTTTCCAGCATAGGCCCCAAAGCACTCCAAGTATCCAGTTCCAGACTCTACAAAGAGAGTGTTTCCAAAGTATTCTATCAAAAGGAAGTTTCAACTCTGTCAGTTTAATGCACTCTTTCTGAGAATGCTTCTGTCTAATTTTCATGTGAAGATATTTCCTTTTCCCGCATAGACCTCAAAGCGCTGCAAATATCCACTTGCAGATTGTATGAAAAGGGTGTTTCAAAACTGCTCTATCAAAAGAAAGGTTCAATTCTGTGAGTTGAATGCACACATCACAAAGAAGTTTCTGAGAATGCTTCTGTCTAGTTTTTATGTGAAGATATTTCTTTTTCCAGCATTGGCCTCAAAGCACTCCAAATATCCACTTGCAGATTCTACAAAAAGGGTGGTTGAAAACTGCTCTATCAAAAGTAAGCTTAAACTCTGTGAATTGAATGCACACATCACAATGAAGTTTCTGAGAATGCTTCTGTTTAGCTTTTATATGAAGATATTTCCTTTTCCAGCTTAGGCCTCAAAGCCTTCAATCTATCCACTTGCAGAATCTACTAAAAGTGTGTTTCAAAACTGCTGATTCAAAAGCAAGGTTCAACTCTGTGTGTTGAATGTGCATATCACAAAGAAGTTTCTGAAAATGCTTCTGTCTAGTTTTTATGTGAAGATATTTTCTTTTATAGCATAGGCCTCATAGCGCTCCAAATATCCACCTTCAGATTCTACCAAAAGAGTTTTTCAACTGCTCTATCAAAAGGAAAGTTCAACTCTGTGAGTTGAATGCACTCATCACAAAGATGTTTCTGAGAATTCTTCTGTATAACTTTTATGGGAAGACATTTCATCTTCCAGCATAGGCCCCATAGCACACCAAATATCCACTTGCAGATTCTACAAAAAGAGTGTTTCAAAACTTTTCTATCAAAAGAAAATTTCAACTGAGGGAGTTCAATGCACTCATCACAGAGAAGTTTATGAGAATGCTTCTGTCTAGTTTTTATGTGAAGATATTTCCTTTTCCATTATAGGCCTCAAAGCACTCCAAATATCCACTTGCAGATTCTACAAAAAGATTGGTTCAAAACCGTTCTATCAAAAGAAGGGTTCAACTCTGTGAGTTGAATGCACTCATCAAAAAGAAGTTTCTGATAGCGCTTCTGTCTTGTTTTTATGTGAAGATATTTCATATTCCAGCATAGGCTTGAAAGTGCTCCAAATATCGACTTGCAGATTCTACAAAAAGAGTGTTTCAAATCTGCTCTATCAAAAGGCAGGTTCAAGCCTGTAAGTTGAATGCACACATCTCAAAGAAGTGTCCGAGAATGCTTCAATCTAGTTTTTATGTGAAGTTGTTTCCTTTTCCAGCAAAGGCCTCAAAGCGCTCCAAATAATAACTTGGAGATTCTACAGAAAGAATGTTTCAAAAGTGTTCTATCAAAAGGAAGGTTCAACTCTATGAGTTGACTGTGCACATCACAAGGAAGTTTCTCAGAAGGCTTCTGTCTAGTCTTTATTTGAAGATATTTCCTTTTGCAGCATAGGTCTCAAAAACCTGCAAATACCCACGTGCATATTGTATAAAAAGAGTGTTTCAAAATTGTTGCATGAAAAGAAAAGTACAACTCTGTAAGTTGAATGCACTCATCATAGAGAAGATTCTGAAAAGTGCTTCTGTCTAGTTTTTATGTGAAGATATTTCCTTTTCAATCATAAGCCTCAAAGTGCTCCAAATATCCACTTGAAGATTCTAAGAAAAGAGTGTTTCAAATTTCCTCTATCAAAAGGATGGTTCAAGTCTGTCAGTTGAATTCAGTCATCACAAAGAAGTTTCTCAGAATGCTTCCATCGAGTTTTTATGTGAAGATATTTTATTTTCTATCTTAGGCCTCAAAGCGCTCCAAATATCCACGTGTAGATTCTACAAAGAGAGTGTTTCAAAACTGCTGCATCAAAAGGAAAGTTCAAGTCTGTGAGTTGAATGCATAAAGCAGAGGGAAGTTTCTCAGAATGCTTCTCTCTAGTTTTTATGTGAAGATATTTCCTTTTCCAGCATAGGACTCAAAGCGCTCCAAATATCCACTTGCAGATACTACAAAAAGGGTGTTTCGAAACTGCTCTATCAAAAGTAAGGTTCAACCCTGTGAGTTGAATGCACACATCACAAAGAAGTTTCTTAGAATGCTTCTGTTTAGTTTTTATGTGAAGATATTTCCTTTTCCAGCATAGGCCTCAAAACATTCCAAATATCCACTTGCAGATTCTACAAAAAGTGTGTTTCAAAACTGCTGTTTCAACACGAAGTTTCAACTCTGTGAGTTGAATGCACACATCACAAAGAAGTTTCTGAGAATGCTTCTGTCTACTTTTTATGTGAAGATATTTCCTTTTCTTGCATAGGCCTCATAGCGCTCCAAATATCCACTTTCAGATTCTGCCAAAAGAGTGTTTCAAAACTGCTCTATTAAAAGAAAGTTCAAGTCTGTGAGTTAAATGCATTCATCATAAAGATGTTTCTGTGAATTCTTCCACCTAGCTTTTTGTGAACATATTTCCTTTTCCAGCTTAGGTCTCAAAGCGCTCAAAATATCCACTTGCAGATCCTACAAAAAGAGTGTTTCAAAACTGTTGTATCAAAAGAAAGGTTCAACTAAAGGAGTTCAATGCACTCACCACAGAGAAGTTTCTGAGAATACTGCTGTCTAGTTTTTATGTGAAGATATTTCCTTTTCCAGAATAGGCCTCAAAGCGCTCCAAATATCCACTTGCAGATTCTACAAAAAGAGTGTTTCAAAACTGCTCTATCAAAAGGAACGCTCACCTCTGTGAATTGAATGTGCTCATCACAAAGAAGTTTCTGAGGATTCTTCTGTCTAGTTTTGATGTGAAGATATTTCCTTTTCCAGCATAGGCCTCAAAGTGCTCCAAATATCCACTTGCAGATTCTACACAAACAGGGTTTCAAAACTGCTCTATCAAAAGGAAGGCTCAAATCTGTGAGTTGAATGCGCTCATCACAAAGAAGTTTCTGAGAATGCTACTGTCTAGTTTTAATGTGAAGTTATTTCCTTTTCCACCATAGGCCTCAAAGTGCTCCAAATATCCACTTGCAGATTATTGAAACAGAAGATTATTTCAACACTGTCCTATCAAAAGGAGAGTTCAACTCTGAGAGTTGAATGGACTCATCACATAGAAGTTTCCCAGAATCCTTCTGTTTAGTTTTTATGTGTAGATGTTTTCATTTCCAGCATAGGCCTCAAAGAGCTCCAAATGTCCACTTGCAGATTTTACAGAAAGGGTGTTTCAAAGCTGCTCTATGAAAGGAAATTTTAAACTCTGTGAGTTGAATGCACTCATCACAAAGGAGTTACTCATAATGCTTCTGTCTAGTTTTTATTTGAAGATATTTAATTCTCCAGTATAGTCCTCCAAGCGCTCCAAATATCCACTAGCAGATACTACAAAAAGTGTGTTTCAAAACTGCTCTATCAAAAGTATGGTTCACCTCTGTGAGTTGAATGCACATATAACAAAGAAGTTTCTGAAATTCTTCTGTTTTGTTTTCATGAGAAAATATTTCCTTTTCCATCATAGGCCTCAAATCGCTCCAAATATCCACCTGCAGATTCTACAAAAAGTGTGTTTGAAAACTGTTCTATCAAAAGGAAAGCTCAACACTGTGGGTTAAAAACACTCATCATAGAGAACTTTCTGAGAATGCATCTGTCTATTTTTTATGAGAAGATATTTACTTTTCGAGCATAGGCCTCAAAGCATTCCAAATATCCACTTGCAGATTCTACTAAAAGTGTGTTTCAAAACTGCTGTTTCAAAAGTAAGGTTCAACTCTGTGAGTTGAATGCACACATCCCAAAGAAGTTTCTGAGAATGCTTCTGTCTAGTTTTTATGTGAAGATATTCAATTTTCTAGCATAAGCCTCATAGCACTCCAAATATCCACTTTCAGATTCTACCAAAAGAATTTTTCAAAACTGCTCTAGCAAAAGGAAAGTTCAAGTCTGTGAGTTGAGTGCACGCAACACAAAGATATTTCTGAGAATCCTTCTGTCTAGTTTTTATGTGAAGATATTTCCTTTTCCAGCATACGCTTCAAGGGCTCCAAATATCCACTTGTAGATTCTACAAAAAGAGTGTTTCAAAACTGTTCTATAAAAAGAAAGTTTCATCTCAGGATGTTCAGTGCACTCATCACAGAGAAGTTTCTGAGAATACTTCCGTGTAGTTATTATGTGAAGATATTTCCTTTTCCATCATAGGCCTCAAAACGCTCCTAATATCCACTTGCAGATTCTACAAAAAGAGTGTTTCAAAACTGTACTATGAAAAGGAAGGTTCAACTCGGTGACTTGAATGCACTCATGAAAAAGAAATTTTCGTGAATGCTTCTGTCTTGTTTTTATGTGAAGATATTTCCTTTTCCAGCGTAGGCCTCATAGTGCCCCAAATATGCACTTGCAGATCCGACAAGAAGAGTGTTTCAAAACTTCTCTATCAAAAGGAAGGCTTAACTCTGTGAGGTGAATGCGCTCATTGCAAAGAAGTTTCTGAGAATGATTGTCTAATTTTTGTGTGAAGGTGTTTCCTTAACCAGCATAGGCCTCAAAGCACTCCAAATATACACTTGTAGATTCTACAAAAGGAGTGTGTCACAACTGCTCTATTTAAAGGAAGTCTCACCTCTGTGAGATGAATGTGCTCATCACAAAGAAGTTTCTGAGAATGCTACTGTCTAGTTTTTATATAAAGATATAACCCTTTCCAAGATAGGCCTCAAATTGCTCCAAATATCCAACTGCAGATTCTACAAAAAGAGTGTTTCAAAACTGTTCTTTCAAAAGGAAGGTTCAACTCTGAGATTTGAATGCACTCATCACATAGAATTTTATCAGAATGCTTCTGTCTAATTTTTATGTGAAGATATTTCCTTTTCCATCATTGGCATCAAAGCACTCCAAATATCCACTTGCAGATTTTATAAAAGGGGTGTTTCAAAACTGCCCTTAAAAAGCAAAGTTAAACTCGGTGAGTTCAACTCACTCATCACAAAGAAGTTTCTGAGAATGCTTCCGTCTAGTTTTTATGTGAAGATATTTAATTTTCCAGTATAGGCCTCAAAGCACTGCAAATATCCACTTGCAGAGCCTACAAAAAGGTTGTTTCAAAACTGCTCTCTCAAAAGTATGGTTCAACTCTGTGAGTTGAATGCACACATCACAAAGAAGTTGGTGAGGATGCTTCTGTTTCGTTTTTATGTGAAGTTATTTCCTTTTACCGCATAAGCCTCTAAGCACTCCAAATATACACTTGCAGATTCTGTAAAAACAGTGATGCGAAACTGTTCTATCAATAGGAAGGACCAACTCTGAGAGTTTAATGCCCACATCATAAAGAAGTTTCTGAGAATGCTTCTGTTTAGTTTTTCTGTGAAGACATTTCCTTTTCCAGCATAGGCCTCAAAGCATTCCAAATATCCACTTGCAGATTCTACTAAAAGTGTGTTTCAAAACTGCTGTTTCAAAAGAAAGTTTCAACTCTGTGAGTTGAATGCGCCCATCATAAACAAGTTTCTGAGAAAGCTTCTATCTAGTTTTTATGTGAAGATATTTCCTTTTCCAGCAAATGCCTCATAGCACTCCAAATATCTACTTTCAGATTCCACTAAAAGAGAATTTCAAACTGCTCTATCAAAAGGAAAGTTCAGTTCTGTGAATTGAATGCACTCATCACAAAGATGTTTTTGAGAATTCTTCTGTCTAGTTTTTATGTGAAGATATTTCCTTTTCCAGGGTAGGCCTCAAAGCACTCCAAAAATCCACTTGCAGATTCTACAAAAAGAGTGTTTCAAAACTGTCCTATCAAAAGAAATTTTCAACTCAGTGAGTTCAATGCAATCATCACAAAGAAGGTTCTGAGAATGCTTCTGTCTAGTTTTTAGGTGAAGATATTTCCTTTTCCAGCATAGGCCTCAAATGGCTACAAATATCCACTTGCAGTTTCTACAAAAAGGGTGTTTCAAAACTGCTCTGTCAAAAGGAAGCGTCGATTCTGTGAGTTGAATGCTCACATTACAAAGAAGTTTCTGAGAATGCTTCAATCTAGTTTTTATGTGAAGTTATTTCCTTTTCCAGGATAGACTTCAAAGCGCTCAAAATATCCAACTGTAGATTCTACAAAAAGAGTGTTTCAAACCTGCGCTATCAAAGGGAAGGTTCAACTCTTTGATTTGAATGCATAAAGCACGAGGAAGTTTCTCAGAATGCTTCTGTCAAGTTCTTATGTGAAGATATTCCTTTTTCCAGTGTAGGCCTCAAAGCACTCCAAATATCCACCTGCAGATTTTACAAAAAGTGTGCTTCAAAACCGCTTTATCAAAATGAAGGTTCAAATCTATGAGTTGAATGCACTCATCACTAAGAAGTTTCTGAGAATGCTTCAGTCTAGTTTTTATGTGAAGATATTTTCTTTTCCAGCATAGGCCTCAAAGCGCTCAAAATATCCACTTGCTGATTCTGAAAAAAGGGTGTTTCAAAACTGCTCCATCAAAAATACTGTTCAACTCTGAATTGAATGCACACATCACAATGAATTTTCTGAGAATCCTTTGTTTAGTTTTTATGTGAAGGTATTTCCTTTTCCAGCATAGGCCTCAATGAGCTCCAAATATTCACTTGCAGATTCTACAAAAAGGGTGTTTCAAAACTGCTCTATCAAAAGGAAGGTTCAACTCTTTGACTTCAATGCACTCATCACAGAGAAGTTTCTGAGCATGGTTCTGTCTAGTTTTTATGTGAAGATATTTTCTTTTCCATCATAGGCCTCAAAGCTCTCCAAATATCCACTTGCAGATTCTAACAAAAGAGTGTTTCAAAACAGTTCTATGCAAAGGAAGGTTCAACTGCATTAGCTGAATGTACTCACCACAAAGAAGTTTCTCAGAATACTTCTCTGTAGTTTTAATGTGAAGGTATTTCCTTTTCCAGCAGAGGCCTCAAAGCGCTACAAATATCCACTTGCAGATTCTACAAAAAGGGTGTTTCAAAACTGCTCTATCAAAAGTCGTGTTCAACTCTGCGAGTTGAGTGCACACATCACAAAGATGTTCCTGATAATGCATCTGTTTAGTTTTTATGTGAAGATATTTCCTTTTCCATAAAAGGCCTCAAAGCGCTCCCAATATCCACCTGCAGATTCTACTAAAAGTGTGTTTCAAACTGCTGTTTCAAAAGGAAGGTTCAACACTGTGAGTTGAATGCACACATCACAAAGAAGTTTCTGAGAATGATTCTGTCCAGTTTTTATGTGAAGATAATTCCTTTTCCAACAAAGGCCTCAAAGCGCTCCAAATATCCACTTTCAGATTCTGCCAAAAGAGTGTTTCAAAACTGCTCTATCAGATAGAAGGTTCAAGTCTGTGAGGTGAATGCACTCATCACAAAAAAGTTTCTGAGAATGCTTCTGCTCATGTTTTATGGGAAGATATTTCCTTTTCCAGCACAGGCCTCAAAGTGCTCCAAATAATCTCTTGCAGATTCTACCAGTAGAGTGTTTCAAAACTGTTCTATCTAAAGGAATGTTGAACTCTGTGTGTTAAATGCAATCATCGCAGAGAAGTGTATGAGAATACTTCAGACTAGTTTTTATGTGAAGATATTTCCTTTTCCAGCATAGGCCTCAAAGTGCTCAAATATCCACTTGCAGACTGTACAAAACGGGTGTTTCAAAACTGTTATATCAAACGGAAAGTTCAACTCTGTGAGTTGAATGCACTCATCACAAAGAAGTTTCTGAGAATCCTTTTGTCTAGTTTTTATGTGAGGATATTTCCTTTTCCAGCATAGGCCTCAAAGCCCTCCAAATATCCTTTTGCAGTTTCTACAAAAAGAGTGTTTCAAATCTGCTCTTTCAAAAGGAAGGTTCAAGTCTGTGAGTTGAATGCATAAAGCACAGGCAAGTTTCTCAGAATGCTTCTGTCTAATTTTTATGTGAAGATATTCCTTTTTCCAGCATAGGCCTCAAATCCCTCCAAATGTTCACTTGCAGATTCTACAAAAAGAGTGTTTCAAAACTGCTCTATCAGAAAGAAAGTTCAAGTCTGTGATTTGAATGCACTCCTCACCAAGTTGTTTCTGAGAATTCTTCTATCTAGTATTTATGTGAAGATATTTCCTTTTACAGCATAGACCTCAAAGAACTAAAATATCCACTAGCAGGTTCTACAAAAAGAGTGTTTCAAAACTGTTCTATCAAAAGGAAAGTTCAACTCTGTGGGTTTAATGCAGTCATCACAAGGACATTTCTGAGAATGCTTCTATCTAGTTTTTATGTGAAGATTTTCCCTTTTTGCAGCATAGGCCTCAAATCGCTCCAAATATCCACTTGCAGATTCTACAAAAAGAGTGTTTCAAAACTGTTCTATCAAAAGGAAGGTTCATCTCTTTTAGTTGAATGCACACATCACAAAGAAATTTCTGTGAATTCTTCTGTCACTTTTTTTGTGAACATATTCCCTTTTCCCGCATAGGCCTCAAAGTGCTCCAAATATCCACTTGCAGATTCTACAAAAAGAGTGTTTCAAAACTGCTCTTTCAAAAGCAATTTTGAAGTCCGTGAGGTGAATCCACTCATCACAAAATGTTTCTGAGAATGCTTCTGCTTAGTGTTTATGGGAAGATATTTCCTTTTCCAGCACAGGCCTCAAAGCACTCCAAATAATCTCTTGTAGACACTACAAGGAGAGTGCTTCAAAACTGTTCTATGAAAAGGTATGTTGAACTCTGTGAGTTGAATGCAATCATCACAGAGAAGTGTCTGAGAATGTTTCCATCTAGTTTTTATGTGAAGATATTTCCTTTTCCAGCATAGGCCTCAAAGCTCTCAAATATCCACTTGCAGATTCTACAAAAAGAGTGTTTCAAAACTGTTCTATCAAAAGGAAAGTTCAACTCTGTGAGTTGAATGCACTCATCACAAAGAAGTTTCTGAGAATGCTTTTGTCTAGTTTTTATGTGAGGATATTTCCTTCTCCAGCATAGGCTTCAAAGCCCTCCAAATATCTACTTGCAGATACTGCAAAAAGAGTGTTTCAAATCTGCTTTTTCAAAAGGAAGGTTCAAGCCTGTGAGTTGAATGCATAAAGTGCAGGGAAGTTTCTCAGAATGCTTCTGTCTTGTTTTTATGTGAAGACATTCCTTTTTCCAGCATAGGCCTCAAATCTCTCCAAATGTCCACTTGCGGATTCTATAAAAAGGGTGTTTCAAAACTGCTCTATCAAACGGAAGTTTCTACTCTGTTAGTTTAATGCAGTCATCACAAGAAGTCGCTGAGGATGCTTCCATCTAGTTTTTATATGAAGATATTTCCTTTTCGAGCATAGGCCTCAAAGCCTTCCAAATATCCACTTGCAGATTCTACAAAAAGAGTGTTTCAAAACTCTTCAATCAAAAGGATGGTTCAACTCTGTGAATTGAATGCACTTATCACAAAGAAGTTTCTGAGAACACTTCCATTTAGGTTTTATGTGTAGATATTTCCTTTTCCATTGTAAGCCTCAAAGAGCTCCAAATATCCACCCTCATATTCTACAAAAATAGTGTTTCACAACTGTTCTATCAAAAGGAAGGTTCAACACTGTGAGCTGAATGCATTCATCACAAAGAAGTTTCTGAGAAGGCCTCTGTCCAGTTTTTCAAAGCACTCCAAATATCCACTTGCAGTTTCTACAAAAAGAGTGTTTCAAATATGCTCTTTCAAAAGGAAGCTTCAAGTCTGTGAGTTGAATGCATAAAGCCCAGGGAAGTTTCTGAGAATGCTTCCGTCTAGTTTTTATGTGAAGATATTCCCTTTTACAGCATAGGTCTCAAATCGCTCCAAATATCTACTTGAAGATTCTACAAAAAGGGTGTTTCAAAAATGCGCTATCAAAAGAAAAGTTCTGCTCTGTTAGATGAATGCACGCATCACAAAGAAGTTTCAGAGAATACTTCTGTCTAGTTTTTATCTGAAGATATTTCCTTTTCCAACTTAGGCCTCAAAGCACACCAAATATCCACTTGCGGATCTACAAAAAGTGTGTTTCAAAACTTCTCTGTCAAAGGGAAAGTTCAAGTGTGTGAGTACAATGCACTCATCATAGAGATGTTTCTGAGAATGCTTCTGTATAGTTTTTAGGTGAAAATATTTCCTTTTCCAGTGTAGGCCTCATAGCGCTCCAAATATCCACTTGAAGATTCTACAAAAAGAGTGTGTCAAAACTGCTCTATCAAAAGGAAGGTTTAAGTTTGTCAGTTGAATTCACTCATCAATAAGAACTTTGTGAGAATGCTTCTGCTTAGTTTTTATGAGAACATATTTCCATTTCCAGCATTGGCCGCAAAGCGCTCCAAGTATCCACTTTCAGATTCTATAAAGAGAGTGTTTCAAAACTGTTCAATCAAAAGGAAGGTTCAACTCTGTGAATTGAATGCACTCATCACAGAGAAGTTTCTGAGAATGCTTCTGTCTAGTTTTTATGTGAAGATATTTCCTTTTCCAGCATTGGCATCAAAACACTCCAAATATCCACTTGCAGATTCTACAAAAATAGTGTTACAAAACTGTTCTATCAAAAGGAATTTTCAACTCTGTGAGTTCAATGCACTCATCACTAAGAAGTCTCTGAGAATGCTTCTGTCTACTTTTTAGGTGAGGATATTTCCTTTTTCATCATAGGCCTCAAATCTCTTCAAATATCCACTTGCAGATACTACAAAAAGAGTGTTTCAAAACTGCTCAATCAAAAGGAATGCTCAAGTCCGTGAGTTGAATGCATAAAGCATGGGGAAGTTTCTGAGAATGCTTCTGTCTAGTTTTTATGTGAAGATATTCCCTTTTTGCAGCATAGGCCTCAAATCGCTCCAAATATGCACTTGCAGATTCTATAAAAAGAGTGTTTCAAAATTCTTCTATCAAAAGGAAAGTTCAACCCTGTGAGTTGAATGCACTCATCACAAAGAAATTTCTGAGAATGCTTCTGTCTAGTTTTTATGTGAAGATATTTCCTTTTCCAGCATAGACCTCAAAATGCTCCAAATATCCACTTGCAGATTCTACAAAAAGACGTTTCAAAACTGTTCTATTAAAAGGAATGTTCAACTTGGTGAGTTAAATGCACTCATCACAAAGAAATTTCTGAGAATGCTTTTGTCTAATTTTTCTGTGAGGATATTTCCTTTTCCATCATAGGCCTCAAAGCGCTCCAAATATGCACTTGCAGTTTCTACAAAAAAGAGTGTTTCAAATCTGATCTTTTAAAAAGAAGGTTCAAGAGTGTGAGTTGAATGCACAAAGTGCAGGGACGTTTCTCAGAATGCTTCTGTCTAGTTTTTATATGAAGATATTCCTTTTTCCAGCATAGGCCTCAAATCGCTCCAAATGTCCACATGCAGATTCTATAAAAAGTGTGTTTCAAAACTGCTCTATCAAAAGGAAGGTTCTACTCTGTGAGTTGAAATCATAAAACACAGAGAAGTTTCTGAGAATTCTTCTGTCTAGTTTTTATGTGTAGATATTCCCTTTCCCAGCACTGGCCTCAAAGATTCAAAAATATCCACGTGCAGATTCTAAAAAAAGCGTGTTTTGTAACTGCTCTTTCAAAAGGAAGGTTCAACCCTGTGAGTTGAATACACACGTCACAAAGAAGTTTCTGAGAATGCTTCTGTCTTGTTTTTATATGATGGTATTTCCTTTTCCAGCATAGGCCTCAAAGCGCTACAAATATCCACTTGCAGGTACAACAAAAACAGTGTTTCAAAACTGTTCTATCAAAAGGAAGGTTCAAGTCTGTGTGTTGAATTCCTAAAGCACAGGGAAGTTTCTGAGTATGCTTCTGTCCAATTTTTATGTGAAGATATTCCCTTTTCCTGCCTAGGCCTCAAAGTGCTAAAATTATCCACCTGCAGATTCTACAAAATGGTGTTTCAAAACTGCTTTATGAAAACGAAGTTTCAAGTCTGTGAGTTGAAGACACACATCACAAAGATGTTTTTCAGAATGCTTCAATATAGTTTTTATGTGAAGTTATTTCTTAATGCAGCATAGGCCTCAAGCACTCCAAATATCCACTTGCATATTCCACAAAAATATTGTTTCCAAACTGTTCTATCAAAAGGAAGTTTCAACCCTGTGAGTTGGATGCACTCATCACAAAGTAGTTTCTGAGAATGCTTCTGTCTAGTTTTCAGGTGAAGATATTTCCTTTTCCAGCATAGGCCTCAATGCCCTCCAAACATCCACTTGCAGATACTACAAAAAGTGTGTTTCTAAACTAGTCTACCAAAATGAAGGATGAACTGTGTTGGTTGAATGCACTCATCCCACAGAAGTTTCTGAGAATATTTCTGTCTAGTTTTTAGGTGAAGATATTTCCTTTTTCATCATAGGCCTCAAATCACTCCAAATATCCAATTGCAGATTCTACAAAAAGAGTGTTTCAAAACTGCTCTATCAAAAGGAAGGTTCAAGAGTGTGAGTTGAATGAATAAAGCACAGGGAAGTCTCTGAGAATGCTTCGGTCTAGTTCTTATGTTCAGATATTCCCGTTTTGCAGCATAGGCCTCAAATTGCTCCAAATATAAACTTGCAAATTCTACAAACAGAGTGTTTCAAAACTGTTCTATCAAAAGGAAGGTTCAAGTCTGTGAGTCGAATGCACTCATCACAAAAAAGTAACTCAGAATGATTCTGCTTATTTTTTTATGGGAAGATACTTCCCTTTCCAGCATAGGCCTCAATGTGCTCCAAATGATCCCTTGTAGATTCTACAAAGAGAGTGTTCCATAACTGTTCTACAAAAAGGAAGGTGGAACTCTGTGAGGTGAATGCACTCATCACAGAGAAGTATCTGACAATGGTTCCGTCTAGTTTTTATGTGAAGATATTTCCTTTTCCGGCATAGGCCTGAAAGCGCTCCTAATATCCAATTGCAGATTCTACAAAAAGAGTGTTTCAAAACTGTTCCATCAAAAGGAAAGTTCAACTCTGTGAGCTGAATGCATTCATCATAACAAGTTTCAGAGAATGCTTTTGTCTAGTTTTTGTGTGAGGATATTTCCTTTTCCAGCATAGGCCTCAAAGCGCTCCAAATATCCACTTGCAGTTTCTTCAAAAACAGTGTTTCAAATCTGCTCTTTCACAACGAAGTTTCAAGTCTGTAAGTTGAATGCATAAAGCACAGAGAAGTTTCTGAGAATGCTTCTATCTAGTTTTTATGTGAAGATATCCCCTTTTTCAGCATAGGCCTCAGATCTCTCCAAATATTCACTTGCAGATTCTACAAAAAGGGTGTTTCAAAACTGCCCTATCAAAAGGAAGGTTCTACTCTGTTATTTGAATGCACACATCACAAAGAGGTTTTGGAGAATGTTTCTGTCTAGTTTTTACATGAAGATATTTCCTTTTGCTGCTTAGGCCTCAAAGCACACAAAATATCCACCTGCAGATTCTACAAAAATAGTGTTTCAAAACTGCTCTTTTGAAAGAAAAGTTAAAGTATGTGAGTTGAATGCACCCATCACAAAGAAGTTTCTGAGAATGCTTCTGTCTAGCTTTTATGGGAAGATATTTCCTTTTCCAGTGTTGGCCCCCTAACAATCCAAATATCCACTTGCACATTCTAGAAAAAGAGTGTTTCAAAACTGCTCTACCAAAAGGAAGGTTCAACTCAGTGAGTTGAATGCGCACATCAGAAAAAGTTTCTGAGAATGCTTCTGTCTGGTTTTTATGTGAACATAATTTCTTTTCCAGCATAGGCCTCAAAGCGCTCCAAATAAACACTTGCAGAATCTCCAAAAAAAGTGTTTCAAAACTGTTCTGTCAAAAGGAAGGTTCAACTCTGTGAGTAGAATGCACTCATCACAAAGAAGTTTCTGAGAATGCTTTGGTCTAGTTTTTATGGGAAGAAATTTCCTTTTCCAACATAGGCCTCAAAGCCCACAACTATCCACTTGCAAATTCTACAAAAAGAGTGTTTCAAAACTATTCTATCAAAGGACGGTTCAACTCTGTGACTAGAATGCACTCATCACAAAGAAGTTTCTGAGAATGCTTCGGTCTAGTTTTTATGGGAAGATTTTTCCTTTTCCAACGTAGGCCTCAAAGCGCTTCAAATAAACACTTGCAGATTCTTCAAAAAGAGTGTTTCAAAACTGTTCTATCAAAAGGAAGGTTCAAATCTGTGAGTAGAATGCAATGGAATGGAATGGATTGGAATCTCCAATCCACTCTACACTGTTTTCGTAGAATCTGCTAGTGTTTATTTAGAGCTCTTTGACGCCTATGTTGGAAAAGGAGTGTTTCAAAACTGCGCTTTCAAAAGGAAGCTTCCTCTCTATGACTTGAATGCATAAAGCACAGGGAAGTTTCTGAAAATGCTTCCATCTAGTTTTTATGTGAAGATATTTCCTTTTCCAGTGTTGGCCTCTTAACACTCCATATATCCACTTGCAGATCCTACTGAAAGAGTGTTTCAAAACAGCCATATCAAAAGGAAGCTTCAACTCTGTCAGTTGAATGTGCACATCACAAAGAAGTTTCTGAGAATGCTTCTCTGTATTTTTCAGGTGAAGATATTTCATTTCCCATCAAAGGTGTCAAAACGCTTAAAATATCCACTTGCAGATTCTACAAAAAGAGTGTTTTCAAAACTGCTCTTTCAAAAGGAATGTTAAAGTCTGTGAGGTGGATGCACACAGCACAAAGAAGTTTCTGAGAATGCTTCTGTCTAGTTTTTATGGGAAGATATTTCATTTTCCAGCGTAGGCCTCAAATCGCTCCAAACATCCACTAGCAAATTCTACAAAAAGAGTGTTTCAAAACTGCGCTTTCAAAAGGAAGGTTCCTCCCTGTGACTTGAATGCATAAAGCACAGGGAAGTTTCTGAGAATGCTTCCATCTAATTTTTATGTGAAGATATTTCCTTTTCCAGTGTTGGCCTCTTAGACCTCCAAATATCCACTTGCAGATTCTACTGAAAGAGTGTTTCAAAACAGCTATATCAAAAGGAAGTTTCAACTCTGTGAGTTGAATGCCGCATCACAAAGAAGTTTCTGAGAATGCTTCTGTCTAGTTTTCAGGTGAAGATATTTCATTTCCCAGCAAAGGCCTCAAAACTTTCAAAACATCCACTTGCAGATTCTACAAAAAGAGTGTTTTCCAAACTGCTCTTTAAAAAGGAAAGTTAAAGTCTGTGAGTTGAATGCACAGAGCACAAAGAAGTTTCTGAGAACGGTTCTATCTAGCTTTCATCTGAATGTATTTCCTTTTCCACTGTATGCCGCAATCACACCAAATATCCACTTGCAGTTTCCACAACAAAAGTGTTCCAGAACTACTCTATGAAAAGGAAGGTTCAACTCTGTGAGTTCAATCCCCAAATAACAAAGAAGTTTCTGAGAATGCTTCTGTCTAGTTTTTATGGGAAGATATTTCCTTTTCCAGTATAGGCCTGAAATCGCTCCAAACATCCACTTGCAAATTCTACTAAAAGAGTGTTTCAAAACTGCGCTTCCAACAGGAAGGATCCTCTCTGTGACTTGAATGCATAAAGCACAGGGAAGTTTCTGAGAATGCTTGCATCTAGTTTTTATGTGAAGATAATTCCTTTTCCAGTGTTGGCCTCTTAACACTCCAAATATCCACTTGAAGATTCAACTGAAAGAGTGTTCCAAAACAGCTATATCACAAGGAAGCTTCATCTCTGTGAGTTCAATGTGCACATCACAAACAGGTTTCTGAGAATGCTTCTATCTAGTTTTTATGTGAAGATATTTCCTTTTCCAGCATAGGCCTCAAAGCGTTCCAAATGTCGACTTGCAGATTCTACGAAAAGAGATTTTCAAAACTTTTCTATCAAAAGGAATGTTCAACTATGTGGGTTGAATGCAGAAAGCACAGGGAAGTTTCTGAGAATGCTTCTCTCTACTTTTTATGTGAAGATATTTCCTTTTCCAGTGTTGGCCTCTTAGCACTCCAAATATCCGCTTGCAGATTCTACTGAAAGAGTGTTTCAAAACTGTTCTATAAAAAGGAACGTTCAACTCTGTGAGTTGAATGCACTCTTCATGAAGAAGTTTCTGAGAATGCTTCTGCCTAGTTTTTATGTGATGATAATTCCTTTTCCAGCATTGCCATAAAAATGCTTCAAATATCCACTTACAGATGCAACTAAAAGGGTGTTTCAAAACTGCTCTATCAAAAGGAAAGTTCAAGTGTGTGAGTTGAATGCACTCATCACACAGAAGGTTCTGAGAATGCTTCTGTCTCGTTTTTATGTGAAGATATTTCGTTTTCCATCATAAGCCTCAAAACGCTCCCAATAAACACCTGCACATTCTACAAAAGAAGGGTTTCAAAACTGTTCTATCAAAAGCAAGGTTCAAGTCCGTGAGTTGAATGCACTCATCACACAGAAATTCTTGAGAATGCTGCTGTCAAGGGTTTCTGTGAAGATATTTCCTTTTGCAGCATAGGCCTCAAGTCGCTCCAAATATCCACTTGCAGATTTTACAAAAAGGCTGTTTCCAAACTGCTCTATCAAAAAGCAGGTTCAACTCTGTGAGTTGAATGCACACATTGCAAAGTAGTTTCTGAGAATGCCTCTGTGTAATTTGTAGGTGAAGATATTTCATTTCCCAGCAAAGGCCTCAAAACGTTCCAAATATCCACTTGCAGATTGTACAAAAAGAGTGTTTCAAAACTGCTCTTTCAAAATGAGGTTCAAGTCTGTGAGTTGAATGCACTCATCACAAATTAGTTTCTGAGAATGCTTCTGTCTAGTTTTTATGGGAATATATTTCGTTTTCCAGCATAGACCTCAAATCGCTCCAAACATCCACTAGCAAATTCTACAAAAAGAGTGTTTCAAAACTGCGCTTTCAAAAGGAAGGTTCTTCTCTTGGACTTGAATGCATAAAGCACAGGGAAGTTTCTGAGAATGCTTCCATGTAGTTTTTATGTGAAGATATTTTCTTTTCCAGTGTTGACCTCTTAACACTCCAAATATCCACTTGAAGATTCTACTAAAAGAGTGTTTCAAAACAGCTATATCCAAAGGAAGCTTAAACTCTGTGAGTTGAATGCGCACATCACAAGCAAGTTTCTGGGAATGCTTCTATCTAGTTTTTATGTGAAGATATTTCCTTTTCCAGCATAGGCCTCAAAGCGTTCCAAATGTCAACTTGCAGATTCTACGAAAAGAGTTTTTCAAAACTGTTCTATCAAAAGGAAGGTTCAACTATGTGAGTTGAATGCAGAAAGCACAGGGAAGTCTCTGAGAATGCTTCTGTCTAGTTTTTATGTGAAGATATTTCCTTTTCCAACATAGGCCTCAAAGCCCTCCAATTAAACAGTTGCAGATCCTACAAAAGGAGTGTTTCAAAACTGTTCTATCAAAAGGAACTTTCAACTCTGTGAGTTGAATGCACTTATCACGAAGTAGTTTCTGAGAATGCTTCTGCCTACTTTATATGTGATGATATTTCGTTTTGCAGCATTGGCATAAAGTCCCTTCAAATATGCACTTACAGATGCTACTAAAAGAGTGTTCCAAAACTGCTCTATCAAAAGGAAAGTTCAAGTGTGTGAGTTGAATGCACTCATCACACAGAAGTTTCTGAGAATGCTTCTGTCTCGTTTTATTTGAAGATATTTCCTTTTCCATCATTGGCCTCAAAGCGCTCCAAATAAACACTTGCAGATTCTACAAAAGGAGTGTTTCAAAACTGTTCTATCAAAAGGAAGGTTCAAGTCCGTGAATTGTATGCACTATTCACCCAGAAGTTTCTGAGAATGCTTCTCTCTAGGGTTTCTGTGAAGATATTTCCTTTTGCAGCATAGGCCTCAAAACCCTCAAAATATCCACTTGCAGATTTCACAAAAAGGCTGTTTCCAAACTGCTCTATCAAAAGGCAGGTTCAACTCTGTGAGTTGAATGCACACATCACAAAGAAATTTCTGAGAATGCCTCTGTGTAGTTTTCAGGTGAAGATATTTCATTTCCCAGCAAAGGCCTCAAAACGCTCAAAATATCCACTTGCAGATTCTACAAAAAGAGTGTTTCAAAACTGCTCTTTCAAAATATAGGTTCAAGTGTGTGAGTTGAATGCGCTCATCACAAAGTAGTTTCTGAGAATTCTTCTGTCTAGTTTTTATGGGAAGATATTTTGTATTCCAGCATAGGCCTCAAATCGCTCCAAACATCCATTAGCAAATTCTACAAAAAGAGGGTTTCAAAACTGCGCTTTCAAAAAGAAGTTTACTCTCTGAGACTTGAATGCATAAAGCACAGGGAAGTTTCTGAGAATGCTTCCGTCTAGTTTTTATGTGACGATATTTCCTTTTGCAGTGTTGGCCTCTTAGCATTCCAAATATCCACTTGCAGATCCTACTGAAACAGTGTTTCAAAACAGCTATATCAAAAGGAAGTTTCAACTCTGTGAGTTGAATGCGCACATTACAAAGTAGTTTCTGAGAATGCTTCTATCTAGTTTTTATATGAAGATGTTTCCTTTTCCACCATAGGCTTCAAAACGCTCCAATCTTCCACTTGCAGACTCCTCTAAAAGAGTGTTTCAAAACTCTTTTATCAAAAGGAAGGTTCAACTCTGTGAGTAGAATGCACACATCAGAAAGAAGTTTCTAGAGAACGGTTCTATCTAGTTTTCATCTGAATGTATTTGCTTTTCCACTACATGCAGCAATCACACTAAATATCCACTTGCAGTTCCCACAACAACAGTGTTGCAGAACTGCTCTATGAAAAGGAAGTTTCAACTCTCTGAGTTCAATCCCCAAATGACAAACAAGATTCTGAGAATGCTTCTGTCTAAAAATATCTTCACATAAAAACTTCTTTGGGATGAGTGCATTCCACATTCCATTCCATTCCATTCCACATTCCATTCCATTCAATTCCATTCCACTTGACATTCCATTCCATTCCATTCTACATTCCATTCCATTTCATTCCATTCCACATTATATTCCATTCCACATTCCATTCCATTCCATTCCATATTCCATTCCATTCCATTCCACATTGCAGTCCACATTCCATTCCACATTCCCTTCACATTCCATTTCATTCCATTCAATTCCAAATTCCATTTAATTACATTCCACATTCCACTCCATTCCATGTCACATTCCATTCAATTTCATTCCATTCCACATTCAATTCCATTGCACATTCCATTCCATTCCATTACACATTCCATTCCAATCCATTCCATTCCATTCCATTCCTTTCCACATTTCATTCCATTCCTTTCATTCCATATTCTATTCCATTCCACATTCCGTTCCATGCCATTCCACATTCCATTCCATTCCATTCCACATTCCATTCCGTTCCATTTCACATTCCATTCAACTTCATTCCATTCCACATTCTATTCCATTCCACATTCCATTCCATTCCATTCCACATTCCATTACAAACAATTCCATTCCATTGCATTTGACATTCTAATCCATTACACCTTCCATTCCATTCCATTCCACATTCCATTCCATTCCATTCTTCATTCCATTCCATTTCATTCCATTCCATATTCTATTGCATTCCACATTAAATTCCATTTGATTCCACATTCCATTCCATTCCATTTGATTCCATTCCAAATTCCATTCCATTCCATTCCATTAAATTCTATATTACATTCAATTCTATTCCACATTTAATTCCATTCCATTCCACATTCCATTCCCTTTATTCCACATTTCATAGCATTCCATCCATTCTCTTCACATTCCATAACATATTCCATTGAATTGCATTACAGATTGCATTCCACTTTCCATTCCATTCCATTCCATTCCACATTCCATTGCATTCCATTCCATTCCACTACATTCCATTCCACATTCCTTTCCGCGTTCCATTCCACATTCCATTCCATTCCATTCCACATTCCATTCCACATTCCATTCCACATTCCATTCCATTCCATTCCATTTCACATTCCATTCCGCATTCCATTCCATTCCACATTCCATTCCGCATTCCACTCCATTCAATTGCACATGCCATTCCACATACCATTCCATTCCATTCCTTTGCACATTCCATTCCACATTCCCTTCCATTCCATTTCACATTCCATTCCATTCCATTCCTTTCCACATTCCATTCCACAATCTATTTCTTTCCTTTTGACATTCCTTTCCATTCCATTCCACATTCCATTCTGCATTCCATTCCCTTCCATTCCACATTCCATTCCACATTCCATTCCACCTTCCATTCCATTCCATTCCACATTCCATTCCATTGCATTCCACGTTCCATTCTAATCCATTCCACGTTCTATTCCACATGCCATTCCATTCCATTCCAAGTTCCATTACACATTCCATTCCATTCCATTCCACATTCCATTCATTTCCATTCCACTCTGCAGTGAACATTCCATTCCACATTCCAGTCCACATTCCCTTCCATTCCATTCCACATTTAATTCCATTCCATTCCATTCCATTCCACATTCCATTCCACATTACTTTCCATTCCATTCTATTCCATTCCACATTCCATTCCAATCCATTCCATTACATTCCATTCCACTTTCCATTCCATTCCATGGCATTCATCAATCTATTCCATTCCTCATTCCATTCCATTCCATTCCACATTCCATTTCATTCCATTCCATTCCATTCCATTCCATTCCACTCCACATTCCATTAAATTCTGTTCTACATTTCATTCCATTTCATTCCATTACGCACCCTATTCCATTCCACTATCCGTTCCATTCAATCCACCTTCCATTCCATTCCATTACTTTCCATTCCACATTCCATTACATTAAATTCCATTCCACATTACATTGCAAACTATTCCACATTCCATTCCATTCCATTCCATTCACTTCCACATTTCATTGCATTCCAATCCATTCCATTCCACATTCCATTTCATATTCCATTGCTTTGCATTCCACGTTGCATTCAACATTCTAATCCATTCCATTCCATTCCACATTCCATTCCATTCCACTCTATTCCATTTCATTCCATTCCATTGCACATACCACTCCTCATTCCATTCCATTCCATCCCACATTCCATTCAATTCCATTCCATTCCATTCCACATTCCATTCCATTCCATTCCACTTTCCATTCAATTCCATTCCATTCCATTCCCCATTCCATTCCATTCCATTACATTCCATTCCACATTCCATTCAATTCCATTCCATTCCATTCCCCATTCCATTCCATTCCTTTCAATTCCACATTCTATTCCATTTCACATTCCATTCCATTCCATTCCAAACTTCATTCCATTCCATTCCATTAAATTCCACATTCCATTCCATTCCATTCCACATTCCATTCCACTTCATTCCATTCCACATTCTATTCCATTACACATTCCAATACACTCCATTCCCCTTTCCATTCCATTGCATTCAATTCTATTCCATTCCACATTCCATTCCTTTCCATTCCATTCCACTTCCCTTTCCGTTCCATTCCACATTCCACTCCATTTATTTCCACATTTCATTGCATTCCATTCCATTCCATTCCACATAGCATTGCATTCCACATTTCATTCCACATTCCATTCCACGTTCCATTCCACATTCTATTCCATTCTATTCCACATTCCATTCCATTCCACTCCACATTCCATTCCACATTCCATTCCATTCCATTCCACATTCCATTCTATTCAATTCCACGTTCCATTCCATGTTCAATTCCATTACATTCCACACTCCATTCCACATTCCATTCCATTCCTTTCCACATACCATACCATTCCATTCCATTCCATTCCATTCCAAAATCCATTCCATTCCTTTCCATTCCACAATCCATTCCACATTCCATTCCATTCCATTCCAGTCCAGATTCCATTCCATTCCATTCCACATTCCTTTCCATTGCATTCCACATTCCATTTCATTTTCCATTCCACGTTACTTTCCACATTCCATTCCTCGTTCCATTCCACATTACATTCCACATTCCATTCCACGTTCCTTTCCATGCAATTCCACATTCCATTCCACATTCCATTCAACTCCATTCCATTCCACTCTCTTTTCCACATCCCATTCCACTTTCCATTCCACATTACAATCTGTTCCATTCCACATTCCATTCCAAAATCCATTCCACATTCCATTCCATTCCATTCCACTTTCCATTCCACTCCATTCCACTTTCCATTCCACATGCCACTCAACATTCCATTCCACATTCCATTCCATTCCATTCCACATTCTATTAAACATTCCATTCCATTCCACATTGCATTCCACATTCCATTCCATTCCACATTGCATTCCACATTTCATTCCATTCCATTTAACCTTCCGTTACACATTCGATTCCACTCCATTCCACATTCCATTCCACGTTCCATTCCAGGTTCCATTAGACGTTCTATTCCATGCTCCATTGCATGATCCATTCCGTTACATTCCACTTGCCATTTTATTCCACCTTCCATTCCATTCCATTCCACATTCCATTCCACAATCGTTTGCATTCTGTTCAGCATTCTATTCCATTCCATTACACATTTCTTACCACATTCCATTCCATTGCTTTCCACATTCCATTCCACATTCCATTCCAACTTCCATTCCATGTTCCATTCCAGGATTAATTGCACGTTCCATTACATTCCATTCCACCTTCCATTCCATTCCATTCCACGTTCCATTTCATTTCATTCCACATTCCATTCCACATTCCATTTCACATTCCATTCCACATTCCATTTCACCTTCCATTCCATTCCATTTCACATTCCATTCCATTCCATACCACTTTCCACTGCATTCCATTACACAGTGCGTTCCACATTCTATTCCTCATTCCATTCCATTCCATTCTATTCAACATTCCATTCCATTCCATTCCCTTCCATATTCCATTCCACAATCCATTTCTTCCTATTTGACATTCCTTTCCATTCTATTCTTCATTCCATACCGCATTCCATTCCATTCCATTCCACATTCCATTCAACATTCCATTCCATTTCATTCTACATTCCATTCCACATTCCCTTCCACATTCCATTACGTTACATTCCTCATTCCATTACACATTCCATTCCAGTACATTCCAAAAACCATAGCACATTCGATTCCATTCTCTCCCACTTTCCATTCCATTACATTCCACATTCCATTCCACATGCCATTCCACATTCCATTCCATTCCATTCCAAGTTCCATTCCACCTTCCTTTAGACGTTCCTTTCCACGTTCCATTCCATGTTCCATTCCATTCCATTCCACGTTCTATTCCACATTCCATTCCATTCCATTCCATTCCATATTGCTTTCTATTCCATTCCACATTCCATTCCATTCCATTCCACATTCCATTCCATTCCATATTCCTACCATTCCACTCCTTTCAATTGCACTTTCCATTCCATATTCCATACCATTCCATTCCTTTCAATTGCACATTCCATTCCACATTCCATTGCATTCCATTCCACATTCCATTCCATTCCATTCCACATTCCATTCCATTCCATCCATACAATTTCCATTCCAATCCATTCCACTCCATTCAACATTCCATTCCATTCCACATTCCATTCTATTCCATTCCTTTCCCTTTCCATTCTATTCCATTCCACATTCCTTTCCATTCCACATTCCATTACATTCCATTCCACATTCCACTCAATTCCATTCCATTCCACTTTCCATTCCATTCCATTCCACGTTCCTATCCATTCCACATTCCGTTCCATTCTGTTCCATTACACATTGCATTCCACATTCCGCTCCACTTTCCATTACACGTTCCATTCCAAGTTCCATTCTACATTCCATTCCAAACCATTCCACATTCCTTTCCATTCCATTCCACATTCCTTTCCATTTCATTCCATTCCACTTTCCTTTACATTCCATTCCAGTCCACGTTCCATTCAACGTTCCATTCCACGTTCCAGTCAACGTTTCTTTCCAAGTTCGATTCCACATTCCATAGCACATTCCATTCCATTCCATTCCACGTTCCATTCCAATCCATTCCACATCCCATTCCACATTCCATTCCATTACATTCCACAATCCATTCCATTCCATTCCACTTTCCATTCCATTCCATTATATTACACATTCTGTTCGATTCCATTCCATTCCACTATCCGTTCCATTCCATTACATTACACATTCTGTTCGATTCCATTCCATTCCACATTCCATTCCATTCCATTCCACATTGCATTCCATTCCATTCCACATTCCATTCCATATTCCATTCATCCTTCCAGTCCACATTCCATTCCATTCCATTCCACCTTCCATTCCACATTCCGCTCCATTCCATTCGACATTCCATTCCACATTACTTTCCATTCTATTCCATTCCACATTCCATTCCACATTCCATTTCACATTCCATTACATCAGTTCCACATTCCATTCCACATTCCATTCGACATTCCATTCCATTCCATTCGACATTCCATTCCACATTCCTTTCCATTCCATTCCATTCCACATTCCTTTCCATTCCATTCCATTCCACATTTCATTCCACATTCAATTCCATTGCATTCCCTATTACAATCCATTCCATTCAACATTCCATTCCATTTCATTCCACATTCCATTCCATTGCAATCCACATTCCATTCCATTGCATTTCACATTCCATTCGATTCCATTCCACATTCCATTCCACTTTCCATTCAATTACATTCTACGTTCCATTGAACTTTCCATTCCACGTTCTATTCCCTGTTCCCTTCTGCGTTCCATTCCACATTCCATTCCATTCCATATTCCATTCCACATTCCATTCCATTTCATTCTACTTTCCATTCCATTCCATTCCACATTGCATTCCGTTCAATTTCACATTCAATTCCATTCCACATTCCATTCGATTAGATTCCATTCCATTCCACATTCCATTCCATTAGATTCCGTTGCATTCCACATTCCATTCCATTCCATTGCACATTGCATTCCATTCCATTGCACATTCCCGTGCATTCCATTTCACCTTCAATGCCATTCCATTTCACATCCCATTCCATTTCATTCCAAATTCCATTCCTTTCCGTTCCACATTCCATTCCATTCCATTCCAAATTCCTTTCCATTCCATTCCACATTCCATTCCATTCCACATTCCATTCAATTCCATTCCAAATTCCATTCCACGTTCCATTCCACATTCCATTGCACCTACCATTCCATTCCATTCCACTTTCCATTCCATTCCATTCCACATTCCTTTCCACATTCAATTCCATTCGATTCCAGTCCACATTACATTCGATTCCATTCCACATTCCATTCCATTCCATTCAACTTTCCGTTCAATTCCACATTCCATTCCCTTTCGCTTTCAATTCCATTCCATACCATTCCATTCCATTCCTTTCCATGTTGCATTGTATTTCATTCCATCTTCCATTTCATTCCATTCCAATTTCCATTGCATTCAATTCGACATTCCTATCCATTCCATTCCACTTACCTTTCTGCATTCAATTCCATTCCATTCCACATTCCATTCAGCTTTCCATTCCACATTCCATTCCACATTCCATTGCAATTCATTCCATCTCCCATCCCATTCCATTCCGCATTCCATTCTATTCCATTCTACGTTCCATTCCATTCCATTCCACGTTGTATTCCATTTCATTCGACATTCCATTACATTCCATTCCATGTTCTTTCCATACTATTCCAGGTTCCATTCCATTCTATTAAACGTTCCATTCCATTCCATACCACGTTCCGTTCTATACCATTCCACTTTCCATTCTGTTCCATACCATTCCATTCCATATTCCTTTCCATTAAATTCCACCTTACATTTCATTCCATTCCATGTTCCATTCCATTTCATTCCATTCCATTCCACATTCCATTCCACTCCATTCAACATTCCATTCCGTTCCTTCCACGTTCCATTCCATTCCATTCCCCATTGAATTCCATTCAATTCCACTTTCCAGTATATTCCATTCCTTTCCACGTTCCTTTCCATACCATTCCAACTTCCATTCAATTGAATTCCACATACTATTCCATTCCATTCCGCATTCCTTTCCATTCCAATCCATATTCCATCCCATTCCATTCCTCATTCCATTGCATTCCATTCCACGTTCCACATTCCATTCCACGTTCCATTCCACATTCCACTCTCCGTTCCATTCCATTCCTTTCCACCTTGCATTCCATGTTCCATTCCATTCCGTACCACATTCCATTCCACATTCCATTCCATTCCATTCCACATTCGATTCCTCATTCCATTCAACATTCCATTCTATTCCATTCCACATTCCATTGCATTCCATTCCACATTGCTTTCTATTCCGTTCCTCATTCCATGGCATTCCATTCCACATTCCATTCCCTTCCCTTCCTGTCCCCATTCGATTCTATTCCATTCCCCAATCCATTCCTTTCCATTCCACATTCCATTCCACATTTCTTTCCCTATTCAATTCGACGTTCCATTCCACTTTCCATTCCACATTTCATTTCATTCCATTACATTCTATTCCATATTCCATTCCACATTCCGTTACAAATTACATTGCATTCCATTCCAGATTGCATTCAACATTCCATTCCACATTCCATTCCACCTTCCATTTCATTCCATTCCACATTCCATCTCATTCCTTTCCACATTCCAGTCCACATTCCCTTCCAATCCAGATTCCACTCCATTGAGTTCAATTCCTCGTTCCATTCCATTCCATTCCATATTCCGTTCCACTCCATTCCACATTCCATTCCATTCCATTCCACATTCCAGTGTACATTCTATTCCATTTAATTCCTCATTGCACTCCATATTCCATTACATTCCATTAAACATTCAGTTTTACATTCCATTTAACCTTTCCATTCCATGCCATTCCACGCTCCATTCCACCTTCCATTCCACGTTCCATTCCACATTCCATTCCACAATCCATTCCACGTTCCATTCCACGTTCCATTCCATGATCCATTCCATTGCATTCCACTTTCCATTCCTGTTTCCATTCCACATTCCATTCCATTCCATTGCATTCCACTCCACATTCCATTCCATTCCAGGTTCCATTCCTGTTTCCATTTCACATTCCATTCAATCTCATTCCATTCCACGTTCCATTCCTGTTTCCATTCCACATTCCATTCAATTCCATTTCATTCCACTCCACTTTCCATTCCACTCCATTTCACATTCCATTCCATTCCATTCCACATCCCATTCCACATTCCATTCCACATTCCATTCCATTCCATTCCATATTCCATACCACATTCCATTCCATTCCATTAAACATTCCATTCCATATTCCATTTCATTCCATTCCACATTCTGTTCCATGTTCCATTCCATTCCATTCCACATTGCATTCCATTCCATTGCACTTTCCTTTCCATTCCATTAAACTTTCCATTCCACATTCCATTCAATTTAATTGCACATTCCATTCCACATTCCATTGAATTCCATTCGACATTCCACTGCATTCCACCTTCCATTCCACGTTCCATTACATGTTCCATTCGACGTTCCATTCCACTTTCCATTCCATTCCATTTCATGTTCCATTCCATTCCATTCCACATTCCATTCCATTCCATTCCGCCCCATTCCAATCCATTCCACATTCCATTCGAATCCTTTCCACATTCCATTCCATTCCATTCCATTCCACATTCCATGCCATTCCATTCCGTTCCACATGCCATTCCTTTCCATTCCAAATTCCATACCTTTCCATTCCACATTGCATACCCTTCCATTCCATTCCACATAACATTCCTTCATTCCTTTCCATTCCACATTCCATTCCATTCCATTTCATTCCATTGCACATTACATAAAGTTCCATTCCATTCCACATTCCATTACTTTCCATTCCACATTCCATTCCATTCCATTTCCGATTCCATTCCATTCCAGTCCACATTCCATTCCAATCCTTTCCAATTTCCATTCCATATTGCATTCCATTCCAGTACAAATTCCATACCACATTGCTTTCAATTCCCTTTCACATTCCATTCTATTAAATTGCATATTCCATTCCACGTTTCATTCCACATTCCATTCCACATTCCATTCCACTTTCCATTCCATTCCATTTCACTTTCCATTCCACTTTACATTCCATTCCATTCCACGTTCCATTCCACATTCCATTACCCGTTCTATTCCAAGTTCCTTTCCACATTCAATTCCACGTTACATTCCACATTCCATTCCATGTTCCATTCCATTCCATTCCACGTTCCATTCCACATTCCTTTCCAATGACTTCCACTTTCGGTCCAACAATGCATCATTACATATTCCATTCCTTTCTTTTCCACATTCCATTTCACTTTCCATTCCACATTCAATTACACATTCCATTCCACATTCCATTCCTCATTACATTCCACATTCCATTCCACATTCCTTTCCATTCCAGATTTCATTCCACATTCCATTACCCATTCCATTCCAATCCTTTCCACATTCCATTCCACATACCTTTCTTTTCCATTCCATTCCATATTCCAATCCACATACTATTCCACATTGCATTCCACATTCTATTCCATTCCATTCCACATTCCTTTCCCCATTCCATTCCATTCATTTCCACATTCCATTCCATAACATTCCACATTTCCTTCCACATTCCATTGCATTCCATTCCACATTCCATTCCACATTCCACTCGATTCCATTCCATTCCACATTCCTTTCCTTACTCCATTCCACATTCCATTCCATTCCATTGTACATTGCATTCCACATTCCATTGCACATTCCATTCCATTCCACTCCACTCCACAGCCCATTCCACATTTCATTCCACATTCCATTCCTCATTCCATTCAACATTCCATTCCAGATTCCATTACATTCCACTACATTCCACATTCCATTCTTCATTTCATTCCACGTTCCATTCCTCTTTCCATTCCATTCTTTCCACATTCCATTCCACATTCCATTCCATTCCATTCGGTTCCACTTTCCATTCCATTCCATTCCATTCAATCCTACATACCATTCGAAAGCATTGTACTTTCCATTCCATTCCGTTCCATTCCATTCCGTTCCATTCCATTCCACAATCCATTCCGTTCCATTCCATTCCAGATTCCAATCCATTCCATTCCATTCCACATTCCATTCGATTCCACATTCCATTCCGTTCTTTTCCACGTTCCATTCCATTCCATTTCACTGGAATGTGGAATGGATTGTGGAATGGAAGAGAAAGGAATATGGAATGGAATGGAATGTAAGGTGGAGTGGAATGGAATGGAATGTGGAGTGGAATGGAATGGGAACTGGAATGTAATTGAATGCAATGTGGAATGGAATGGAATGGAATTTGGAATGGAATGTGGAATTTAATGTTGAATGGAACGTGGAAAGAATTGGAATGGAATGTGGTATGGAATGCGGAATTAAATGCAATTGAATGGAATGGAGTGTGGAATTGAACGTGGATTGGAACATTGAATGGAATTTGGAATGGAATGTGGAATTCAGTGGAATGCATTGTGTATTGGAATGGAATGGAATGGAATGGAAGGGGTTGTGGAATTCAATTTAGTGGAATGTGGAATGGAATGTGGAATGCAATTCAATGGAATGTGGAATCGAATGTGGAACGGAATGGAAAGTGGAATTTAATGGATTGGAACAGATTGGTATTTGGAATAGAATGGAAATTGGAATGGAATGGAATGCAATGTGGAATGGAATGGAATGAAATATAGAATGGAATGGAATGGAATATGGAATGGAATGTGTAAAGGAATGTGGAATCGAATGGAATGGCATGTGGAATGGAATGTAACGGAATATGGAATGAAATGAAATGGAACGTGGAAAAGAATGTGGAATGGAATGTGGAATGGAATGTGGATTGGAATAGAATGGAGTGGAATGGAATTGGAATGGAATGGAATGGAAACTGGAATGCAATGGAATGGAAAGGAATAAGCAATTGAAAGGAAACGAATGTGGAATGGAATGGAATGGAATGTCGAATGAAATGGAATGGAAATCGGAAAAGAATGTGGAATGCAATGGGGAATGGAATGTGGAATGGAATGGAATGCAAAGTGGAATGGAATGGAATGCAATGTTTAATAGAAGGGAATGGAATGGAATTTAAGGCGGAATGGTATGTCATTTAATGTGGAATGCATTGGAATTGAATGAAATGTGGAATTCAATGGAAAGGAATGTGGAATGGAATGCAATGCAATGTGGAGTGGAATGGAAAGGAACGTGGAATGGAATGTGGAATGGAATGTGGAATGGAGTCTGGAATGGAATGGAATGGAAAGGAATGGAATGTGGAATGGAATGGAATGGAATGTTGAAAGGAATGTGGAATGGAATGGAATGGCATGTGGAATCTAATGGAATGGAATGTGGAATGGAATGGAGTGGAATGTGGAATGCAATGGAAGCTTGGATGGAAAGGAATGGATTGTGGATTGGAAAGGAATGGAATGTGGAATGGAATCTGGAATGTAATGGAATAGAATGTGGAATGGAATGTGAAATGGAATGGAAGGGAATTTGGAATGGAATGTGAAATGTAGTGGAATGGAATATGGAATTTAATGTGGAATATAATGGAATGTAAGGTGGAATGGAATGCAACGGAATGGTATGTAATATAAAAAGGATTGGAATGGAATATTTAATGGAATGAGGAAAGGAACGTAGATTGGAACATGGAAAGGAATGTGGAATGGAACATTGAATGGAATGTGTAATGGAATGGAAAGGAATGTGAAATGGAATGTGGAATGCAATGGAATGGAATGCGGAACGGAAAGTAATGGAATGTGGAAAGGAATGAAATGCCATGGAATGTGAAATGGAATGGAAAGGAATGAAATGGAACGTGGAATGGAATGGAATGGAATTTGGAATGGAACAGAATGGAATGTGGAATGGCATGAAATGCAATGTGGAATAGAATGGAAATGAAAGGAATGTGGAATGAAATGGAATGGAATGGGATGGAAAGCAGAATGGAATGGAATGAAATGTGGAATGCAATGGAATCGTGTGGAAAGTGGCATGGAATGGAATGGAATGGAACGTGGAATAGAATGGAATTGAATGTGGAATGGAACGTGGAATGCAATGGAATGGAATGTGGAATGCAATGGAATGGAATGTGGAAAGGAATGTGGAATGGAATGTGGAAAGGAATGTGGAATGGAATGTGGAAAGGAATGTGGAATCGAATAGAATGGCATGTGGAATGGAATGTAATGGAATGTGTAATGAAATGGAATGGAACGTGGAATAGAATGTGGATTGGAATGTGGAATGGAATGTGGAATGGAATGGAATGGAATGTGGATTGGAATAGAATGGAATGGAATGGAATTGGAAAGGAATGGAATGGAAAGTGGAATGCAATGAGATGGAAAGAAATAAGCAATTGAACGGAATAGAATGTGGAAAGGAATGCAATGGAATGTGGAATCAAATGGAATAGAACGTGGAATGGAATGTGGAATGGAATGCAATGGAATGTGGAATGAAATGGAATGGAAATTGGAATAGAATTTCGAATGCAATGGGGAATGGAAAGTGGAATGGAATGGAATGAAAAGTGGAATGGAATGGAAGGGAATGTGGAATATAAGGGGATGGAATGGATTTTAAGGCGGAATGGTATGTAACTGAATGTGGAATGAAATGGAATAGAATTAAATGTAGAATTCAATGGAATGGAATGTGGATTGGAATGGAATGCAACGTGGAGTGGAACAGAGTGGAACATGGAATGGAATGTGGAATGGAATCTGGAATTGAATGAAATGGGATGGAATGGAATGTGGAATGGAAAGGAATGGAATGTGGAATGGAATGTGGAATGCAATGTGGAATGGAATGTAATGGAATGTGGAATCTAATTGAATCGAATGTGGAATGGAATGGAATGGCATGTGGAATGGAATGGAATGGCATGTGGAATGGAATGGAATGGAATATGGAATAGAAGGGAATGGAATGGAACTTAAGGCGGAATGGTATGGAATTGAATGTGGAATGCAATGGAATTTAATTAAATGTGCAATTCAATGGAATGTAATGTGGATTAGAATGATATGCAATGTGGAGTGGAATGGAATGCAACGTGGAATGGAATGTGGAATGGAATGTGGAATGGAATCCTGAATGGAAAGGAATGGAATGGAATGGAATGGAATGTGGAATGGAATGGAATGGAATGTGGAATGGAATGTGGAATGGAATGTAATGGAATGTGGAATATAATGGAATCCAATGTGGAATGGAATGGAATGGAATGCGGAAAGGAATGGAAGCTTGGATGGAAAGGAATGTGGATTGGAAAGCAATGGAATGTGGAATGGAATGTGGAATATAATGGAAAGGAATGTTGAATGGAATGTGGAATGGAATGGAATGGAAATTGGAATGGAATGTGTAATGGAAGGGAATGGAATATGGAATGGAATGTGGAACGTAATGGAATGGAATGTGGAAAGGAATGCAATGGAATGGTATGGAATATGGAAAGGAATGTAATGTTAAAATTAATGCCATGTGGAATGGAACGTAGAATGGAACGTGGAAAGGAATGTGTAACGGAACGTGGAATGGAATGTGGAATGGAAAGGAAAGGGATGTGGAATGGAATGTGGAATACAATGGAATGGAATTTGGAATGGAATGGAATGGAATGGAATGGAAAGAAATGCAGTGTGGAATAGAATGGAATGGAAAGGAATGTGGAATGAAATGGAATGGAATGGAAAGGAAAGCGGATTGGAATGGAATGCATTGTGAAATGCAGTGGAATGGAATGGAAAGTGGAATGGAATGGAATGGAATGCAATGTGGAATAGAATGGAATGGAATGCGGAATGCAATGGAATATAATGTGGAATGTAATGTGGAATGCAATGTGGAATGGAACGGAATGCAATGTGGAATGGAATGTGGACTGGAAAGTGTAATGGAATGGAATGGAATGTGGAATGGAATGTTTAACGGATTGGAATGGAAAGTGCAACAAAACGTGGAATGGAAAGTAATGGAATGGAATGGAATGTGCAATGGAAGTGAATGCAATGTGGAATGCAATGTGGAATGGAATGGAATGCAATGGAATGTGGAATGGAATGGAATGGAATGTGGAATGGAAAGAATGGAAACCAGAGTAGAATGGAACGGTATGGAATGTGGAATGGAATGGAATGGATTGTGGAATGGAATTGGGCATAGAATGTGTAATGGAATGGAATGGAATGTGGAATGGAAGATTAGTGGAATGGAATGGAATGTGGAATGGAATGTGTAATGGAATGTGGAATGGAATTTGGAATGGAATCGAATGGAATGTGCAATGAAAAGTGGAATGGAACGCGGAAAGGAACGTGGAATGGAATGTGGAATGGAATGCACTGGAAAGTGGAATGGAATGGAACGGAATGGAATGGAATGTGAAATGGAATGTGAAATGTAATATGAAATGCAATGTGGAATGGAACGTGAAACGCAAAGAGAATTAAAGTGGAATGCAATGTAATGGAACATGGAATGCAATGGAATGGAAATTGGAATGGAACTTGGAATGGAAAGTGGAATGGAATGTGGGGGGAATGTGGAATTTAATTGAATGGATTGTGTAATGGAATGTGGATTGCAATGGAATGGATTGTGCAATGGAACGTGTAATGGATCATGGAAAGGAACGTGGAATGGAATGTGGAGGGAATGTGGAATGGAATGGAATGTGATTAGGAATGGAAGGGAATGGAATGTGGAATAGCATGTGTAATAGAATGTGGAATGGAATGTGGAATAGAATGGAATGGAATGTGGAATGGAACGTGGAGTGGAATGGAATGGAACGTGGAAAGAAATGCGGAATGGAATGGAATGTGCAATGGAATTTGGAACTTAATGTGGAACGGAATGGAATGGAATGTGGAATGGTATATGAAGTGGAATTTAATGGAATGTGGAATGGAAGGAAATGGAATGAGAAATGGAATGTGGAATGGAACGGAATGGAATATGGAATGGAATGTGGAATGGGATGTGGAATGGAATGTGGAATGGAAATTAATGGAATGTGGAATGGAATGTGGAATGGAATGGAAAAGAATGGAATGTGGAATGGAATGTGGAATGGAATGGAATGGATTAGAATTTGGAATGGAACTTGGAAGGGAATGTGGAAAGGAATCAGGAATGGAATGTGTAATGGAATGCAATGGAATGCAAGTGAAAGTGGAATGGAATGGAATAGAATGGAATGGAATGGAATGTGGAATGGTAAGTAGAATGGAATGGAATGGAACATGTAATGGAATGTGGAATGAAAAGTGGAATGTAATGTGGAATGGAACGTGGAATGTAATGGCATGGATCATGGAATGGAACGCGGAATGGAATGTGGAATGGAACACGGAATGTAATGTGGAACGTAATGTGGATTGGAAAGGAACGGAATGTGGAATTGAATGGAATGGAATGTGGAATGGAATGGAATGGAATGTGGAACGGAATGTGGAATGGAATGGAATGGTATATGGAACAGAATGTGGAATAGAATTGAAAGGAATCCGGAAAGAAATGGAATGGAATAAAATGGAATGTGGAATGGAATGGAATGGAACACGGAATGGAACATGGAATGGAACGTGGAATGGAGTGTTGAATGGAATGGAATGGAATGTGTAGAGGAAGAGAATGGAAGGTGGAATGGAATAGGGAATGGAATGGAATGAATTGGATTGGAATGGAATGTGGAATGGAATGGAATAGAATGTGGAATGGAATGGAAAGGTATGGAACGTGGAATGGAATGGAGGTGAGTGGAATGTGTAATGGAATGGAATGGAATGAGGAATGGAACTTAATAGAAAGTGGAGTGGAATGGAATTTGGAATGGAATGGAATTCCATGTGGAATGGACGGAATTGAATGTGGAATGGAATGTGTTGGAATGGAAACGAATGTGGAATTGAATGGAATGAGAAATTCACTGGAAAGGTATGGAATGGGGAATAGAATGCGGAATGGAAAGGAATGGAAGGTGGAATGGAATGTGAAATGGAAGGTGGAATGGAACTTGGAATGGAATGGAATGGAACGTGGCATGGAATCGTGGAATGGAAGGTGCAATGGAACGTTAAATGGAATGTGGAATGGAACGTGGAATGCAATGGAATGTGGAATCAAATGTGTAATGGATTGGAATGAAATGGAATGGAATGGAATCTGGATGGAATGGAATGGAATATGGAATGGAATGTGGAAAGGAATGTGGAATGGAATGGAATGGAATATGGAATGTAACGCAATGTAATGTGGAATGAAAAGTGTAATGTGAAGGAATGCAATGTGGAATGGAACATGGAATGAAATCGAATGGAACATGGAATGGAAAGTGGAATGGAAGGCGGAATGGAATGTGGTACGGAATGCAATGGAATGTGGAATGGAATGTGGAATGGCATGTGGAAAGGAATTGAACGGAGTACGGAATGGAACTCGGAATGGAAATTAATGGAATGTGGAATGGAAGGTGGAATCGAATGGAAAGGAACGGGCAATGGAACATGGAATGGACAGTGGAATATAATGGAATGGAACATGGAATGGAATCTGGAATGGAACTTGGAATGGAATGGAATGTAACGGGAATGGAATGTTAAATGGAATGGAATGGAACGTGGAATGTAACGTGGAATGAAACGTGTAATATAATGTGGAATTGAAGGTGGGATGGAATGTGGAATGGAATGTGGAATGGAACGGAATGGAATGAGGAATGGAATGCGGAATTGAGTGTGGAAAGGAACGTGGAATGTAATCGAATGGAATGTGGAATGGAAAGAGGAAAGGAATGTAATGGAAATTGGAATGGAAAGTGGAATGGAATAGAATGGAATGGAAAGGAAATGAATGTGGAATAGATTGTGGAAAGGAATGTGGAATAGAATGTGGAATGGAATGGAAGGAAAGGTGGAATGAAATGTGGATTGGAATGGAATGGAATGTGGAATGGAATGGAATGGAATGTGGAATGGAATGGAATGGAATGTGGAATGGAATTCTATGGCAATTGGAATGGAAAGTGGAATGGAATGGAATGTGGAATGGAATGTAATGGAATGTGGAATGGAATGTGGAAAGCAGTGGAATGAAATGTGGAATGGAATGTGAATTGGAATGGAATGGAATGTGGAATGGAAAGGAATGCACTGCGGATTGGAATGTGGAATGGAATGGAATGGAATGGAAGGGAACGTGGAATGGCATGTGAACTGGAATGCAATGGAATGTGGAATGGAATGTGGAATGAAATGCAATGGAACGAGAATGGAATGTGGAATGGAATGTGGAATGGAATGAGGAATGGAATGTGGAATGGAACGTGGAATGAAATGGAATGTAATGGAATGTGGACTGGAATGTGGAATGGAATGGAATCAAATGTGGATAGGAATGTGGAATTAAATGGAATGGAATGTGAAATGGAAGGGAATGGAACGCTAAATGGAAAGGAATAGAAAGTGGCATGGAATGGAACGGAACGTGGAATGGAACGTGGAATAGAATGTGGAGTGGAATGTGGAATGGAATAGTATGTATAATGGAATGCAATGGAATGCAATGAAATGTGGAAATGAATGGAATGGAATGTGGAATGGAAAGGAATGGAATGCGGAATGGAACAGAATGGAGGGCAATGTGGAATTGAATGGAATAGAATGCAACGGAATGGAATGTGGTATGGAATGTGGAATGGAATAGAATGGAGTTTGGAATGGAATTCGGAATGAAATGTGGAATAAAATGTGGAATGGAATGTGGAATGGAATGAGAAATGGAATGGAAAGGAATGTGGAATGTAATGTGGAATGGAATGTGGAATGGAATGGAATGTGTAACGGAATGTGAACTGGAAGGTGAAATGGAATGTGGAAAGGAACGTGAAATAGAATGGAATGAAACGTGAAATGGAACGTGGAATGGATCGTAGAATGGAACGTGGAATGGTATGTGGAATGGAATGTGGAATGTTGTGTGGAATGGATTGTGAAATTTAGTATGGAATGGAACGTGAAATTGAATGGAATGCAATGTGGTATGGAGTGTGCAATGGAATATGGAATGGAACGTGGAAATTAACGTGGAATGGATTGGAATAGAATGTGGAATGGAGGCTGAAATGGAATAGAAAGGAATGTTCAATACAATTTGGAAAGGAATGGAATAGAATGTGAAATGCAAAGCGGAATGGAATGTGGAATGGAATGTGGAAATGAATGGAATGGAATGTGGAAAGGAATGTTGAATGGAATGTGGAATGGAATGTGGAATATAATGGAATGGCTTGTGGAATGGAACGTGGAATATAATGGAATGGAACGTGGAATGGAACGTGGAATAGAACATGGAGTGGAACGAGGAATGCTATGTGGAATGTATCGTTGAAGGGCAAGTGGAATGGAATGGAATGGAATGTGGAATGGAATGGAATGCAATGTGGAATGGAATGTGGAAAGGAATGGAATGGATTGTGGAAGGGAATAGAATGGAATGGTACGGAATGTGGAATGGAATGGAATGGAATGTGGAATGGAATGTGGAATGGAAAGCGGAATGAAACGGAATAGAATGTGGAATGGAATGGGGAGTGGAACGGAATGGAACGTGGAATAGGAAGTGGAATGGAACGTGCAACGGAACGGGGAATGGAATGGAATGAATGGTCAAAAAGAATGTGGAATGGAACGAGGAATGGAATGTGGAATGGAACGTGGAATGGAATGGGCAATAGAATGTAGAATGGATTGTGGAATGGAAAGGAATGGAAAGTGGAATGGAACGTGGAATGGAATGCAATGGTACGTGGAATGGAATGTGGAATGGATTGTGGAATGGAAAGTGTAATGGAACGTGGAATGGAATGGATTGTAATGTGGAATGGAACCTGGAATGGAGTGGAATGGAACGTGGAATGGAATGTGGAATGGAATGTGAAATGGAATGGATTGGAATGTGGAATGCAATTGAATGGAATGGGGAATGTAGTGTAGAATGGAATGGAATGCAATGTGGAAAGGAATGCGGAATGGAAAGGAATGGAACGTGGAATGGAATGTGGAATGCAATGTGGAATGTTATGTAATGGAATGTGGCATGGAATGTGGAATGGAATGCGGAATGACACGGAATGGAATGTGGAATGGAATGGACTGGAATGTGAAATGGAAATTGAAATGGAATGGAGTGGAATGTTAAATGGAATGAAATGGAAAGAAATGTGAAATGGAATGAAATATGGAATGGAATGAAATGGAATGGAAACTGGAATGGAATGTGGAATGGAATGGAATGGAATACGGATGGAACGTGGAATGGAACAGAATGGAACGTGGAATGGAACGTGGAATGGAAAGAATGGAACGTGGAATGGATCATGGGATGGAACGTGGAATGGAACGTGGAATGGAAAGTGGAATGTGGAATGAAAAGGAATGTAGTGTGGAATGGAAAGGAATGGAATGTGGATTGGAATGGAATTGAATGTGGGATGGAATGGAATGTAATGTGGAATGGAATTGAATAGAATGTGGAATGGAATGTGAAATGGAATGGAATGTGGAATGGCAAGATTTGAATGGAATGGAATATGGAATGGAATGGATTGGAATGGAGAGTGGACTGGAATGCATTGGAATGGAGTAGAATGTGGAATGCAATGGAATGGAAAGTGGAAAGGAATGTGGAATGGATTGGAATGGAAAGTGGAACGGAATGGAATGGTAAGTGAAATGGAATGTGCAATTGAATGTGGAATGCAATGGAATGGAATGCAATGTGGAACGGAATTGAATGGAAAGTGGACCGGAATGGAATGGAATATGTAATGGAATAGGGTGGAATGTGGAATGGAATGTGGAATGGAATGGAACGGAAAGTTGAATCGAATGTGTAATGGAACGGAATGGAATGGAATGTTTAATGGAATTTAATGGAATGTGGAAGAGATTGCAATGGAATGTGGAATGGAATCGAATGGAATGGAATATGGAATGCAATCTCAAATGGAATGTAGAATGGATTGGAATGGAATGTGGAATGGAATGTGGAATGGAACGGAATGGATCATGCAATGGAATGTGAAATGGAATGGAAAGTTGAATGGAATGTGGAAAGGAATGGAATGGAATGTGGAATGTACTGAAATGGAAAGTTGAATGGAATGGGATGGAATGGGGTGGAATGTGGACTGGAATGGAATGGAATATAGTTTGGAAAGGAATGGAATTGAATGGAATGAGGACTTGAATGGAATGGAGTGGAATGAAATGTAGAATTGAATGGAATCGAATGTGGAATTAAGTGGAATGGAACGTGGAATGAAATGGAATGGAAACTGGATTAGAACACGGAATGGAATGGAATGGAATGTGGAATGTAGTGGAATTGAATGGAATTGATTGAAAGGTGTATGGTATGGAATGGAAAGTGGAATGGAATGGAATGGAATGTGGAATGGACGGAATGTGGAATGGAACAGAATGGAATGTGGAATGGAAAGAGTAATGTAATGGAATGGAATATGTAATGGAATGGAATGTTGAATGGAACGTAGAATGGAATGGAATAGAGCGTGGAATGGAATGGAAGGGAACGTGGAATGGAATAAAATGGAATGTGGAATGTAATGGAATGGAATGTGGAATGAAATAGGGAATGGAATGTGGAATGGGGTAGAAAGGAATATGGAGTGGAAAGTGGAATAGAAGGTGGAATTGAATGGAATGGAATGTGGAATCAAATGTGAAATGGAATGGAACGGAATATGGAATGGAATGTGTAATGGAATGTAATGGATTGGAATAAAATGTGTAATGGAGTGGAATGGAATGGAATTTGGAATGAAATGGAATTGAATGGAATGTGGAATGAAACGGAATGGAATGTGGAATGGAATTGAATGGAAAGTGGACAGAAATGGAATGGAATGCAATGAAATGTGAAATAGAATGGAATGGAAAGTGGTACGCAATTGAATGGAATGTGCAATGAAATGGGATGAAATGTAGAATAGAATGTGAAACTAAATGGAATGAAATGTGGAATACAATGGATTGGAATGTGGAATGGAATGGAATCGAATGTAGAATGGAATATGGAATGGAATAGAATGTGGAATGGAACTTGCAATGTAATGTGGAATGGAATGGAATGGAAAAGGGAATGAAACGTGGAATGGAAAATGGAATGTATCGTGGAATTGAATGGAATTGTATGTGGAATGGAACTTGGAATGGAACATGGAGTGTAATGGAATGGAACGTGGAATGGAACGTGGAATACAACGTGGAATGGAAAGTGGAATGGAACGTGGAATGAAACATGGAATGGAATGGAATGGAATGGAACGTTGAATGTAATGGAATTGAACGTGGAAAGAAACGGAATGGAATGTGCAATGGAATCGAATTTAATTTGGTATGGAATGGAATGGAATGTGTAATGGAATGGAATGTGGACTGGAATAGAATGGAATGGAATGAAATGTGGATTGGAATATAATGGAAAGTGGAATGGAATGTGGAATGACAAGGGAATGGAATGTGGAATGGAATGGACCGGAATGTGAAATGGAAATTGAAATGGAATGGAGTGGGATGTGAAATGGAATGAAATGGAATGAAACGTGGAATGGAAAGAAATGGAATGGAAACTGGAATGGAATGTGGAATGGAATGGAACGAATGTGGATGGAACGTGGAATGGAATAGAATGGAACATGGAATGGAATGTTGAATGGAAAGAATGGAACGTGCAATGGAAGTCGGGATGGAACGTGGAATGGAACATGGAATGGAACGTGGAATGGAATGTGGAATGTGGAATGGAAAGGAATATAATGTGGAATGGAAAGGAATGGAATTTGGATGGGAATGGAATTGAATGTGCTATGGAATGGAACGTAATGTGGAATGGAATTGAATGGAATGTGGGATGGAATGTGAAATGGAAAGGAATGTGGAATGGCATGGATTGAAATGGAATGTAATGTGAAATGGAATGGATTGGAATGGAGTGTAGACTGGAATGCATTGGATTGGAGTAGAATGTGGAATGGAATGGAATGGAAAGTGGAAAGGAAAGTGGAATGGATTGGAATGGAAAGTGGAATGGAAAGGAATGGAATGTGAAATGGAATGTGCAATTGAATGTGGAATGCAATGGAATGGAATGCAATGTGGAATGGAATTGAATGGAATGTGGAATGGGATGGAATGGAATATGTAATGGAATAGAGTGGAATGTGGAATGGAATGTGGAATGGAATGTAATGGAAAGTTGAATCAAAAGTGTAATGGAAGAGAATGTAATGGAATGTTTAATGGAATTTAATGGAAAGTGGAAGAGAATGCAATAGAATGTGGAATGGAATCAAATGGAATGGAATGTGGAATGCAGTCTTAAATGGAATGTGGAATGGAATGGAATGGAACGTGGAAAGGAATGTGGAATGGAATGGAATGGAACATGGAATGGAATGTGAAATGAAATGGAAAGTGGAATGGAATGTGGAATGTTGAAAGGAATCGAATGGAATGGAATGTGCAATGGAATGTGGAATGGAATGGAATGGAACGTGGAATGGAAAGGAAAGGAATGTGGAATGGAACCAGGAATGGAATGGAATGGAACGTTGAATGGAACGTTGAATGGAATGGAATGAAATTGGAATGGAATAGAATATGTAATGAAATGGAATGAGGCATGGAATGGAATGTAATGTGTAATGAATGGAATGGAATCTGGAATGGAATGGAATGGAACGTGAAATGGAATGGAATGGAAGATGCAATGGAATGGAACGGAATGTGGAATGGAATGTGGAATGCAATGGAGTGGAATGTGGAAAGGAATGGAGTGGAATGTGGAAACGAATGGAATGGAATTTGGAATGGAATGTAGAATGGAAAGGAATGGGGAATGGAATGGATTGGAATGTGGAATGGAATGGAATGGAATGTGGAATGGAATGGAAACAAATTGAATGTGGAATGGAATGTGGATAGGAATATGGAACAGAATTGAATCGAGGGTGAATTGGAATGCGGAATGGAATTGAATGGAAACTGGAATGCAATGGAATGTAGAATGGAATGGATTTGAAAGGAATGGAATGTGGAATGGAATGGAATGAGAAATGGAATGGAATGCAATATTAAATGGAATGGAATGGAAGGTAGAATGGAATGGAATGGAATGTGGAATGGAATGGAATGGAATGGAATATGGAATGGAATTTAATATGGAATGGAGTGTGGAAAGGGATGGAATGGAATGTGGAATGTACTGAAATGGAATGTGGAATGGAATGGGATAGAATGGAGAGGAATGTGGACTGGAATGGAATGGAACATAGCTTGGAATGGAATGGAATTGAATGGAATGAGGACTTGAATGGAATGGAGTGCAATGAAATGGAGAATTGAATGGAATAGAACGTGGAATTAAATGGAATAGAACGTGGAATGAAATGGAATGGAAACTGGATTAGAATACGGAATGGAATGGAACGGAATGTGGAATGGAGTGGAATGGAATGGAATGGATTGGAAGGTGTATGGAATGGAATGGAAAGTGGAATGGAATGGAAAGTGGAATTGAATGGAATGGAATGTGGAATGCAATGGAATGTGGAATGGAACAGAATGGAATGTGAAATGGAATACAATTTGGAATGCAATGGAAAGGAATGTGGAATGGAAAGAGTAATGTAATGGAATGGAATATGTAATGGAATGGAATGTTGAAAGGAACGTGGAATGGAATGGAATAGAACGTGGAATGGAAAGAATGGAAGGTGGAATGGAATAAAATGGAAAGTGGAATGGAATGGAATGGAATGTGTAATGAAATAGGGAATGGAATGTGGAATGGGGTAGAATGGAATGTGGAGTGGAAAGTGGAATGGAAGGTGGAATGGAATGGAATGGAATGTGGAATGGAATGGAATGGAATGTTGTATGGAATGGAATGGAATCTGGACAAGAATGGAATGGAATGTAATTAAATGTGAAACGGAATGGAATGGAAAGTGGTACGCAATTGAATGGAATGTGCAATGAAATGGGATGAAATGTAGAACGGAATGTGGAACTAAATGGAATGGAATGTGGAATACAATGGATTGAAATGTGGAATGGAATGGAATGGAATGGAATGTAGAATGGAATATGGAATGGAATGGAAAGTGGAAAGGAATGTGGAATGGAATGTAGAATGGAATGGAATGCATAGTGGAATGGAATTGAATGGAATGCAATGTGGAATGTAACGTGGAATGGGAAGGAAAGGAATATGTAATGGAATGGAATGGAACATGGAATGGAATAGAATGGAATGTGGAAAGGAATGGAATGGAATGCAATGGAATGTGGAATGGAGTATGAAATGGAATGGAATGAAATGTGGAATGGAGTATGAAATGGAATGGAATGAAATATGGAATGGAACGTGGCATGGAACGTTTAATAGAACGTGAAATGGAATGAAATGAAAAGTGGAATGGAACGTAGAATGGATCGTGGGATTGAAAGTGGAATGGAATGTGGAATGGAATGTGGAATGAATGGAATAGAAAATGGACTGGAATGGATTGGAACATGGAATGGGATAGAATGGAATGTACAATGGAATGGGGAATGGAATGTGGAACGGAGTATGGAATGGAATGGAATGGAATGTGGAATGGAATCTGGAATGCAATGGAATATGGAATGGAATCTGGAAAGGGATGGAATGATATGGAATGGAATGGAATGGAATGTGGAATGGAACGTGGAATGGAACGGAATGGAACGTGAATTGGAAGGGAATAGAACGTTGAACGGAATTCAATGGAATGTGGAATGGAACGGAATTGAATAGAATGTGGAATACAATGGAATGAAAGGTGGAATGGAAGGTGGAATGGAATAGAATGGAATGTGGAATGGAATGGAATGGAATGGAATGCGGAATGGAACGTGGAATGCAATGAAATGAATCGTGGAATGGAAAGGAATGGAATCTGGAATGGAATGCATGTGGAATGTAATGCAATGGAATGTGGAATGGAATGTGGAATGGAATGTGGAAAGGAATATGGAATGGAGCGTGGAATGGAATGCAATGGAATGTGGAATCGAATGTGAAATTGAATGGAATGGAATGTGGATTGGAATGGAGTGGATGCGAATGCAATGTGGAATGGAATGGAATGGAATGTGTAATGGAATGTGGAATGGAATGAAAAGGAATGTGGAATGGAATGGAGAGGAGCGGAATGTGGAATGCAATGCAATGTATTGGAAAGGAGTGGAATGAGGAATGGAATAGAATGGAAAGTGGAAAGAATGGATAATAGTATGGAATGGAATGTGGAATGGAATGGAATGGAATGTGGAATGGAACGGAATGGAATGTGGAATGGAATGGAATGGAAAGCGAATGAAACGGAATGTGGAATGGAAAGGAATGGAAAGTTGAATCGAATATGTAAAGGAATGGAATGGAATGGAATGTTTAATGGAATTTAATTGAATGTGGAAGAGAATGCAATGGAATGTGGAAGGGAATGGAATGGAACGGAATGTGGAATGGAATCTTAAATGGAATGTGAAATGGAATGGAATGGAACGTGGAATGGAATGTGGAATGGAACGGAATGAAACACGGAATGGAATGTGAAAGGCAATGGAAAGTGGAACGGAATGTTGAAAGGAATGGAATGGAATGAAAAATGTTGAAAGGAATCAAATTGAATGGAATGTGCAATGGAATTTGGAATGGAATGGAATGGAACGTGGAATGGAAAGGAATGGAATGTGGAATGGAACCAGGAATGGAATGGAATGGAACGTTGAATGGAAAGTTGAATGGAATGGAATGGAAAGTGGAATGGAATAGAATATGTAATGAAATGGAATGAGGTATGGAATGGAATTGAATGTGTAATGAATGGAATGGAATGTGGAATGGAATGGAAAGGAATGTGGAATGGAATGGAATGGGAGGTGCAATGGAATGGAATGGAATTTGGAATGGAATGTGGAATGCAGTGGAGTGGAAAGTGGAAAGGAATGGAATGGAATGTGGAATGGAATTTGGAATGGAATGGAATGTGGAACGGAATGGATTGGAATGTGGAATGGAATGGAATTGAATGTGGAATAGAATGGAAACAAATTGAATGTGGAATGGAATGTGGATAGTAATGTGGAACGGAATGGAATCGAGGGTGAATTGGAATGCGGAATGGAATGGAATGGAAAGTGGAATGCAATGTAGAATGGAATGGATTTGAATGGAATGGAATGTGGAATGAAATGGCATGTGAAATGGAATGGAATGCAATGTTAAATGGAATGGAATGGAAGGTAGAATGGGATGGAATGGAATGTGGAATGGAATGTGGAATGGATTGGATAGTAATGTAACGGAATGTAGAATGCAATGGAATGTGGAACGGAATTGAATGGAAAGAAATGTGGAATGCAAAGTAATGGAATGGAATGTGGAAAGGAATGGAATTGAATGTGGAATTGAATGTTGAACGGAATGTGGAATGGAATGGATTGGAATGGAATGTGTTAATGAATGGAATGTTGAATGTAGTGGAATGGAATGCGGAATGGAGTGTGGAATGGAATGGGAAGGAATGTGGAATGGAATGGAATGGCATTGAATGGAAAGGGATGTGGAATGGAATGGAATGGAATGAAAAGGAATGTAGAATGAAATATTATTGAATGTGGAATGAAATATTGAATGGAATGTGGAATGGAATGGAATGGAATGGAATGTGGAATGGAATGTGGAATGGAATGGAATGGAATGGAATGTGGAATGGAATGGAATGGAATGGAGTGGGATGTGGAAAGGAATGTGCAATGGAATGGAATGGAATGGAATGTGGAATGGAAAGCGGTATGGAATCTGCAATGGAATGTGGAATTTAATGAAATGGAATGTGGTATGGAATGCAATTGAAAGTGGAGTGGAAAGAATGGAATGTGGAATGGAATGGAATGGAATGGAATGGAATGAACTGTGTAATTGAATGTGGAAAGGAATGGAATGGACTGGAATGGAATGGAATGGAATGGAATGGAATGGAATGGAATGTGGCAAGGATAGTGGAATGGAATCTGAAATGGAATGAGGAAAGGAATGGAATGAAATAGAATGAAATGTGAAAAGGAATGATATGTGGAATGGAATGGAATGGAATGTGGAGCGGAATGGAAATGAGTGGAATGTGGAATGGAATGAAATGGAATGAAATGTAATGGAATGCAATGGAATGAAATGGAATGGAATGGAATGTCTAATGGAATGTGTAATGGAATGGAATGCAGTGGAATGGAATATGGAATGGAATGGAATGGTATGTGGAATGGAATTGAATCTAATTGAATAGAATGTGAATTGGAATGTGGAATGGAATGTGGAATGGAATGTGTTATGGAATGGAAAGGAATGTGGAATGGAATGTGGAATGGACTGGAAAGGAATGTGGAATGGAATGGAATGGAATGGAACGTGGAATGGAAAGTGGAATGGAACGTGGAATCAAACTTGGAATGGAATTGAATGTAGAATGGATTGTGGAAGGTAATGTGAAATGGAATGTGGAATGGAATGGAATGGAATGTAGAACGGAATGTGGAATGAGATGAAATGGTGTATGGAATGGAATGAGATGTGTTGTGGAATGGAACTTGGAATGGAATGGAATGGAATGTGGAATTGAACGTGTAATGGAATGTGGAACGGAACATAGAAAGGAATGGAATGTGGAATGGATCTTGGAATGGAATGGAATGTGGTATGGATTGTGGAATGGAATGTGTTATCGAATGTTTAATGGAATGGAATGGAATGTAGAAGGGAATGTGGAATGGAATATAATGGAAAGAGCAATGGAATGTGGAATGGAATGGAACAGAATGTGGAATGGAATGGAGTGGAATGTGGAATGTAATGGATTGGAATGTGCAATGGAATGTGGAATGGAATGGAATGGAATGTGCAATGGAATGTGGAGTGGAATGGAATGGAATGTGGAATGGAACGTAGAAAGGATGGTGGAATAGAATGGAATGGAACGTAGAATGGAAAGTACAATGGAACGTGGAATGTAATGGAATGTAACATGGAACAGAAAGTGTTATGTAACATGGAATTTAATGGAATGCAACGTGAAATGGAACGTGGAATGGAACGTGGAATGGAATGGAATTGATTGTGGAATGCAACGTGGAATGGAACATGGAATTGAAAGTGGAATGGAATGGAATGGAATGTGGAATGGAATGGAATGGAAAGTGGAATGGAATTGAATGGAATGGAACGTGGAATGGAATAGAATATGGAGTGGAATGGAATGGAATGGAATGTGCAGTGGAATGGAATGGATTGGAAAGTGGAATGGAATGGAATGCAACTTGGATTTAAATGGAATGGAATGTGGAATGGAACGTGGAACAGAATTGAAAGGAAAGTAGAATGGAATGGAATGGAAGGTGAAATGGAATGGAATGGAACGTGGAATGAAATGGAATGGAAGGTGGAATGGAATGGATAGTAACGTGGAATGGAATGGTATGTCATGGGGAATGGAATGGAATGGAATGTGGAATGGAACGGATTGGAATGGAATGTGGAATGGAATAAAGAGTGGAATGGAATGTCGACTGTAATGGAATGTGGAATGGATTTGAATGGAATGTGGATTGGATCGGAATGGATTGGTAAGTGAAACAGAACGTGAAATCGAATGGAATGGAATGTGGTATGGAACATGGAATGGAAAGGAATGGAACATGGAATGGAACGTGGAATGGATTGGAATGGAACGTGGAATGGAACGCAAAATGGAAAGTGGGATGAAATGAGGAAATTGGAATGGAATGGAATGGAATGTGGAATGGAATGGAGTTGAATGTGGCAAAGAATGGAATGGAATGTGGACTAGAATGGAAAGGAATGTGGAATGGAATTGAATCGAATTAATTTTGAAAGGAATGGAATGTTATGTGGAATGGAATGTAATGGAATGTGGAATGGAATGTAATCGAACATGGAATGGAATGGAAAGGAATGTGGAATTGAATGGAATGGAATCTGGAATGGAACATAGAATGGAATGGAATGGAATGGAATGGTACGTGGAATGGAATGGAATGGAATGTGGAATGGAATGGAATGGAATGTGAAATGGAATGGAATGGAACGTGGAATGGAATGCAATGGAATGTGGAATTGAATGAAATGGAATGTGTAATGGAATAGAAAGTGGAGTGGAATGGAATGGAATGTTGAAGGCAACGTGGAATTGAATGGAATATAATGTGGAATGGAATGTGGAATGGAGTTGATTGGAATGTGGAATGGAATGGAATGGAATGTGGAATGGAAAGGAATGGAATGGAATGTGGAAGGGAATGTGGAGTGGAAAATAGTGGAATGTGGAATGGAATGTGGATTGGAATGGATTGTGGAATGGAGTGGAATGGAATGGAATGGAATGTATAATGGAATGGGATGTGGAATGGAATGGAATGCAAAGTGGAATGGAATGGAATGTGGTATGGAATGGAATGAAATGGAATATGGACTGGAATTGAATGGAATGGAATGTGGAATGGAATGTTTAATGGAACAGAAGAGAATGTAGAGTGGAAGCTGGAATGGAAGGCGGAATGGAATGGAATGGAATGGAATGTGGAAAGGAATGGAATGTGGAATGTAAAGGATTGGAAAGTGGAATGGAATAGAATGGAATGCAGTGGAATGGAATGTGAAATAGAATGGAATGGAATGTCTTATTGAATGTGGAATGGAATGGAATGGAATGTGGAATGGAATGCGGAATGCAATGGAATGGAATGTGTAATGGAAAGTGGAATGCAATGGAATGGAATGTGGTATTCAAAGTGGATTGAATGGAATGCAATGAGGAATGGAACCTGCAAAGGAGTGGAATGGAATGGAGTGGAATGTGGAATGGAATGAAATTGAATGTGGAATGGAAATTGGAAATGAACGTGCAATGGAATGTTGAATGGAATGTTGAATGGAATGTGGAATGGAACATGGAATGGAATGTGGAATGGAATGTGGAATGGAACGTGGAATGGAATGCAATGTGGAATGCACTGTGGAATGTAATCTGGAATGGAATGTGGAATAGAATGGAATGGAATGTGGAATGGAACGTGGAATGGAATGGAATGGAATGTGGAATGGAATGTGGAAAGGAACGGAATGGAATGTGGAATGGAATGTATAATGGAATACAAAGGAAAGTGGAATGGAATGCAATGAAATGCGGAATGGAATGTGGAATGGAATGGAATGGAACGTGGGATACAACGTAGAATGGAATTGAATGGAATGTGGAATGGAATGTGGAATGGAATGCAATGTGGAATGCACTGTGGAATGTAATCTGGAATGGAATGTGGAATAGAATGGAATGGAATGTGGAATGGAACGTGGAATGGAATGGAATGGAATGTGGTATGGAATGTGGAAAGGAACGGAATGGAATGTGGAATGGAATGTATAATGGAATACAAAGGAAAGTGGAATGGAATGCAATGAAATGCGGAATGGAATGTGGAATGGAATGGAATGGAACGTGGGATACAACGTAGAATGGAATTGAATGGAATGTGGAATGGAACGTGGAATGGAATGTGTAATGTGGAATGGAATGGAATGGAATGTGGAATGGAATGGAATGGAATTGAATGAGGAATGGAATGGAACGAAATATGGAATATATTGGAGAGGAATGTGGAATGGAATGTGGAATGACATGGAATGGAATGTGAAATGGAATGGAATGGAATCTGGAACGGAATGTGGAAGGGAATGGAATGGAATGTGGATCAGAATGGAATGGAATGGAATGTGGAATGGAATGGAATGGAGTTTGGAATGGAATGGAATGGAATGTGGAATGGAATGGGGAATGGAATGGAATGGAATGTGGAATGGAATGGCGTGGAATGTGGAATGGAACGCGGAATGGAACGTGGAATGGAACGTGGAAAGGTACTTGGAATGGAAGTGCGTGCATTGATGGCCTATTCCCAGCGGACACGTCTTACTTCAATATCCTCCCTATCTTCCTGCTGCAGGAGGAGCTTCCTGAGCAGCTGACCGGTTCTGAAAATCCCATGAAACCTTCCTCTGCAAGGGACTGTCTGCACACAGGGGCCAAGCCATCTCACTCATTTGTGAATTTTTGTTTGTTTGTTTGTTTTGTTTTGAGCTGGAATCTCATTCTGTCAGCCAGGCTGCAGTGCAATGGTGCGATCTCAGCTCACTGCAACCTCCGCCTCTCGGGTTCATGACATTCTCCTGCCTCGGGCTTCCCAGCAGCTGGGACTACAGCTGCCCGCCACCACGTCTGGCTGATTTTTTAAATATTTTTAGTAGAGACGGGGTTTCACCGTGTTAGCCAGGATGGTCTCGATCTCCTAACCTCGTGATCTGCCCACCTCAGCCCCACAAAGTGCTGGGATTACAGGCGTGAGCCAGTGTGTCCGGACCTAACTGTCTTATATATTAAAATTAATGCATTTCAGAGAGGCATAGTTTGCAAATACGGTTCCTCTTTTTTTTTTGAAATGGAGTCTCGCTCTGTCGCCCAGGCTGGAGTGCAGTGGCCCGATCTCGGCTCACCTCAATCTCCTCCTCCCAGGTTCCAGCGATTCTCCAGCCTCAGGCTCCCAAGTAGCTGGGATTACAGGTGTGCACCACCACGCCCGGCTAGTTTTGTATTTCTAGTAGAGACGGGGTTTCTCCATGTTGGTCAGGCTGGTCTCGAACTCCTGACCTCAGGTGATCCGCCCGCCTTGTCCTCCCAAAGTGCTGGGATTACAGGCGTGAGCCACTGTGTCCAGCCCACTTATTATTTTTCTTTCCTTATGTTTTGAGTCTAACAATCCTGGCAGGTGCACAAGGATGATTCTAAACCATCGTTTCCTGGGAAGAGGCGGATGTAGCTTTAGTGCTGCTGGTTCAGCTCCTGGCTGCTTCCTTGACTCACATTCTAGGCTTGAGAGAGGTGGTCTTGCTCAGGAGACAGCTGCCCCCAAAGACTGAACGAAACAACTGTGGGTGTTGCTAAGTGTGGACAGGAAGGTGACAGCCATGCAGGGATCTAGAGGGAGAGCATCCCGAGCTCAGGGAGCAGCTCCTGGGCAGGAAAATGTGTACCACATGGAGGAAGAGTGACAAGCTGTGGATGGTGGAGAGGAGCGAATGCAGACAAAGCCCCCAGGCAGCTGCAGGGATGAGCACAGAATGCTGTGGGCTCCATCCCAGTGTTACCCACCCTCTTGCCCTGACTCCATGTTCCGAAGCCCCTCTGCACATCCTTACCTGTTTTCACGTGAGCACTTTCCTCCCTTGCTGAGTGGATGAGAATGGGGTCCACCTGGCTGGATGAGGTGGTGTGGACAGGACCAGAATGCTGGAGAAACAGAGAGAGAGAGAGAGAGAGGGACACAGAGAGAGAGAGAGATGAGGGAGCAGAGAGCAAAGATCATTTCACATTGCACCATTCGGCCACCACGTGGGCACACCTGGTGAAAGGTAAGACCCCAGAGGTGGTGACGCAGGAGGACCACCTTGCTCAACGCCCACAGGGTCTCCAGCAGATAAGGACATTGGAGACAGCACAAGACACTCTGCAGAGGGTGGAACTGCGTCCTCTCCAAAATTCGCATCCACTCAGAATCTCTCATCATCACCTTCTTTGGAAATACGCTCTTCACAGTTTTAGTCAAGTTATGATGAGGTCATATTGGATTATGGTGGACTCTAAATCCAATGACAGCTGTCCCCATAAGAGACAGAAAAGAAGACACAGACACAGAGGAGAAGGTCACATGGAGATGGAGGCCGAGACTGGAGTGATGGGACCACAAGGCCAGGGATGCTGGATCCCCCAGGAGCTGGGAGAGGCAGGAAAGATCCTCCCCTAGAGCCTCCAGAGGGAACTGGATACAATTGTACTGGATTGAACAGTGGCCCCCAGAAAGATCTGTCCACATCTGAAAGCCCAGAACCTGGAGTGAGAACTTATTTCGAAATAGGGTCTCTGTAGATGTGATAAAGTGAAGGGCCTTGAGATGAGATCATCCTGGAGTAGAGTAGGGTAAGCCCTAAATGCAATGACAAGTGTCTTTTCAAGAGACAGAAGAGGAGACACAGACACACAGGAGAAGGCCACCTGGAGACGGAGGCAGAGACTGGAGTGATGCAGCCACAAGCTCAGGGACTCTGGATCCCCTAGGAGCTGGGAGAGGCAGGAAGGATCCTCCCTAGAGCCTCCAGAGAGAACTTGATACATTTGAAGTGGATTGAACTGTGTATCCCAAAAAAGATATGTTTCATATTCTAATCCAAAAACCTTTGAGTGGAGGTAGAGACTGGACTGATGAGGCCACAAGCCCAAGGATGCCATTCCAGACCCCCCAGAGAGGGAGGAGTCCTGGAGCCCCCAGGAAAGAATTTATGCTAAACAAGGGGTGGATAATTCATGGCTCCCCTTTTTAGACCATATAGGGTAACTTCCTGACGTTACCATGGCATTTGTAAACTGTCTTAGCGCTGGTGGGAGTGTAGCAGTGAGGACCACCAGAGGTCACTCTCTTTGCCATCTTGGTTTCGGTGGGTTTCATTCAGCTTCTTTACTGCAACCTGTTTCATCAGCAAGGTTTTTGTGACCTGTGTTCTTGTGCAAACCTCCTAACTCATCCTGTAGCTTAGGATGACTTATCCATCTGGGGATGAAGCCCAGTACGTCTCAGCCTCATTTTACCCAGCCCCTATTCAAGCCAAAGTTGTTCCGGTTCCAGTGCCTCTGACAATACCCAAAGGCTGGAGTTCATCTTGGGGACACATCCAGAGTACAATTGCTGGGCTGGGGAACCCGTGTTTCTCAACTTTAAGATGAGGCCAAACCCCTTTCCAAAATGGTGATCGAGACAGACATTTCGCCCTACAATGTTGAGGAAAGCCAATCTCTGGCACCTACGGCAACATCTGCAACCTTCAGAATGCTTCATTTTTAACATTTTTGCCAATCATATCGTTACGGGCAGGTCTTTGGTCTTAGAGCTCCCAAGATGGGGGCAGGCCACTCCCAAGATGGGGGTGGGCCACTCCCAAGATGGCAGCTGGCCACTACCAAGATGGCAGCAAGTCTTTTGTTCTCTGAGCTGGGGTTCTTGGCCTCATGGATTCCAAGGAATGGAACCTTGGGCCATGCAGTGAGTGTTGTAGTTCTATTAGAAGCCATGGGTCACGGAAGAGAACCCTGGAACCCAGCGACTGGTGTTCAGCTCCATTAGGACAAACCAGGGCACTTAGCCACGCAGGAAAAATGATTGTGAGTGGCAGGGGGTGCCTTGCTGGATCAGAAGCACAGCAGATACCCTGCCCTATCCAGAGGGGTGGAAGTCAATGGTGGGTCTGCAACGGCGGCGTTCAGCAGTGGTGGACGGCGAGCGAAAGCTCAGCTCGAGCCGGAACAAACATTCACCAAAAGAGTGTGCAGTTGCAAGATTTAACAGCTTGAAAACAGAGCTGTCATACAATGGGAGGGGACCCAAAGGGGGTTGCCCCCTCCCAGCTCAAATACCTGGGTTTATATCCCAATAATTGTCCCTCCCCCTGTGCTCTCAGGTGATAGATGATTTGACTATTTCTTTACCTCCTGCTTTTAGCCTAGTGATAGATGATTTGACTATTTCTTTACCTCCTGCTTTTAGCCTAATTTGTATTTTAGTGAGCTCCCTCTTTGCTACCCGATTGGTTGGGTGTGAGTTCAGTTACAAGGTGGGTGCGATCACCTTCCCCACCTAGACTTAGGAATTCCGAGTTGGCCTAGGAAATCCAGCTAGTCCTGTCTTTCAATATTGGTGTGAAAAGGGTGTCTCACGGCAGTCTTGATTTGCCCATCAGGTAACATGTCTAAAAATGTTTACAGTAGCCCTGCCCCAAAATACCCCATAGAAATATTCCGATTTCCATTTCCTGTTTCTACGAGGAAATAACCTAATGCCCATAGGCAGAAGGACGCATCCATAAGTTGTGGAATATTCACCCACTGGGATATTATGGAGCCACCAAAATGAAGACAGAGCAGAAATCCAGTATGGATGAATCTTTGAAATGACGTTTTCAGTGGGAAATGCTGGTCTCAAAAAATTACATAGAGCATGATATACACTTTTCATAAAGTTAGAGACAATTAAAATAGAGAAATGCAATAAAGTGAAGTATCAAAGGAAATTCAGAAAATGAAGGATACCAAACTCCACACAGGGTCACCTTGGGTTGTGGGTAGCGTCACAGAGGGCTGGATGGGGTGGGAGAAGCGATGGGTGTCCGTTATTCTTAATGTCTCTGTTTATATATTGGTGACGGTTGGACAGTTTGCATTAGAGTGTTAAAGGGGACCTCTACCTAACCCCCATGAAAAAAATCAACTATAAAATTGTGTTGGGGTATTAAGAATACCTAACTAACATCTTAAATATATATGTAACTATTAAGATAAAAGTGAAGGCAAAAATTAAGGCTCAAGAGCCGAGAGTCCTAACGGCAGAACGTGGGAGGACAAATTAAAATAAGAACAACGATAAAGAAAAATGCCCTGATTTGGGCGGTACCTGCTTTGTTGGGAGAAATAATAACATTCCCTTTGATTCTGTCTTCATACAACCCCCTTTCTGCTATTCCCGTTAAAGGTGCCCACAACCACACCTCTAAGCATTTGCAAGTATTAATCCCTCTCCACAAACTCTCCTAAATCTCCCTGGCAAACTCCTATGCAGTCTGCAAAACCCCATTTACCTGATCCCTCGTGACTCACATTGGTCACCCTTGCAGAAATAAGGCTGAGCTCTCCCTCCTGTGTTTCTGTTTGTTTGTTTTGTTTCTGTTTCCGTTTGGGGGATGGTGTTTTGCTCTGTTGCCCAGGCTGGAGTGCAGTGGCATGATCTCAGCTCACTGCAACCTTCACCTCCTGGGTTCAAGTGATTTTCCTGCCTCAGCCTCCACAGTAGCTCGTATTACAGGCACCCGCCACCATGCCTAGCTAATTTTGCATTTTTAGTAGAGATGGGGTTTCTCAATGTTGGCCAGGCTGCTGTCGAACTGCTGACCTCATGATCCTCCTGTCTCGGCCTCCCAAAGTGCTAGGATTACAGGTGTGAGCTACCGTGCCCGGCCGTTATCTCCTTTCTGTATCTGCCCCGTGTTGGATTAGCCTAGTAGGGACATGAATTTTCAGAGGTCAAATCATTCATTCTTCCTCACAACGTGCCGCTCAGAGCTTTGCACATAGTAGGACCTCAGTAAACAGCCTCTAACACAGTGATGGGCGTCCACTCTGGGGCTTCACCTGGTCCTCCAAGGCACAAGCACAGAAATATTTATTTCCCTCCATCAGGCAGAACATGATATAAAATATATCATGCCTCTTTTGAGTCCAAAGGTGTTTTTCTTTTTTTTCCCTGCTTAGCCTTACTTTACTTAACAAGTTAACATTTATCCTGAAAAAATGGTTTTAAACAGTACCTGGAATCAATGATCTGAGGACTGAACAAAACCTTTGGTGATGCTGAAGGCAGAGACTTCACCACGCACAATATCCGTGGAGCAAAACTGGAACTGGAATCCGTAAATCTACACAAATTAAAATTAAAATGTAAAAAAATCCAAAGGAAAGTACTGATCGTCCTTGACTCCATGGACTAGTCGCCCTTGAGTCCAACCAGCGTTAAAATACTTACAAAAGAAATGCCGGGTGGGGTGGCTCACACCTATAATCCCAGCACTTTGGAAGGCTGAGGTGGGTGGATCATTTGAGGTCGGGAGTCTGAGACCAGCCCGGCCAACATGGCAAAACACCGTCTCTACTAAAAATATAAAATTAGCCGGGCGTGGTATCAGGTGCCTCTAGTACTAGCTACTTGGGAGGCTGAGGCAGGAGAATCACTTGAATTGGGGAAGCAGAGGTTTCAGTGAGCTGAGGTGCCTGTAATCCCAGCTACTTGGGAGGCTGAGGCAGACGAATCACTTGAATTGGGGAAGCAGAGGTTGCAGTGAGCTGAGATCACCCCACTGCACTCCAGCCTGGGGAAGAGAGCAAGACTCTGTCTCAAAAAAAAAAAAAATCATATGTGAGCCATAATTCCTAAGGAGTTTTTGTGTGTGTGTGTGTGTGTGTGTGTGTGTGTGTGTGTGTGTGTGTGTGTGTTTTGAGGAAGAAAAACAGGGTCTTGCTCTGTTGTCCAGGCTGGAGTACAGCAGCATTATCATAGCTCACTGCAGCCTCAACCTCCTGGGCTCCAGTGATTCTCCTCCCTCAGCCTCCCGAGTAGCTGGAACCACAGGCACTTACCACCATGCCCAGCTATTTTTTCATTTTTTGTAGAGACGGGACCTCACTGTGTTGCCTAGGCTGGTCTTGAACTTCAAGTCTCAAGCAATCCTCCTGCCTCAGCCTCTCAAAGTGCTTTGATCGTAGGCGTGAGCAGCCACGCCCAGCCTGCTATGAGGTTTGACAAGGGACAGGGTCTGCTTCAGGCCCAAAGAGGAGGGCAGAGTTTACAGGGAGATGGTCAGATTTGTACCAGGCCAGGAAAACATCAAGCCACATTTGCTTTGAGCTAAGGCCTACAGAAGATGTGACAACTGTCACACTGGCTTATTTGCTGGTGACCGAAGGTGACAACTGGCTCAATTTCACCCTGACAGAATTTGTCAACACTCATTGGGTGCCACCAACTCCCAGGAAAAGCGATATTTTTGTCAAAGCCTTCCCAGACTCGGCCAGGCGTGGTGTCTCACGCCTGTCATTCCAGCACTTTGGGAGGCTGAGGTGGGTGGATCACCTGAGATCGGGAGTTCGAGACCAGCCTGGCCAACATGGTGAATCCCCGTTTCTACTAAAAATACAAACATTAGCCAGGCGTGGTGGTGGGTGCCTGTAATCCCAGCTACTTGGGAGGCTGAGGCAGTAGAATTGCTTGAACCCTGGAGGTGGAGGTTGTAGTGTGCCGAGATTGTGCCACTGCACTCCAGCCTGGGCGACAGAGAAAGACTCTATCTCAAAGAAAAAAAAAATTAGCTGGGCCAGGTGCAGGGGCTCACGCCTGTAATCACAGCACTTCAGGAGGCCGAGACGGGCAGATCACCTGAGGTCAGGAGTTCGAGATTAGCCTGGCCAACATGGAGAAACCCCATCTCTACTCAAAATATAAAAATTAGCTGGGCGCAGTAGCGCATGCCTGTAGTCCCAGCTACTCCAGAGGCTGAGGCAGGGGAATGGCTTGAACACACGAGGCGGAGGTTGTAGTGAGCCGAGATCATGCCATTGCACTCCAGCCTGGGAGATAGAGCAAGACTCCACCTCAAAAAAAAAAAAAAAATTAGTCGGGCTTGGTGGCGTGCGCCTCTAATCCCAGCTACTAGGGAGGCTAAGGCAGGAGAATTTCTTGAACCCCAGAGGTGGAGTTTGCAGTGAGCCGAGATCACACCATTGCACTCCAGCCTGGGTGACAGGGTGAAAGTCCGTCTCAAAAACAAACAAACAGCAAAAAAAACAGCAAAAGTTTCCCAAACTCCTTCTTTACCCACATGATTCTGGATCATTGTGTAATTCTCCAGGCACCCCAGCCAGAGAATGTCAAATCGTTTCCGCCATTTCTCTTCTGGCCTTTGGTAAGCTGAGATTTCTCTACAAGGTCTCCAGCAGCACAGAAATGAATATCAGGGCTCCCCACCAAAACATCTTAGACTCTTGATGGGGCCAAAGTGAACACCAGCATTCTGGGCTGTGATGACGGCTCTGAACTTCATTTTGTTTTGTTATGGCTTTTTGGGCAATACCTTCACAGAAACCGTGGACTCATAATGGAATATTATGCAGCCTGGAAAAGGAACAGTTTTCCGACAAAGACAGCCACGTGAATGAAACACATTGTGTAAATAAAATATTATTTTATAAATAAATAAATAAAAATTATAAATAAAATGTGTTTCAAGTTAGAGTGCCAATTACGGGTTAGAGTATCAATTACGCCAGTGGACGCCCCCAACCCTTCCGAATTACAACGGCATTCAGCACAAACCACTTTAATGCCGGCACCCTTTGGACATCTAAGTGTGAAACCACATAAATCGTTCTGGGTATGATGAAAATAAGTAAGTAAAAATGGAAGTTCAACTCTATTACACCAATCACACTTTATAAGTGGCGACTGTTGCCAGCTTCAGCTTGTATGTTTGGATTGCATTCGAGAAAAAAAAAAAAAAAGAAAAAAAAAGGATGGATTCTAGGTCAACCAGCAAAAGTGACATAGCGTGTGGAGAAGGCAAGCATTTGGAAGTTTTTTGTTTTTTTTTTGTTTTTTTTTTTTTCAGACAGAGTTTTTGCTCCGTCCTCCAGGTGGGAGTGCAGTGGCGCAATCTCAGCTCACTGCAACCTCTGCCTCCCAGGTTCAAGCGATTCTGCTGCCTTAGCCTCCCAAGTAGCTGGGATTAAGCCGTGCACCACCACACCCGGCTAATTTTTTGGTATATTTAGCAGAGACGCGGTTTCGCCATGTTGGCCAGGCTAGTTTCGAACTTCTGACATCAGGTGATCTGCCCACCTTGACTTCCCAAAGTACTGGGATTTCAGGGGTGAGTCACCATGTCCGTCCATTCTGGAAGATTCTTTACCCAACCTCTCACCTGTTAAAAAAGAAAATTCAGAATGTACACTCTTTTTATGATGACAAAATACAAATATATAAAATTCAGCATTATAACTGTTTTAAACTCAATGAGTCAGTGATATTTAGTGCATTCTCAATGTTGTACAACCATCACCAATCTCTAGGTCCAGAAATTTCTCATCACCCCCAAAAGCGCACCCTGTACGCATTAAGCAGTCACTTCCATTTCTCCTTCTCAAGCCCTGGCACCCACAAATCCACTATCTTTCTCTAGGAGTTTACCTGTTCAGCACGTTTCATTGAAAGGGAATCATACACTACGTGTGCTTTTGTGTTTGTGCCTGGCTTTTCTCCCTGAGCATGATGTCCTCAAGGTTCATTCACGTTGCAGTCTTTGTCAGAGCGTTGTTCCTTTTCCAGGCTGTGTAATATTCCATTATAATATTCCATTGCATGGATGAACTATGCTGTGTTTCTCCATTCCTTCATGGATGGACAGTAGAGCTGTTTCCAAAATTCATCAACATTGCAGCCTTTTGTCAGAGCCTTGTTCCTTTTCAAGGCTGCATAATATTCCATTATAATATTGCATTGCACGAATGAATCACGTGATGTTTATCCATTCATTCACAAATGGGCAGTAGGGCTGTTTCCAAAATTCATTGACATTGCAGTCTTTGTCATAGTCTCATTCCTTTTCCAGGCTGCATAATATTCCATTATAGGATTGCATTGCACAGATGAAAAACACTGTGTTTATCATTCATTCATAGGTGGGCAGTAGGGCTGTTTCCAAAAATTCATTCACATTGCAGCCTTTTGTCAGAGCCTTCTTCATTTTCCAGGCTGCGTAATATTCCATTATAATATTGCATTGCATGGATGAATCACATGGTGTTTATCATTCTTTCATAGATGGGCAGTAGGGCTGTTTCCAAAATTCATTCATGTTACAGCCTTTGTCAAAATATTGTTCCTTTTCTAGACTGCATAATATTCCACTGCATGGATAAACGATGGTGTGTTTGTCATTCCTTCATAGATGGGCAGCAGGGCTATTTCCAAAAATTCATTCATGTTACCGCCTTTGTCAGAGCCTTGTTCCTTTTACAGGCTGCATAATATTCCATCATAATATTGCATTGCCTGGGTGAACCATATTGTGTTTATCATTCTTTCATAGATGGGCAGTAGGGCTCTTTCCAAAAATTCATTCACATTGCAGTTTTTGTCAGAGCCTTGTTCCTTTTCCAGGCTGCATAATATTCCATTATAATATTGCATTGCATGAATGAACCATACTGTGCTTATCATTCCTTCATAGATGAGCAGTAGGGCTATTTCCAAAAATTCATTCATGTTGCAGCCTTTGTCAGAGCCTTGTTCCTGTTCCAGGCTGCATAATATCCCATTATAATATTGCATTGCATGGATGAACCCCATTGTGTTTATCATTCATTCATAGATGGGCAGTAGGGCTGTTTCCAAAAATTCATTCATGATACAGTCTTTTGTCATAGCCTTGTTCCTGTTCTAGGCTGCATAATATTCCATTATAATATTGCATTGCCTGGATGAACTGCATTGTGTTTATCATAATTTCATAGATGGGCAGTAAGGCTGTTTCCAAAAATTCATTCACATGGCAGTTTTTGTCAGAGCCTTGTTCCTTTTCCAGGCTGCATAATATTCCATTGCATGGAGGAATCACACTGTGTTTATCATTCCTTCATAGATGGGCAGTAGGGCTGTTTCCAAAAATTCATGCTGGTTGCAGTCTTTGTCAGAGCCTCCTTCCTTTTCAAGGCTGCATAATATTCCATTATAATATGGCATTGCATGGATGAACCACATTGTGTGTATCATTCATTCATAGATGTGCAGTAGGGCTGTTTCCAAAAATTCATTCACATTGCAACCTGTCTCTGCCTTTGTCGGAGCTTTGCTCCTTTTCAAGGCTGCATAATATTCCATTGCATGGATAAACCATACTGTGTTTATCATTCATTCAAAGATGGACAGTAGGGCTGTTTCCAAAAATTCATTCACATTGCAGCCTTTGTCAGAGCCTTGTTCTTTTTTTTGGCTGCATAATATTCCACTGCATGAATGAACTATGCTTTATTTATCCATTGCTTCATAGATGGGCAGTAGGGCTGCTTCCAAAATTCATTCATGTTGTAGTCTTCTGTCAGAGCCTCGTTCCTTTTCAAGGCTGCATAACATTCCATTATAATATTCCATTGCATGGATGAACCATGCTATGTCTATCCATTCATTCATAGATGGGCAGTTGGGTTGTTCGGGTTGTTCCAAAAATTCTTTCATGTTGCAACTTTTGTCAGAGCCTTGTTCATTTTCCAGGCTGCATAATATTCCATTGCATGGAGGAATCACACTGTGTTTATCATTCCTTCATAGATGGGCAGTAGGGCTGTTTCCAAAAATTCATTCACATTGCAGCCTTTGTCAGAGCCTTGTTCCTGTTCCAGGCTGTGTAATATTCCACTATAATATTGCATTGCATAGATGAACTATGCTGTGTTTATCCATTCCTTTATAGATGAGCAGTAGGGCTGCTTCCAAAATTCATATATATTGCAGTCTTTTGTCAGAGCCTTATTCCTTTTCTAGACTGCATAATATTCCATTGCATGGATAAAGGATGCTGTGTTTATCACTCCTTCATAGATGAACATTAGGGCTATTTCCGAAAATTCATTCACATTGCAGCCTTTGTCAGAGCCTTGTTCTTGTTCCAGACTGCATAATATCTCATTATGATATTGCATTGCATGGATGAACCACATTGTGTTTATCATTCTTTTGTAGATGGGCAGTAGGGCTGTTTCCAAAATTCATTCATGTTACAGCCTTTGTCAGAACATTGTTCCTTTTCCAGACTGCATAAATATTCCATTGCATGGATAAACAACGCTGTGTTTATCATTCCTTCATATATGGGCAGTAGGGCTGCTTCCAACAATTCATTTACATTGCAACCTTTGTCAGAGCCTTGTTCCTGTTCCAGGCTGCATAATAGTCCATTATAATATTGCATTGCGTGGATGAATCATGTGGTGTTTATCCATTCATTCATAGATGGGCAGTAGGGCTGTTTCCAAAATTCATTCATGTTGCAGCCTTTTGTCAGAGCCTTATTCCTTTTCCAGACTGCATAATATTCCATTGCATGGATAAACGATGCTGTGTTTATCATTCCTTCATGGATGAGCATTAGGGTTATTTCCAAAAATTCATTCACATTGCAGCCTTTGTCAGAGCCTTGTTCCTGTTCCAGCTGCGTAATATTCCATTATAATATTGCATTGCATGGATGAACCACATTGTGTTTATCATTCATTCATAGATGAGCAGTAGGACTGTTTCCAAAAATTCATTCATGATACAGTCTTGACAAAAGAGCCTTGTTCCTGTTCCAGGCTGCATAATATTCCACTATAATATTGCATGGATGAACCACATCGTGTTTATCATTCTTTCATAGATGGGCAGTAGGGCTGTTTCCAAAATTCATTCATGTTACTGCTTTTGTCACAACATTGTTCCTTTTCCAGACTGCATAATATTCCATTGCATGGATAAATGACGGTGTGTTTGTCATTCTTTCACAGATGGGCAGCAGGGCTGTTTCCAAAAATTCATTCACATTGCAGCCTTTGTCAGAGTCTTGTTCCTTTTCCAGACTGCATAATATTCCATTATAATATTGCACTGCATGGATGAAACACATGGTGTTTATCCATTCATCCACAGATGGGCATTGGCCTGTTTCCAAAATTCATTCATGTTGCAGCCTTTGTCACAGCCTCATTCCTTTTCCAGGTGGCATAATATTCCATTGCGTTGATGAACCATGTTGTGTTTATCCGTTCCTTCATAGATTAGCAGTAGGGCTGTTTCCAAAATTCATTCATGTTGCTGCTTTTGTCAGAGCCTTGTTCCTTTTCCAGCCTGCATAATATTCCACTATAATATTGCATTGCATGGATGAACCATATTGTGTTTATCATTCCTTCATAGATGAGCAGTAGTGCTGTTTCTAAAAATGCATTTATGTTGCAGCCTTTTGTCAGAGCCTTGCTGCTTTTCCAGGCCGCATAATATCCCATTATAATATTGCATCACATGGATGAACCATGCTGTGTTTATCCATTCTTTCATAGATGGGCAGTAGGGCTGTTCCAAAGATTCATTCCGGTTGCAGCTTTTGTCAGAGCCTTGTTCCTTATCAAGGCTGCATAATATTCCATTGCATGGATGAACCACATCGTGTTTATCATTCCTTCATAGAAGGTCAGTAGGGCTGTTGCGAAAATTCATTCATGTTGCAGCCTTTTGTTAGAGCCTTCTTCGTTTTCTTGGATGCATAATATTCCATTATCATATTGCATTGCATGGATGAGCCACATTGTATTTACCCATTTATTCATAAATGGGCAGTAGGGCTGTTTCTACTTTTTGGCTACTGTGAATACCACTGCTATGAATATCCCTGTACAAGTTTTTATTTGATAATTGTGACTATTTTACACAAACTTGTGAGTGTGAGATATGTGACAAGCTTTTTTAAAAATAGAGGTAAGATTCACATCACATACCTCTGTTTTTTAAAAAGCTTGTTGCATACCCCGTACTCCCACGTTTGTGTGAAATACTCACAATTATCAAATAAAAACTTGCACACATCACATAGCCGGGCACAGTGGCTCACACCTGTCATCCCAGCACTTTGGGAGGCCGAGGTGGGTGGATCAATTGAGGTCAGGAGTTCGAGACCAGCCTGGCCAACATGGAGAAACCACATCTCTGCTAAAAATACTGGTGTGGGGGCAGGTGCCTGTAATCCCAGCTACTCGGGAAGCTGAGGCAGGAGAAGCGCTTGAATCCGGCAGGCAGAGCTTGTAGTGAGCCAATATCGCACCATTGCACTCCAGCCTGGGTGACAGAGCAAGATTCTGTCTCAAAAAAAAAAAAAAATTACATCAATTTAGTTATTTTATATTATACGAACGGGGAATTTAGTACTTTCACCGTGCTGTACAACCACCAGTTCTATGTAGTTTGAGAAAATCTTCATTCCCTTTAAAAGGAAAACCCCATTCCCATCAAGCAGTCACTCCACATCCCCCTCCCCAACCTCTGAGAGTCACAAATTCACTTCCTCTCTGTGGATTTGCCTGTTGAGCACGTTTCATAGAAATGGAGTCAGACATCAGTTACTTCTGTGAAGAAAAAAGCCCTGTCACCTGGCCTTTCTTCCCTTGCTGCTGGGATTTATGATGTTCCCCTCAATGTTTAGGCTGCTCTCCCATAATCACACCTTCCTTTGTTTTTCTTTTCCTTTTTTTTTTTTTTTTTTTTGAGATAGAGTCTCGCTGTGTCTCCCAGGCTGGATTGCAGTGGCATGATCTCAGCTCACTGCAGCCTCGGCCTCCCGGGTTCAAGTGATTCTCCTGCCTCAGCCTCCCAAGTAGCTGGGATTATAGGCACAAGCCACCACGCCTGGCTAATTTTTGTATTTTTAGTAGAGAAGGGGTTTCACCATGTTGACCAGGCTGGTCTCAAACTCCTGATCTCAGGTGATCCACACGCCTCAGCCTCCCAAAGTGCTGGGATTACAGCCGTGAGCCACCGCACCCAGCCAAAAAGATATCTTAAAAGATCTGAGAATCTCAGCTCAATGCAACCTCCGCGTTCTGGGTTCAAGTGGTCCTCCTGCCTCAGCCTCACAAGTAGCTGAGATTACAGGCGCCCACCACCACGCCCAGCTATTTTTTGTATTATTAGTAGAGATGGGGGTTTCACCCTGTTGACCAGGCTGGTCTCGAACTCCTGACCTGAGGTGATCCGCCTGCCTCAGCCTCCCAAAGTGCTGGGATTGCAGGCATGAGCCACCGTGTCCGGCCAGAGAGTCATTTTTGATAAACACCGAATGATTTTTCTCATGTAGTTAGGAAAAGAAGTGCATGTGTGTGTGTGTGTGCACGTATGTGCATTCGATTCTGTGTTCTACGCCTCGCTCTGTGTGTTTAGGGGCAATGACAGTGACCTTAAACGCTGTTGGACCATGTATTTTAGAAAAATGCAACCCACAGTCTATGTGAGAAACCCACGTGATAATCATCAATGATCCCAACCCCAGCATTGAGATTGGACATTTTGATTTGGTGCAGAAGGCACAAGGAGGAAGAGATCCCTCAGAAAACAGGGGCATCTTCACCCTTGGAGGTAAATTCATTGGGAATCATTGGGACCATGGACAGCTGATGGTGATTCATTACAAATATATTGATTACAGATTCCTAGAGGTATTCACTAAGGGTCAGACAGGAGTGAAGGCACTACCCAGAAAGACGTAGACTAGTCAAAGTCAATAGGAGAGTAGGTCATTTTATTCATTTATGTATTTATTTATTTGAGATGGAGTCTTTCTATGTTACCCAGGCGGAATGCAGTGGCATTATCTCGGCTCTTAGGAGTTAAACAGCACCTCACTGTGCCTGGCGCTGGAACAAATGAATGCAGGAGGTATGCTGGATTTTTTTTTTCTTCCTTTCTTGTTTCTTTTCTTTCTTTCTTTCTTTCTTTCGTTCTTTCTTTCTTTCTTTCTCTCTCTTTCTTTCTTCTTTCTCTCTCTCTTTCTTTCTTTCTCCTTCTTTCCTTTCTTTCTTTCTTTCTCTTTCTTTTTTTTTTTTGAGATGGAGTCTTTCTCTGTCGCCCAGGCTGGGGTGCAGTGGCATGATCTCAGCTTTTAGGATTTGAACAGCACCTCGTAGTGCCTGGTGCTGGAACAAATGAATGCATGAGAAATGCTGGGTTTTTTTCTTTATTTCTTCTTTCTTTCTGTCTCTTTCTTTCTGTCTCTTTCTTTCTTTCTCTTTCTCCTTCCTTTCTTTCTTTCTTTTCTTTTCTTTCTTTCTTTCTTTCTTTCTTTCTTTCTTTCTTTCTTTCTTTCTTTCTTTCTTTCTTTCTTTCCTTTCTTTCCTTTCTTTCTTTTGAGATGGAGTCTTTCTCTGTTGCCCAGGCTGGGGTGCAGTGGCATGATATCAGCTCTTAGGATTTGAACACCACCTCATTGTGCCTTGCACTTAAACAAATGAATGCAGGAGGTATGCTGGTTTTTTTTTTTTCCTTTCCTTCCTTTCTTTTTCTTTCGTTCTTTCTTCTTTCTTTCTCTTTCTTTCTTTCTTTTCCTTCCTTCCTTCCTTTCTTTTCTTTCTTTCTTTTTCTTTCTTTCTTTCTCTTTCTTTTTTTTTGAGATGAAGTCTTTCTCTGTCACCCAGGTTGGGGTGCAGTGGCAAGATGTTGGCTCACTGCAACCTCTGCCTCCCAGGCTCAAGTGATCCTCCAGCCTCAGCCTCCTGAGTAGCTGGGATTACAGGTGCCCGTCACCACACCTGGCTAATTTTTGTATTTTTAGTAGAGACAGGGTTTCACCATGTTGGCTAGGATGGTCTCGAACTCATGACCTCAGGTGATCCACCCACCTCGGCCTCCCAAAGTGGTGGGATGACAGACGTGAGCCACTGCACCTGGGCTAAAATGTTTAAAATATAAATCTATCAAATATTTAAACCCACTTGTAAAAATGCTAGCGTTAAAGACAAATGGAAAATGATTGCATTTAAAAAAATCAGTCATGACATGGCTAAATGTCAAAGAATTCTTTTGTAATTTTTTTTTTCCATTCTGAAAGCCAGCATCATCTTTTATGATTTCTGTCTGCATCTTGGTAAATGGAATTCTTGCAAAAAGGTCTGAGTTTCCAACATGCATAAAACAAAGGAAATCATGTACAAGGTGAAAAAAACAGAGAGAGAGAGAGAGAGAGAGAGAGAAAGAGAGATCCTAAAAGAGCCAAGACTGCTAGAGGAAAAATGCATTTAAAATCCAGCGTAAATGACATTGGACAGCATTCAGAAGAGCAGCTCTGGGTTGCAGAGACGACGGGCTGCTGCAACAGGCTGAGAGTGTTACATGATTACAAACATATGTTATGGGAGCAGAAGGAAGATGGTTTTGTTGGAAAGAATGATTGGAGACACAGCCTTGATTGAAGGCTGTGTTATTAGCAGATGCTTCAGAACTTGAAAGGGTTTCTGAGAAGCTGCTAAAGTGAGTAGCTGGCCGATGCACATTGGAAAAAAAAAAGACCCCCTTAAAGAAATTGGAAGGAAAAGAGGCGCTGGTCTAGACAAGAATGCACACGAGATGTCAGCATTGTGTTCGCCTAAGAAAAGGTAATTTATGAGCTACCTAATAAAACATAAGTCGGCATCTCTTCTTTGCCAGAAGAGAAATAACTTAGGATTTTAACAGCAACTCATTGTGCCTGGCACTGGAACAAATGAATGCAGGAGGTATATTGTGTGTTTTTTCCCTCCCTTTCTTTCTTTTCTTTTCTTTCTTTCCTTCTTTCTTTCTTTTCTTTCTTTCTTTCTTTCTTTCTTTCTTTCTTTCTTTCTTTCTTTCTTTCTTTCTTTTTTTTCTTTCTTTCTTTCTTTCTTCTTTCTTTCTTTCTTTCTTTTCTTTCATTCTTTCTTTCTTATATGTTTCTTTTTTTTTTTTTGAGATGGAGCCTTTCTCTGTCACCCAGGCTGGGGTGCAGAGGCAAGATGTTGGCTCACTGCAACCTCTGCCTCCCAGGTTCAAGTGATTCTCCTGCCTCAGCCTCCCAAGTAGCTGGGTCTACAGGTACGTGCCACCACACCTGGCTAATTTTTCTATTTTTAGTACAGACAGGGTTTTACCATGTTGGCCAGGCTGGTCTCAATCTCCTGACCTCAGGTGATCTGCCTGCCTTGTCCTCCCAAAGTGCTGGGATTACAGGCGTGAGCTCCTGCACCTGGCCAGTATGCTGTTCTTTAGAAGAAGTTGGAGGAATGTAAATCTTAAAAGGGGCTTGATGACCCATATGCCCTCATGAATGAACTTCATTAGCTACTCTGTATGGCTACACTTAGGCAGGCGATTTTCCCACTCCTTTCCTGGAGATGAAAAGTACCAAACAGAAGTACTACGAGGAATGCCTGTTCCAGGTACCTGCTGGAGCCTGGGGAGAAGGAATATTCGTTACCACAGACCTATCATCACAGCAGCACAAATGGCTGGGAGGCATTGAGGAGACGTGAAGTGAGAATATTTCTTGCTCTTGCCAAAGTCCCATAGAGTGTTTGCTGCAGTGATGCAGGCAGAGAAATCTAGGCCGTTTGTGCAAATAAAGAACAGAGAGTAGTGCAAATAAAGAACAGGCAATGCAAATAAAAGAACAGTAATGCAAATAAAGAACAGGTAATGCAAATAAAAGAACAGTAATGCAAATAAAGAACAGGTAATGCAAATAAAAGAACAGTAATGCAAATAAAGAACAGGTAATGCAAATAAAAGAACAGTAATGCAAATAAAGAACAGGTAATGCAAATAAAAGAACAGTAATGCAAATAAAGAACAGGTAATGCAAACAAAAGAACAGTAATGCAAATAAAGAACGGGTAATGACATCCTCCTGCATGGTAACGCCTCACAGTCTGATAATGTGCCTCATAGTCACAAAGCAGCTGCTGGAGCTCTGAATGTCCTGCCCTCAAAAGAGCATTCCTAGCAGTAAGCAAAGGCATGGGCACAACACGGTTTTCACATTCTTACAAAGTGACTGCTGAAGCTCTGGGCATCACGCCATTAAGAGAGCATTCCTAGCAGTAAGGGAGGCCATGGGCACAAGAGAGTTTTCTCACAATCACAAAGTGGCTACTGAAGCTCCGTACATCATGCCTTCAAGACAGCATTGCTAGCAGGAAGGAAGGGCATGTACACAACAGAGTTTTCTCATACTCACAAAGTGGCTGTTGAAGCTCCGGACATCACATGCTCAAGAGAGCATTCCTAGAAGGAAGGGAGGCCATGGGCACAACAGAGTTTTCTCATACTCACAAAGTGGGTGCTGAAGCTCCAGACATTACACCCTGAAGAAAGCATCCCTAGCAGGAAGTGAGGGCATGGGCATGGCAGAGTTTTCTCATAGTCACAAAGTGGCTGCTGAAGCTCTGGACATCACACCATCAAGAGAGCATTCCTGGTAGGAAGGAAAGGCATGGGCACAGCAGAGTTTTCTCATAGTCACAAAGTGGCTGCTGAAGCTCCAGACATCACATCCTCAAGACAGCATTCTTAGCAGAAAGGGAGGGCGTAGGCAAAGATAGTTTTTCCTCTGTTCCTCTTTTGCCTTGCTTGTCCCACACACTTTATCAAGTCTGAAGCTTGGCCAGCAGAAATGGGGAACAGATTGACCTGCCTGGTTCATCCCCTGGGTTGGGGCAGGATCCTGTAAAGGAAATTAGGGTCTTATTAAAGAAGCGAGGGGGTGGGGCATGGGGGCTCACGCCTGTATTCCCAGCACTTTGGGAGGCTGAGGAGGGTGGATCATGAGGTCAAGGTATCAAGACCATCCTGGCCAACATGGTGAAACCCCGTCTCTACTAAAAATACAAACATTAGCTGGGGGTGGTTGTGTGCGCCTGTAGTCCCAGCTACTCAGGAGGCTGAGGCAGGAGAATTGCTTGAACCTGGGAGACAGAGGTTGCAGCGAGCTGAGATCACACCACTGTAATCCAGCCTGGGCAACAGAGCGAGACTCTTTCTCGGAAAAAAAAAAAAAAAGAAAGAAGAGAGGGCAAATGGCTTTTTAAAAGTTAAGGAGAATGGTCGTTGTGGAGGAAAGATACACAAAGTCACAAATTTCAAGAGACATTTTGTGGGTAGAGGAAATGGGCATGAGTGATAATGGGTGCAGGATCTCCTTGGGTTGAAGAGAGTGTTCTAGAAGGAAATAGACTGATGGTTTCACAGCATGGTGAAAGTGTTAAATACCATTGAGCTGTTCTCTGCAAGATAGTTAAGGGGAATTTCATGGTATGCGAATTTTATCCCAATAAAAAAAAAGTTTAGGCCAGGTGCGGTGGCTCACACCTGTAATCTCAGCACTTAGGGGGGCTGAAGTGGGCGGATCACCTGAGATCGGTAGTTTGAGACCAGCCTGGCCAACATGGGGAAACCCCATCTCTACTGAAAATGCAAAAAATTAGCCAGAGGTAGTGGGTGCCTGTAATCCCAGCTACTCCGGAGGCTGAGGCAGGAGAATGGCATGAACCTGGAAGGCGGAGGTTGCAGTGAGCCAAGATCGCGCCACTGCACGCCAGCCTGGGCGACAGAGCAAGACTCCGTCTAAAAAAAAAAAAAAACAAAAGTTTACCTTTTGGTGGAGGAAGGCAACTGCATATGTACACGCGTACAGACACACGTGCCCGCATACATATGTGCATATACAGACATGCAGTTTCTTTTCTTTTAACTAATAAGCTTTCTTATTGGTAAGACAGAGCATTTTCATGTAAATGATCATATTTTTATAATTAGAAAATGTGATTTGTAGGTTTTTTTCTGTTTTTTGTGCAGTTCTCCTATCTAGTAAAGTTTGATTTTTTTCTTTTTTTTTTTTTGAGATAGAGTCTCGCTCTGTCGCCCAGGCTGGAGTGAAGTGTAGGGTCTCAGCTCAATGCAAGCTCCGCCTCCCGGGTTCAGGTCATTCTCCTCCCTCAGCCTCCTGAGTAGCTGAGACTACAGGTGCCTGCCACCACGCCTGGCTAATTTTTTGTATTTTTAGTAGGGATGGGGTTTCACCATGGTCTCGATCTCCTGACCTTGTGATCTGCCCACCTCGGCCTCCCAAAGTGCTGGGATTACAGGTGTGAGCCACCGCGCCTGGCCAAGTTTGATTTTTTTAGTTGCCAACTTCATATTTCTTTATTTACTTTTAATTTTTTAATTTTTTTAGGCAGAGTCTTGCTCTGTCATCCAGGCTGGAGTGCAGTGGTGTGATCTTGGCTCACTGCAACCTCTGCCTCCTGGGTTCAAGTGATTCTCCTGTCTCAGCCTCCCGAGTAGTTGGGATTACAAGCGCCCGTCACCATGCCTAACTAATTTTTGTATTTTTAGTAGAGATGGGGTTTCTCCATGTTGGCCAGGCTGGTCTCAAATTCCTGACCTGAGATAATCCACCAGCCTCAGCCTCCCAAAGTGCTGGGATGACAGGCGTGAGCCACTGTGCCTGGCCTGTTTTTTCTCAGAAAGAGTCTCTGTTGAAGGGTTCAGAACCCAAGCTGGGACTGGGCATGGTGGCTCATGCCTGTCATCCCAGCTACTCGGTGGGGCCTGTCACCCAGGAGGTGGAGGTTGCAGTGAGCTGAGATTGCACCACTGCACTCCAACCTGGGTGACAGAGTGAGACTCCGTCTCAAAAAATAAAATAAAATAAATAAAATAAAACAAATAAAATAAATAAATAAATAAATAAATAAATAAAATAATAAAATAAATTAAAATATAAAATAAAATAAAATAAAATAAAATAGAATAAAATAAAGCTCTCGAAGGTACAGATACCAGGACACCCCATCTCATGTCTTGAGGTGGTGTCCATCATGTCCTGATACTGCCCGTTAGCTGGGGTTTGACATCAGACAGTCCCAGCACACTTTGTTCCTGATCTTTTACTTTCTTTGTACCTGCTTTGGGAGATCAGTATCTCTCTGTGCTACCAAGGGGACTCTTGGGATGGTCCAAATTGACCTTCAGTGAGGAACTCGTCACCTGAGTGTTCCAGCTCTGCCTCAGATCGTGCACAGATGGTCTTCAACAACAATCACTGGGTCCTGTTCTCTTCACAGCTACAACTTCCTTCTCAATGGTGCCAGTTCTCCCCAATACAGTCACATTAACTGGAGGGGTTCATGGCTGCACCCACAGACCTCACCAGAAGCTCCCATTCCTCAGCCCTCTGTCTTCTGCATGGTCCGGCTGTTATGCATAAGGTAGATGGATGGATGGATGGATGGATTGATAGATGGATAGGTGAATGGATGAATGGGTGGATGGATGGATAGATGGATGGATGGATGGACAGATAGATGATAGATAGATAGAAGGATAGATAGACAGATTGACAGACACACGAATGGGCAGAAGAATGGATAGATAGATAGATAGATAGATAGATAGATAGATAGATAGATAGACAGAAAAATAGAGACAGATAGAGATAGATAGATTGACAGACAGATGGATGGACAGATGAATGGACAGAAGAATGGATGGATAGATACAGATAGAGAAAGAGATAGATAGATAGAGTTCGATAGAGAGCTAGATAAAGACATAGAAAGATGGATGATAGATAGAGATAGATAAAGATAATAGATGGGTAGATAGATGGACAGATAGATAGATTAGATAAAATAGATAGGCAGGTAGGTAGGTAGATAGATGGATAGATAGAAGAATACATTGATAGATCAATTGGATAGATGAATGGAGATACATAGAGAGATAGATAAATAGAAGGATAGACTATTAAGTTGATAGGATAGATGCGTAGAAATGGACAGATAGATGGAGGATAGATTGATACATCAATAGGATAGATGGATAGATAGATCAATTGATATGATAGATGGATGGAGATGGATAGATGGATGGATAGATAGAAGGATAGATTGATAGATACATAGATAGATAGACCAATAGATAGATAGATACATAGATAGATAGATAGATAGACAAATAGATACATAGATTGACAGATATATAGATAGACTAATAGGTAGATAAATAGATAGATGATAGATATATATATATAGATAGATACACAGATAGATAGATAGACCAATAGATAGATAGATAGATAGACACATAGATTGACAGACAGACAGATAGGTAGATCGATACACAGATAGATAAATAGACACATAGATAGATAGATACATAGATACACACATAGATAGATACATAGATAGACAGACAGACAAACAGATAAGTACATAGATTGACATGTAGATAGATAGATAGATAGATAGATAGATGATAGCTAGACACATAGACAGACAGAGATAGATATATAAAAATAGATGAGACCTTTTACTGACATTCAATATATTTTCAGCTGCAAAAGAAGGAAGCTGATCTAAGATCCTCATGTCTTCTTCTTATAAAGGTTCTTAGGGAGGTGGTGCTGGATCACGGGAGGGCCGCAAAGGTTCGGGTTCCAGGAGAGGTGTGATATCCTCCCAAGGAGCCAAAAGGCTGTGGAATTAGCCGTGGTCCCAACAGGCTAGTGAAGCATGAGCCTGTGGTGTTCCTCTCTAGACTTCCCAAGTCCAACCTCGGGTTTGGGAGCACTCCCAGGACAGCCCCCGAGATCTTGGCTGGCTTGGCTGTATTGCCTAAACCCCTTGGTAAGTTGGCTTCTACAGCAGATCTCACACCTTGTTTAGAAGAAGCCCACGTCTACCGCCTCCCTGCCCGGCCTCTGCTCTAATCCGTCTCCTTCTTCATCGTCTTGCTTTCATGAGTTGAGTCTTTGGGGCAGATGGAAAAGGCAACTGTAAGAAAAATAACACAAAGCAATCAGACAAGGAGCTAAATCCACAGGTCAGATAGGTAATGATGCAGGAGCTTGAGAGAATCAAAGAACAGTTAAGATTGGGAACAGATAATATTGTGTTCATGCAGTTTTTCCAAGGTGCAAAGAATGAAGGAATCAGAGAAACCTGGTTAATTGTACAAAAACCCCTTACTAAGCGTGGAGAAGGCATGTGACATTCAGTGCCTAGGACAAAGCCCACACTTCCTGGGCTGCCAGATTTGAAGTGCAAGAAACAAAAAGACCATCAAAGGGAAAGTTCATACGACGAGGTGCCCAAGCTTTGAGGACGGAGCAAGGACCGAAACAGAAATCTCACTCCTTCCTTGTGGACAGTCAGGACACAGGTTAGTGACCGTGGAGAATGAGCTACACATGAGGCAGTGATTTGGAAATTGTTCAGACAATAGACAAACACAGGGCAGGCTACCTTTACCCAGGCACCATGATCAGAACTGGGTGGACATGGGGAGAAATTGAGACAGTGGTTTATCTCAGAAAGAGCCTGCTATCAGCTCTTCTGTAGACTTTAGATGTGGTCTCTGGTCTGTTGAGTCAGTGTGGTTTCTAAGGAAAGGAGCCTCGGGTTGATGAACCACTGGAGCCCTGTCCATCAATCACGTCCAAGTGGCCACACCAACTTCTCCACTGGTCACACTACTTTCATATACATCCATTGATATATTCTCCAAACCATGTTCAGAGCAACTTGAAGGTGGAGGTCAACTTGGAAGTTGGAGGTCAATTTGGATGGTTGGAGGTCATCTTGGAGGTGAAGGCCAACTTGGAGGTTAGAGCCAGCTTGGAGGTAGAGGCCAGCTTGGAGGTGGAGGCCACTCAACTTGGTGGTGGAGGCCACTTAACTTGGCGGTGGAGGCCAATGTGGAAGTGAAGGTGAACTTGATGGTGGAGGCCAACTTGGAGGCATAATAAGACATAATAAGCAGATTGATATAATAAGCAGATTGATAATCCCGCAGTTGGTAAATTAGCTAACTTGCAGGTGGTGGCTAACTTGGAGGTGGAGGCCAGTTTGGAGGTTGGAGGCTAACTTGAAGGTGGAGGCCAGTTTGGAGGTTGGAGTCCAAGTTGGAAGTGGAGGCCAACATGTAGGTTGGAGGCCAACTAGGAGGTACAGTCCAGTTGGTGGGAGACTGGAGGCTAACTTGAAGGTGGAGGCTAACTTGGAGGTGGAGGGCAATTTGGGGGATGCAGTCCAAGTTGGATGTGGAGGCCAACATGTAGGTTGGAGGCCAGCTAGGAGGCTAGAGTCCAGTTAGGAGATTGGAGACTAATTTCAAGGTGGAGGCTAACTTGGAGGTGAGGTCAATTTGGAGGTGGGAGGCTAACTTGGAGGTGTAGGCCAATTTGGAAGTTGCAGTCCAAGTTGGATGTGGAGGCCAACATGTAGGTTGGAGGCCAGCTAGGAGGTAGAGTCCAGTTAGGAGATGGGAAGCTAATTTCAAGGTGGAGGCTAACATGGAGGTGAGGTCAATTTGGAGGTGGGAGGCTAACTTGGAGGTGGAGGCCAATTTGGAGGTTGGAGTCCAAGTTGGATGTGGAGGCCAGCATGTAGGTTGGAGGCCAGCTAGGAGGTAGAGTCCAGTTAGGAGATTGGAGGCTAATTTCAACTTGGAGGCTAACATGGAGGTGAGGTCAATTTGGAGGTGGGAGGCTAACTTGGAGGTGGAGGCCAGTTAGGAAGTTGAGTCCAAGTTGGTCGTGGAGGCCAACTAGGAGGTAGAGTCCAACTGGGAAACAGGAGGCTAACTTGGAGGTGGAGGCCAATTTAGAAGCTGGAGACTAACTTGGAGGTGGAGGCCATTTGGTGGTGAAGGCCTACTTGAAATTGGGGGGCACTCCTGCTAACATTGCCCAGCTGCTGAAGACCATGCAACACCTTCCCTGTTGCTGTTGAAAGAAAGACAAAACTACAGCTCAGGCCCACAAGGACAGCACAGCAGCTCTCAGCTTCTTTTTCTCTTCTATACAATGCATTCCAGCTAAAGTACTTAATGGGCCTCCTGTCTCAGTGCTGAGAATGGACCTGCAACATCTACTCACTGCTTGCCTTCTCTGGAATGCCTTCCACCATCTATCTCCTATATAAGGTCACCATCCTCTTTTTTTTTTTTTTTAGAGTTGGGGGTCTCGCTTTTTCTCCCAGGCTGGAGTGCAGTGGTGTGGTCATAGCTCACTGCTGCCTCAAACTCCTAGACTCAAACAATCCTCCTGCTTCAGCCTTCCAAGTAGCTATTTCTACAGACATATGCCAACAGACATGGCTAATTAGTTTAAAAATTTTTATTTTGTAGAGACAGAGTCTTGCTATGTTGCCCAGGATGGCCTCAAACTTCTGGGCTCAAGCAATCCTCCTGCCTCAGCCTCCCAAAGTGCTGGGATTACAGATGTGAGCCACTGCACCCAGCCAGCATGCCTTTTACTTATTTAAATAATGGTTAGCATAAGTAGAGGAACCATAGAGCTGGCCATATAATTTCTGTCTGATATGGTTTGAACGTATTTCCTTCAAAATGCAAGTGTTGAAATTTGATGGCCAAAGTGATGGTATTAACAGGCCTTAAAGAGGTGATTAGACCATGATGGCTCCTCCCTCATAGGTGGGATTAGGGCCTTATAAAGGGGCTTCATACAGCATTTAGCTTTCTCTTGCTCATCTGCCTTCTGCTATGTGAGGACATAGCATTCCTCCCCGCAGGGGAAAGAGTGACAAGTTTTCATCTTGGAAACAGACGGGAGCCCTCACCGGACAACAGAATCAATTGATGCTTGGCTACTTAGTTCTTGGACTTCCCAGCCTCCAGAACTGTAAGAAATACATTTTTGTTCTTTTAAAATTACCCAGTCTTTGTTGTTTTGTTACAGCAGCCCAAACAGATAATGACACTGTTCTCCTCATTACTGCAAGGAAAGGGGCTGTTACATTGTAAGACTGAAAGTTTCAAGTGCTGATGCTTTTACGTCTTAGAGCCTCAGGAGACCCCAAATCCTAACCATGAGTTTCTCTGTTCTCATAAGATATGCCCCCTAGTCAACAGGAATGGCTCCCCATGTGGCGAGTTCTCCCATCAACTAGAATAGCTAGAATAGATAAGATAGAGGGAGAGTGAGAGAGAGAGAGAGAGAGAGAGAGAGAGAGAGATGACAGGTAATTGATAGATAAATGATAGATACATAGATAGATAGATGATAGATACATAGATAAATAGACAGATAATCACTAGATAGATAACAGATAGATAGATGATAGATAGCTAGATAGATGATAGAAAGATACATAGATGATAGCTAGCTAGCTAGCTAGATGATAGATGATAGATAGATAGATAGATAGATAGATAGATGACACATAGATTGATGATACATAGGTATATAGATAGATAGATAGATGATAGATAGATAGAAGATAGACAGATTGATGATAGACAGATGATAGATCATAGATATATGTAGACAGATGATAGATTAATATATAGATGATGGATAGATAGATGGATAATAGATTGATAATGGAAAGATGGATGTATAGATACATGGATAGAGGATAGATAGATGATAGACAAATGAATATATAGATGATGGATAGAGAGATGGATAATAGATAGATAATGGAAAGATAGATGGATAGATACATGGATATAGGATAGTTAGATAGATGATAAATAGATGATATATGAATATATGGATAATGGATAGGCGGATAGATAGATGGATAATTGATGATGGGAAGAAAGATTGATAGATACATGGATAGAGGATAGATAGATAGAGAATAGATAGACAGACAGACAGATAGACAGATAGATAGAATAGATAAAATAGAACTCAACGGGTGGGGAGCCATTCCTGTTGAGCAGGCGGCATACCCTATGAGAACTTTTCAAACTCATGGATTTTCCCTCCCACCTAGCCCATAAAATTACTCAAACTGAATCTGTCGGGACCTCGATCTGCCACTTCTCAGCCTCCAGAACTGTAAGAAATAAATGCCTGTTCTTTCTGAATTGCCCAGTCTTGGATATTTTGTTATAGCTGCACAAACACTCTTCTACTCATAGCTGCAAGGAGCCAATCACGTCTTCTCACGGGAACCAGGGGGCACCACACCCTCTTGTGACTACAAAGTCTACTTCCTACAACTTCTGCTGGTTCACTCTGCTCTCAAATGCAACCTTCCCAGGGTCCTGCATGGCAGACGGTGTCCTCTTACTCCAGCAGTAACCATCTATGACTAGTAAACTGTGGATAGATCTCAATCTCACCTATGCAGTGTTGGGTGTGGTGCATCTGGCTATCGGATACTATTTAGGGTAGGAGATCCCTCCCTCCCTCACTCATGGGGCATCCAGGGGGTTATCAAGACAGATCTTTAATTTTTTTTTTTTTCCTGTGATGGAGTCTCGCTCTGTCACCCAGGCTGGAGTGCAGTGGTGCGATCTTAGCTCACTGCAATCTCCGCTTCCCGGGTTGAAGCGATTCTCCTGCCTCAGCATCCTGAAGAGCTGGGACTACAGGTATGGGCCACCACGCCCAGCTAATTTTTGTATTTTTAGTAGAGATGGGGTTTCACCATGTTGACCAAGACGGTATTGATCTCTTGACCTTGTGATACGAACTTTAATTTCTTTTTTTTTTTTTTTGAGATGGAGTCTCTCTCTGTCATCCAGGCTGGGGTGCAGTGGTGTGATCTCGGCTCACTGCAAGCTCTGCCTCCCAGGTTCATGCCATTCTCCTGCCTCAGTCTCTTGAGGAGCTGGGACTACATGTATGGGCCACCATGCCCAGCTAATTTTTTTATTTTAGATAGAGATGGGGTTTCACTGTGTTGACCAGTATGGTCTCGATCTCTTGACTTTGTGATCCGATCTTTAATTTTTTTTTTTTTTTTGAGATGGAGTCTCGCTCTGTCACCCAGGCTGGAATGCAGTGGTGTGATCTCGGCTCACTGCGAGCTCCGCCTCCCGGGTTCACACCATTCTCCTGCCTCAGCCTCCCGAGTAGCTGGGACTACAGGTGCCCGCCACCATGCCCAGCTGATTTTTTGTATTTTTAGCAGAGATGGGGTTTCATCATGGCCTCAATCTCCCGACCTCGTGATCCGCCTGCCTTAGCCTCCCAAAATGCTGGGAATACAGGCATGAGCACCTGCGCCCAGCCCAATCTTCAGTGTTTTCATGCACAAATGCTATACTACAAGGTTAGTTAAGTAAGTTAAGGTCATGCATAATTGCTGTGGAAGGAAACTACCACATGTATTAATTTCTAGGGTCATGTGGCAAAGGATTTGTCTTGCCCAGTGAAATATATGGCACTTGATTGGCTTCTGAGAGGTAACTTTAAAACCCTTGTTGGATAAGAGTATCTTTGCTTACCTAATCCCTTAGGGCCATGCCAGAGAGTCCATGTTAACAATGAAATTGGTTGGGCGCAGTGGCTCATGCCTGTAATCCCAGCACTTTGGGAGGCTAAGGTGGGTGGATCACCTGAGGTCAGCAGCTCGAGACCAGCCTGGCCAACATGGTGAAACCCTGTCTCTACTAAAAATACAAAAATTAGCCTGGCATGGTGGTGTGCGCCTGTAATCCAAGCTACTTGGGAAGCTGAGGCAGGAGAATCACTTGAACCCGGGAGGCGGAGGTTGCAGTGAGCCGAGATTGTGCTGTTGCACTCCAGCCTGGGCAACAAGAGCAAAACTCCATCTCAAACAAAAACAAAATAAAAACAGAATGTAATTGATGGTGGGGGACCTGCACCCTCCTATATCAGGTTGACCTCTGGAGAGGCTGGAGACAAATTAGTCACACTGGTGATCAGCCATACCTGTGACTGACCTTCAATGAAAACTGGATATCAAACTCATGGGAGCCTCCCTGATTGGAAATACTCCAGGAGTGTATTAGAAGAACCTAGGAGAGTCTTAGAAGAACTAATCACCATCTGCATGCTTTCACCAAGAGGGGACACTGGGAATCTCATACCTGGAGTCTCCTGGACTCCACCTTGTAAGCCTTTAGTCTTTGCTGACTTTAGCCTGTATTCGTTTGTTGTAATAAACCACAACCATGAGTCTAACAGCTGTTCTGAGCTCTGCGAGTCTCTCTAGCACATTTTTAGACCTGTAGGTGACGTTGAAGACCTACTGAACTGCACGGACAGAGCTAATATTACAAAAAAAAAAAAAGGTGTGTTCGCTTTGGTGATGTGGACGTCTAAGAAATCAGCAAACATGAAAGCCATCCTCCCAGTGGCAGAAGACTCTGTGGTGCCATTTTCTGTGGCTGGAATAAATCAAATGTTCTCCAAGTTGAAGACCTCCTGATCTCACAGCCATTGGGTATAGGTAGGGGAAGGACAGGAGCAAAGAGGACGAGAGGAAGAAAGTCTGGGAAGAGATCTACTCAATGGGAAGAATGGGAAAAGGTGTTTTTCAGATTATCTTGCAACCCCATGTGGGTGTGACCCTGTATTAATTCGTTTTCATGCTGTTGATAAAGACAAGCTCAACACTGGGAAATTTACAAAAGAAAGGCATGTAATGGCCGGGCATGGTGGCTCATGCTTGTAATCCCAGCACTTTGGGAGGCTGAGGCGGGCGAATCATAAGGTCAGGAGTTTGAGACCAGCCTGGCCAACATGGTGAAACCCCATCTCTACTAAAAATACAAAAAATTAGCTGGGTCTAGTGGCAGGCACCTGTAATCCCAGCTACTCGGGAGGTTGAGGCAGATGAATCGCTTGAACCCGGGAAGTGGAGGTTGCAGTGAGCTGAGATCACGCCACTGTACTCCATCCCAGGCGACAGAGTGAGACTCTGTCTCAAAAGAAAAAAAAAAAAAAAGAAAAGCGTGTAGTGGACTCACAGTTCCAAGTGGCTGGGGAAGCCTCACCATCATGGCAGAAGGGGAAAAACATGTCTTCCATGGTGGCAAACAAGAGAAGAGAAGGAGAGCCAAGAGAAAGAGGTTCCCCTTATCAAAGCATCAAACCTTGTGAGACTTATTCACTATCACAAGAACAACACGGAGAAGACTCAAGCCCGTGATTCAATGATCTCCCACTCTGTCCCTCCCACAACATGTGGGAATTATGGGAGCTACAATTCAAGTTGAGATTTGGGGGGGGACACAGCCAAACCATATCAGATCCAAAGATGGATCTTTGTGGTGGCCACTGACATCCACCCCTGTGTCCACTTTAGCACAAGCTAGAGTCACATGCCCTTCTGTGTGGTTACCTGTGTATTGTCCAACACCCTGTAAAGACCATGGGCTCCATGAAGGCAAGGAATGTATCTCTTAGTTTTATGCAATGTGCACAGAGTTCCTAGTTATGAAACTCTTCAACACTTTCTGAATAAATTGATTTATCTGTTTCCTAATTATCAAACTTATACCCATTTTTTTTTTTGAGATGGAGTCTCGCTTTGTCACCCAGGCTTGAGTGCAGTGGTGCAATCTCAGCTCACTGCAAGCTCCTCCTCCCGGGTTCACACCATTCTCCTACCTCAGCCTCCCAAGTAGCTGGGACTACAGGTGCCCGCCACTACGCCCAGCTAATTTTTTGTATTTTTAGTTGAGACGGGTTTTCACCACATTAGCCAGGATGGTCTCAATCTCCTGACCTCGTGATCCATCCGCCTCGGCCTCCTAAGGTGCTGGGATGACAGGCGTAAGCCACCGTGCCCGGCCACCCATTTTTATTTTTTGTTTTACTTGCTGTAATGCAAAGGGATGAGAAAATAACTTTAAGAACCAAAGACAAGAACAAGAGACAATTTTAATCCCCAAAGAACTCACAGGCTAACTGCAAGTGTTAAGGTTGTGGATGACATTAACCACCACACAAGACTGTGTTCTCTGCAAGAAACGTGTGAGGGGAGAAGAAAAGACACACGCAATACCTTGAAGGGGTAAACAACATTTATCCCATGTCAATAGCAATGCAGATATAATAAGCAAATAATAGGCCGGGCGCAGTGGCTCACACCTGTAATCCCAGCACTTTGCAGGGCCGAGGCGGGTGGATCATGAGGTCAGGAGATCGAGACAATCCTGGCTAACACGGTGAAACCCCGTCTCTGCTAAAAATACAAAAAATTATCGGGGCATGGTGGCAGGTGCCTGTAGTCCCAGCTACTCGGGAGGCTGAGGCAGGAAAATGACGTGAATCCAGGAGATGGAGCTTGCAGTGAGCTGAGATTGCACCACTGCACTCAAGCCTGGGCAAGAGAGCAAGACTCTGTCTCAAGAAAATAATAATAATAGTAATAACAACAATAAGAAAATAATTAAGCAAATGATAGAATAATAAACAAATGATATAATAAATAGATGGACACAATAAGCAGATTGATATAATAAGCTAATTGTAATGAGAAGGGAGAAGGGAAAAGATAGCTACACTCACCAGACTGTGGAGAATTCACCACCAGACTGGGAAGCAACAGCTCCAGATTCGGCCAGTCATCCATGCACAGATGAGGAGAGGTCTCATGAAGCTTTGGCATGGTGTGGGACCCTAGCTCTTTTTGTAACTAGTTGTTTGGCATGAGGCCCCGTCATGAGGGCCCCTCTCGACTGGGCTCAAGGAACAGAAGAAGGTCAAATTGTTTTTGTGATTGTCTGTTGTTTTTCAATAACTGATGTATAGGAATAGATTGAAATAGAGATTTCTCCCAAATAGCGCTGGATGAACGCCTCAAGGGGGCTCACACAACCTGTTCCGGGACTTGGTGACCATTGTTTGTGTCCACGTTCAATTGAGTTTGAATCTATTTATTTATTTATTTATTGAGGTGGAGTTTTGCTCTTGTCGCCCAGGCTGGAGTGCAATGGCTCAATCTCCACCTCTCGGGTTCAAGTGATTCTCCTGTCTCAGCCTCACGAGTAGGTGGGATGACAGGCACCTGCCACCACCACTCTTGGCTAATTTTGTATTTTTAGTAGAGACGGGTTTTCTTCATGTTCGTCAGGCTGGTCTCGAACTCGCGACCTCAGGTGATCCATCCGCGTCGGCCTCCCAAAGTACTGAGATGACAGGTGTGTGAGCCACTGTGCCCGGCCGAGTTCAAATTTAATGTTTAACTTTTCCTCCACAGACGGGCACAACCCCAAACTCCCAATTGTTCACCAAAGAAGCTGTGAGAAAGAATCGAAAGTCACCAGTAACGCATGTTAGAGCAATTTGGCTGAAATGTGTACAACACCAGAAAGAGTGCTCGGCACGTAAAGCAAAATATTTTTTCAGTGCCATGCATCTAATAGAGTCTGTACAAAATGCAGTTTTAGAGCAAAAACGAAAACCTGTGGAGAAATCTGAGTCTTTCTGGGGAGATCTGTGAAGAAAGGACACCTGTTTTGGGGATGACTCTATATGTGAATGCAGGTCTGGAAAGCATTATGGCTCTATTACTCGATTTTTGTGAATGGCAAATTGGACTTGAAAAGTGCTGTTTTGTGGTAGCGAACAAAAGAAGCCTCTGATGTCAACTAAAACTAACTTTGGGTTGTAAGGAGAGATGGCTGGGTTTGCTTTGGACAGTCTAGAGAGAAATCACAGGACCGGTTTTCTTGATAGTTCTCACTGACTTGTCTCCATCACTATTTAAGGATATTAATTACTGTACTAGTCTGTTTTCATGCTGCTGATAAAGTCATGCTGCAGACTGGGTAGTTAATAAAGGGAAGAGGTTTCATTTCTTTGTTTTGAGACGGAGTCTCACTCTGTCACCCAGGCTGGAGTGCAGTGCGTGATCTCGGCTCAATGCAACCTCCACCTCCCAGTTCAAGGTGATTCTCATGCCTCAGCCTCCCGAGTAGCTGGGATTACAGACGCCCGCCACCGTACCCAGCTAATTTTTGTGTTTTTAGTAGAGACGGGGTTTGGCCATGTTGGTCAGGCTGGTCTCGAACTCCTGACCTCAGGTGATCCACTTGCCTCGGCCTCCCAAAGTGCTGGGATTACAGGCGTGAGCCACTGCACCTGGCCAAGAGTAATTCACTATCATGGGAACAGTATGGGGGAAACTGCCCCCATTATTTGATTATCTCTCACTAGGTCGCTCCCACAACACGTGGAAATTATGGCAGCTACAATTCAAGATGAGATTTGGGTGCGGACGCAGCCAAACCATATCAATCACTCTAGGACATAATGTGTCTATATATTTTGAATTACATTTGTGACATTGTCCTTGCGGCTGGATTTTTTTTTTTTTCTGTAAAAGACTCTATTTTATTGCTACTTCTTGCAATTTCTGGATCTGTCCAATGAGATATTCAAAGGAGTGCTCTATGGAGATTGATTTCATAATTTCTTTATATTTAACATTCTGCAAAATTTTGTTTGTTTGTTTGAGACGGGGTCTCACTCTGTCACCCAGCCTGGAGTGCAGTGGCACAATCTTGGCTCACTGCAACCTCTGCCTACTGGGTTCTAGTGATTCTCCTGCCTTAGCCTCCGAAGTAGCTGGGACTACAGGTGTGTGCCACCACTCCCAGCTAATTTTTTTTTTTGTATTTTTATTAGAGACCTTGTTAGCCAGGACGGTCTCGGTCACCTGACCTTATGATCGGCTTGCCTTGGCCTCCCAAAGTGCTAGGATTACAGGTGTGAGCCACCACACCCGGCCACATTCTGCAACATTTTTTCTAGCCCAAAAGGTAGGACAGAGAGCATCCTCGTGTTTTGTAGATGTGGGAAGTTCTCGTACATCATAGGCAGGGGGAAATTCCTGTTTTGTGTTCCTTTGAGTAACTGCAGGTCATGCTTCTGTGATAACAACCCTCTCTGGCTTACAGGAAAGAAGGCTGGCTTCCCCCATCTCCTTGATGACATTTTCTTAGCGAAGATTTCAGATAGTCTCAGGGAGGTCCCAGGCAACAGTGCCCAGAACACAGGTAATGACATGTCTTTGTTCCCTTTGGGGTAACTTGAGGTGTTGTGGACACAGGCTTGCTTCCATCCACGCTTGGAATAAACACCTTGAATTCCTCTTCATGGGTGTGTCCTCCAAGCCTCCTCCTCGGCCCAGGCCCTCAATGATGGCTCTTCTTTGGTGCAGACAAACCCCTGTTTTTCTGCCTTCAAGAACTGCCTTTCCTGCCAGGGCCTGTGGCTCACCAGGGCCCACGTCTGCATGTGATCAGAGACTGGACCCAGGGGATCATTATAAATGACCAGGACTCCAACCTCTCTGCCAGCAATAATTCTGCAGTAGGAGAAAAACCACCACCCTGTAAGATTCCACACCAAAGTCTGGTAGGCGACAAATGACTCACTCCCTGTTATACGTAAAATGTTTATTTATATATATATATGATATATATATAAAATATAAAATATTCCTAATGGAAATACATACATATACAATATATAATACAATATATGATATATATATATAAACTATAAAATATTCCTAATGGAAATACATATATATATAAAATATATAATACAATATAAGATATAAATAAAATATAAAATATTCCTAATGGAAATACATATATAAACAATATATAATACAATATATGATATATATATAATATAAAATATTCCTAATGGAAATACACATATAAACAATATATGATACAATATATGATATATATATATATAAAATTTAAAATATTCCTAATGGAAATACATATATATACAATATATAATACAATATATGATATATATAAAAGATATAAAATATTCCTAATGGAAATACATATATATGCACAATATATAATACAATATGTGATATATATATATAAAATATAAAATATACCTAATGGAAATACATATATATTCAATATATAATACAATAATATATATATAAAATATAAAACATTCTTAATGGAAATACATATATATATATACAATATATAATATATATAATACAAAATATTTGTAATGGAATATTTATAGCTATTCCATATATAATATTATATAATATAGAATATAAATATTTCTAATGGAATATTTATATATAAAAGTGAATATATTTATTACATATAACACTTTTTTTTTTTTACACAGGGTGGAATGTTAGAATTCATTGATCAAAAAATGTTGGTGACCACTTTGGGCAGGTTACAGAAACAGATGAAAAACGTGCTTCAGGGTGTCAGGCACTTAGAAAGAGAAGATAGATGAAAACGTACAACTTAATCCAAGTGAAATTAGTTTTTCTGAGGAGACACCAGGGATGCTATGGGACCCACTTAGAAACTCACAAGATAGAATAGAAAGTCAAGGTTATTAGTGAAAACGAGTTAACAAATCTACGAAACACCAGGGGAGAACGGCAAAGATTCATCTGTCTAGACCTGAGATGTCAAAACATTTTTGGGTGATGGGAACAAAGATTCTCTTAAGCACATAATGTGGAACAGGCTAGCCAGCACCTCACCGTTTCTGAAACCTCCAGGAAAAGAAAAAAACAAAAACCCACAAGGTAAAGGGAGTTGAAATGAAATTATTTAAGGTGAAAACATTGTATATTTAATATGCCTTGTGGGTGCCATTCATCTGATTCTGAATGGATGTTTTCGACTAAAAGGAACAATTAGCCAATTATTGGACAGATGAAGTCAATGAATATCCACATTGCTCTCATTCCAGTTTACAAAACCAGAAAACAAACACACAAACAAACAAACAAAAAACCATCCTGGCCGGGCACGGTGGCTCACGCCTGTCATCCCAACACTTTGGGAGGCTGAGGTGGGTGGACCACCTGAGGTCAGGAGTTCGAGACCAGTCTGGCCAACATGGTGAAACCCCGTCTCTACTAAAAACACAAAAATTAGCCATGCGTGGTGGCGGGCGCCTGTAGTCCCAGCTACTTGGGAGGCTGGGGCAGATAACTGCTTCAACCTGGCAGACACAGGTTGCAGTGAGCTGAGACGGCACCATTGCACTGCAGCCTGGGCGACAGAGTGAGACTCCATCTCAAAAAAAAAAAAAAAATTACCAAATACTGTCAAAAGAATAACTGTGCCTTTTTCAGACAATTATTTGATAATGCTTCTTTTCGGAAAATTAGCAAGATTTGAATACGGGGTTTAGATTTGCTCAAGAATAATATTATGGAAGGTTCTGGACATTTCAATTGAAAGAGGTTCCCATGGACCTACCAAGAAAATTGATGTGAATAGAAGGAAGAAAGGAAAATTTGTGGAAGGGAATGTGCAAACAAGAAATATAGTATTTTGGGAGGCTCAGGCAGGAAGATAACCTGAACCCAGGAATTCGAGACCTGCCTGGGCAAAACAGTGAGACCCCATCTCTAAAGAAAAATAAATAAATGAATAAAAATTAATTTAAAAAAAGGAAAACCAGGGCCAGGTGCAGTGGCTCACGCCTGTCATCCCAGCACTTTGGGAGGCCAAGGTGGGTGGATCACCTGAGGTCAGGAGTTTGAAAACCAGCCTAGTCAACATGGTGCAACCCCTTCTCTACTAAAAAATATAAAAATTAGCCAGGCGTGGTGGTGGGCACCTGTAATTCCAGCTACTGAGGAGGCTGAGGCAGGAGAATCACTTGAACCTGGGAGGTGGAGGTTGCAGTGAGCTGAGTTCGTGCCACTGCATTCCAGCCTGGGCGACAGAACGAGACTCTGGAGAATGTCTCCTCAAAGTTTCACCTCCTTTTTATTTATTTATTTTTATTTTACTTTAAGTTCTGGGATACATGTGCAGAACGTGCAGGTTTGTTACACAGGTATACATGTGCCAGGGTGGTTTGCTGCACCTGTCACCCTGTCATGTAGGTTTTAAGCCCTGCATGCATTAGGTATTTGTCCTAATTCTCTTCCTCCCCTTGCCCCCCAGGCCCTGACAGGCCCCGGTGTGAGATGTTCCCCTCCCTGTGTCCATGTCTTCTCACTGTTCAACTCCCACTTACGAGTGAGAACATGCGGTGTTTGCTTTTCTGTTCCTGTGTGAGTTTACTGAGGATGATGGTTCCAGCTTCATCCACATCCCTACAAAGGACATGAACTCATCCTTTTTCATGGCTGCATAGTATTCCATGGTGTCTATATGCCACATTTTCTTTATCCAGTCTAGCATTGATGGGTATTTGGGTTGGTTCCAAGTCTTTGCTGTTGTAAATAGTGCTGCAATAAACAACTCCTCTTTTCATAAGAAGCCCAGAGCTATTGCATGGGGGTTCATGCTCATGAATTCGTCTTTACTTGATTATACCTCTGAAGCTCCTATTTCCAAATACGGTTATACCCACGAGTATGGGACACGATTCAATCCAGAACAGGTTGTCATAGCTGCATGAGTCAGAGAGAATGTGACTCACTGTTTTAATGTGTTCTCCATGCAGCGTGCCTGATTATCTATTTCTTTCTCATTGGCAGGCGTCTCATGGTGCTGCATTGTTTTTAATTAATGTATTTATTTTTTGAGACGGAGTCTCACTGCAACCTCCGCCTCCTGGGTTCAAGCAATTCTCCTGCCTCAGCCTCCCCAGTAGCTGGGTTTACAGGCACCCACCATCACACTTTGCTAATTTTTGTATTTTTAGTAGAGAAGGGGCTTCAGCATGTTGGCCAGACTGGCGTCAAACTACTGACCTCAAATGATCCGCCCACCTGGGCCTCCCAAAGCACTGGGATGACAGGCGTGAGCCACCGTGCCCAGCCTATATATGGTATTCTTAATGGAATACTTACATATATACATATATAAATAAAGGGGAGTTTACTAAGTATGAACTGACATGATCTCAAGGTCCCACCATAGGCCGTCTGCTGGCTGAGAAGCAAGGACAGCCAGTCCTAGTTTCAAAACTGAAGAACTTGTAATCTGATGTTTGAAGGCAGGAAGCATCAAGCACAGGAGAAACAGGCTGTGAGAAGGATGAACAGAGTTTTGGAAGATGCACATTTTTGTAACGCTAACTCAGATAGACGTCACTCCGTCCTCACGCCCTGCCAGTATCTTTAATTTTAAAAGGGGAAGAAGGAAGCAATGTCTCTTCTCCCCAACAGATAATGCTGGGTGCTCTGTGCACACGGTGACATTTAAAAAATTAAAAAATTAAAGAGGAAGGAAGGAAACACCATCTCTTCTCCCCAACAGATAATGTCGGGTGCTCTGTGCACAGGGTGACATTATCCATTCATTCCTCTCTTGAGTGTGGGAGTGCGGGTAGGCAGATCATGGCAACGACGGCCTTTGCCAGGGACCTCTCCAAACACAACTCCCGGCAAGCCAGGGCTGACAAAGGATGCAGTTTAAGATGGGCTGGTTGGGCCGGGTGCGGCGGCTCACGTCTGTCATCGCAGCTCTTTGGGAGGTCAAGGCGGGCGGATCACGGTGTCAGGAGTTCGAGACCCTCCTGGCTAACACAGTGAAACCCCGTCTCTACTAAAAATACAAAAAAATGGGCTGGGCGTGGTGGTGGGTGCCTGTAGTCCCAGCTACTTGGGAGGCTGAGGCAGGAGAATGGCTTGAATCCGGAGGGCGGAGCCTGCAGTGAGCCCAGATTGCACCACTGCACTGCAGCCTGAGCGACAGAGCGAGACTCCTTCTCAAAAAAAAAAAAAAAGGGCTGGTGTGTGTCTCCTTGTGCATCTCCTTGCTTCCGTTTCTGAGAGTCGGCTGAGAAAATGCAAAAAGCAAAATGCAGGGAGATTGTTGCACTGGTTCCCCGGGGTGGCCATCACCAACTATCACACACTGGGGGGCTTTGAAAGATATAATACTTTCCTCTCACTCTTTCAGAGAACAGAAGCCTCCAGCGAAGATGCTGGCAGGGCTGGATCCTGCTGAGGCCCCTCTCCTGGGCTTGGAGATGCCGTCTTCTTCCTGTGTCCTCACAGGTTCGCCCCTCTGTGTGTGTCTGTGTCCTCATCTCCTCTTCTTATGGGATGTCTTAGTCCGTCTCAGGATGCTATCACAGAATACCATAGACTGGGTGGATTGTAAACAACAGACATTGATTCTCCCACAGTCCTGGAGGCTGGAGGTCCGAGATCCAGGTATGGGCAGGGCTGGTTCCTCCTGAGGCCTCTCTCCTGGGCTTGGAGACTTCATCTTCTCCCTGTGTCCTCACAGGGTCATCCCTCTGTGTGTGTCTGTGTCCTCATCTCCTCTTCTGATGAGATGTCTTACTCCGTTTGAGGCTGCTGTCACACAATACCATAGACTGGGTGGATTGTAAACAACAGACATTGATTCTTCCATAGTCCTGGAGTCTGGAAGTCTGAGATCCAGGTGTGGGCAGGGCTTGTTCCTCCTGAGGCCTCTCTCCTGGGCTTGGAGACGCCGTCTTCTCCCTGTGTCCTCACAGCGTCATCCCTCTGTGCGTGTCTGTGTCCTCCTCTCCTCTTCTTATGAGAAGTCTTAGTCCATTTCAGGCTGCTATCACAGAATATCATAGGCTGGGTGGCTTAGAAACAACAGACATTGATTCTCCCACAGTCCTGGAGGCTGGACATCTGAGATCAGGGTATGGGCACTGCTGGTTCCTCCTGAGTCCTCTCTCCTGGGCTTGGAGACACCGTCTTCTCCCTGTGTGCTCACAGGGTCGTCCCTCTGTGTGTGTGTCTGTGTCCTCACCTCCCTTCTGTTTTTTTTTTTGTTTGTTTGTTTCTTTGTTTCGTTTGTTTTTGTTTTTTAAGATGGAGTTTCACTGTTGTCGCTCAGGCTGGAGCGCAATCACGTGATCTTGGCTCACCACAACCTCTGCCTTCTGGGTTCAAGCGATTCTCCTACCTCAGCCTCCTGAGTAGCTGGGATTACAGGCACGCCCCACCACGCCCGGCTAACTTTACATTTTTAGTAGAGACGAGGTTTCTGTATGTTGGTCAGGCTGGTCTTGAACTCCCTACCTCAAGTGATCCCCCAGCCTCAGCATCCCAAACTGCTGGGATTACAGGCATGAGCCACCGTGCCCAGCTCATCTCCTCTTCTTAGAAAGACACCAGTCCTATTGCATCAGGGCCCACCCTGCGGATATCATGTTAACTTTCCAAATAAAGACCATGTTGCAAATCAGGTTACGTTCACCAGAGTCTGGATTTCAACACGCTTTCCAGGGGAGACACCGTTCAGCCCACGGTTTTCAGATTGTGGAGGATTCCTTTACATTTACAGCCAATTGACTACCTTTCAAGTGATTCTCCTGCCTCAGCCTCCCTAGTAGCTGGAATTCCAGGCACCCGCCACCACTCCTGGCTAATTTTTTTTTTTTTAGTAGAGAGGGAGTTGCTAAAGCTCCAGATCCTGCCATAATACTTTTCTTGAGCAAATCCAAACCCCATCCTCAAATCTTGCTACTTTTCCAAAAAGAAGCATCAAATCGTTGTCTGAAAAACACATAGCTAATCTTTTGACACTATTTGGTAATTTTTTTTTCTTTGAGACGGAGTCTCACTCTGAGATTATCGATTTGGCTAAAGTGGACGTAAAACACACCCACCGGGTGTCTGCTGGATAACTCAATCCTTCCTTGCTTGGAATTCCAGGGGATCCTTTTTATGGAGCGTGAACTGCGTAACTACACGTGCAGGGTGCTCCCTGGGGGACCCCTGTCTAGAATCTTAGGGATTTTTCTCAAAATGCATTTTCCCTGGGTGTTTTTCCTCAGCTTCTCTGAGCCTGTTAGAGTCAGCCCTGTCTGAACCATTCCCAGCCAGAGGGTATTTTGCAGCTCATAAAGGGCTAATGGGGACCCCGGCCACTCCACTCAGCAGCACCCTATATCTGGCACCTCCAACACGCAGTACTTTCCATTACACCCGGTTTTATTTCTCATAAACTGTTTATTTTCTCGGCGAGATTGATGCTGTTAATATTAGCTTTCAAAATGACAGATTAGCATCGCCAGTTAATCAGGGCTATTAGCAGATAAATATCTGTAATTCGATCACCAGAGTAATTTCTTTTCCAATAATGCGATTTACAAATGCGAGTGATTAAGTAATTACCTTCCATCCCCACGGATTACCAGCTCCCCAACGCCTCCCCTTACAAATAGTTCGGGGTGATTAGTGGCAGCTTGGCCTCCTCGGAATGCTTCGGAGCCGACGCTTGCATTCTTCCTGGGTTCAGAACACTTCTTGGAGCATTCTTTCCTTCCTACAAGAGCTTGACCCCCCTAGCTGTGCAGACCTGCCTTTCCCGGAGAGTGCAGAAGCAAGCTTGCTCTCCCTAAATTCCTTCTTGTGGACATCACACTTCTATAGAAGAGTCAGGATTGTTGCAGAACAATTTAACATGCCCATTAAGAAGGAAAAGAAACGGGTGTGAGATGGCTCACACTTGTCATCTCAGCACTGTGAGAGGCCGAGGCGGGCGGATTACCTGAGGTCAGGAGTTCAAGACCAGCCTGGCCAACATGGTGAAACCCTGTCTCTACTAAAAATAAAAAAAAAATAGAAAAAAAAATGAGCTGGGCATGGTGGCGGGCACCTGTCATCCCAGCTACTCGGGAGGCTGAGGCAGGAGAAACGTTTGAACCTGGGAGGCGGAGGTTGCAGTGAGCCGAGATTGCACCACTGCACTCCAGCCTGGGCAACAGAGTGAGACTCCATCTCAAAAAAAAAAAAAAATGTGGTGTATATACACCATGGAATACTACTCAGTCATGAAAAAGAACAAAATAATGTCATTTGCAGCAACTTGGATGGAGCTGGAGATGACTTTCCCAACTAGAGTAGCTCAGGAACAGAAAAAAAAATACCACGTTTTCATTTATAAGATGCTACGCTCTGGGTACCCAGGGACATATAGTATAGACTAGTGGACATGGGAGACTCAGAAGATGGGAAGACAGGAGCGGACTGAGGCATGAAAAATTACCTCTGGGGTTCAATGTACACTACCCAGTGCACAGGAGCACTAAGAGCCTAGATTTACCAACCATCCATCCGACCAAAAAACATTTAGGCAGGGTGCAGTGGCTCACGCGTATAATCCCAGCACTTTGGGAGGCCGAGGCTGGCAGATCATGAGGTCAGGAGATCGAGACGAGCCTGGTCAACATAGTGAAACCCCATCTCTGTTAAAAACACAAGAAATTAGCCAGGCGTGGTGGCAGGCACCTGTCGTCCCGGCTACTCGGGAGTCTGAGGCAGGAGAATCGCTTGAAGCTGGGCGGCGGAGGGTGCAGTGAGCCAAGATGGTGCCGCTGCACTCCAGCCTGGGTGATGGAGTAAGAACTTGCCTCAAAACAAACAAACAAAAAATTTGTACTGCTGCAGTGATCCCCACGTTGTGTTTTTGCAGTGAGCTTTTGGGAAGGAACTGTGAGTCCATTCAACCTCTTTTTCTTTCTTTTTTATAAATTACCCACTATCGGGTATGTCCCTTTTTTTTTTTTTTTTAAGACGGAGTCTCGCTCTGTTGCCCAGGCTGGAGTGCAGTGGTGCGATCTCAGCTCACTACAACTTCCGCCTCCCAGGTTCACGCCATTCTCCTGACTCAGCCTCCCGAGTAGCTGGGACTACGGGCGCTCACCACCATGCCCAGCTAATTTTTGTATTTTTAGTAGAGACGGGTTTAACCATGTTGGCCAGGATGGTCTCGAACTCGTGACCTCAGGTGATCCACCCGCCTCGGCCGCCCAAAGTGCTGGGATGACAGGCGTGAGCCACCATCCCAAGCCTCGGTTGTATCTTTACCAGCAGCATGAAAACAGACTAAGACAATCAATAATCATCAAGGAAAATCAAATGAAACACATATCGGTCGATTCTGTATGTTTCCCCTTGTGAATAGTGTGGGGATCTTCATCAGAGTGCAGCTGTGTTTTTGATAAACTTTTTGAAAAATATTCAAACAGATGCAATGATGCCACAGATGAAGAGTCAAAAGGCTGAAGAACAAACCAGCCTTGGTCTCCAACTCTGTGTCTTTGCCTCCCCTAAATCATCATAGAACGTTTGCAGAGAGAGCTCCAGTGGCAGGTGCATGGATCAGAATATCCCACCAAGCCCATCAAACAGACACAGATGTTGGCCTTCTCACAAACACAGGTCCCCAGGAGTGCTTGGAAGCCGCTGGGGAAACAGAGTCACTGTGCTCTTCCTCCTAGAAAACCCGCCCCGGAGAAGTCAGTCTGGACAGGGCCGGTTGGTGCTGCTACAAGGTAATACCACACGACAGCTCCCTGAGATGAAGCTTCCGACGCCCTCGCCTTTCAAAGCCTCCAGCTCAAGCCACAAACCCTGACTTTTTGGAAAGTTCAGACAGCGATGTACCTTGCACCGTGTCCAGACAGACATCCGTCCCCCCTTTCCTACAGACATGACGTCCCGGTTCAACACGACCACTGGGGCAGATATCAGCCGTGACGAGCCACCGCCGAGAGCCCCAGTTCTGCGTGTTTCCGTCTGGGTAAGGGGCTGCCAGCTCCTGCCCGGCTGCTGATTAATATGAGGCTCCACTTGCCTGGGTGGAGAGGCCGTCCCCGAGCGTCTGAGCTTGTCCCCTGGTTTCCCTGGTAACCGCCTCCAAATGCACCGAGCTGGGCTCTGCTCCTCCTTCCCTGCTGCTGTTGGACCAGGGCCAGGCGGGCCATGTGGGTAACTCTGCACCTCACCTGTCAGCACCGGCGGACACACAATTTGCTCACGCCAGCCACCTGTCCCACCAAGACAATTCATCCGGTGATCACAGGGCCGTGCTAATGCAGTCAGCTCTGGCGACCCTGGGGGAGTCATATCCTGAGATCTGCCAGGTAGTCTCTGATTTTCTTTTTTCTTTCTTTCTTTCTTTTTTTTTTTTTTGAGACGGAGTTTTGCTTTTGTTGCCCAGGCTGGAGTGCATTGGCACGATGTTGGCTGATGGCAACCTCTTCCTCCCGGGTTCGAGCGATGCTCCTGCCTTAACCTCTGGAGTAGCTGGGATTACAAGCATGCACCACCACGCCTGACTAATTTTTGTATTTTTAGTAGAGACAGGGTTTCTCCATGTTGGTCAGGCTGGTCTTGAACCCCTGACCTTAGGTGATCCACCCACCTCGGCCTCCCAAAGTGCTGGGATGACAGGCATGAGCCATTGTGCGCACCCAGGATTTTTTATTCCTCTCTCTGCAGCTCCAGCTCTGTAAAACTCTCCAAGTGTGGTTTCAGGAATATGTCTTTAGAAAGATGGAAACTGGTGTTTTTCCTACAGGGGAAGTTACAGCTAAAATAAAGACTAGGAAATCTGGGTGAAAGAATGTTAACTTTTTTTTTTTCTTTTGGAGATGGAGTCTCACTCTGTTCCCAAGCTGGAGTGCAATGGTGCGATCTCAGCTCACTGCAACCTCCGCCTCCAGGGTTCAAGCAATTCTCCTGCCTCAGCCTCATGAGAAGCTGGGATTACAGGCACCCACTACCATGCCCGATCAATTTTGTTTGCATTTTTAGTAGAGACGGGGTTTCTCCATGTTGGTCAGGCTGGTCTGGATGTCCTGACCTTAGGGAATCCACCGCCTCGGCCTCCCAAAGTGCTGGGATTACAGGTGTGAGCCACCACGCCTGGCCATTTCTTTCTCTTTTTTTGAGATGAAATGTCACTCTGTTGCCCAGGCTGGAGTTCAGAGGCGTGATATTTGCTCCCTGCAACCTCTGCCTCCCAGGTTCAGGCAATTCTCCAGCCTCAGCCTCCCGAGTAGCTGGGACTACAGGTGCCCACAGCTGTGCCTGGCTAATTGTATGTTAGTAAAGACGGGGTTTCACCATGTTGGTCAGGCTGCTCTTGAACTCCTGACCTCAGGTGATCCACCCACCTCAGCCTCCCAAAGTGCTGGGATGACAGGCATGAGCCTCCACACCTGGCCCCGATTTCATACTTTCTTTTGGGTCTTTCCTAGTCTGCAAAGTTTTGAGTCAGACATTGGGTTGGTGGATGTATTCCTGGCGTGAGCTCGTCTTGCAGAATAGTGATGGAAATTCAGCGCCGAACATGAGGGCTGGTGATGTGGGCCCGTTTGAGGCAGAACCCAGGTAACCACACTCCAAATTGGTCTGATTTCAGATTTCATTTGAAAAAATTAGACTCACCGTTTAGCAACCTCTGGGTAAGAAAAATCAAGGTGATTTTTTTTTTGACCACATTCCTTTACTTTGACTTCACCCACTGGGACTCCAAAGACCATCTAGCCCTTTCTGACTTTCAATATTAAAAATTCTGCCTCGTAAAACGTGGATCCAGCCAGCATGAAAGACTCACATTCCATCATGAAAGAAAATGCAAAAGCCACACACAGCTCCTCACCTTCTACGCCACAGGCAAGACTGTTCATCCCAAACCTTTTTATCCCACAAATGTGAGCGGCCTCCATTAGCGCCTCTAGAGAAATCCTGGGCTGGAGCCGGGGGACGATTCGTGAATACTTGTATCTCTGTGTTTATGATCGGGAGTGTGCACTGCATTTTGGAAGTTAGACTTCGACAACAGACTCATACAGTGTGCTGGTGTTTCTATCAGGTCATAGAACAAATTTGATTGAGATTCATAATTCTGCCAACCTCACTGCCTGCCTTGATCCTTGGACACCCAGGAGAGAAATTCAGACCGAGTTGCAATGGCCATTTTTCCAGCCAAACGGCTGCTTAATAAATGTGCCCGGCTCATCTCGCAGGAGGTGCCGACGTCAACGTGTGGGCTGGTGTTTTTTGAGGACACCTTTTTCTTTTCTGTATTTCCAGGAAGAGCTTGGAGGATGGAATTTCTGCCATTCTTTCAGCTCATCCTTCATTTTCCCCTAAGTATAAATTGGCTGATTGTCTCTAGAAATGAAAGGCTGGAAAGGAAGTCAGAAACCGCCCCACACATAAGGTTACGGTGCTCTTTGCAAATCCTGAGACGCATAATTAAACCATTAACTCAGAGGCCCAAACTCATTATTCAACAACTTTTCCCAGGATCACCAAGTCGGTCCTTAACCATTTTACTAAAAACTTCCCTGCCAAAGTATGAGACTGGGCCTGGCGGATGACTGAGAGTTTCTACGCTTCCTCCATCAGGCTCACTGTGTGACCTTTGATGACACGGGTCTCTGAGGTCCAGATGAAAACTGGCACAAACGTTTACCATACACCTTCCTACCTATCTCACAGCCAGGCTGTGTGGGGAAGTTAATTTATGCTCGGAGAGCCCTCAGTACCATGTCAGGCCTTACATAATCGGCTCATCTTTTATTTTTTTCCAATTGGCTGAAGCTGGCACAAGATGAGGCCCTCCCAAGCCCGCTGGACAGCGTGTTCTGTTCACCCAGGGTTTCCCGGATGGGGTTCTGCATACAGCCAGGTGCTTACAAAGCATGTGGTCTGGTGAAGACTTTTCTGCCCCAAGCAATCCTATTCCAGAGTGTTTTTGTCCTTTTCCTGCTGGAAGACATCTCAAGTTGTCTCATAATAAACCTTGTTCCCAGTGACCCCTGATCCTCTCTCTGGGACGGATAGAGAATCCAGCCACTCACACGTGTTGGAATATGACTCTACCCTTGGTTATCACAGCCTTTGGAGGATTGCAATTTTCCTTTCCTTCTACTTTTACGCATACTGTCATGTGACCAGCTCATGTACAACAGCCTTAACGTAGCTTCAGGCTACCTTTGCAAAGGCATCCCCCATAAAAAGCAAATTTAGGACTGGGCAGGGTGGTTCATGTAATGTAAGCATTTTATGAGTCCGAAGCGGGTGGATCTCTTGAGGCCAGGAGTTTGAGACAACCCTGGCCAACATGGTGAAACCCCGTCTCTACTGAAAATATAAAAAAATTAGTTGGGTGTGGTATCGAGTGCCTGTAATCACAGCTACTCAAGAAGCTGAGGCAGGAGAATCACTTGAACCCAGGAGGCAGAGGTTGCAGTGAGCTGAGATTGTGCCAGTGCACTGTAGCCTGGGTGACAGTCAGACTCTGTCTTGAAAGGAAGGAAAGAGGAAGGAAAGATGGAAGGAAGGAGAGAGGAAGAAAGAAAGAAGAAACAAAGAGAAAGAAAGAAAGAAAGGAGAGAGATAAAGAAAGTAAGAGAAAGAAAGGAGAAGGAAAGAGAGAAAGACAAAGAAAGGAGAGAGAGAAAAAAGAGAAAGAAAGAAAAAAGAAAGAAGAGAGAAAGAGAAAGAAACAGAAACAGAAAGAAAGAAAAGAGAAAGAAGAAAAGAAAGAAAAGAGACAGAGAGAGAAATAGAAAAGAGAGAAAGAAAGAAAGAAAAAAGAAAGAAACGAGAGAAAGAGAGAAAGAAAGAAAAGAGAAAGAAGAAAGAAAGAAGAGAGGGAGAAAGAAAAAAGAACAAAGAAGAGAGAGAGAAAGAGAAAAGAAGAAAGAAGAGAGTGAGAAAGAGGGAGAAAGAAGGAGAAAAGGAAGAAAGAAAGAGAAAGAAAGGAGAGAAAGAAAGAACAGGCAAATTTAGCAAAACAACAGTTGTATTTGCTTAAGACTAAAAGTAGGGGAGACAATAACAGCCTTCCCGTGGGGCCTATAAGCACAATGAGAGGGCTTGGAGCGTCCCGGTCGGAGTATGGGTTTGGAGGGAAAACGTTTCCTATGACACAGGCCACAAGATGTGTGACACACACAACAGAATAGTCTTCAGCCTGAAAAAACAAGATGAACCTGGAGGACGTGATATTGAGGGAAATAAGCCAGGCTCAGACAGATAAATACCGCGTGCTCTCACCTCTACGTGGAATGTAAAAAAGTGTAACCCGAGGCAGGTGGATCACGAGGTCAGGCGTTCGAGACCAGCCTGGCCAACACAGCGAAACACTGTCTCTACTAAAAATAGAAAAATTAGCCGGGTGTGGTGGCAGGTGCCTGTCATCCCAGCTAATTGGGAGGCTGAGGCAAGAGAATTGGTTGAACCCGGGAGGTGGAGGTTGCAGTGAGCTGAGATGAGGCCACTGCACTCCAGCCTGGGTGACAGAGTAAGACTCTGTCTAAAAAGAAAGGAAAAAAGAAAAGAAAAGGAAGAGGAGAGGAGAGGAGATGGGAGGGGAGGGGAGGGGCAGTCAGAGGTGAGGGGAGGGGAGGAGAGGGGAGGGGAGGGGAGGAGAGGAGAGGGGAGGAGAGGGGAGGAGAGGAGAGGAGAGGGGAGGTGAGGGGAGGGGAGGGGAGGGGAGGGGAAGGCAGAGGGGAGGGGAGGGGAGGGGAGGACAGGGGAGGGAGGGGAGGGGAATGGAGGAGAGGAGAGGGAGGAGAGGGGAGGGGAGGGGAAGTCAGAGGTGAGGGGACGGGAGGAGACGGGAGGGGAGGGTAGGGAGGAGAGGGGAGGGGAGGGGAGGAAAGGGGAGGGGAGGGGAGGAGAGGGGAGGGGAGGGGAGAGGAGGACAGGGGTGAGAGGGGAGGGGAATGGAGGGGAGTGGAGGGGAGGAGAGGGAGGGGAGGGGAATGGAGGGGAGAGGAGGAGAGGGGAGGGGAGGGGAGGGAGGAGAGGGGAGGGGAGGGAGGAGAGTGGAGGGGAGGGGAGGGAGGAGAGGGTTGGGGATGGGAGGGAGCAGAGGGGAGGGGAGGGAGGAGAGGGGAGGGGAGGGAGGGGAGGGGAGGGTTGGGTGGAGAGGGGAGGGGAGAGGGAGGAGAAGGGAGGAGAGGGGGGAGAAGGGATGGGAGGGGAGGGGAGGGAGTAGAGGGGAGGGGAGGGAAGGGAGGAGAGGGGAGGGGAGGGGAGGAGAGGGGAGGGGAGGGGAGGGAGGAGAGGGGAGGGGAGGGAGGAGAGGGCAGGGGAGGGAGGAGAGGGTAGGGGAGGGGAGGGAGGAGATCGGAGGGGAGAGGGAGGAGAAGGGAGGAGAGGGAGGAGAAGGGAGGGGAGGGGAGGGGAGGGAGGAGACGGGAGGGGAGGGAGGAGAGGGGAGGGGAGGGGAGGAGAGGGGTGGGGAGGAAAGGGGAGGGGAGGGGAGGGAGGAGGAGGAGGGGGAAGTGGAGGAGGAGGAAGAAGAAGAAAAAAAAGGGGGAAACATTGGTGAAATGATACAATTCTAGCCCAGCATGGTGGCAACCCTTAATAGATGATGTATAATTCAAAACTGATAAAAGAACAGATTTTACATGTTTTTACTAAAAAAAGATTAAGCAGTTGAAGTGACAGATACGTGAATTAACCTGATGTAATTATTCCACAGTGATACATATATCAAAACGTCATCTTGTGCACCTTAAAAATATGCAATTATTAGTTGCCAATTTTATGTAAAATAAAAAGTTTTTAAAAACACACATAGAACATCTTCGTTCCCGAGCTGGAGTTGTTGCCATTTAGCATTAAGTATATCTCCTAATGGTATCCCTCCCACCACCCCCCACCCCACAACAGTCCCCAGAGTGTGATGTTCCCCTTCCTGTGTCCATGTGTTCTCATTGTTCAATTCCCATCTATGAGTGAGAACATGCGGTGTTTGGTTTTCTGTCCTTGTGATAGTTTACTGAGACTGATGGTTTCCAATTTCATCCATGTCCCTACAAAGGACATGAACTCATCATTTTTTATGGCTGCATAGTATTCCATGGTGTATATGTGCCACATTTTCTTAATCTAGTCTATCGTTGTTGGATATTTGGGTTGGTTCCAAGTCTTTGCTATTGTGAATAGTGCCACAATAAAAGTACGTGTGCATGTGTCTTTATAGCAGCATGATTTATAGTACTTTGGGTATATACCCAGTAACAGGATGGCTGGGTCAACTGGTATTTCTAGTTCTAGATCCCTGAGGAATCGCCACACTGAATTCCACAAGGGTTGAACTAGTTTACAGTCCCATGAACAGTGTAAAAGTGTTCCTATTTCTCCACATCCTCTCCAGCACCTGTCGTTTCCTGACTTTTTAATGATTGCCATTCTAACTGGTGTGAGATGGTATCTAATTGTGGTTTTGATTTGCATTTCTCTGATGGCCAGTGATGATGGGCATTCTTTCATGTGTCTGCTGGCTGCATAAACTCTTAAACGTGTGAGTCGCTTCTCTTGGTACAGAAAACCTTCCTCTTTACCAGCCTTTTCCAAACAGCTCTCTTCATTTCCTGGCAACATCCAATTCCGTATTTGTCATGCACAATCCGTGCATTTCAACGAGGACCATCTTTTTCCCCTAGAATGCCGGTTGTCTTTCTAAAACAGCCTTTCCTTCTGGAATCAGAACCGGTTTTTAAAACATTAATTTCCAATGTTTGCCTTGGGAGAATGTCTTTTGATCAGCACGGCAAATTTCTGCCTGGCAGGCTGAAGTTATCACAGATGTGGGATATTATTGACCTAATATTGACACGGTTAATAGGCTGAGTAATACCCTCGCCAAGACAGCCTCGGCAAAGACACAGATTTCTGTATTAGAACCCGGAGTCCAATGTTTCCTGTGTATAAAAGCAGGAAGTTCTTTCGCCTGAGGATTAGATGCCCGCTTCAGACTCGGTGGGAGGCGCCTCCTGAAAAAGCAGACCACAGTCTTGTGCACTAACGGGGGACCACACGTGTTGGATCAGGACAGAGCTGGCTTGATCCTCCCCACCGGTTCTGCAGACACAGGAATTACTAGACATAAATAAAACAGGGCAAATCAAAGGTTTGGAAAAGACCCTCCTCCAGAAGAGATTATCCCAGGTCTGCAGGAACCTGAATGCGAGCTGAGTAGAAAAGAGCCGGGATGAACAAGCTTTCTCTGCAGAGAGCTCACGAGCACAGCAAGAGGCCAGACGGATTTGTTGTGAAAAATGAGGACGGGTGCCTTTAGCACAGATGGTTCCCTTTCCATCGTGGTGCCTCCAACAGACGGAACACAACCAGGGACTTCTTTCCAAACGTTAAAAAGAGTTCGGATGATTTTTTCTGGCCGAGTGCGGTGGCTCACGCCTGTCATCTCAGCACTTCGGGAGGACGAGACGGGTGGATCACGAGGTTAGGAGTTCGAGACCAGCCTGGCCAACGTGGTGAAACCCCCGTCTCTACTACAAAATACAAAAATTAGCCAGGTGTGGCGGTGTGGCACCTGTAATCCCAGCTACTCGGAAGGCTGAGGCAGGAGAACTGCTTGAACCCGGGAGGCAGAGGTTGCAGTGAGCCAACATCGTGACACTGGACTCCAGCCAGGGTGACAAGAGAAAGACTCTGTCTCAGAATAAATAAATAAATAAATAAACAAATAAATAAATAAATAAAAAGAGTTCAAGCGATTTTAAAGACGTATTTTACGGGTGCCCAAAACACAGGGCATGGTTCGTAAGGGAGAAATGTCCTACCTTGATGGAAGGACTAGCCGACAAGAAAGAAATGAAAGCGTAGGCTGCAGATTCTGATAGAAGGGAAATTACGGACTGTGTTTTTAATTGACTGTTGAATTGAGAGTCGGATATTATGTCATTTTTGAGATGGAGTCTCACTCTGTCTCCCAGCCTGGAGTGCAATGGCGCCTTCTCAGCTCACTGCAAGCTCCGCCTCCTGGGTTCACACCATTCTCCTGTGTCAGCCTCCCGAGGAGCTGGGTTTCTAGGCAGCAGCCATTGCGACTGGCTAATTTTTGTATCTTTAGTAGAGATGGGGTTTTGCAAAGTTGGTCATGCTGGTCTCGAACTCCTGACCCCACGTGATCCACCTGCCTTGGCCTCCCAAAGTGCTGAAATCGCAGACGTGGACCACCGCACTCCCAGCCCTGAAAAGGTGAAGATGCAAATTATACCAGCCCTGTTTCCACTTAGCTGTGACAATCACACAACACTTTTTTGTCTCTATTAGTCTCTGTCTTATTCTCTAGTTAATGACTATGAAAACAATTACGCTTTTTTTCTTTGTACTATGTAAACTTTTTAAAAAATGTTATTTTAAGCTCTGGGGTACCAGGCACAGTAGCTCACGCCTGTTATCCCAGCACTTTGGGAGGCCGAGGCAGGCGGATCATGAGGTCAGGAGATCGAGACCATCCTGGCTGACACGGTGAAACCCTATCTCTCCTAAAAACACAAAAATTAGCCAGGTGCGGTGGCAGGCACCTGTAGTCCCAGCTGCTCAGGAGGCTGAGGAAGGAGAATGGCGTGAACCTGGGAGGTGGAGCTTGCAGTGAGCTGAGATCGCGCCACTGCGCTCCAGGCTGGAAAACAGAGTGAGACTCCATCTTAAAAAAAAAGAAAAAAAAATTAAGCTCTCGGGTATGGGGGAAGGGTGGGCAAGTTTGCTACATAGGTAAACACATGTCATGGTGGTCTGCTGCACCTGTCAAACTGTCGCCTATGTATTAAGCTCACGATGCATTAGTTATTTTTCCTGTTGCTCTCCCTCCCACCCTTCCACCCCTGGAAGGCCCCAGTGTGTGATGTTCCCCTCTCTGTGTCCATGTGTTCTGATTGTTCAGCTCCCACTTATGCGAGAGAACATGCAGTACTTGGTTTTCTGATCCTGTGTTTGTTTGCTGAGGATAATGGCTTCCAGCTCCATCGACGTCCCTGCAAAGGACATGATCTCATGGGTGAACATATTTTTTTCATCTCCCAATTTTCCTAGAAAAACAGAGCATACTGCTATACCCAAGTTCATAGCGGCATGACTCACAACAGTTCAAACGTGGAAGCAACCGAGGCGCCCATCAGTGGATGAACAGGTAAACAGAATTTGCTCTGGGAACACAATGCAATACTATACAGCCAGGAAAAGGAATGAGGGTCAGACGCAGGCTGCAGCGTGGATGAACCTTGAAGACCTCAGGCCCAGTGACAGAAGAGACACACAATGGAATACTATACAACCAGGAAAAAGAATCAGGGTCAGAAGCAGGCTGCTGCATGGCTGAAACTTGAAGACACCAGGCACAGTGAGAGAAGGGACACACAGTGGAATACCATATGGCCAGGAAAAGGAATGAGGGTCAGATGCAGGCTGCAGTGTGAATGAACCTCGAAGACCTCAGGCCCAGTGAGAGAAGAGACACACAATGGAATACCATACAGCCAGGAAAAGGAATGAGTGTCAGACACAGGCTGCAGCATCGGTGAACCTTGAAGTCATCAGGCCCAGTGGGAGAAGAGACACACAGTGGAATACTATACGGCCAGCAATAATGAATGAGGGTCAGATGCAGGCTGCAGGGTGAATGAACATGGAAGTTCTCAGGCCCAGTGAGAGAAGAGAGACACAATGGAATACCATACAGCCAGGAAAAGGAAAGAGGGTCAGACGTAGGCTGCAGCATGGGTGAACCTTGAAGACATCAGGCCCAATGGGAGAAGAGACACACAATGGAATACTATACAGCCAGGAAAAGGAATGAGGGTCAGATGCAGGCTGCAGTGTGAAAGAAGCTGGAAGAACTCAGGCCCAGTGAGAGAAGAGACACACAATGGAATACCATACGGCCAGGAAAAGGAATGAGGGTCAGACGCAGCCTGCGGCATGGATGAACATTGAAGACATCAGACCCAGTAAGAGAAGAGACACACAATGGAATACTATACAGACAGGAAAAGGAATGAGGGTTAGACACAGGCTGCGGCATGGGTGAAACTTGAAGGCATCAGGCCCAGTGGGAGAAGAGACACACAACGGAATACCATACAGCCAGGAAAAGGAATGAGGGTCAGACGCAGGCTGCGGCATGGGTGAACCTTGAAGACATCAGGCCCAGTGGCAGAAGAGACACACAACGGAATACCATACAGCCAGGAAAAGGAATGAGGGTCAGACACAGGCTGCGGCATGGGTGAACCTTGAAGACATCAGGCTCAGTGGGAGAAGAGACACACAACGGAATACCATACAGCCAGGAAAAGGAATGAGGGTCAGATGCAGGCTGCAGTGTGAATGAACCTGGAAGATCTCAGGCCCAGTGAGAGAAGAGAAACACAGGGGAATACTATACAGCCAGGAAAAGGAATGAGGGTCAGATGCAGGCTGCAGCGTGGATGAAATTTCAAGACCTCAGGCCTAGTGAGAGAAGAGACACACAATGGAATACTACACAGCCAGGAAAAGGAATGAGGGTCAGACACAGGCTGCAATGTGAGTGAACCTGGAAGACATCAGGCCCAGTAAGAGAAGAGACACACAATGGAATACTATACAGCCAGGAAAAAGAATGAGGGTCAGACGCAGGCTGCAGTGTGAATGAACTTTGAAGACATCAGGCCCAGTGAGAGAAGAGACACAAAATGGAATAGTATATAGCCAGGAATAATAATGAGGGTCAGATGCAGGCTGCAGCGTGAGTGAACCTTGAATACATCAGGCCCAGTGAGAGAAGAGACACAAATTGAATACTACACAGCCAGGAAAAGGAATGAGGGTCAGACGCAGACTGCGGCATGGGTGAATCTTGAAGATATCAGGCCCGGTGGGAGAAGAGACACACAATGGAATAGTATATGGCCAGCAAAAACGAATGAGGGTCAGATTCAGGCTGCAGTGTGAATGAACCTGGATGATCTCAGGCCCAGTGAAGGAAGAGACACACAATGGAATACCATACAGCCAGGAAAAGGAATGAGGATCAGAAGCAGGCTGTGGCATGGGTGAAGCTTGAAGACATCAGGCCCAGTGAGAGAAGAGACACACAATGGAATACTATACAGCCAGGAAAAGGAATGAGGGTCAGACGCAGGCTGCGGCATGGGTGAACCTTGAAGACCTCAGGCCCAGTGAGAGGAGAGACACACAATGGAATACTAAACAGCCAGGAAAAGGGATGAGGGTCAGACGCAGGCTGCAGCATGGGTGAAACTTGAAGAAATCAGGCCCTGTGGGAGAAGAGACACACAGTGGAATACTATACAGCCAGGAAAAGGAATGAGGGTCAGACGCAGGCTGTGGCATGGGTGAACCTTGAGGACATCAGGCCCAGTGAGAGAAGCCAGACTGGAGAGACCCCATAGTGTATGACTCCACTTATGTAAAATGTCTGGAACAGGCAAAGATTTCATAGAGACAGAAACTAGAACTATGGGTGGCAGAGGCTGGGGGGTGAAATGGGGAATTGGTGTTTCATGGGGAGAGAGTTTCTGTTTGGGATGATGAAAACATTCTGGAGGTGGTTAGTGACAATTGTTGCACAATTATTTGAATGTACTGTTTTTTTTTTTGAGGGGTATAGAGTTTTGATCTTTTTCCCCAGGCTGGAGTGCAATGGTGCGATCTCAGCTCACTGCAACCTCCGCCTCCCGTGTTCAAGTGATTCTCCTTCCTCAGCCTCCTGAGTAGCTGGGAGTACAGGCACCTGCCACCAGGCCCAGCTAATTTTTTGTATTTTTAGTAGAGACAGGATTTCACCATGTTGGCCAGGCTGATCTCGAACTTCTGATCTCTGGTGATCCACACACCTCGGCCTCCCAAAGTGCTGGGATTACAGGCACGCAGCACAACACCCAGCTCATTTTTGTATTATTAGTAGAGACGGGGTTTTGCCATGTTGACCAGGCTGGTCTTGAACTCCCAACCTCAGGTGATCCACTTGCCTAGCCCTCCCAAAGTGCTGGGATTACAGGCGTGAGCCACCATGCCTCGCTGAATTGTACTCTTTAAAATGGCTAAAATGTTAGACATTATATTATGTGTGCTCCCCCATAATTAAAAAATATATATTGCTATGGACAGGAAAAGAAGCTTTCTTTTGAGGAAAAGGGTACATTCAGTTGGCAACAATGAACATTGCACAATATTTAATTTTTTTTCTTTTTTTTGAGATAGAGTCTCACTCTTTTTGCCCAGGCTGGAGTGCAGTGGCGCAATCTCAGTTTACTGCAACCTCTGCCTCCCGGGTTCAAGTGATTCTCCTGCCTCAGCCTTCCGAGTACCTGGGATTACAGGCATGTGCCACTACGCCTGGCTAAATTTTGTATTATTAGTAGAGACGGGGTTTTGCCATTTTGGCCAGGCTGGTCCTGAACTCCTGACCTCATGTGATCCACCCACCTTGGCCTCCCAGAGTGCTGGGATTACAGGCACACACCATCACACCCGGCTAATTTTTGTATTATTAGTAGAGACAGGGTTTTGCCATGTTGACCAGGCTGGTCTTGAACTCCCAACCTCAGGTGATCCACCAGCCTTGCCCTCCCAATGTGCTGAGATTACAGGCATAAGCCACCGCACCTGGCCAAATTATACTCTTTAAAATGGCAAAAATTGCAGAGATTATATTATGTGTGCTCTACCACAATTTTTAAAAAGTATATATTGCTATAGACAGGAAAAGAAGCTTTCTTTCGAGGAAAGGGGTACATTCGGTTGGCAACAATGGACATTGCAGAATATTTAATTTTTTTTCTTTTTTTTTTTTTTGAGATGGAGTCTCGCTCTTGTTCCCCAGGCTGGAGTGCAGTGGTGCAATCTTGGCACACCGCAACCTCCACTTCCTGGGTTCAGGCAACGTCCCTACCTCAGCCTTCCGAGTAGCTGAGACTACAGGTGTGCACCACCGTGCCCGGCTAATTTTTTGTATTTTTGTAAAGACAGGGTTTCACAATGTGGGACAGGATGGTCTCAATCTCCTGACCTCCTGATCAGCCTGCCTCAGCCTCCCAAAGTGCTGGGATTACAGATGTGAACCACCATGCCCAGCCAAATTGTACTCTTATTTACAATGACAAAAACGGCAGAGATTATATTATGTGTGCTCTACCATGATCTTAAAATATTTTATTGCTATACACAGGAAAAAGAATGCTTTCTTTTGTGGAAAAGGGTACATTTGGTTGGCAACAATGAACATTGCACAGATTTAAATTTTAAAAATGCAAAAAGTTGTTCTCAGCAGGGTACAGTGGCTCACACCTGGATTCACAGCTACTTGAGAGGCTGAGGTAGGGGGATCCGTTTAGCCCAGGAAGTGGAGGCTGCAGTGAGGTGTGATCACGCCACTGCACTCCAGCTTGGGCAAAAAGACAAGATCTTGTCTTGGCCAGGCGCGTAGGCTCACGCCTGTCATCCCAGGATTTTGGGAGGCAGAGGCGGGCGGATCACGAGGTCAGGAGATCGAGACCATCCTGGCTAATACGGTGAAACTCCGTCCCTACTAAAAATACAAAAAATTAGCCGGGTGCGGTGTTGGGTGCCTGTAGTCCCAGCTACTTGGGAGGCTGAAGCAGGAGAATGGCGTGAACCTGGGTGGCGGAGCTTGCAGTGAGTGGAGATTGCGCCACTGCACTCCAGCCTGGGCGACAGAGGAAGACTCCATCTCAAAAAAAAAAAAAAGAGAAGACCCTGTCTCTAAAAAACACAAGAAAACAACAACCACAGCAAGACACAAAAGAGTGGTCTCAAGAAGAAGAAAAACAGTTAAAATGGTGCATATGACATTATCCGTATTTTGCCATAATGAAAAAGAATGGTGTAGGGAAGAGCAGAATCTTTTAGAAAGTAATCCTGGGGTTAAGCACTTCACAAAAACAAGAGGAAAGCAAGCTCTCAAGCTATCGAGTTAGAAAAAGCTTTGCTGGGCGTGGTGGCTCACACCTGTAATTTCAGCATTTTGGGAAGCCGAGGAAGGTGGATTACATGAGATCAGGAGTTCGAGACCAGACTGGCCAACATGGTGAAACCCCGTCTCTACTAAAAATACAAAAATTAGCTGGCCGTGGTGGCGCACGCCTGTAATCCCAGCTACTTGGGAGGCTGAGGCAGGAGGATTACTTGAACCCAGGAGGTGGAGGTTACAGTGAGGTGAGATGCTGAGATCTCTTAAGATATCTTTTTGGCCGGGTGCGGTGGCTTACGGCTGTAATCCCAGCACTTTGGGAGGCTGAGGTGGGCAGATCACCAGAGATCAGGAGTTCGAGATCAGCCTGGACAACATGGTGAAACCCCTCTCTACTAAAAAATAGAAAAATCAGCCAGGCATGCTGGCGCATGCCTGTAATCCCAGCTACTCGGCATGCCGAGGCAGAAAAATCAGTTGAACCTGGGAGATGGAAGTTGCAGTGAGCCGAGATCGCGCCACTGCACTCCAGGCTGGGCGACAGAGCGAGACTCCATCTCAAAAACAACAGCAACAAAATACCCGTAGTTTGGGAGGCCGAGGCAGGTGGATCACCTGAGGTTAGAAGTTCGAGACCATCCTGGCCAACATGGTGAGACTGCGTCTTTACTAAAACTACAAAAATTAGCCAGGCGTGGTGGCAGGCACCTGTAATTCCAGCTACTCAGGAAGCTGAGGCAGGAGAATCACTTGAACCCAGGAGGCGGAGGTTGTAGTGAGCCGAGATCACGCCACTGCACTCCAGCCTGGGTGACAGAGTGAGATGCTGTTTCAAAAGAGAAAAGAGAGAGAGAGAAATAGAGGATAGAAAAACAGAAATGAAACAAAGAATGATATAGAAAAGACAAAATAAAACACGACTAATATGGCGAAGAGCCCAAGAAGACGATAGGGGGCGTGAAAGAACAAAAAAACCAAAAAATAAAAAACAAATTGCAGAAAATTGTGCAGAGATCAAAATTTGAAGTTGAAGAAAGAATAGACATAGAGAATTAACCCAGAATAAATTAAAAGAATGCAAGACCACCAAATCATCAAATAAAGTGAGACGCAACTTCTAGCAACTGTAAAATTATAAAACCAGTATTTCCCTGAATTTATCAATAACCAGTAACAATGGAAAATAAGGCGATGCTCATGAGTGACTATTTTTATTTTTTGAGACAGAGTCTCGCTTTTGCCCAGGCTGGAGTGCAATGGTGCGATCTCAGCTCACTGCAACCTCGGCCTCCCGGGTTCAAGCGATTCTCCTGCCTCATCTTCCCAAGTAGCTGGGATGACAGTCGCCCGCCACCACACCAGGCTAGTGTTTGTATTATTAGAAGAGACGAAGTTTCACCATGTTGGCCCGGCTGGTCTCCAACTCCTGACCTCAGGCGATCTGCCCTCCTCGGCCTCCCGAAGTGCTGGGATGACAGGCGTGAGCCATGGCGCCCGGCCTCATTTCAAAGCTTGAGCCACGGCGCCCGGCCTCATTTCAGAGTTTGCTTTCAGATGCGCCATATAAAGAATTCATCAGGCACTCCTTAGCGTGGAAAGCAGCAGTAACATGTAAATTATACTCACAGGATTTTCCCCACTTCAACACATCCAGAAGTTGAAAGGAAGAGATAAATGGACATTTCAAAGCTGAGTCTCTAACAACAACTAAAACCTGTTCGGTGGGGCTTGATTTGGCAAGAGTAAATGAACTCGAATCAAATTCAATTACCCTGTGTACATTAACCATAATGCGTGCTTAACATTTTACAAAAAGATCTGATTTTCTGGTACTTGTTTATTTTTAACCACAATAAAATCAAAATTTGGTGGAAAACATTTAACGTGTGTTTTCTGTGGCACTCATGAGCTGTGCAATTGTGCTATTATTTAAAAAAAGGAAAAGAAAAAAAGTGGCCGGGTGCGGTGACTCACGCCTGTAATCTCAGCACGTTGGGAGGCCAGGCGGGTGGATCACTTGAGGTCAGAAGTTTGAGACCAGCCTGGGCAACATGGTGAAACCCTGTCTGTACCAAGAAAAAAAAATTATCTGGATGTGGTATTTATGCCTATAGTCCCAGCTACTTGGGAGGCTGAGGAAGGAGGATGGCTTGAGCCCAGAAGGTGGAGGCTGCAGTGAGCTGAGATTGCACCACTGCACTCCAGCCTGGGCAACAGAGCAAGATATTGTCTCAAAAACAAACAAAACAAAACACAAACACTAAAAAAACAGATTGAGAATCCTTGGCCCCCACCTCTTACCAGCTCAGTCACAATTGCAAACCAGAGGCCTGGCACGGTGGCTCACGCCTGTAATCCCAGCACTTTGGGAGGCCAAGGCGGGTGGATCACCTGAGGTCAGGAGTTCGAGACCAGCCTGACCATCATGGTGAAAGCCCGTCTCTACTAAAATACAAAAATTAGCTGGGCGTGGTGGCACGTACCTGTAATCCCAGCAATTTGGGAGGCCGAGGTGGGCGGATCACCAGAGGTCAGGAGTTCCAGACCAGCCTGACCATCATGGCGAAACCCCATGTCTACTAAAATACAAAAATTAGCCAGGCGTGGTGGCACATGCCTGTAATCCCAGCACTTTGGGAAGCCGAGGCAGGCGGATCACCAGAGGTCAGGAGTTCGAGACCAACCCGACCATCATGGTGAAAGCACGTCTCTACTAAAAATACAAAAATTAGCCCGGCATGGTGGCAGGTGCCTGTAATCCCAGCTACTTGGGAGGCTGTGGCAGGAGTATCGCTTGAACCCGGGAGGAAGAGGTTGCAGTGAGCTGAGATTGTACCACTGCACTCCAGCCTGGGCAACAGAGCAAGACTGAGTCTCAAAAAGAAACGAAACAAAACGCTAACCTAAAAAACTGGATTGAGATTCTTCAGCCGCCACCTCTTACCAAATCAGTCAAAATTGCAAACCAGAATGTATTCAACTGCTTTGAATACCGAGGATAGATGTCATTTCATCTATGACCCTGTGAGCAGCAGGAAAGCAATATTGCCCACCTGCATTATCAAATTGGGCTCATTCAGCTAATTAAACCTATCAGCAAGATATGCAAACTGGAGGCTGGGCATGGTGGCTCACACCTGTAATCCCAGCACTTTGGGAGGCCGAAGCAGGCAGATTACTTGAGGTCAGGAGTTTGACACCAACGTGGCCAGCAAGGTAAAACCTGGTCTGTACTAAAAAAAAAAAAAAAAAAAAAAAATTAGGCGGGTGTGGTGGTGGGCACCTGTAATGCCAGCTACTCAGGAGGCTGAAGCCAGAGAACCGTATTTATGAGGCGGAGTTTGCAGCAAGCCGAGATCAAGCCACGGCACTCCAGCCTGGGTGACAGAGTGAGACACCATCTCAAAAAAACAAAAGATATGCAAACTGGAATAACCAGGCTATATTATTCAAGGGATACTTTGCTATGAGAATTTCTTAGTCAGCAGGAAAAATCATAATTTCTTGCCTTGTCTGAGGTATGAGTACTTGCTTCTGGGGTACATGTGACTTAAGAATTTGGAAAAATTGCACTGGGCGCGGTGGCTCATGCCTGTAATCCCAGCACTTTGGGAGGCCAAGGCGGGTGCATCACCTGAGGTCAGGAGTTCAAGACCAGCCTGGCCAACATGGCTAAACCTGGTCTCGACCAAAAAAACAAAAATTTGCTGGGCGTGGTGGCAGGCGCCTGTAATCCCATCTACTCGGGAGGCTGAGGCAGAAGAACTGCTTGAACCCGGGAGGCAGAGGTTGCAGTGAGCTGAGATCACGCCACTGCACTCCAGCCTGGGCAACAGAGCAAGACTTTGTCTCAAAAAAAAAAAAAATTGGAGCAGTTTGAAAGCTAAAGTGTGGGCTTTCCTCATCTTCTTCATCAAATGTTATTTCCATGTCTTTTTTCTTTTTTTGAGACAGGGTCTCCCTCTGTTACCCAGGCTGGAGTGCACTGGTGCAATCTCAGCTCACTGCAGCCTCAACCTCCTGGGCTCAAGCAATTCTCCCATCTCGTCCTCCCGTGTAGCTGGGATAACAGACATGCACCAAAACGCTGTTTGCATCTTCTCAGCATTTAGGAGAGCTTCGCATCACATACCCAGACCTAGAGAATGAATTCAAGAAATTCTTTTTTTTTTTTTTGAGACAGAATCTCATTCTGTTCGCCCAGGCTGGAGTGCACTGGCCCGATCTCAGCTAACTGTAAGCTCCACCTCCCGCGTTCAAGCTATCCTCATGCCTCAGTCTCCAAAGCAACTGGGATTGCAGGCAGCTGCCACCACGCCTGGCTAATTTTTGTATTTTTAGTAGAGACGAGGTTTCACCATGTTGGCCAGGCTGGTCTTGAACTCCCAACCTCAGGTGATCCGTCCGTCTCAGCCTCACAAAGTCCTGGGATGACAGGCCTGAGCCACCGCACAGCCGGTCCAAGCAACTGATTTATATAAAGTTTCCCCTGGCTCTCATTCTCTCTGACCCTGTTTTATTTCTTTATTTTTGTTTTCTTGCCGTCCTAGAGTGGGAAACGCTGATTTAAGCACCCATCTTTGCAACTGTTACAGAATTGTCAGGTATTTAACGAAACAATGAACGGATCCCGTATTTGCCAACGAGAACATATTGTACAAATTTAGACAAAGTGGCATAATTTACATCCCTCGTTTCAAGTAGACACACGATGATTTTTCATATCCTCTCAGCTTTGAACTCTGTTATTAGGGCTGGAAACAATGATTTGTATTCTTCTGTGAAGTCTGTTTTCTGACAGCCCCAGTCAGATATTTAGAAGACGGCTGGTTTTGACAATTTCATGGGGATCGTCCTAAAACTGTTTTTTTTTTTTTTTTAATTTTTCTCTCCCACTGTGGGTGAGGTCGCGATGGATGCTGTATGACTATAAATTGTCTAATTTACATTGTGTTGATCATATATTTTATTTTATTATTATTATTTTTTGATCATATATTTTAGAGATGGAGTTTTGCTCTTGTCGCCCAGGCTGGAGGGCAGTAGCACGAGCTCAGCTCACTGCAACCTTCACCTCCCGGGTCCGAGCGATTCTCCTGCCTCAGCCTCCCGAGTAGCTGGGATTACAGGCACCTGCCACCATGCCTAGCTCACTGCAACCTCTGCCTCCCGGGTTCAAGCAATTCTCCTGCTTCAGCCTCCCAAGTAGCTTGGATTACAGGCACCCTCCACCATGCCTGGCTAATTTTTGTATTTTTAGTAGAGACGGGGTTTCACCATGTTGGTCAGGCTGGTCTTGAACTCCTGACCTCAGGTGATCCACCTGCCTCGCCTCCCAAAGTGCTGGGATTACAGGCGTGCGCCACCGTGCCCAGGCTGTGGTGTCATCTTTCTTTCTTTCTTTTCTCCTGTGCTCATGCTGTGTTACAGGAGATATCATCTGTCTCCTGGCTGTCCCACCTTCCACACTCACGTTCCACTGATCACCTGAGCGTGCCCCACCAATGGTGAATGGTTCAGACTCCGTCACAATCCAGGCCTGTGAAAGTGGGGGTCCCTGGGTCACCTCGGTGTGGGCACCTGGCAATGAGAGAGAGGGATACGGGGGGGGTCCCCTGACATCACAACATATGGCTGGATCGGCTGTGAAAGTTGTGAGATGTGGAAAATGTTGAGCAACATTTAATATATATGCATATACCTATATTTTAATTAAATATTTAATAATTAATATTTAATTATTAATATTAAATATTCGTGATTATTATTAGATATTAATTAAATATTTAATTAAAATATAAACATGCATATATCTATATATCCATATATTTGCATATATCCATATATTTGTATATGCATATATAGCTATGCATATATATCTATGCAATATTCATCTATATGCATATTGCAATATATGCAATATAAAATAGAAATATAAATCAATAGAAATATAGATTAAATATTGATTAAATATAAATTAAACATTTAATCAATGTTTAATTTATTTAACATCACTTAATAGTTATATAATATATTATATATAATATTATATATAATATATGATATATTATATATGATATATAATATATTATATAATATATTATATATAATATTATATATCATATAATATTATATATATTATTAAATAGAAATTAAATATTTACTTTCTATTTAATAATTATTATTTCATATTTAATGATAACAATAATAATGTTTGATAATATTGACGAACACCGACGAGGGTTGATGGACATGGTTGCAGGTAAAAAGACGCACGATTCATCCACGTGGCGGCAACTCATGCCTGTGAGTACTTTGTGAGGCTGAGGCAGGAGGATGGCTTGAGGCCAGAAGTTCGAGACCAGTCTGGGCAATATGGTGAGATTCCCCCTTCCGCTAACTCTACAAAAAATAAAAAAAATCAGAAAGAGGCAAGATTCATGAAGCATGGAGGGAGGGCTCTGTGATGTTCCAATGGCCTCAGCAATTCTGTGTTGAGCATTTGCAAGGAGAAGGGATTGTCAGTCAGTAGCTCAAACTATAGGGCAGAGGAGATGCATGCTTCCCTGAGGATGTCTTTATGTTCTTTTTTATTTTTTATTTTATCAGTATTATTATTATTATTATTTTGAGATGGAGTCTCACTTTGTCACCCAGGCTGAAGTGCAGTAGCACAATCTCAGCTCACTGCAACCTCCACCTCCCAAGTTCAAGCGATTCTCCTGCCTCAGCCTCCCAAGTACCTGGGACTACAGGCCCCCGCCACCATGCCCAGCTAATTCTTATTTATTTTTTCTTTTTCTGAGATGGAGTCTCGCTCTGTTGCCCAGGCTGGAGTGCAGTGGTGCAATCTTGGCTCACTACAACCTCCGCCTCCTGGGTTCACACCATTCTCCTGCCTCAGCCTCCTGAATAGCTGAGACTACAGGCACCTGCCACCACACCCGGCTAATTTTTGTATTTTTAGTACAGACGGGATTTCACCATGTTAACCAGGATGATCTTGATTTCCTGACCTCTTGATCCGCTCGCCTAGGCCTCCCAAAGTGCTGAGATTACAGGCGTGAGCCACTGCGCCCGGCCTAATTCTTGTATTTTTAGTAGACACAGAATTTCACCATGTTGGCCAGGCTGGTCTTGAACTCCTGATCTCAGATGATCCGTTGGTCTCCTCCTGCCAAAGTGCTGGGATCACAGGCGTGAGCCACCGCGCCCGGCCAGACATCCTTACGTTCTAAAGATCTGCTGTACAGTGCCATGCCTACAGCCAGCAATATTGTCTCCTGCACTTAAAAATTTGCTAGGGCAGGAGAGCTCACGGACACTCCTTAAAATAATGAGAATAGAAGTACCATTACGTCCAGCAATTTCACGACTGGGTATCTTCCAAAGGAAAAGCAGTCATTATGTGGAAAAGACACTTGCACAGGCACATTTATAGCAGCACTGTTTGCAACTGCAAAATCATGGAACCAGCCCCAAGACCCATCAAGCAATGAGTGGATAAAGAAAATGCGGTACAGGTCGGGAGCGGTGACTCACCCCTGTAATCCCAGCACTTTGGGAGGCTGAGGTGGGCGGATCACCAGGTCAGGAGTTCAAGACCAGTCTGACCAATATGGTGAAACAGCATCTCTACTAAAAATACAAAAATTAGTCAGGTGTTGTGGCAGGCACCTGTAATCCCAGCTACTGGGGAGGTTGAGACACAAGAATCGGTTGAACCCGGGAGGTGGAGGTTGCAGTGAGCTGAGATCGCACCACTGCATTCCAGCCTGGGCGACAGAGTGAGACTCCATCTAAAAAAAAAAAATGTGATATGTATCTTGATATATATATATGATATACATATATAGGATATATATATACACACACACTATATATAGTCTATATATATATAGTGCTGAATATATTTATACACACTCTGTATATATATAATGGAATACTACTCAGCCAGGAAAAGGAATGAATGAATGGCATTCACGGCAACCTGGATGGAACTGGGAACCAATATTGTAAGTGAAGTAACTCAGGAATGGAAAACCAGATATCCTTTGTTCTCCCTCATAAGTTGGAGCTTATGAAACTGTGGTGTATATATATGTAGACATATATATGTTGTGTGTGTCTATATATTTACACTATACATATGTCTATATATATAGTGCTGAATATATATACACATAATAAATACATATGTCTATATACATAGTGCTATATATATATACATATACACACACTATATATATAATGGAATACTACTCAGCCAGGAAAAGGAATGAATGAATGGCATTCACGGCAACCTGGATGGAATTGGGGACCATTATTCCAAGTGAAGTAAGTCAGGAATGGAAAACCAAACATCCTTTGTTCTCTCTCATAAGTGAGAGCTTATGAAACTGTGGTGTATATATATATATATAGATATGTTGTGTGTGTATATATATTTACAGTGTGTGTATATATATTTACTCACAATATGTGTGTGTATACATATACACACACTATATATATGTCTATATATATTGTGCTGAATATATGTATACACACACTATATATATACTGGAATACTACTCAGCCATGAAAAGGAATGAAAGAATGACATTCACAGCAACCTGGATCGAATTGGGGACCATGATTCTAAGTGAAGTAACTCAGGAATGGAAAATCAAACATCCTTTTTCTCTCTCATAAGTGGGAGCTTATGAAGCTGTGGTATATATACATATATATATATAGTGTGTGTGTTTATATATTTACACACAATATGTGTGGGTAAATATATATACACACACTGTACATATGTCTATATATATAGTGCTGAATATATATACACACAAAATATACATATGTCTATGTATATAGTGCTGTATATATACACAGCACTGTATATATAAAATGTAATACTACTCAGCCATGAAAAGGAATGAATGAAAAGAAATGAATCAATGGCATTCACAGCAATCTGGATGGAGTTGGGGACCATTATTCTAAGTGAAGTAACTCAGGAATGGAAAACCAACATCCTATGTTCTCAATCATAAGTGAGAGCTAAGCTAGCAGGATGCAAAGGCATAAGAATGATACATGGATTTTGGGGAATCTGGGGGACAGGCTCGGGGGTGGCCGGAAATAAAAGACCATGCATTGGGTACGGTGTACACGGCTCGGGTGTGTGCCAACACCTATGAAATCACCACTCAAGAAATTATCCAGCTGAGTGTGGTGGCTCACGCCTGTAATCCCAACACTTTGGGAGGCCAAGGTGGGCATATCACGAGGTCAGGAGTTTGAGACAAGCTTGGCTAACACAGTGAAACCCTGTCTCTACTAAAAATACAAAAATTAGCTGGGTGTAGTGGTGCATGCCTGTAATCCCAGCTACTCAGGAGGTTGAAGCAGGAGAATCGCTTGAACCTGGGAGGTGGAGGTTGCAGTGAGCTGAGATTGTGCCATTGCACTCCAGCCTGGGCAACAGAGCAAGACTCCATCTCAAAAAAAAAAAAAAAAAAGCTTCGAAAGGCAGCTCTCCTGAAAGCTTCTCCAAAAAGCCAAGATGACAGATTTGGATCATTTTAAACTTATGAAGGCAAAGAAAATGAGGAACAGAATCATCAAGAATAAAGTTAAGAAGCTTCAAAAGGCAGCTATCCTGAAAGCTTCTTTCAAAAAAGCACCTGCTGCTGCTCCAGCTGCTGCTGCTAAAGTTCCAGCAAAAAAGATGACCGCTGTGGGTAAGAAGGCCCAGCAGATTCAGCCCAGAAGATTTTTTCCCAGAAAACCACAGGCCAGAAGGCAGCGCCTGCTCCAAAAGTTCAGAGGACTCAAAAACTCCAGGTCCTAAAATAGAAGAAACACCTGCCAATAGAGTGAGAAGATGGTTACATCCACAGAGGCACCTGCTCCAAAAGTGGATAATTGGAGCCCTTTGCGCCCTATGGTGGAAAAGGAAATATCTTCAAATAAACCCAGAAACTTTTTCGTGATGTGTGCATTCAACTCACAGAGTTGAACCTATCTTTTGATTGAACAGTTTTGAATCTCACTTTTTGTAGAATCTGCAAGTGCGTATTTGCATTCCTTTGCGCCCTATGGTGGGAAAGGAAATATCTTCAAATAAAAAGTACACAGAAGCATTTTCAGAAACTTTTTCTTGATGTGTGAATTCGACTCACAGAGTTGAACCTATCTTTTGATTGACCAGTTTTGAATCTCTCTTATTGTAGAAACTGCAAGTGGATATTTGGACCTCTGTGTGGCCTACGGTGGAAAATCAAATATGTTCACAAAGAAACCTCACAGAAGCATTCTGAGAAACTTCTTTGTGATGTCTGCATTCAACTAACAGGATTGAGCCATCTTTTGATTGAGCAGTTTTGAATCTCTCTTTTTGAAGAATCTGAAGATTCTGGAAGTGGATGTTTGCAGAGCTTTGAGGCCTATTATGGAAAAGGAAATATCTTCACATAAAAACTACACAGAAGCATTCTGAGAAACTTCTTTGTGATGTGTGCACTCTTCTCACAGAGTTGAGAATTTATTTTGATTGAGCAGTTTTGAAACACTCTTTTGCAGAATCTGCAAGTGGATAATTTGAGCCCTTTGAGCTTTACTGTGGAAAAGCAAATATTTTCAAATTAAAACTAACCAGAAACATTCTGAGAATCTTCTTTAGGATGTCTGCATTCAAATCACAGGGTTGAATCTATGCTTTGATTAAGCAGTTTTTCATCTCTCTTTTTGCAGAATCTGTTAGTGGATATTTGGAGCCCTTTGAAGCCTATGGTGGAAAAGGAAATATCTTCAAACAAAAACTGCACAGAAATAGTCTCAGAAACTTCTCTGTGATGTGTGCATTCATCTCACAGGGTTGAACCTATCTTACGATTGAGCAGTTTTGAAACACTCTTTTTGTAAAATCTGCAAGATTATATTCGGAGCCCTTTGAGGCTTACCGTGGAAAAGCAAATATGTTCAGATAAAAACTACACAGAAGCATTCCGGAAAACTCTTTGTGATGCGTGCATTCATTTCAGAGAATTGAAATTTTCTTTTGATTGAGCAGTTTTGAAACACTGTTTTAGTAAAATCTGCAAGTGGATATTTGGAGCCTATTGAGGACTATTGTGGAAAAGGAAATATTCTCACACAAAAACTACACAGAAGCATTCTGAGAAACTTCTCATTGATGTGTGCATTCATCTCAGAGAGTTGAAACTTTCTTTTTATTGAGCCGTTTTTAAACACTCTTTTCATAGTACCTGCAAGTGGATAATTGCAGCCCTTTGAGTCCTATTGTGGAAAAGGAAATATCTTACCATAAAAACTACTCAGAAGCGTTCTGAGAAACTTATTTGTGATGTATTCATTCAACTGACAGAGTTCAACATATCTTTTGGTTGAGCAGTTTTGAATCACTCTTTTTTTAGAATCTGCTAGTGGATATTTGGAGCCCCTTGAGACCTATTGTGGAAAAGGAAATATCTTCACATACAAACTACACAGAAGCATTCTGAGAAACTTCTTTGTGAGGTGTGCATTCAACTCACAGAGTTGAACTTATCTTCTAATTGAGCAGTTTTGCATCTCTCTTTTTGTAGAATCTGCATGTGGATATTTGGAGCCCATTGTGACCTATGGTGGAAAAGGAAATATGTTCAAATAAAACGTACACAGAAGAATTCAGAGAAACTTCTTTGTTATGTAGGCATTCAACTAACAGGGCTGAACCCATCTTTTCATTGAGCAGTTTTGAATCTCTCTTTTTGTAGAATCGGCAAGTGGATTTTTGGAGACCTTGGCGCCCCATAGTGGAAAAGGAAATATCTTCAAATAAAAACTACACAGTACTATTTAGAGAAACTTCTTTGTGATGTATGCAATCAACTCTCAGAGTTGAACCTATCTTTTGATAGAGCAGTTTTGAATCTCTGTTTTTGCAGAATATGCAGGTGGATATTTGGAGCCTTTTGAGGCCTACAGTGGAAAAGCAAATCTCTTCACATAAAAACTACACAGAAGCATTCTGAGAAACTACTTTGGGAAGTGTGCATTCAACTCACAGAGTTGAACCTATCTTTTGATTGAGCAGTTTTGAATCTCTCTATTTGCAGAATCTGGAAGAGGATATTTGGAGTCCATTGGGTCCAATGGTGGAAAAGAAAATATCTTCAATTTAAAACTACACAGAAACATTCAGAGAACCTTCTTTGTGATGTGTGCATTCATCTGATAGGGTTCAACCTATCTTATGATTGAGGAGTTTTGAAACACTCCTTTTACAGAATCTGCGAGTGGATATTTGGTGCGCTTTCAGGCCTACCTTGGAAAAGCAAAAATCTTCAGATAAAAACTACACAGAAGCATTCTGAGAAACTTCTTTGTGATGTGTGCATTCATCTCACAAAGTTGAACTTTTCTTTTGATTGAGGAGTTTTGAAACATTATTTTTGTAGAATCTGCAAGTGGATATTTGGAGCTCTTTGAGGTCTATTGTGGAAAAGGAAATATCTTCACATAAAAAATACACAGAAGCAGTCAGAGAAACTTATTTGTGATGTGGGCATTCATCTCACAGCGTTGAACATTCCTTTTGATTCAGCTGTTTTGAAACAGGCTTTTTGTAGAATCTACAAGTGGATGATTGGAGCCCTTTGAGCCCTATGGTTGAAAAGGAAATATCTTCAAATAAACCCAGAAACTTTTTCGTGATGTGTGCATTCAACTCACAGAGTTGATCCTATCTTTTGATTGAACAGTTTTGAATCTCACTTTTTGTAGAATCTGCAAGTGCGTATTTGTATTCCTTTGCGCCCTATGGTGGGAAAGGAAATATCTTCAAATAAAAAGTACACAGAAGCATTTTCAGAAACTTTTTCTTGATGTGTGAATTCAACTCACAGAGTTGAACCTATCTTTTGATTGACCAGTTTTGAATCTCTCTTATTGTAGAAACTGCAAGTGGATATTTGGACCTCTGTGAGGCCTACGGTGGAAAATCAATTATGTTCACATAGAAACTTCACAGAAGCATTCTGAGAAACTTCTTTGTGATGTCTGCATTCAACTCACAGGATTGAGCCATTTTTTTGATTGAGCAGTATTGAATCTCTCTTTTTGAAGAATCTGAAGAATCTGCAAGTGGATGTTTGCAGAGCTTTGAGGCCTATTATGGAAAAGGAAATATCTTCACATAAAAACTACCCAGAAGGATTCTGAGAAACTTCTTTGTGATATGTGCACTCTTCTCACAGAGTTGAGAATTTATTTTGATTGAGCAGTTTTGAAACACTCTTTTGCCGGATCTGCAAGTGGATAATTTGAGCCCTTTGAGCTTTACTGTGGAAAAGCAAATATTTTCAAATTAAAACTAACCAGAAACGTTCTGAGAATCTTCTTTAGGATGTCTGCATTCAAATCACAGAGTTGAATCTATGCTTTGATTAAGCAGTTTTTCATCTATCTTTTTGCAGTATCTGTTAGTGGATATTTGGATCCCTTTGCAGCCTATGGTGGAAAAGGAAATATCTTCAAACAAAAACTACACAGAAATAGTCTCAGAAACTTCTTTGTGATGTGTGCATTCATCTCACAGGGTTGAACCTATCTTACGATTGAGCAGTTTTGAAACACTCTTTTTGTAAAATCTGCAAGTTGATATTCGGAGCGCTTTGAGTCTTACCGTGAAAAGCAAATATCTTCAGATAAAAACTACACAGAAGCATTCTGGAAAACTCTTTGTGGTGCGTGCATTCATTTCACAGAATTGAAACTTTCTTTTGATTGAGCAGTTTTGAAACACTGTTTTAGTAAAATCTGCAAGTGGATATTTGGAGCCTATTGAGGACTATTGTGGAAAAGGAAATATTCTCACATAAAAACTACACAGAAGCATTCTGAGAAACTTCTCATTAATGTGTGCATTCATCTCAGAGAGTTGAAACTTTCTTTTAATTGAGCCGTTTTTAAACACTCTTTTTATAGTGTTTGCAAGTGGATAATTGGAGCCCTTTGAGTCCTATTGTGGAAAGGGAAATATCTTACCATAAAAACTACTCAGAAGCATTCTGAGAAACTTATTTGTGATGTATGCATTCAACTGAGAGAGTTCAACATATCTTTTGATTGAGCAGTTTTGAATCACTCTTTTTTTAGAATCTGCAACTGGATATTTGGAGCCCTTTGAGACCTATTGTGGAAAAGGAAATATCTTCACATACAAACTACACAGAAGCAGTCAGAGAAACTTATTTGTGATGTGTGCATTCATCTCACAAGGTTGAACCTATTTCATGATTGAGCAGTTTTGAAACACTCTTTTTGTGGAGTCTGCAAATGGATATTTGGATCGCTTTCAGGCCTACCATGGAAAGGCAAATATCTTCAACTAAAAACAACACAGAAGCATTCTGAGAAACTTCTCTGTGATGTGTGCATTCAATTCACATATTTGAATCTCTCTTTTGAATGAGCTGTTTTGAATATCTCTTTTTGCAAAATCTACAAGTGGATGTTTGGAGAGCTTTGAGGCCTATTGTGGAAATGGATATATCTTCACATAAAAACTACAGAGAAGCATTCTGAGAAACTTCTTTGGGATGTGAGCACTCAACTCACAGAGTTAAACTTATCTTTTGATTGAGCAGTTTTGAATCTCTCTTTTTGCAGGATCTGCATGTGGATATTCGGATCCCTTTGCGGCCTATGGTGTAAAAGGAAATTTCTTCAAATAAAAACTACTCAGAAGCCTTCTGAGAAACTTCTTTGTGATGTGTATTCATCTCACAAGGTTGAACCTATCTTATGATTGAGCAGTTTTGAGACATTCTTTTTGTGGAGTCTGCAAGTGGATATTTGGAGTGCTGTGAGGGCTTCTAGGGAAAATCAAATATGTTCCCATAAAAATTACACAGAAGCATTCTGATAAACTTCTTTGTGATGTGTGCATTCAGCTCACAGAGTCGAACCTATCTTTTGATTGAGCAGTTTTGAATCTCTCTTTTTTTTCAGAATCTGCAAGTGGATGTATGGAGAGCTTTGAGGCCAATTGTTGAAAAGGAATTATCTTCACATACAAACTAAAAGAAGCATTCTAAGAAACTTCTTTGTGAGTGTGCATTCAACTCACTGAGTTGAACTTATCTTCACATTGAGCAGTTTCAAATCGCTCTATTTGTAGAATCTGCAAGTGGATATTTGGAGCGTTGTGAGGCCTGCTTTGGAAAATCAAACATGTTCACAGAAAAACTACACAGAAGCATTCTGAGAAACTTTTTCTGATGTGTTCATTCATCTCAAAGTGTTGAACCTATCGTTTGATTGAGCAGTTTTGAATCTCTCCTTTTGCAGAATCTGGAAGTAGATGTTTGGGGATCTTTGAGGCCTATTGTGTAAAAGGAAATATCTTCACAAAAAAACTACATGGAAGCATTCTGAGAAACTCCTTTGTGAGGTGTCCATTCAACTTACAGAATTAAACTTATCTTCTCATTGAGCAGTTTTGAGTCTCTCTTTTTGTGTAATATGCAAGTGGATATTTGGAGCCCTTTGCGCCCTATGGTGGAAAAGGAAATATCTTCAAATAAAAGCTACATAGAAGCATACAGAGAAACTTTCTTGTGATGTGTGCTTTCGTTTCACAGAGTTGAACATTTCTTTTGATTTAGCAGTTTTGAAACACTCTTTTTGTAGAATCTGCAAGTGGATGATTGGAGACCTTTGAAGCCTATTGCAGAAAAGGAAATATCTTCATATAAAAACTACTCAGAAGCATTCTGAGAAACTTCTTTGTGATGTGTAGATTCAACTCACAGAGTTGAACCTATGTTTTGATTGAGCAGTTTTGTATCTCTCTTTTTGTAGAATCTGCAAGTGGATATTTGGAGCGTTGTGAGGCCTACTGTAGAAAATCAAATATGCTCACATAAAAACTACACAGAAGCATTCTGAGAAACCTGTTTGTGATGTGTGCATTCAACTCACAGAGTTGAAACTTTCTTTTGATTGAGCAGTTTTGAATCTCTCTTTTTGCAGAATCTGCAAGTGGATGTTTGGAGAGTTATGAGGCCTATTGTGGAAAAAGCTATATCTTCACATAAAAACCATACAGAAGCATTCTGAGAAAGCTCTTTGTGATGTGTGCATTCAGCTCACAGAGTTGAACTTATTTTCTCATTGAGCAGTTTCGAATCTCTCTTTTTGTAGAATCTACAAGTGGATATTTGGAGCCCTTTGCACCCTATGGTGGAAAAGGTAATATCTTCAAATAAAATCGACACAGAAGTATTCAGAGAAACTTCTTTGTGATGTATGCATTCATCTCACAGAAGTGAACTTATGTTTTGATTGATGAGGTTTGAATCTCTCTTTTTGCAGAATTTGCAGTTGGATATTTGGAGCACTTTGAGGCCAATGGTGGAAAAGCAAACATCTTCACATGAATACTACACAGAAGCATTCTGAGAAACTATTTTGGGATGTGTGCATTCAACTCCCAGATTTGAAACTTTCTTTCATGGAGCAGTTTTGAATCTCTCTTTTTGCAGAATCTGCAAGTGGATATTTGGAGCCCTTTGCAGCCAATGGTGGAAAAGGAAATATCTTCAAATAAAAACTACACAGAAACATTCTGAGAAACTATTTCCTGATATGTGCATTCATCTCACAGGGTTGAACATATCTTATGATTGATCAGTTTTCAAACACTCTTTTTGTAGTATCTGCAAGGGGATATTTGGAGCGCTTTAAGGCCTACCATGGAAAAGCCAGTATCTTCAGATAAAAACTACACAGAAGCATTCTGAGAAACTCCTTTGTGATGAGTGGATTCATCTCAGAGTTGAACTTTTCTTTTGATTGAGCAGTTTTGATGCACTCTTTTTGTAGAATCTGCAAGTGGATAATTTGAGCCCTTTTTGACCTATTGTGGAAAAGGAAATATCTTCACATAAAAAGTAGACAGAAGCATTATGAGAAACTTCTTTCTGATGTGTGCATTCAACTCACAGAGTTGAACCTTTCTTTTGATTGAGCAGTTTAGAAACTCTTTTTGCAGAATCTGCAGGTGGATATTTGGAGCCCTTTGAGGCCTACTGTGGAAAACCAAATATCTTCACATAAAAACTACACAGAAGAATTCTGAGAAATTTCTTTGGCATGTGTGCATTCACCTCATAGGGTTCAACTTATCTTTTGATTGAGCAGTTTTGAATCTCTCTTTTTGCAGAATCTGCAAGTGGATATTTGGAGCCCATTGCGGCCTGTGGTTGAAAAGGAAATATCTTCAAACAAAAACTACACAGAAACATTCTGAGAAACTTCTTTGGGATGTGTGCCATTATCTCACAGGGTTGAACCTATCTTCTGATTGAGCAGTTTTGAAACAATCTTTTTGTATAATCTGCAAGTGGATATTTGGAGCACTTTGAGGCCTACTGTGGAGAAGCAAATATCTTCAGATAAAAACTACACAGAATCATTCTGAGAAACTTCTTTGTGATGTGTGCATTCACCTCAGAGCTGAACTTTTCTTTGATTGAGCAGTTTTGAAACTCTCTTTTTGTAGAAACTGCAAGTGGATGTTTGCAGCTTTTTGAGGCCTGTTGTGGAAAAGGAAACATCTTCCCATAAAAACCAGATAGAAGCATTCTGAGAAACTACTTTGTGATGTATACATTCATCTCACAGAGTTGAAAGTTTCTTTTGATTGAGCAGTATTGAAACATCCTTTTTGTAGAATCTGCAAGTAAATAATTGCAGACCTTTGAGGCCTATTGTGGAAAAGGCAATATCTTCACATAAAAACTACTTAGAAGCCTTCTGAGAAAGGTTTTGTGATGTGTGCATTCAACTCACAGAGTTGAAAATATCATTTGATTGAGCAGTTTAGAATCTCTCTTTTTGTAGAATCTGCAAGTGGATATTTGGAGCCCTTTGCACTCTATGGTGGAAAAGGAAATATCTTTAAATAAAACCTACACAGAAGTATTCTCAGAAACTTCTTCCTGATGTGTGCGTTCAACTCACAGAGTTGAACCTAATTTTTGTTTAAGTTGTTTTGAATCTCTCTTTTTGTAGAATCTACAAGTGGATATTTGGAGTGCTGTGAGGCCTTCTGAGGAAAATCAAATATGTTCACAGAAAAAGTACACAGAAGCATTCTGAAAAACTCGTTTGTGATGTTTGCATTAAACTCACTGAATTCAACCTACCATTTCATTAAACAGTTTTCAATCTGTTTTTGCAGAATCAGCAAGTGGATGTTTGGAGAGCTTCGAGGTCTATTGTGGAAAAGGAAATATCTTCACTTAAATACTAAACAGAAGTATTCTGAGAAACTTCTTTGTGAGGTGTGAATTCAAAACACAGTGTTGAACTTATCTTCTCATTGAGCTGATTTGACTCTCCCTTTTTGTAGAATCTGCAAGTGGATAGAAAAAATATATCTTCCAATAAAAGCAACATAGAAGCATTCAGAGAAACTTCTTTGTGATGTATGCATTCAACTCAAAGGGTTGAACCTATCTTGTGATTGAGCAGTTTTGAATCTCCCTTTTTGTAGAATCTGCAGGTGGATATTTGGAGCCCTTTAAGGCCTACTGCGGAAAACCAAACACCTTCGCATAAAAATTACACAGAAGAATTCTGAGAAACTTCTTTGGGATGTGTGAATTCAACTCACAGTGTTGAACCTATCTCTTGATTGAGCAGTTTTGAGTCTCTCTTTTTGCGGAATCTGCAAGTGGATATTTGGAGCCTTTTGTGGCCTACGGTGGAAAAGGAAATATCTTCAAAAAAAAAAAAAAACTACACAGAAACATTGTGAGAAACTTCTTTGTGATGTGTGCATTCATCTCACAAGTTTGAAGCTATCTTATGATTCAGCAGTTCACACTTTTTTTAATTAATTAATTTATTATTATTATACTTTAGGTTTTAGTGTACATGTGCACAATGTGCAGGTTAGTTAAATATGTATACATGTGCCATGCTGGTGTGCTGTACCCACTAACTCCTCACCTAGCATTAGGTATATCTCCGAATGCTGTCCCTCTCCCCTCCCTCCACCCCACAACAGTCCCCAGAGTGTGATGATCCCCTTCCTGTATACATGTGTTCTCATTGTTCAATTCCCACCTATGAGTGAGAATATGCAGTGTTTGGTTTTTGGTTCTTGCAATAGTTTACTGAGAATGATGATTTCCAAATTCATGCATGTTCCTAAAAAGGACATGAACTCATCATTTTATATGGCTTTATAGTATTCCATGGTGCATATGTGCCACATTTTCTTAATCCAGTCTATCATTGTTGGACATTTGGGTTGCTTACGTGTGCATGTGTCTTTATAGCAGCATGATATATACTCCTTTGGGTATATACCTAGTAATGGGATGGCTGGGTCAAATGGAATTTCTAGTTCTAGATCCCTGAGGAAATGCCACACTGACTTCCACGATGGTTGAACTAGTTTAGAGTCCACCAACTGTGTAAAAGTGTTCCTAATTCTCCACATCCTCTCCAGCACCTGTTGTTTCCTGACTTTTTAATGATTGCCATTCTAACTGGTGTGGGATGGTATCTCATTGTGGTTTTGATTTGCGTTTCTCTGATGGCCAGTGATGGTGAGCATTTTTTCATATGTTTTTTGGCTGCATAAATGTCTTCTTTTGAGAAGTGTCCGTTCATGTCCTTCGCCCACATTTTGATGGGGTTGTTTGTTTTTTTCTTGTAAATTTGTTGGAGTTCATTGTAGATTCTGGATATTAGCCCTTTGTCAGATGAGTAAGTTGTGAAAATTTTCTCCCATTTATAGGTTGCCTGTTCACTCTGATGGTAGTTTCTTTTGCTGTGCAGAAGCTCTTGAGTTTAATTAGATCCAATTTGTCAGTTTTGACTTTTGTTGCCATTGCTTTTGGTGTTTTAGATATGAAGCCCTTGCCCATGCCTATGTCCTGATTGGTAATGCCTAGGTTTTCTTCTAGGGTTTTTATGGTTTTAGGTCTAATGTTTAAGTCTTTAATCCATCTTGAATTGATTTTTGTATAAAGTGTAAGGAAGGGATCCAGTTTCAGCTTTCTACATATGGCTAGCCAGTTTCCCAGCACCTTTTCTTAAATAGGGAATCCTTTCCCTATTGCTTGTTTTTCTCAGGTTTGTCAAAGATCAGATAGTTGTAGATATGTGGCATTATTTCTGAGGGCTCTGTTCTGTTCCATTGATCTATATCTCTGTTTTCATACCAGCACCATGCTCTTTTGGTAACTGTAGACTTGTAGTATAGTTTGAAGTCAGGTAGTGTGATGCCTCCAGCTTTGTTCTTTTGGCTTAGGATTGACTTGGCGACGTGGGCTCTTTTTTGGTTCCATATGAACTTTGAAGTAGTTTTTTCCAATTCTGTGAAGAAAGTCATTGGTAGCTTGATGGGGATGGCATTGAATCTGTAAATTGCCTTGGGCAGTATGGCCATTTTCACGATATTGATTCTTCCCACCCATGAGCATGGAATGTTTTTCCATTTGTTTTTATCCTCTTTTATTTCCTTGAGTAGTGGTTTGTAGTTCTCCTTGAAGAGGTCCTTCACGTCCCTTGTAAGATGGATTCCAAGGTATTTTATTCTCTTTGAAGCAATTGTGAATGGGAGTTCACTCATGATTTGGCTCTCTGTTTGTCTGTTGTTGGTGTGTGAGAATGCTTGTGATTTTTGTACATTGATTTTGTATCCTGAGACTTTGCTGAAGTTGCTTATCAGCTTAAGGAGATTTTGGGCTGAGACAATGGGGTTTTCTAGATATACAATCATGTCGTCTGCAAACAGGGACAATTTGACTTCCTCTTTTCCTAATTGAATACCCTTTATTTCCTTCTCCTGCCTAATTGCCCTGGCCAGAACTTCCAACACTATGTTGAATAGGAGTGGTGAGAGAGGGCATCCCTGTCTTGTGCCAGTTTTCAAAGAGAATGCTTCCAGTTTTTGTCCATTCAGTATGATATTGGCTGTGGGATTGTCATAGATAGCTCTTATTATTTTGAGGTACGCCACAACAATACCTAATTTATTGAGAGTTTTTAGCATGAAGGGTGGTTGAATTTTGTCAAAGGCATTTTCTGCATCTATTGAGATAATCATGTGGTTTTTGTCTTAGGTTCTGTTTATATTCTGGATTACATTTATTGATTTGTGTATATTGAACCAGCCCTGCATCCCAGGGATGAAGCCCACTTGATCATGGTGGATAAGCTTTTTGATGTGCTGCTGGATTCGGTTTGCCAGTATTTTATTGAGGATTTTTGCACCAATGTTCATCAAGGATATTGGTCTAAAATTCTCTTTTTTGGTTGTGTCTCTGCCCGGCTTTGATATCAGGATGATGCTGGCCTCATAAAATGAGTTAGGGAGGATTCCCTCTTTTACTATTGATTGGAATAGTTTCAGAAGGAATAGTACCAGCTCCTCCTTGTACCTGTGGTAGAAATCGGCTGTGAACCCATCTGGTCCTGGACTTTTTTTGGTTGATAAGCTATTGATTATTGCCACAATTTCAGCTCCTGTTATTGGTCTATTCAGAGATTCAACTTCTTCCTGGTTTAGTCTTGGGAGAGTGTATGCGTCATGGAATTTATCCATTTCTTCTAGATTTTCTAGTTTATTTGCGTAGAGGTGTTTGTAGTATTCTCTGATGGTAGTCTGTATTTCTGTGGGATCAGTGGTGATATCCCCTTTATCATTTTTTATTGCATCTATTAGATTCTTCTCTCTTTTTTTCTTTATTAATCTTGCTAGCAGTCTTTCAATTTTGTTGATCCTTTCAAAAAACCAGCTCCTGGATTCATTAATTTTTTGAATGGTTTTTTGTGTCTCTATTACCTTCAGTTCTGCTCAGATTTTAGTTATTTCTTGCTTTCTGCTAGCTGTTGAATGTGTTTGCTCTTGCTTTTCTAGTTCTTTTAATTATGATGTTAGGGTGTCAATTTTGGATCTTCCCTGCTTTCTGTTGTGGGCATTTAGTGCTATAAATTTCCCTCTGCACACTGCTTTGAATGCATACCAGAGATTCTGGTATGTTGTATCCTGGTTCTCGTTGGTTTCAAAGAACATCTTTATTTCTGCCTTCATTTTGTTATGTATCCAGTAGTCATTCAGGAGCAGGTTGCTCAGTTTCCATGTAGTTGAGTGGTTTTGAGCGAGATTCTTAATCCTGAGTTGTAGCTTCATTGCACTGTGATCTGACAGATAGTTTGTTCTAATTTCTGTTCTTTTACGTTTACTGAGGAGAGCTTTACTTCAAAGTATGTGGTCAATTTTGGAATAGGTGTGGTGTGGTGCTGAAAAAAATGTATATTCTGTTGATTTGGGGTGGAGAGTTCGGTAGATGTCTATTAGGTCCGCTTGGTGCAGAGCTGAGTTCAATTCCTGGGTGTCCTTGTTGACTTTCTGTCTCGTTAATCTGTCTAATGTTGAAAGTGGAGTGTTAAAGTCTCCCTTTATTAATGTGTGGGAGTCTAAGTCTCTTTGTAGGTCACTCAGGACTTGCTTTATGATTCTTGGTGCTCCTGTATTGGGAGCTTATATATTTAGGATAGTTAGCTCTTCTTGTTGGATTGATCCCTTTACCATTATGTAATGGCCTTCTTTGTCTCTTTTGATCTTTGCTGGTTTAAAGTCTATTTTATCAGATACTAGGATTGCAACCCTTGCCTTTTTTTGTTTTCCATTTGTTTGGTAGATCTTCCTCCATCCTTTTATTTTGAGGCTATGTTTGTCTCTGCACGTCAGATGGGTTTCCTGTATACAGCACACTGATGGTTTTTGACTCTTTATCCAATTTGCCAGTCGTTGTCTTTTAATTGGAGCATTTAGTCCATTTACATTTAAAGTTAATATTGTTATGTGTGAATTTGATCCTGTCATTATGATGTTAGCTGGTTATTTTGCGTGATAGTTGATGCAGTCTCTTCCTAGTCTCGATGGTCTTTACATTTTGGCATGATTTTGCAGTGGCTGGTACCGGTTGTGCCTTTCCATGTTTAGTGCTTCCTTCAGGAGCTCTTTTAGGGCAGGCCTGGTGGTGACAAAATCTCTCAGCATTTGATTGTCTGTAAAGTATTTTATTTCTCCTTCACTTATGAAGCTTAGTTTGGCTGGATATGACATTCTGGGTTGAAAATTCTTTTCTTTAAGAATGTTGAATATTGGCCCCCACTCTCTTCTGGCTTATAGAGTTTCTGCTGAGAGATCCACTGTTAGTCTGATGGGCTTCCCTTTGTGCATAACCCGACCTTTCTCTCTGGCTGCCCTTAACATTTTTTCCTTCATTTCAACTTCAGTGAATCTGACAATTATGTGTCTTGGAGTAGCTCTTCTTGAGGAGTATCTTTGTGGCATTCTCTGTATTTCCTGAATCTGAATGTTGGCCTGCCTTGCTAGATTGGGAAAGTTCTCCTGGATAATATCCTGCAGAGTGTTTTCCAACTTGGTTCCATTCTCTCCGTCACTTTCAGGTATACCAATCAGACATAGATAAGGTCTTTTCACGTAGTCCCATATTTCTTGGAGGCTTTGCTCATTTCTTTTTATTCTTTTTTCTCTAAACTTCCCTTCTCGCTTCATTTCATTAATTTCATCTTCCATCAGTGATATCCTTTCTTCCATTTGATCACATCGGCTCCTGAGGCTTCTGCATTCTTCGCGTAGTTCTCGAGCCTTGGTTTTCAGCTCCATCAGCTCCTTTAAGCACTTCTCTGCTTTGGTTATTCTAGTTATACATTCTTCTAAATTTTTTTCAAAATTTTCAACTTCTTTGCCTTTGGTTTGAATATCCTCCCATAGTTCAGAGTAATTTGATAGTCTGAAGCCTTCTTCTCTCAGCTCATCAAGGTCATTCTCCATCCAGCTTTGATCCGTTGCTGGTGAGGAACTGCGTTCCTTTGGAGGAGGAGAGGCGCTCTGCTTTTTAGAGTTTCCAGTTTTTCTGCTCTGCTTTTCCCCATCTTTGTGGTTTTATCTACTTTTGGTCTTTGATGATGGTGATGTACAGATGGGTTTTTGGTGTGGATGTCCTTTCAGTTTGTTAGTTTTCCTACTAACTGACAGGACCCTCAGCTGCAGGTCTGTTGGAGTACCCGGCCAGCCGTGTGAGGTTCAGTCTGCCCCTACTGGGGGTGCCTCCGACTTAGGCTGCTTGGGGTTCAGGGGTCAGGGACCTACTTGAGGAGGCAGTCTTCCCATTCGCAGATCTCCAGCTGCGTGCTGGGAGAACCACTGCTCTCTTCAAAGCTGTCAGACAGGGACATTTACATCTGCAGGGTTTACTGCTGTCTTTTTGTTTCTCTGTGCCCTGCCCCCAGAGGTGGAGCCTACAGAGGCAGGCAGGCCTCCTTGAGCTGTGATGGGCTCCACCCAGTTCGAGCTTCTCAGCTGCTTTGTTTAGCTAAGCAAGCCTGGGCAAAGGAGGGCGCCCCTCCCCCAGCCTTGCTGCCGCCTTGCAGTTTGATCTCAGACTGCTGTGCTAGCAATCAGTGAGACTCCGCGGGCGTAGGACCCTCTGAGCCAGGTGCGGGACACAGTCTCCTGGTGCACCGTTTTTTAAGCCCTTCAGAAAAGCACAGTATTCGGGTAGGAGTGTCCCCATTTTCCAGGTGCCGTCTGTCACCCCTTTCTTTGTGTAGGAAAGGGAACTCCCTGACCCCTTATGCTTCCCGAGTGAGGCAATGCCTCACCCTTCTTCAGTTCATGCACGGTGCGCGCATCCACTGACCTGCGCCCACTGTCTGGAACTCCCTAGTGAGATGAACCTGGTACCTCAGATGGAAATGGAGAAATCACCTGTCTTTTGCATAGCTCACGCTGGGAGCTGTAGACTGGAGCTTTTCCTATTCGGCCATCTTCAGTTCACACTTTTTATAGAAACTGCAAGTGGTATTTTGTGTGCTTTTTGCCCATGGTGGAAAAGGAAGTATCTTCAAATAACAAAATTAACAGAAGCATTCTCAAAAACTTGTTCATTATGTGTGCATTCAACTAAGAGTGTTGAATCTATCTTTTGATTGAGCAGTTTTGAGTCTCTCTTTTTGTAGAATCTGCAAGTGGATATTTGGAGCACTGTGAGGCTAACTGGAAAATCAAATATGTTCACATAAAAACTACACAGAAGCATTCTGACAAACTTCTTTGTGATGTGTGCATTGAACACACAGAGATGAACCAATCTTTTGATTGAGCAGTTTTGAATCTCTCTTTTTGTAGAAATTACAAGTGGATTTTCAGAGATCTCGGATTCCTATTGTGGAAAAGGGAATATCTTCAAATAAAAACTACACAGAAGCATTCTGAGAAACTTATTTGTGAGGCGTGCATTGAACTCACAGAGTTGAACCTATCTTTTGATTGAGCAGTTTTGAATCTCTCTTTTTGCAGAATCTGCAAGTAGATATTTGGCACCCTTTGCAGCCTATGGTGGAAAAGGAAATATCTTCCAATTAAAACTACAGAAAAAATTCTGAGAAACTTCTTCGTGATGTGTGCATTCATCTCACTGGTTTGAAACTTTCTTTTCATTGAGCAGCTTGGAAATACTCTTTTTGTAGAATCTGCAAGTGGATATTTGGAGCCCTTTGAGGCCTATTTTGGAAAGGGAAATATCTTCACCTAAAAATTAGACAGAAGCATTCGTAGAAATTTCTTTGTGAAGTGTTAATTCAACTCACAGAGTTGAACTTATCTTCTCATTGAGCAGTTTTGAATATCTCTTTGTAGAATCTGCAAGTGGATATTTGGAGCACTTTGCACCCTATGGTGGAAAAAGGAAATGTCTTCAAATAAAAACTACACAGAAGCATTCTCAGAAACTTCTTTGTGATGTGTGCATTCAACTCACAGTGTTGAATCTGTCTTTTGATTGAGCAGCTTTGAATCTCACTTTTTGCAGAATCTGCAGGTGGATATTTGGAGCCCTCTGTGGCCTACTGTGGAAAAGCAAATATCTTCACCTAAAAACTACACAGAATAAGTCTCAGAAACTTCTTTGTAATGTGTGCATTAATGTCACAGGGTTGAACCTATCCTTTGATTGGGTAGTTTTGAATCTCTCTTTTTGCAGAATCTGTAAGTGGATATTTGGAACACTTTGCGGCCTATGGTGGAAAAGGAAATATCTTCAAATAAAAACTACACAGAAACATTCTGAGAAACTTCTTTGTGATGCGTGTAGTCATCTCACAGGTTTGAACTTATCTTAAGATTGAGCAGTTTCGAAACACTCTTTTTAAAGAATTTACAATTGGATATTTTGAGCGCTGTGAGGTCTACCGTGGAAAAGCAAATATCTTCAGATAAAAACTACACAGAAGCATTCTCAGAAACTCCTTTAGAATGCATGCATTCATCTTACAGGGTTGAAACTATCTTATGATTGAGCAGTTTTGAAACGTTCTTTTCCTAGAATCTGCAAGTGGATATTTGGAGTGCTTTTTGCCCTGTGGTGGAAAAGGAAATATCTTCAAATAAAAACTACACAGAACCTTTCTCAAAAACATCTCTGTGATGTGTGCATTCAACTCACAGAGTTGAATCCATCTTTTGATTGAGCAGTTTTGAATCTCTCTTTTTGTAGAATCTGAAGGTGGAAATTGGGAGCGTTGTCAGGCCTAATGTGGAAAATCAAATATGTTCACATAAAAACTACACAGGAGCGTTCTGAGAAACTTCACTGTGATGTGTGCACTCAACTCAGAGCTGAACCTATCTTTTGATTGAGCAGTTTTTAATCTCTCTTTTTGCAGAATGTGCCAATGGATATTTGGAGCCCCTTTTGGCCTATGGTGGAAAAGGAAATATCTTCAAATAAGAACTACACAGAAACATTTTGAGAAACTTCTTTGCAATGTGTGCATTCATCTTAGAGAGTTGAACCTATCTTTTGATTGAGCTGTTTTGAATCTCTCTTTTTTGAAGAATATACAGGTGGATATTTTTAGCCCTTTGAGGCCTACTGTGGAAAAGCAAATATCTTCACATAAAAATTACACAAAAGCATTCCAAGAAACTTCTTCATGATGTGTGTATTCAACTCATAGCGTTGAACCAATCTTTTGATTGTGCAGTTTTGAATCTCTCTTTTTGCAGGATCTGCATGTGGATATTTGGAGCCCTTTGCAGCCTATGGTGGAAAAGGAAATATCTTCAAATAAAAACAACCCAGAAACATTCTGAGAACTTCTTTTTGATGTGTGGATTCATCTCACAGTGTTGAAATTTCTTTTGATTGAGTAATTTTGAAACAGTCTTTTGGTAGAATCTGCATGTGCATATTTGGAACTCTTTGTGGCCTATTGTTGAAAAGGAAATATCATCACATAAAAACTACACAGAAGCATTCTGAGAAACTTATTTGTGATGTGTGCATTCATCTCACAAGTTTGAACTTATTTTATGATTGAGCAGTTTTGAAACACTCTTTTTGTAGAATCTGAGAGTGGATAATTGGAGCCCTTTGAGGCCTATTGTGGAAAAGGAGATATCTTCAAATAAAAACTACTCAGAAGCATTCTGAGAAACTTCTTTGTGATGTGTATTCATCTCACAGGGTTGAACCTATCTTATGATTGGGCAGTTTTGAATATCTCTTTTTGTAGAATCTGCAAGTGAATATTTGCAACACTTTGAGGCCTACCGTGGAAGAGCAAATATCTTCAGATTAAAAATACACAGAAGCATTCTGAGAAACTTCTTTGTGATGTGTTCATTCATCTCACAGAGTTGAACGTTACTTTTGATGGAGCAGTTTTGAAACTCTGTTTTTTTAGAATCTGCAAATTTATATTTGGAGCTCTTTGAGGCCTATTGTGGAAAAGGAAATATCATCATAAAAGCTACACTGAAGGATTCTGAGAAACTTGTTTGTGATCTGTGCATTCATCCAACAGAGTTGAATCTTTCTTTTGATTGACTAGTTTCGAAACACACTTTTTGTGGAATCTGTAAGTGGATAATTGGGGCCTTTGAGGCCTATTTAAAAAAAAATAGTTTCATATAAAAACTACTCAGATGCATTCTGAGAAGCTTCTCTGTGATGTGCGCATTCAACTTACAGAGTTGAACCTATCTTTTGTTTGAGCAGTTTAGAATCTCCCTTTTTGTAGAGTCTGCAAGTGGATATTTGGATCCCTTACACCCTATTGTGGAAAAGGAAATATCTTCAAATAAAAACTACACAGAAGCATTCAGAGAAACGTTTTTCTGATGTATGCATTCAACTCACAGAGTTGAACCTATCTTTTGATTGAGCAGTTTTGAATCTCTCATTTTCAGAATCTTCAAGTGGATGCTTGGAGAGCGTTGAGGCCTATTGTGGAAAAGGAAATATCTTCACACAAAAACTACACAGAAAGATTCTGAGAAACGTCTTTGTGACGTGTGCATTCAAATCACGGAATTGAAATTGTCTTCTCATTGAGCAGTTTTGGATTTCTCTTTTTGTAGAATCTGCAAGTGGATATTTGGAGCCCTTTACGCCCTATGGTGGAAAAGGAAATATCTTCAAATAAAAACTACACAGAAGCATTAAGAGAAACTTCTTTGTGATGTATGCTTTCAACTAACGGAGTTGAACCTATCTTTTGAATGAGCAGTTTTGAATCTCTCTTTTTGGAGAATCTGCAAGTGGCTATTTGGAGCCCTTTGTGGCCAATGGTGGAAAAGGAAATATCTTCAAATAAAAATAACAGAGGAGCTTTCTCAGAAACTTCTTCGTGATGTGTGCATTCAACTCACCGTGTTGAACCTATCTTTTGATGGAGCAGTTTTTAATCTCTCTTTTTGTAGTATCTGCAAGTGGATATTTGGAGCGCTGTGAGGTCTACTGTGGAAAATCAAATATGTTCACCTAACGACTACACAGAAGCATTCTGAGAAACTTCTTTGGATGTGTGCATTCAACTCAAAGGGTTGAACCTATCTTTTGATTGAGCAGTTTAGAATCTCTCTTTTTTAGAATCTGCAAGTGGATATTTGGAGTGCTGTGAGGCCTACTGTGGAAAATTAAATATGTTCACATAAAAACTATACAGAATTACTATGAGAATCTCCTTTGATGTCTACATTCAACTCACAGAGTTGAACTTATCTTTTCATTGAGCAGCTTTGAAACACTCTTATTATACAATCTGCAAGTGGATATTTGGAGCCCTTTGCACCCTATGGTGTAAAAGGACATATCTTCAGATAAAAACTACCCAGAAGCATTCTCAGCAACATCTTCGTGATGTATGCATTCAACTCACAGAGTTGAACCTATCTTTTGATTTTGCTGTTTTGAGTCTCTCTTTTTGTAGACTCTGCAAGTGGATATTTGGAGTGCTGTGAAGCCTACTGAGGAAAATCAAATATGTTCTCATAAAATCTACACAGAGGCATTCTGAGAAACTACTTTGGGATGTGTGCACTGAACTCACAGAGTTGAATCTCTCTTTTGATTGAGCAGCTGAGCAGTATTGAATCTCACTTTTTTCAGAATCTGCAAGTGGATGTTTGGAGAGCTTTGAGGCGTATTGTGGAAAAGGAAATATCTTCACGTAAAAACTACACTGAAGCATTCTTAGAAAATTTTTGTGAAGTTTGCATTCAACTCTCAGAGTTGAACTTATCTTCTCATTGATCAGCTTTGAATATCTCTTTTTGTAGACTCTGCAAGTGGATATTTGGAGTGCTGTGATGCCTAATGTGGAAAATCAAATACGTTCACATAAAAACTACACAGAAGTATTCTGAGAAACTTCTTTGTGATGTGAGCATTCAACTCACAGAGCTGAACCTATCTTTTGATTGAGCAGTTTTGAATCTCTCTTTTTGCAGAATGTGCATATGGATATTTGGGGCCCCTTTTGACCTATGGTGGAAAAGGAAATACCTTCAAAGAAGAACCACACAGAAACATTCTGAGAAACTTCTTTGTGATGTGTGCATTCATCTCACAGAGTTGATCCTATCTTTTGATTCAGCTGTTTCGAATCTCTCTTTTTGCAGAATCTACATGTGGATATTTTGAGCCCTTTGAGGACTACTGTGGAAAAGCAAATATCTTCATATAAAAACTACACAGAAGCATTCTGAGAAACTTCTTTGGTATATTTGCATTCAACTCATAGAGTTGAACCTGTCTTTTGATAGAGCTGTTTTGAATCTCTCTTTTTGCAGGATCTGTATGTGGATATTTGAAGCCCTTTGCACCCTATGGTGGAAAAGGAAATATCTTTAAATAAAAACAACACGGAAATATTCTGAGAAACTTCTTTTTGAAACTTTCTCCTGATTGAGAAATTTTGAAACCGTCTTTTTGTAGAATCTACATGTGGATATTTGGAGCCCTTTGTGGCCTATTGTGGAAAAGGAAATATCTTTACATAAAAACTACACAGAAGCATTCTGAGAAACTTCTTTGTGATGTGTGCATTCATCTTACAGAGTTGAACCTTTCTTTTGATTGAGCAGATTGGAAATACTCTTTCTGTAGAATCTGCAAGTGGATATTTGAAGCACTTTGAGTCCTATAGTAGAAACGGAAATGTCTTCACATAAAAACTACACAGTAGCATTCCCAGAAACTTCTTTGGGATGTTTGCATTCAACTCAAAGAGTTGAAACTATCTTTCGATTGAGCAGTTTTGAATCACTCTTTTTGTAGAATCTGCAAGTAGATATTTGGTGTTCTTTCCAGCCTATTTTGGAAAGGGAAATATCTTCACATGAAAACCACACAGAAGCATTCTCAGAAACTACTTTATGATGTGTGTATTCATCTCACAGAGTTCAATCTTTCTTTTGATTGAGCAGTTTTGAAACACTCTTCTTGCAAAATCTGCAAGTGAATTTTTGGAGCACTTTGTGGCCTGTAGTGGAAAAGGAAATATTTCCACATAAAAACTGTACAGAAGCATTCGGAGAAATTTCTTTTCAATGTGTGCACTAATCTCACAGAATTGAAACTTTCTTTTGATTGAGCAGTTTGGAAACACTCTTTTTGGAGAATATGCACGTGGATATTTGGAACGCTTTGAGGCCTATGTAGGAAAAAGAAATATCTTGACACAAAAGCTACACAGAAGCATTCTGAGAAATTCTTTGTGATGGGCACATTCAATTGATGGAGTTGAATCTATCTTTGGGTGAACAGTTTTGAAACTCTGTTTTTTGTATAATCTGCAAGAGGATATTTGGAGCCCTTTGTGTCCTATGGTGAAAAAGGAAATATCTTCATATAAAAACTACACAGAAGCATTCTGAGAAACACCTTTGTGATCTATGCCTTCATCTCACAGAGTTCAAATTTTCTTTTGATGAGCAGTTTTCAAACACTCTTTTTGTAGAATCTGCCAGTGGATATTTGCAGCCCTTTGAGGCCTATTTCCGAAAAGGAAATATCTTCCTATAAAAACTACACAGAAGAATTCTGAGAAACTTCTTTGTTATGTGTGCATTCATTTCACTGAGTTGAACCTTTCTTTTGATTAAGCAGCTTGGAAACACTATTTTACAGAATCTGCAAGTAGATATTTGGAGCTCTTTGAGGCCTATTGTGGAAAAGGAAATATCTTTAAATAAATACTACACAGAAGCATTCTGAGAAACTTCTTTGCGATGTGTGCATTCATCTCACAGAGTTGAACCTCTCTTTTGATTCAGCAGATTGGAAACACTCTTTTTGTAGAATGTGCAAGTGGATATTTGGAGCACTTTGATGCCTATTGTCTAAAAGGAAATATCTTCACATAGTAACTACACAGAATGATTCTAAGAAACTTCTTTGTGATGTGTGAAATCAACTCACATTGTTGAACCTATATTTTGATTAAGCAGTTTTGAATCTCTCTTCTTGTAGAATCTGCAAGAGGATATTTGGAGCCCTATGTGGACTGTTTTGGAAATTGAAATATCTTCATATAAAAACCACACAGAAGCATTCTGAGAAACTCCTTTGTGATGTGTACATTCATCTCAGAGAGTTGAAATTTTCTTTTGACTGAGCAGTTTTGAAGCACTCCTTTTATAGAAACTGGAAGGGTATATTTTAAGCAATTTGAGGCCTACAGTGGAAAAGGAAATATCTTCCCATAAAAGCTACATGGAAGCATTCTCAGAAACTTCTTTGTGATGTGTGCATTCGTCTCACAGAGTTAAAGCTTTCTTTTGATTGAGCAGTTTTGAAACAATCTTTTTGTAGAGTTTGCAAGTGGATATTTGGAGTGCTTTGAAGCCTATGGTAGAAAAGGAATTATCTACTCATAAAAACTACACAGAAGCATTCTGAGAAACTTGTTGTGATGTGTGCCTTCATCACACAGAATTGAAACTTTCTTTTGGTTGAGCAGCTTTGAATCTCTCTTTTTGTAGAATCTGCAAATGGATAACTAGAGCCCTTGCGGCCTATTTTGGAAGGGAATTATCTTCCATAAAAACTACACAGAAGCATTCTGAGAAACTTCTTTTTGATGTGTGCATTCATCTCACAGAGTTAAACCTTCCTTTTGATTGACCATTTTGGAAACACTCTTTATGTAGAGTGTGCAAGTGGATATTTGGAGCGATTTGAGGCCTATAGGGAAAAGGAAATATATTCACATAAAAATTACACAGAAGCATTCTGAGAAACTTCTTTGTGACGTGTGCCTTCATCTAACAGGGTTGAACATTTCTTTTGATTGAGAAGTTTTGAAACACTCTTTTTGTAGAATCTGTAAGAGGATATTTGGAGCAGTTTGAGGCCTAATGGGAAAAGGTGATATCTCCACATAAAAACTACACAGAAGCATTCTGAGAAACTTCTTCGTGATGTCAGCATTCATTTCACAGAGTTGAACGTTTCCGTTGATTGAGGAATTTGGAAACCCTCTTTATGTAGGATCCGCAATAGGATATTTGGAGTTCTTTGAGTTCTATTGTGGAAAAGGAAATATCTTCAAATAAAAACTACAGAGAGTCATTCTGAGAAAATTCTTTGTGATGTGTGCATTCATCTCACAGAGTTGAAACTTTATTTTGATTGAGCAGTTTTGAAATATCCTTTTTATAGAATATGCAAGTGGATATTTGAAGGGCTTTGATGCCTACTGTGGAAAAGGAAATATCTTCACATAAAAACTACACAGAAGCATTCTGAGAAACTTCCTTTTGAGGTGCACATTCATCCACAGAGTTGAAGTTTTCTTTTGATTGATCAATTTTGAAACACTGTTTTTGTATAATCTGCAAGTAGATATTTGGAGCACTTTGAGGCCTAGGGTGGAAACGTAAATATCTTCACATAAAAACTACACAGAAGCATTCTGAGAAACTTCTTTGTTATGTGTGTATTCTTCTCACAGAGTTGATCTTTTCTTTTGATGGAGCAGTTTTGAAACACTCTTTTTTTAGTATCTGCAAGTGGATATTTGAAGCGCTTTGAGGAATATTGTGGAACAATAAATATCTTCACATAAAAACTACAAAGAAGCATTCTGAGTAACTTCCTTGTGATGTGTGCATTCATTTCACAGAGTTGAACTTTTCTTTTGATTAAGCAGTTTTGAAACACTCTTTTTGTAGAATCAGCAAGTGGATATTTGGAGCACTTAGAGGCCTATGGTGGAAAAGGAAATTTCTTTACATAAAAGCAACACAGAAGCATTCTGAGAAACTCCTTTTTATATGTGCATTCATCTCCAGGAGTTGAATTTTTCTTTTGATTGGGCAGTTTATAAACACTCTTTTTGTAGAATCTGCAAGTGAATATTTGGAATGCTTAAATACTTGTTGTGGAAAAGGAAATATATTCACATTAAACTACACAGAAGCATTCTGAGAGACATCTTTGTGATGTGTGCATTCATCTCAGAGTTGAACTTTTCTTTTGATTGAGCAGTTTGGAAACACTCTTTCTGTAGAATCTGCAAGTGGATATTTGGTGCGCTTTGAGGCTTATGGTGGATAAGGAAATATCTTCAAAGAATAACTACAAAGAAGCATACTGAGAAACAGCTTTGAGATGTGTGCATTCAACTCACAGAGTTGAACTTATCTTTTGACAGAGCAGTTTTGAAACTCTCTTTTTGTAGAATCTGCAAGTGGATATTTGGAACCCTTTGCAGCCTATGGTGGAAAAGGAAATATCTTCCAATGAAAACTCTACAGAAACATTCTGAAAAATATCTTTGTGATGTGGGCATTCATCTCACGGAGTTCAGGCTTTCATTTGATTGAGCAGTTTTGAAACATTATTTTGGAGAATCCAGAAGTGGATATTTGGAGCTCTTTGAGGCCCATTGTGGAAGAGGAAATATCTTCACATGAAAACTACACAGAAGCATTATAAGAAATTCCTTTGTGATGTGTGCATTCATCTCACAGAGTGGAACTTTTCTTTTGATTGAGCAGCTTTGAAACACTCTTTTTGTAGAATCTGTGAGTCAATATTTGGAGCAATTTGAGGCCTATTGTGGAAAAGGAAATATCTTCACAAAAAACTACACGAAAGAATTCTGAGAATTTTCTTTGTAATGTGAGCATTCAACTCACAGTGTTGAAACTAACTTTTGATAGTGCAGTTTTGAAACTCTTTTTTTGCAGAATCTACAAGTGGATATTTGGAGCCATTTGCAGCCTATGGTGGAAAAGGAAATATCTTCACATACAAACTACACAGAAGCTTTCTGAGAAACTTCTTTTTGATGTGTGCATTCATCTCACAGATTTGAAACTTTCTTTTTGTGGAGCAGTTTTTAAACTCTCTTTTTGTAGAATCCCCAAGTGGATATTTGGAGCGCCTTGAGGTATACTGTGGAAAAGGATTTGTCTTCAAATAAAAACTACACAAAATCATTCTGAGAAACTTCTTGTGTTGTGTGCATTCATCTCACAGAGCTGTAACTTTCATTTGATTAAGCAGTTTTGAAACACTCTTTTTGTAGAACTTCCAAGTGGATATTTTGAGGGCTTTGAGGCCTATGGTGGAAAGGGAAATATCTTCACATAAAAATTACACAGAAGCATTCAGAGAAATTTCTTTGTGATGTATTCATTCATCCCACAGAGTTGAACCATTCTTTTGATTGAGTATTTTTGAAAAACTTTTTTGTAGAATCCGCAAGTGGACATTTGAAGTGCTTTGAGGCCTACTGTGGAAAAGGGAATATCTTCACATAAAAACTACACAGAAGCTTTCTGAAAAACTTCTTTGGGATGTGTGCCTTAATCTTGTGGAGTCTAAATTTTCTTTTCATTGAGCAGTATGGAAACACTTTTTTGGGGAAACTGCAAGTGAATATTCAGAGCACTTTGTGGCCCATGGTGGAAAAGGAAGTATCTTCACATAAAAACTAGACAGAACCATTTGGAGAAACTACTTTGTGATGTGTGCATACATACATCTTCCAGAGTTGAACCTTTCTTTTGAATGAGCAGTTTTGAAACACTGTTTTTGTAGAATCTTCAAGTGGATATTTTGAATGCTTTGAGATCTTTGTTGGGCTAGGAAATATCTTCACATAAAAACTAGACAGAAGCACTCTGAGAAACTTCTTTGTTATATGTGCATTCAACTCACAGAGTTGAGCGTTTCTTTTCATTCAGCAGTTTGGAAACAATCTTTTTGTAGTATCTGCAAATCGATATTTGGAGCGCTTTGAGGCCTACAGTGGAAAAGGAGATATCTTCACATAAAAACTAGACAGAAGTATTCTGAGAAACTTCTTTGTGATCTGTGCACTCATCTCACAGATTTGAAATTTTCTTTTGATTGAGCAGTTTTTAAACACTCTTTTTCTAGGATCTGCATGTGGATATTTGGAGTGCTTTGAGGCCTTGGGTGGAATAGGAAATGTCTTCACATAAAAAGTAGACAGATGCATTCTGAGAAACTTCTTTTTTTATTGTACTTTAAGATTTATGGTAGATAGGCACAAGGTGCAGATTAGTTACATATATATACATGTGCCATGCTGGTGTGCTGTCCGCATTAAGTTCTCATTCAGCATTAGGTATATCGCCTAATGCTATCCCTCCACCCTCCTCCCACCGCACAGCAGTCCCCAGAGTGTGATGTTCCACTTCCTGTGTCCTTGTGTTCTCATTGTTCAATTCCCACCTATAAGTGAGAACATGCAGTGTTTGGTTTTTTGTCCTTTCAATAGTTTACTGAGAATTATGATTTCTAATTTCATCCATGTCCCTGCAAAGGACATGAACTCGTCATTTTTTATGGCTACATAGCATTCCATGGTGTATATATGCCACATTTTCTTAATCCAGTCTATTTCTGTTGGACATTTCAGTTGGTCCCAAGTCTTTGCTATTGTGAATAGTTCCAAAATAAACATATATGTGTGCATGTGTCTTATAGCAGCATGATTTATATTCGTTTGCATATATACCCAGTAATGGGATGGCTGGGTCAAATGGTATTTCTAGTTCTAGATCCCTGAGGAATAGCCACACTGACTTCCACAATGGTTGAACTAGTTTACAGTCCCACCAACAGTGTAAAAGTGTTCCTAATTCTCCACATCCTCTCCAGCACCTGTTGTTTCCTGACCTTTTAATGCATGCCATTTTAACTGGTGTGAGACGGTATCTCATTGTGGTTTTGATTTGCATTTCTCTGATGGCCAGTGATGGTGAGCATTTTTTCACGTTTTTTGGCTGCGTAAATGTCTTCTTTTGAGAAGTGTCTGTTAATGTCCTTTGACCACTTTTTGATGGGGTTGTTTCTTTTTATCTTGTAAATTTGTTTGAGTTCATTGTAGATTCTGGATATTAGCCCTTTCTCAGATGAGCATGTTTTGAAAATTCTCTCCCATTTTGTAGGTTGCCAGTTCACTGTGATGGTAGTTTCTTTTGCTCTGTAGAAGCTATTTAGTTTAGTTAGATCCCATTTGTTAATTTTGAATTTTGTTGCCATTGCTTTTGGTGTTTTAGACATGAAGTCCCTGCCCATGCCTATATCCTGAATGGTAATGCCTAGGTTATCATCTAGAGTTTTTATGATTTGGATTCACAGCCGAATTCTACCAGAGGTACAAGGAGGATCTGGTACCATTCCTTCTGAAACTATTCCATTCAATATAAAAAGAGGAAATCCTCCCTAACTCATTTTATGAGGCCAGCATCGTCCTAATACCAAAGCTTGGCAGAGACAGAACAAAAAAAGAGAATTTTAGACCAATATACTTGATGAACATTGATGCAGAAATCCTCAATAAAATACTGGCAAACAGAATCCAGCAGCACATCAAAAAGCTTATCCAGCATGATCAAGTGGGCTTCATCCCTGGGATGCAAGGCTGGTTCAATATATGCAAATCAATAAATGTAATTCAGTGTATAAACAGAACCAAAGACAAAAACCACATGATTATCTCAATAAATGCAGAGAAGGCCTTTGACAAAATTCAACAACGCTTCATGCTAAAAACTCTCAATAAATTAGGTATTGATGGGACGTATCACAAAATAATAAGAGCTACCTATGACAAACCCACAGGCAATATCATACTGAATAGGCAAAAACTGGAAGCATTCCCTTTGAAAACTGGCGCAAGACAGGGATGCCCTCTCTCACCACTCCTATTCAACATAGTGTTGGAAGTTCTGGCCAGGGCAATTAGGCAGGAGAAGGAAATAACGAGTATTCAATTAGGAAAAGAGGAAGTCAAATTACCCTGTTTGCAGAGGACACGATTGTATATCTAGAAAACCCCATTGTCACAGCCCAAAATCTATTTAAGCTGATAAACAACTTCAGCAAAGTCTCAGGATACAAAATCAATATACAAAAATCACAAGCATTCTTATACACCAATAACAGACAAACAGAGAGCCAAACCATGAGTGAACTCCCATTCACAATTGCTTAAAACAGAATAAAATGCATAGGAATACAACTTAAAAGGGACGTGAAGGAACTCTTCAAGGAGAATTACAAACCACTACTTAATTAAATAAAAGAGGAAACAAACAAATGGAATATCATTCCATGCTCATGGGTAGGAAGAATCAATATCGTGAAAATGGCCATATTGCCCAAGGAAATTTATAGATTCAATGCCATCCCCATCAAGCTACCAATGACTTTCTCCACAGAATTGGAAAAATCTACTTTAAAGTTCACATGGAATCAAAAAAGATCCTGCATCACCAAGTCAATCCTAAGCCAAAAGAACAAAGCTGGAGGCATCATGCTTCCTGACTTCAAACTATACTACAAGGCTACAGTAACCAAAACAACATGGTACTGGTACTAAAACAGAGATATAGATCAATGGAACAGAACAGAGTCCTCAGAAATAACACTGCATATCTACAAATATCTGATCATTGACAAACCTGAGAAAAACAAGCAAAGCTGAAAGGATTGCCTACTTAATATATGATGCTGGGAAAACTGGCTAGCCATATGTAGAAAGCTGAAAATGGATCCCTTCCTTACACCTTATACAAAAATTAATTCAAGATGGATTAAAGACTTAAATGTTAGACCTAAAACAATAGAAACTACTTTTTAATGTGTGCATTCAAATCACAGTGTTGAACTTTTCTTTTAATTGAGCAGTTTTGAAACACTCTTTTTGTTGAATCTGCAACTTGATATTTGGAGCACTTTGAGGTCTATGGTGGAGAAGGAAATATCTTCACATAAAAACTAGACAGAAGCCTTCTGAGAAACTTCCTTGTGATGTTTGCATTCATCTCACACAGTTGAAACTTTCTTTTTATTGAGCAGTTTTGAACAACTCCTTTTGCAGAATCTGCAATCGGATATTTGGAGCACTATGTGGCCTATGGTGGAAAAGGAAATATCTTCACATAAAAACTAGACACAAGCATTCTGAGAAACTTCTTCATGATGTGTGCATTCAACGCACAGAGTTGAACCTTTCATTTGATTGAGCAGTTTTGATATACTCTTCTAGAATCTGCAAGTGGCTATTTGGAGTGCTTTGCAGCCTATAGTGGAAAAGGAAACATCTTCACATTAAAACTACACAGAAGCATTCAGAGAAACTTCTTTCTGATGTGAGCATTCAACTCACAGAGTTGAACCTTTCCTTTTATTGAGCAGTTTGAAAACAATCTTTTTGTAGTATCTGCAAATGGATATTTGGAGCGCTTTGAGGCCTACAGTTTAAAAGGAAATATCTTCACATAAAAACTAGACAGAAGGATTCAGAGAAACTTCTTTGTGATGTGTGCATTCATCTCACTGATTTGAAACTTTCTTTTTATTGAGCAGTTTAGACACTGTTTTTGTAGAATCTGCAAGTGGATATTTGGACAGCTTTGCGACCTATAGTGGAAAAGGAAATATCTTCACATAAAAACTACACAGAAGCATTCAGAGTAACTTCTTTGTGATATGTGCATTCATCTCACGGAGTTGAAACTTTCTTTTGATTCAGCAGTTTTGAAGCACTCTTTTTGTGGAATCTGCCAGTGGATATTTGGAGCGCATTGAGGCCTAGGATGGAAAAGGAAATATCTTCACTTAAAAACTAGACACAAGCATTCTGAAAAACTTCTTTGTGATGTGTGCATTCATCTCACAGAGTTGAACATTTCCTTTGATTGAGCAGTTTGGAAACAGTCTTTTGGTAGTATTTGCAATTGGATATTTGGAGCGCTTTGAAGCCTATGTTGGAAAAGGAAATATCTTCACATAAAAACTAGACAGAAGCATTCTGAGAAACTTCGTTGTGATGTGTGCATTCAACTCACAGAGTTGAAAGTTTCCTTCGATTGCACAATTTGGAAACAGTCTTTTGTAGTATCTGCAAATGAATATTTGGAGAGCTTTGAGGCTTATGGTGGGAAAGGAAATATCTTCAAATAAAAACTAGATAGAGGCATTCTGAGAAACTTCTCTGTGATGTGAGCATTCATCTCACAGAGGTAAAAATTTCTTTTGACAGAGCAGTTTTGAAACACTCTTTTGGTCAAATCCACAAGAGGTTATTTGGAGCAATTTGAGGCCCATGGTGGAAAAGGAAATAACATCACATAAACACTAGACAGAAGCATTCTGAGAAAATACCATGTGATGTCTGCATTCCTCTGAAAGAATTCAACATTTCTTTGGTCTGAGGACTTTTGAAACAATCTTTTTGTAGAATCCGCAATTGGATACTTAGACAGCTTTGAAACCTGTGGTGGAAAAAGAAATATCTTCACATAAAAACTAGACAGAAGAAATCTGAGAAACTTCTTCATGATGTGTGCATTCCACTCACAGGGTTGAACCTTTCTTTTGATTTAGCAGTTTGGAAACAGTATTTTTGTAGTACATGCAAATGGTTATTTGCGGTGCTTTGAGACCTATAGACGAAAATGAAATATCTTCACATAAAAACTAGACAGAAGAATTCTGAGAAACTTCTTTGTGATGTGTGCATTCAATTCACGGAGATGAAACTTTCTTTTGATTGAGCAGGTTTGAAATCCTTTTTCATAGATACTGCAAGTGGATATTTGGAGCTCTTTGAGCCCTTTGGTGGAAAAGGAAATATCTTCACATAAAAATTAGACAGAAGCATTCTGAGAAATTTCTTTGTGATGTTTGCATTCATCTCACAGAGTTGAACTTTTTTTTGATTGAGCAGTTTTGAAACCCTATTTTGTAAAATCTGCACGTGGATGTTTGGAGTGCATTGGGGCCTACGGTGGAAAAGGAAACATCTTCACATAAAAACTACACAGAAGTAATCTGACAAACGTCTTTCTGATGTGCGCATTCAGCTCACAGAGTTGAAACTTTCTTTTGATTGAGCAGTTTTGAAGCACACTTTCTGTAGAATCTGCAAGTGGATATTTGGAGCGATTTGAGGCCTACAGTGGAAACGGAAATACCTTCATATAAAAACTTGACAGAGGCTTTCTGAGAAGCTGGTTTTAATGTATACATTCATCTCACACAGTTGAACTTTTCTTTTGTTTAACCAGTATTGAAACACTCTTTTTATAGAAACTGCAGGTGGCTACTTGGAGGGCTTTGAGGTCTATGGTGGAAAAGAAAATATGCTCACATATAAACAAGACAGAAGCATTCTGAAAAATTTCCTTGTGATGTGTGTATTCAACTGACACAGTTGAACCATTCTTTTGATTGAGCAGTGTGGAGACAATCTTTTGGTAGTTTCTGAAACTGGATACTTGGAGCGCTTTGAGGCCTATGGTGGAAAAGGAAATATCTTCACATAAAAACTAGACAGAAGCATTCTGAGAAACTTCTTTGTGAAGTGGGCATTCAATTCAAAGAGTTGAAACTTTCTTTAGGTTGAGCAGTTTTGAAACACTCTTTTTGTAGAATCTGCAAGTGGATATTTGGAGCATTTTGTGGCCTCTAGTGGAAAACAAAATATCTTCGCATAAATACTACAAAGAAGCATTCTGAGAAACTTCTTTGTGATGTGCACATTCACCTCACAGAGTTGAACCTTTCTTTTGATTGAGCAGTTTTGAAACACTCCTTTTGTAGAGTCTGAAAGAGCATATTTGCAGCACTTTGAGTGCTAAGGTGGAAAAGAAATATCTTCACATAATAACTAGACAGAAGCATTCACAGAACCTTGTTTGTGATGTGTGCATTCATTGCACAGAGTGGAACCTTACTTTTGATTGAGCAGTTTTGAAACACTCTTTTTGTAGAATCTGCAAGTGGATATTTGGAGCGTTTTGAGGCCTAAGGTGGAAAAGGTAATATCTTCACATAAAAACTAGATAGAAGTATTCTGAGAAACATCTTGGTGACGTGTGCATTCATCTCACAGAGTAGAACCTTTCTATATATTGAGCAGTTTTGAAATCCCCTTTTTATGGATTCTGCATGTGGGTATTTGGGGCGCTTTGCAGCCCATGGTGAAAAAGGAAATATCTTTACATAAAAACTAGACAGAAGCATTCTGAGAGACGTCTTTGTGACGTTTGCATTCATCTCACAGAGTTGAACCTTTCTTTTGATTGAGCAGTTTTGAAACACTCTTTTTGTAGAATCTGCAACTTGATATTTTTAGCGATTTGTGGCGTATAGTGGAAAAGGAAATAACTTCACACAGAAACTAGACAAAAGTGTTCTGAGAAACTTCTTAGTGATATGTGCATTCAACTCACAGAGTTGAACCTTTCTTTTGATTGAGCAGTTTAGAAATACTCTTTTTGTAGAAAGTGCAAGTGGATATTTGGAGAGATTTGCAGCCTATGGTGGAAAAGGAAATATTTTAACATAAAAACTAGACAGAAGCATTCTGAGAAACCTCTTTGTAATGTGTGCATTCATCTCACAGAGTTGAAACTTTCTTTTGATTCAATAGCTTTGAAACACTCCTTTGTAGAATCTGCAAGTGGATATTTCAAGTGCTTTGAGGTCTATGGTGGAAAAGGAAATATCTTCATTTAAAAGCTAAACAGAAGCATTCTGCGAAAATTCATTGTGATGTGTGCCTTCATCTCACAGAGTTGAAACTTTCTTTTGATAGAGCAGTTTTCAAACACTCTTTTTGGAGAGTCTGCAAGTGGATATTTGGATCGATTTGAGGCCTACGTTGGAAAAGGAAACATCTTCACTTAAAAACAAGACAGAGGCATTCTGAGAAATTTCTTTGTGATGTGTGCATTCATCTCACAACGTTGAACACTGCTTTAGATACAGTAGTTTTGAAACACTCTTTTTGTAGAATCTGCAAGTAGATAGGGGCCTAAGGTGCAAAAGAATATCTTCACATAAACACCAGACAGAAGCATTCTGAGACACAACTTTGAGATGTGTTCATTCATCTCACCGGGCTGAACCTTTATTTTGACTGAGCAGATTTGAAACACTGTTTTTGTAGAACCTGCAAGTGGATATTTGGAGTTCTTTGTGGCCTCTAGTGGAAAGGGAAATATCTTCACATGATAATTAGACAGAAGCATTCTGAGAAACTTCTTTGTGATGTGTGCATTCATCTCACAGATTTAAACCATTCTTTTGATTGAGCAGTTTTGAAACACTGTTTTTGTAGAATCTGCAAGTTGATAATTGGAGTGCTCTGAGGCCTATGTTGGAAAAGGAAATATCTTCACATAAAAACTAGACAGAAGCATTCTGAGAAACTTCTTTGTGATGTGTTCATTCATCTCATGGAGTTGAGCCTTTCTTTTGATTGAGCAGTTTTGAAATCCTCTTTTTGTAGAATTTGCAAGTGGATATTTTGAGGGCATTGAGACCTATGGTGGAAAAGGAAATATCTTCACATAAAAATTAGAAACATTCTGAGAATCTGCTTTGTGATGTGTGTGTTCATCTCACAGAGTTGAAGATTTCTTTTGACTGAGCAGTTTTGAAACACTCTTTATAGAATCTGCTGGGGATATTTGGAGCGCTTTGGGGCCAATGGTGGAAAATGAAATATCTTCACATAAAAACTACACAGAAGCTTTCTGAGAAACTTCTTTGTGATTTGTGCATTCATCTCACAGAGGTGAACCTTTCTTTTGATTGAGTGGTTTTGAAAAACTCTTTTTACAGAATCTGCAAATGTGCATTTGGAGCGCTTTGTAGACTATTGTGGAAAAGGAACTATCTTCACATAAAAACTAGACAGAAGCATTCTGAAAAATCTCTTTGTGATGTGTGCATTCATCTCACAGAAATGAACCTCTCTTTTCATTGAACAGTTTTGAAACACTCTTTTTGTGGAATCTGTAAGTGGATATTTGGAGCGCTTTGAGGCCTATGGTGTAAAAGAAATATCGTCACATAAAAACTTCACAGAAGAATCTGAGAAACTTCTCCATGATGTGCACTTTCATCTCGAAGAGCTCAAACTTTCTTTTGATTGAGCAGCCTTTAAACACTCTATTTGTAGAATCTGCAATTGGAGATTCAGAGTTCTTTGGGTCCTATGGTGGAAAAGGAAATGTCTTCACATAAAAACTACACAGAAGCATTCTGAAATACTCCTTTGTGATGTGTGCATTCACCTTACAGTGTTGAACCTTTCTTTTGATTGAGCAGTTTTGAAACACTCTTTTTGTAGAATCTGCAAGTGGATATTTGGAGTGCTTTGAGGCCTATGGTAGAAAAGGAAATATCTTCACTTAAAAATGACACAGAAGCATTAGAAGAAATATCTTTCTGATGAGTGCATTCAACTCACAGAGTTGAACCTTTCTTTAGATTGAGGAGCTTGAAACACTCTTTCTTTAGAGTCTGCAACTGTATATTTGGAGCGTTTTGTGGCATAGGTTGGAAAAGGAAATTTCTTCAAATAAAAGGTAGACAGAAGCACTCTGTGAAACTTCTTTGTGATGTATGCATTCATCTCACAGATTTCAACCTCTCTTTTGATTGAGAAGTTTTCAAACACACTTTTTGTTGAATCTGCATGTGGATATTTGGAGCGCTTTGAGGCCTATGGTGGAGAAGGAAATATCTTCACATAAAAATTAGAGAGAAGCATTCTGACAAATTTCTTTGTGATGTGTGCATTCATCTCAGAGAGTTGAACTTTTCTTTCGATTGAACAGTTGTTAAACTATCTTTGTGTAGAATCTGCAATTGGATATTTGGAGCCCTTTGAGGCCTATGGTGGAAAAGGGAACACCTTCACGTAAAAGCCAGACAGAATCATTCTCAGAAACTTTTTTGTGGTGTGTGCATTCATCTCACAGAGTTGAACCTTTCTTTTGTTTGAGCAGTTTTGAAACACTCTTTTCGTAGTACCTGCAAGCAGATATTTTGAGTGATTTCAGGCCTATGGTGGAAAAGGAAATACCATCACATAAAAGCTAGACAGAAGCATTCTGAGTAGCTTCTTTATGATGTGTGCGTTCATCTCACAGAGTTCAACCTTTCTTTTGATTGTGCAGTTTTGAAACACACTTTTTGTGCAATTTGAAAGTGGATATTTGGAGCCCTTTGGGGCCTATGGTGGAAAAGGAAATATCTTCCCACTAAACTAGACAGAATCATTCTGAGAAACTACTTTGCTATGTGTGCATTCATCTCTCAGAGTTGAATCTTTCTTTTGATTGAGCAGTTTTGAATCACTCCTTTTGAAGAATCTGCAAGTGGATATTTGGAGCACCTTATGGACTATTGTGGAAAAGGAAAAATCTTCTCATAAAAACAAGACAGAAGCATTCTGAGAAACTACTTTGTGATGTCTGATTTCAACTCACAGAGTTGAAACTTTCTTTTGTTTGAGCAGTTTTGAAACACATTTTTTGTAGACTCTGCAAGTGGATATGAGGAGCACTTTGTGGCCTAAGGTGGAAAAAGAAATATCTTCACATAAAAACTGGACAGAAGCATTCTGAGAAACTTCTTTTTGATGTGTGCATTCATCTCACCAACTTGAAAATTTATTTTTATTCAGCATTTTTGAAACATTCTTTTTGTACAATCTGCAAGTGGATATTTGGAGAGCTTTCAGACCTATGTTGGAAACGGAAATATCTTCACATAAAAATTAGACAAAAGAATTCGGACAAACATCTATGTGATATTTGCCTTCATCTCACAGAGTCGAACCTTTCTTTTGATTGAGCAGTTTTTGAACAATCTATTTGACGAATCTGCAAGTGGATATTTGAAGATCTCTGAGGTCAATGCTGAAAAAGGAAATATCTTCATATAAAGATCAGACAGAAGCAGTCTGGGAAACTTCTTTTTCTTGTGTGCATTCATCTCAAAGAGTTGACCATTTCTATTTATTGAGCAGTTTTGAAACACTGTTTTTTTAGAATCTGCAAGTGGATATTTGGAGCACTTTGAGCCCTTTGGTGGAAAAGGAAATATCTTCACATAAAAATTAGACAGAAGCATTCTGAGAAACTTCTTTGTGATGTCTGCATTCATCTCACAGAGTTGAACCTTTATTCTGATAGAGCAGTTTTGAAACACTCTTTTTGTAGAATCTGCAGGTGGATGTTTGGAGAGCATTGGGGCCTATGGTGGAAAAGGAAATATCTTCAAATAAAAACTACACAGTAGTAATCTGAGAAACTTCTTTGTGCTGTTCGCATTCAACTCACAGAGTGGAAACTTTCTTTTTATTGAGCAGTTTTGAAACAGTCTTTTTGTAGTATCTGCAAATGGATATTTGGAGTGGATTGAGGCCTATGGTGGAAAAGGAAATATTTTCACGTAAAAACTTGACAGAAGCATTCTGAGAAACTTTTTTGTGATGTGTGCATTCATCTCACAGAGTTGAAACCTTCTTTTGATTGAGCAGTTTTGAAACAGTCCTTTTGTACAATCCACAAGTGGATGTTTGGAGTGCCTTAGGGCCTATTGTGAAAAAGGTAATGTCTTCCCATAAAAACTAAACATGAGAATTCTGAGAAACTTCTTTGTGATATTTGCATTCATCTGTCAGTGTTGAAACAGTCTTTTTCTACAATCTGCAATTGGATATTTGGAGCACTTTGAGGTCTACGGTGGAAAAGGAAATGTCTTCACATGAAAACTAGACTGAAGATTTCTGAGAAAGTTCTTTGTGATGTGTGCATTCAACCCACAAGGTTGAACCTTTATTTTGATTCAGCAGTTTTAAAACACAGTTTTTGTTGAATCTGCAAGTGGATATTTTGCATGATATGCAAAATTTACTGGAAAAGGAAATATCTTCACATAAAAACTTGACAGGAGCATTCAGAGAAACTACTTTGTGATGTGTGCATTCATCTCACACAGTTGAACCTTTCTATTAATTAAGCAGTTTTGAAGCACTCTTTTTGTAGAATCTGCAAGTGGTGATTGGAACACTTTGAGGCCTATGTTACAAAAGGAAATAGCTTCATGTAAAAACAAGACAAAAGCATTCTGAGAAAGTTCTTTGTGATGTGTACATTCATCTCACAGAGTTGAAACTTTCTTTTGATTGAGCAGTTTTGAAACACTCTTTTTGTAGAATCTGCACGTGCATATATGGATCACTTTGAGTCCTGCAGTGGAAAAGGAAATATCTTCACATAAAAACAAGACAGAAGCATTCTGAGAAACTTCTTTGTGATGTGTGCATTGATCTCACAGTGTTGAACCTTTATTTTGATTGAGCAGTTTTAAAACACTCTTTTTGTAGAATCTGCAATTGGATATTTGGAGCGTTTCAGGCCCATGGAGGAAAAGCAATTATCTTCATATAAAAACTAGACAGAAATATTCTAAGAAATTTTTTTGTGGTGTGTGCGTTCATCTCACAGAATTTAACCTTCCTTTTGACTGAGCAGTTTTTAAACACTCTATTTGTAGAATCTGCAAGTGGATATTTGGAGAACCTTGAGGTCAATGGTGGAAAAAGGATATATCTTCATATAAAAATTAGACAGAAGCATTTTGAGAAACTTCTTACTGATGTGTGTGTTCATCTCACAGAGTTGAAGATTTCTTTTGGTAGAACAGTTTTGAAACACTCTTTTTGTTGAATCTGCCTTTGGATGTTTGGAGTGCTTTGGGGCCTATGATGGAAAAGGAAATATCTTCACATAAAAACTACTCAGAAATAATCTGAGAAACTTCTTTGTGATGTGTGCATTCAACTCACAGAATGGAAACTTTCCTTTGATTGATCAGTTTTGAAACACTCTTTACGTAGCATCTTCAAATGGATATTTGGTGCGGATTCAGGCATACGGTGGAAAAGGACATATCTTCACATAAATACTAGACAGAAGCATTCTGAGAAACTTATTTGTGATGAGTGTATTCAACTCACAGAGTGAAAACTTTCTTTTGATTGAGCAGTTTTGAAACACTCTTTTGCAGAATCTGCCTGTGGATGTTTGCAGATGTTTGGGGTCTATGGTGGAAAAGGAAATATCTTCAGAAAAACTAAACAGAAGCATTCTGAAAAACTCCCTTTAGATGTGTGCATTCAATTCACAGAATTGAACATTTCTTTTGATTGAGGAGTTTTGAAACACTCTTTTTGTAGTATCTGCCAATGGATATTTGGAGGAGATTGAGGCCTACAGTGAAAAACGACATATCTTCACATAAATACCAGAAAGAAGCATTCTGAGAAACTTATTTGTGATGTGTGTATTTAACTCACAGGGTTGAAACTATCTTTTGATTAAGCAGTTTTGAAGCACTCTTCTTGTAGAATCTGCAGATGGATATTTGGAGTGCTTTGAGGCCTATGGTGGAAAAGGAAGTATCTTCATATAAAAACCTGACAGAAACATTCTGAGAAACTTCTTTTTGATGTATGCATTCATCTCACAGAGCTGAACCCTTCTTTTGATTGAGAAGTTTTGAAACCGTCCTTTTGTAGGATCTGCAAGGGGATGTTTGGTGAGCCTTGGGGCCTTTGGTGGAAAAGGAAATATCTTCACATAAAAACTAAGCAGGAGCATTCTGAGAAACTTCTTTGTGATGTTTGCATTCATCTCACAGAGTTGAATCTTTCTTTTAATTGACCATTGTTGAAACACTCTTTTTGTACAATCTGCTAGTGAATACTTGGAGCGCTTTGAGGCCTATGGTGGAAAATACATATCTTCACATACGAAGTACACAGAAGCACCCTGAGAAACGTCTTTGTGATGTGTGCATTCACCTCACAGTGTTGAACCTTTCTTTTGATTGAGCACTTATGAAACACTGTTTTTGTAGAAACTGCAATTGGATATTTGGAGTACTTTGAGACCTATGTTGGAAAAGGTAATATCTTCACATAAAAAAGATACAGAAGAATTCTGACAAACTTCTTTGTGATGTGTGCATTCATCTCACAGAGTTGAATTTATCTTTTGATTGATCAGTTTCGAAACACTCTTTTTGTAGAATGTGCAAGTGGATATTTGGAGCGCTTTGCGGCTTATGGTGAAAAAGAAATATATTCACATAAAAACTAGAAAGAAGCATTCTGAGAAACTTCTTTGTGATGTGTGCAGTCATCTCACAGAGTTGAACCTTTCTTTTTATTGAGCAGTTTTGCAACACTCTTTTTGTTGAATCTGTAAGTGGATATTTGTTGTTATTAGAGGCCTTTTTTGAAAAAGGAAATATCTTCATATAAAAACTAGACAGAAGCATTCTGAGAAACTTCTTAGTGATGTGTGTATTCATCTCACAGAGTTAAACCACACTTTTGATTGAGCAGTTTGGAAACAGACTTTTTGTAGTATCTGCATGTGGATATTTAGAGCACTTTGATGCATATGGTGGAAAAGGAAATACCTTAACATAGAAATTAGAAAGAAGGATTCTGAGAAACTTCTTTCTGTTGTTTGCATTCATCTCACAGAGTTGAACCTTTCCTTTGATTGAACATTTTTGAAACACTCTTTTTGTAGAATCTGCAAGTGGATATTTGGAGTGCTGTGAGGCCTATGGTGGAAAAGGACATATCTTCACATAAGACCTGTAAAGCAGGTTTCCTAAAAACAGCCTTGTGATGTGTGCATTCATCTCACAGAGGTAAGGGTTTATTTTCTCTGTTCAGTCTAGAAAATCTGTTCTTGTACAATCTGAAAAGAGGTATTCTTGAGCACTTTGAGGCCTATGTTGACAAAGGAAATATCTTCACATACAAAGTAAAAAGAAAGTTTCTCAGATACTTCTTTGAGATATGTGCATTCATCTCACAGAGTTGAACCTCTCTTTTGATTGAGCAGTTTGGAAATGGTATTTTTACAGAATCTGCAAATGGATATTTTTGAGCACTTTGAGGCCTATGCAGAAAAAAATGTATCTTCAAAGAAAACTATAAAGAAGGTTTCTGAGAAACTGTTTTGTGATGTCTTCGTTCATCTCACAGAGGTAAATGATTCTTTTCTTTGATCAGTTGGGAAACTCTGTTTTTTTAGAATCTGCTAAGGGATATTTGTGAGTACATAGAACCTTATGGTGAAAAAGGAATTGTCTTCACATAAAAACTAGACAGAAGCCCACTGAGAAACTTCTTAGTGATGTGTGCATTCATCTCACAGAATTGAAACTTTCTTTTGATTGAGCAGTTTGGAAACCTCTTTTTGTGGAATCTGCAAAGGGATATTTCTGAGCACATTGAGGCCTATGGTGAAAGACAAAATATGTCCACATAAAAACTAGACTAAAGAATTCTGAGAAACTGCCTTGTGATGTATGCATTCATCTCATATATTTCAACAATTCTTTTGATTGAGCAGTTGGGAAACCGTCTGTTTGTAGAATCTGCAAAAGTATATTTGTGAGCGCTTTGAGGTCTATGGTTAAAAGGAAATATCTTCACATAAAAACTATAAAGAAGGTTTGTGAACAACCTCTTTGTGATGTGTGCATTCATCTCACAGAGTTGAACCATTCCTTTGACTCAGCAGTTTGGAAACAGTCTTTTTTTAGAATCTGCAAAGGGATACTTTTGAGCACTTTGAGGCCCGTGGTGAAAAAGGAAACACGTTCACATAAAAACAAGATAGAAGCTTTTTGAGAAACATCTTTTTGATATATGTATTCATCCCAGAGAGGTGAATCTTTCTTTTGATGAGCAGTTTGGAAACAGTATTTTGTAGAATTTCCAAATGGTTATTAGTTAGCACTTTGTGTCCTATGTTGAAAAAAGAATTATCTTTACATAAATACTAGACAGAATATTTCAGAGAAACTGCTTTGTGATGTGTGATTTCATCCCACAGAGTTAACCATTTCTCTTCATTGAGCAGATTGGAAATTCTGTTCTTGTAAAATCTGCAAAGGGATATTTGTCAGTGCTTTGAGGCCTATGCTGAAAAATGAATTATCTTCATGTAAAAACTGGACAGAAACTTTCTGTGAAACATCTTGGAGATGCGAGAATTCATCTCACAGAATTGAAACATTCTTTTGATTGAGCAGTTTGTAAACAGTATTTTGGTAGAATCTACAAAGGGATATTTGTGATGCTTTGATGCCTATGGTGAAAATGGAAATATTTTCACATGAAAACTAGAGGGAAGCTTTCTGAGAAAACTCCTTGTGATGTGTGCATTCATCCCACAGACTTGAACCTTTCATTGGATTGAGCAATTTGGATACAGTATTTTTACAGAATCTGTAAAGGCATATTTTTGAGAGCTTTGAGGCTTATGATGAAATAGGAAATATCTTCCCATAAAAACTAGACAGAAGCTTCCCAAGAAACTTCTTTGTGATGTGTGCATTCATCTCATAGAGCTCAACCATTCTTTTGATTGAACAGTTTGGAAAGAGTCTTTTTGTAGAATCTGCAAAGGGATATTTAGGAGTGCTTTGAGGCCTATGGTGAAAAAGGAAATATATTCACATAAAAAGTATTAACAAGGTTTCTCAGAAACAGCTTTGTGATATAAGCATTCATCTGACAGAGGTAAAATTTTCTTTTCTCTGGTCGGTCTGCAAACTGTTCTTGCAGAGTCGGCAAAGGGATATTTATGAGTCCTTTGAGGCCTATGGTGTAAAAAGAAATATCTTCACATAAAATTTAGAGACAGGCTTTCTGAGAAACCTCTTTGTGATGTGCACATTCATCTCATAGATTTGAAACTTTCATTGGATTGAGCAATTTGGATACAGTATTTTTGTAGAATCTGTAAAGGCATATTTTTGACAGCGTTGAGGCTTATGATGAAATAAGAAATATCTTCACATAAAAACAAGACAGAAGCTTCCCAAGAAACTTCTTTGCAATGCGTGCATTCATCTCATAGAGCTCAACCATTCTTTTGATTGAACAGTTTGAAAACAGTCTTTTTGTAGAATCTGCAAAGGGATATTTATGAGTGTTTTGAAGCCTATGTTGAAAAAGGAAACATATTCACATAAAAAGTATAAACAAGGTTTCTCAGAAACAGCTTTGTGATGTAAGCATTCATCTCACAGAGGTAAACTTTTCTTTTCTCTGGTCAGTCTGGAAACTGTTCTTGTAGAGTCTGCAAAGGGATATTTATGAGTCCTTTGAGGCCTATGGTGAAAAAAGAAATACCTTCACATAAAAATTAGAGAGAGGCTTTCTGAGAAACGTCTTTGTGATGTGGGAATTCATCTCACAAAGATGAAACTTACTTTTGATTGAGCAGTATGGAAACTATCTGTTTGTGGAATCTGCAAAGGGATATTTATGAGCATTTTGAGGCCAATGGTAAAAAAGGAAATGTATTCATATAAAAGGTATAAAGAAGGTTTCTAAGAAACAGTTTTGTGATGTGTGCATTGATCTCACAGAGGTAAATGTTTATTTTCTCTGATTAGTCTGGAAACTCTATTGTTGTAGAATCTGCAAAGGGATATTTGTGAGTGCTTTGAGGCCTATGGTGGAAAAGAAAATATATTCACATAAAAACTAGACAGAAGCTTTCTTAGTGGCTTCTTTGTGATGTGTGCAATCATCTCACAGAGTTCAACCATTATTTTGATTGAGCAGTCTGGAAACTGGCTTTTTGTAGAATGTGCAAGGGATATTTTTCAGGACTTTGAGTGCTATGGTGAAAAAGGAAATATCTTCACATAAACAATGGACAGAAGATTTCTGAGAAACCTCTTTGTGATGTGTGCATCCATCTCACAGAGCTCAAACATTTATTTGGTTGAGCAGTTGGGAAGACGTCTTTTTGCAGAATCTGCAAAGGGATATTCCTGAGCACTTTGAGGCTTATGGTGAAAAAGGAAATACCTTCACATAAAAACTATAAAGAAGGTTTCTGATAAAATTCTTTGTGATGTATGCATTCATCTCATGGAGTTGAACTATTTTTTTGATTGAGCAGTTTGGAAACAATCTTTTTGTAGAATCTGCAAGGGGATATTTTTGAGTGCTTTGAGTCCTAGGGAGAAAAAATAAATATCATCACATAAAAAGTATAAAGAAGGTTTCTGAGAAAGAGTTTTGTGATGTGTGCATTCATCTCACAGAGGAAAACATTTGTTTTCTTTGATCAGTCTGGAAATTCTGTTCTTGTAAAATCTGCTAAGGGATATTTGTGAGCAGATGGAGGCCTATAGTGAAAAAGGAAATGTCTTCATATATAAATTAGACAGAAGCCTCCTGTGAAACTTCTTAGTGATGTGTGCATTCATCTCACAGATTAGAAACTTTCTTTTCTTTGAGCCGTTTGGAAACAGTCTTTTTGTAGAACCTGCAAAAGGCTATTTGGAGCACTTTGAGACCTATGGTGAAAAAGGAAATATACTCACATAAAAACTAGACTGAAGGTTTCTGAGAAACTTCTTTGGGGTGTGTGCATTCATCTCACAAAGTTCAATAATTCTTTTTATTGAGCAGTTTGCAAACAGTCTTTTTGCAGAATCTCCAAAGAGATATTTGTGAGGGCATTGAGGCCTATGGTTAAAAAGGAAACATTCACATAAAAACTTAATAGAAGCTTTCTGAGAAACTTCTTTTTGACATGTGCATTCATCTCACAGAATTGAAACTTTCTTTTGATGAGCAGTGTGGAAACAGACTTTTTGTAGAATCTGCAAAGGAAAAATTTTGAGCACTTTGCATCCAGTGGTGAAAAAGGAAATACCTTCACATGAAAACTAGAGAGAATGTTTCTGAGAAACTGCTTTCTGATATGTGCACTCATCTCCCAGATGTTTCTGTTTCTTTTCATTGAGAAGATTTGAAACTCTTTTCTTGTAAAATCTCCAAAGTGATATTTATGAGCCCTTTGAAGCATATGGTGAAAAAGGAAATATCTTCACATAAAAACTACACAGAAGCTTTCTGAGAAACATTCTGGTGATGTGAGCATTCATCTCACAGAGTTGAAACATTCTTTTGATTGAGCAGTGTGTGAAGAGTCTTTTTGTAGAATCTGCAAAGGGATATTTGTGAACCTTTTGAGGCTTATGGTGAAAAAGGAAATATCTTCACATAAAAACTAGAGAGAAGCTTTCTGAGAAACCTCTTTGTGGTGTGCATACGTCTCACAGAGTTGAACCTTTCTTTTGATTGAGCAATTTGGTAAAAGTATTTTTGTAGAATCTGTAAAGGGATATTTGTGAGCACTTTGAGGCCAGTGGTGAAAAAGCAAGTATCTTCACTTAAAATCTAGACAGAATCATTCTGAGAAACTTCCTTGTGATGTGTGCATTCATCACACAGAGTTAAACCTTTGTTTTGGTTGAGCAGTTTGGAAACAGTCTTTTTGTAGAATCTGCAAATGGATATTTTGAGCGCTTTGAGGCCTATGGTGAAAAAGGAAATATATTCACATAAAAACTAGACTAAAGGGTTCTGAGAAACTTCTTTGAGATGTGTGCATTCATCTCACTGTGTTCAACAATTCTTTTTATTGAGCAGTTTGTAAACAGTCTTTTTGTAGAATCTGCAAAGGGACATTTGTGAGAGCTTTGAGGTGAGGCCTATGGTGAAAAAGGAAATATCTTCACAGAAAAACTATAAGAAAGTTTCTGAGAAACTTCTTCAGGATGTGTGCATTCATCTCACAGAGTTGAAACATTCTTCAGATTGAGCAGTTTGAAAACAGTCCTTTTGGTACAAACTGCAAAGGGATATTTAGGAGCGCATTGAGGCCTATGGTGAAAAAAGAAATATCTTCACATAAAAACTAGAAAGAAGCATTCTGAGAAGCCGCTTTAAGATACATGTATTCATCTCACAGAGGTAAATATTTCTTTTCATTGAGCAGTTTGTAAACTCTGTTATTCTAGAATCTACAAAGGGATATTTTTGAGTGCTTTGAGGCCCACATTGAAAAAGGGACTATCTTCACATAAAAACTAGTGAGAAGCTTGCTGAGAAACTACTTTCTGATGTGTGCATTCATCTAACAGAGTTGAAACTTTCTTTTGATTGAGCAGTTTGGAAAGTCTTTTTGTAGATTCTGCAAAGATATATTTGGGAGTGCATTGAGGACTATGTTCAAAAAGGGAATATCTTCACATAAAAACGAGAAGGAGATTTTCTGGGAAACTTCTTTGTGATGTGCACATTCGTCTCACAGTGTTGAACCACTCTGTTTATTGAGCAGTTTGGAAACATTCTTTTCATAGAATTTGCAAAGGGATATCTGGGAGCACGTTGAGGCATATGGTGAAAAAGGAAATAACTTCACATAAAAAGTATAAAGAAATTTTCTGAGTAACTCCTTTCTGACATGTGCATTAATCACACAGAAGTAAAAGTTTCCTCCCATTGAGCAGTTAGTTTTTATGTGAAGATGATTCCCTTTTCACCATAGACCTCAAACTGCCTATATATATCCCTTTGCAGATTCTACAAAAAGACTGTTTCCAAACGGCTCAAAGAAAGTTTCCACTCTGTGAGATGAATGCACACATCATAGAGAAGTTTCTCAGAAAGTTTCTGTCTACTTTTTATTTGTTGATACTCCCTTTTTCACCATAGGCCTCAAACCACTCATAAATAACCCTTTGCAGATTCTACAAAAAGACTGTTTCCAAACTATTCAATCAAAAGAAAGGTTCAACTCTGTGAGGTTAATGCACACATCACAAAGAAGTTTCTCAGAAAGCTTCTGTCTAGTTTTTATTTGATAACGTTTCCTTTTTCAATATAGGCCTGAAAGTGCTCACAAGTGTCCCTTTACAGAATTTACAAAAAGACTGTTCCCAAACTGCCCAGCCAAAACAAAGCTTCAACTCTTTGAGATGAATGCACACATCACAAAGAAGTTTCTCAGAAAGCTTCTGTCCAGTTTTTATTTGAATGTATTTCCTTTTTCAACATAAGTCTCAAAGCATTCAAATTATCACTTTGCGGATTCTACAAAAATATTTTCCAACCTGCTCTATCTAAAGAAAGGTTCAAAGCTGTGAGAAGAAAGCACACATCAAAAAGAAGTTTCATAGAATGCTTCTGTCTAGTTTTTATGTGTAGACATTTCCTTTTTCACCATAGGCCAAAAAGGGATCCCAATTATCCCTTTGTACATTCTACAAAAGGACTGTTTCAAAACTGTTCAATCCAAAGACAGTTTCAACTCTTCGAGATGAATGCACACATCACAATGAAGTATCTCAGAAAGCTTCTGTCTAGTTTTTGTGTGAAGATATTTCTTTTTTCACCATAGGCTTCAAAGAGCTCACAAATATCACAAAGCATGTTCTACAAAAAAACTCTATCCAAACTGGTCAATGAAAAGAACACATCAAATCTGTGAAATGAATGAGCACATCACAAAGAATTTTCTCAGAAAGCTTCTGTCTAGTTTTTATGTGAAGATATTTCCATTTTCACCATAGACCTGAAATCACCTACATACGTCCCTTTGCAGATTCTACAAAAAGATTGTTTCCAAACTGCTTAATCAAAGAAAGCTTTCTACTCTGTGAGATGAATGCACACATCACAGAGAAGTTTCTCAGAAAGTTTCTATCTAGTTCTTGTTTGTCGATACTCCTTTTTTCACCATAGACCTCAAACTGCTCATAAATAACCCTTTGTAGATTCTACAAAAGGACAGTGTGATGAATGCACACATCACAAAGAATTTTCTCAGAAGGCTTCTGTCTAGCTTTTATTTCTGGATATTTCCTTTTTTACAATAGGCCTCAAAAAGCTCACAAATATCCCTTTGCATATTCTACAAAAAGACTGCTTCCAAACTACTCAATGAAAGAAAATTCAACTCTGTGAGATGAATGCACACATCACAAAGTGGTTTCTCAGAATACTTCTGTCTAGTTTTTATATGAAGATATTTCCTTTTTCAACACATGCCTCAAACCTCTCAAAAACATCCCTTTGCAGATTCTCCAAAAAGACTGTTTCCAAACTGCTCAATCAAAAGAAAGATTCAACTCTTTGAGATGCATACACCCATCACAAAGAAGTTTCCCAGAAAACATGAGTCTAGTTTTTATGTGAAGATATTTCCTTCTTCACCATAAGCCTCAAAGCCTTCACAAATATCACTTTGCAGTTTCTATGAGAAGACTGTTTCCAAACTGCTCAATCAAAAGAAAGTTTCAACCCTGTGAGACGAAAGCACGCATCACAAAGAAGTTTTTCAGAAAGCTGCTGTCTACATTTCATTTTTCGATATTTCCGTTTTCACCATAGGACTCAAACCACTGAAACATATCACTTTGCAGATTCTACAAAAAGACGGTTTCCAAACTGCCCAATGAAAAGAAAGGTTCAACTCTCTGAGACGAATGTGCACATCATGAAGAAGTTTCTCAGAATGCTTCTCTCTAGGTTTTATGTGAAAATATTTCCTTTTTCACTGCAGACCTCAAACCACTCATAAATATCCCTCTGCACATTCTACAAAAATACTGTTTCCAACCTGATAAGTCAAAAGAAAGTTTCAACTCTGTGAGATGAATGCACACATCACAAGGAAGTTTCTCAGATAGCTTCTGTCTACATTTTATGTGAAGGTATTTCCTTTTTCACCATATGCCTGAAAACACCTTCAAATATCCCTTTACAGATTATACAAGAAGACTCTTCCCAAACTGCTCAATCAAAACAAAGGTTCAACTCTGTGAGATGAATGAACACATCTCAGAGAAGTTTCTTTGAAAGCTTCTGTACAGTTTTTATGTAAAGATATTTCCTTTTACACTATAGGCCTCAAAGAGTTCAAATATGTCTCCTTACAGATTCTACAAAAATACTGTTTTTGAACTGCTGAATCAAAACCAATGTTCAACTCTGTGAGGTGAATGCACACATCCTAAAGAAGTTTCTCAGAAAGCTTTTTTATAGGTTTAGGTGAAGATATTTCCTTTTTCACCATAAGCCTGAAAGCATTCACAGATATCTCTTTGCAGATTGTACAAAAAGACTATCTAAAAACTTCTCAATCAAAACAAAAGGTCAACTATGTGAGATGAATGCACACATCACAAAGAAGTTTCTCAGAAAGCTTCTGTATAGATTTTATTTGTAGATAATTCCTTTTTCACCATAGGTTTCAAATTGCTCACCAATATTCCTTGCAGTTTCTAAAAAAGACTGTTTCCAAACTACTCAATCAAAAGAGCATTTCAACTCTGTGAGATGAACACACACATCACAAAGAAGTTTCTCAAAAAGCTTCTGTCTAGTTTTCATGTGAAGATAATTCCTTTTTCAACATAGGCCTCAATGGGCTCACAAATACCCCTATGCAGATTCTACAAAAAGACTGTTTCCAAACTACTCAATCAAAAGGAAGATTCAACTCTGTGAGATGAATGCACACATCACAAAGAAGTTTCTCAGAGAGCTTCTGTCTAGATATTATTTGTGGCTATTTCCTTTTTCACCATATTCCTCACAGGGCTCACAGATATCCCTTTGCAGATTCTATAGAAACACTGTTTCCAACCTGCTCAATCTAAAGAGGGGTTCAACACTGTGAGCTGAATGCACACATCCCAAAGAAGTTTCTCAGAATGCTTCTGTCTAGTTTTTATGTGAAGATATTTCCTTTTTCACCATAGGCCTCAAATCGCTCACAAATGTCCCTTTGCAGATTCTACATAAAGACTGTTTTCAAACTGCTCAATGAAAAGAAAGGTTCAACTTGGTGAGATGAAATCACACAACATGACGAAGTTTCTCAGAATGCTTCTGTCTAGTTTTTGTATGAAGATATTTCCTTTTTCACCATAGGCCTCAAAGGATTCACAAATATCACTATGCAGATTCTACAAAAAGAATGCTTCCAAACGGATCAATCAAAACGAAGCTTCAACTCTGTGAGATGAATGCACACATCACAAAGAAGTTTCTCAGAAAATTTCTGTCTAGTTTTTTTGTGAGGATGTTTCTTTTTTCACCATAAACCTCAAATTGTTCACAAATACTACTTTGCAGATTATACAAAAAGCTCCCAAACTGCTCAATCAAAACAAAGGTTCAACCCTGTGAGATGAATGCACACAGCACAAAGAAGTTTCACAGAAAGCTTCTTTCTAGCTTTTATTTGTGGATATTTCATTTTTCACCTTAGGCCTCAAACTGCTCACAAATATATTTTTGCAGATTCTCCAAAGAGACGTTTCCAAACAGCTCAACCAAAAGACAAGTTCAACTCTGTGAGATGAATGCACACATCACAAAGAAGTTTCTCAGAATGCTTCTCCATAGTTTTTTTTGTGAATACATTACCTTTTTCACCATATGCCCCAACATTTTCAAAAATATCCCTATGCAGATTCTATAAAAAAACTGCTCCTAAAATTCTGAATCAAAAGGAAGCTTCAAATCTGTGAAATGAATGCATACACACCAAAGAAGTTTCTCAGAAAGATTCTGTTTAATTTTCATGTGCATATATTTCCTTTCTCACCATATTCCTCAAAGTGCCCAGATATATCACTTTGCAGATTCTACCAAAAGACTGTTTCCAAAATGCTCAATCAAAAGAACGGTTCAAACCCATGAGATGAATGCACCCATCACAAAGAAGTTTCACAGAAAGATTCTGTCCATATTTTATTAGTGGATATTTCCTTTTTCACAATAAGCCTGAAAGGGCTCACAAAAATCCTTTGGCAGAATCTACAAAAAGACTGTTTACAAACTGCTCAATCAAAAGAAAGTTTCAACTCTGTGTGATGAATGCACACATCACAAAGAAGATTCTCAGAAAGATTCTGTCTAGCTTTTATGTGAAGACATTTCATTTTTCACCATAGATGTCAAACCTCCTACATATATACCTCTGCAGATTATTCAAAAAGCCTGCTTCCAAACTGCTCAATCAGAAGAAAGGTTCCACTCTGTGAGATGAATGCACACATTACAAAGAAGTTTCTTAGAATAGTTTTGTCTAGTTTTTATGTGAAGACATTTCCTTTTTCACTGTAGGCAAAAAATGGATCGCAAATATCCCCTTGCAGGTCCTACAAAAGGATTGATTCAAAACTTCTCAATCAAAAGAAAGGTTCAACTCTGTGAGACAAATGCACACATCACAAAAAAGTTTCTCAGAAAGCTTCTATCTAGTTTTTATGTGAAGATATTTCCTTTTTCACCATAGACCGCAAAGCTCTCTCAAATGTCTCTTTGCAGATTCTACAAGAAGACGGTTTTGAAACTTCTCAATCAAAAGGCAGGTTCACATCTGTGAGGTAAATGCACACATCACAAAGAAGTTTCTCAGAAAGCTTCTGTCTAGTTGATATGGGATGATATTTCCTTTTTCACCATAAGCTTCAAAGCCTTCAGAAATATCAGTTTTCAGATTCTACAAAAAGTGTGTTTCCAAACTGCTCAATGAAAAGAAAGGTTCAACTCTGAGAGATGAATGCACACATCACAAAGAGGTTTCTCAGAGATCTTCTGTCTGGTTTTTATGTGAAGATATTTCCTTTGTCACCATAAGCCTCCTATCACTCACAAATATCCCTTTGCAGATTCTACAAAAAGACTGTTTCCAAACTGCTCAATCAAGAGAATGGTTCAACTCTGTGACATGAAGTACACATCACAAAGAAGTTTCTCAGAAATATTCTGTCTAGTTTTTATGTGAATATATTTACTTTCTCACCATATGCCTTAAGACACTCAAAAATAACCCTTTGGAGATGTTCCAAAAAGATGGTTTCCAAACTGCTCAATCAAAAGAAAAGTTCAACTCTGTGGAATGAATGCACACATGACAAAGAAGTTTCTCAGAAAGTTTCTGTGTAGATTTTATTTGTAGATATTTCCTTTTTCACCATAAGCCTCAAACTGCTCACAAATATCCCTTTGCAGAATCTACAAAAAGACCGTTTCCAAACTGCTCAATCAACAGCAATGTTGAAATCTGTGAGATGAATGCACACATCACAAAAAAGCTTCTCAGAAAGGTTCTGTCTATTTTTTATGTGAAGATATTTCCTTTTTCAACATAGGCCTCCAATCGTTCACAAATATCATTTTGAAGATTCTACAAAAAGACTGTTTCCAAACTGCTCAATCAAAAGAAAGGTTCAACTCCATGAGATGAACGCAGACATCACAAAGAAGTTTCTCAGGAAGATTCTTTCTAGTATGTATTTGTAGACATTTCCCTTCTCACCATAGGGCTCAAACCGCTCACAAATATCCATTTATAGATCTACAAAAGACTCTTTCCAAACAACTCACTTAAAAGAAAGGTTCAACTCTTGAGATGAATGCACACATCAAATAGAGTTTTCGCAGAAAGCTTCTGTCTAGTTTTTATGTGAATGTGTTTCCTTTTTCACCATTAGCCTCAAAGCTTTCACAAATGTCGCTTTGTAGATTTTACAAAAAGACTGTTGCCTCACTGCTCAATCAAAAGATCAGTTCCAAACTGTGAGATGCATGCTGACATCACAAAGAAGTTTCTCAGAAAGATTCTGTCTAGTTTTTACCTGAATATATTTAGTTTCTCACCTTAGGCCTCAAACTGCTCACAAATATCCCTTTGCAGATTTTCCAAAAAGACACTTTACAAACTGCTCAATCAAAAAAAAGTTTCAACACTGTGATATGAATGCTCACATCAAAAAAAATTGTCTCAGAAATCTTCTGTCTAGATTTTCTTTGTGGATATTTCCTTTTTCACCATAAGCCATAAACTGCTTAAAAATATCCCTTTGCAGATTCTACAGAAAGACAATTTACAAACTCCTCAATCAAAAGAAAGTTTCAACCCTGTGAGATGAATGCTCACATCACAAAAAAGTCTCTCAGTAAGCTTCTGTCTAGATTTTATTTGTTGATATTCCCTTTTTCACTTTAAGCCATAAATCACTTAAAATATCCCTTTGGAGATTCTACAAAAAGACTGTTTCCAAACTGCTCAATGAAAATAATGGTTCAACTCTGTGAGTTGAATGCACTCATCACAAAGAAGTGTCACAGAAAGATTCTGTCCAGATTTTATCAGTGGATATTTCCTTTTTCACCATAAGCCTGAAAGGGCTCAAAAATATCCTTTGGCAGAATCTTTAAAAAGACTGTTTACAAACTGCTCAATCAAAGGAAGCATTCAGCTCTGTGTGATGAATGCACACATCATAAACAAGGTTCTCAGAAAGATTCTGTCTAGTTTTTATGTGAAGATATTTCGTTGTTCACCATAGGCCTCAAAGCGCTCCAAATATCCAATTGCACATTCTACTAAAAGACTTTTTCCAAACTGCTCAATCAAAAGAAAGGTTCAACTCTATGAGATGAAAGTGCACATCACAAAGAAGTTTCTCAGATGGTTTCTTTCTAGTTTTAATGTGAAGATATTTCCTTTTTCACCATAAGCTTCAGTGGGCTCAAAAATATCTCTTTGCAGATCCTACAAAAGGCCTCTTTCCAAACTGCTGTAACAAAGGAAAGTTTCAACTCTGTGAGGCGAAATCACATATCACAAATAAGTTTCTCAGAAAGCTTCTGTCTAGTTTTCATGGGAAGATATTTCCTATTTCACCTTAGGCCATAAAGGGATAAAAAATATCCCTTTACAGAAACTACAAAAAGACTCTTTCCAAACTGCTCCATCAAAAGAAAATTTCAACTGTATGAGATTAATGGATGCATCACAAAGCAGTTTCTCAGAAAGATTCTGTGTAGTTTTTATGTGAAGATATTTCTTTTTCACCATAGGCCTCAAACGTCTAAGAAATATCCCTTTGCAGATTGGACATAAAGACTGTTTCCAAACTTCTCAATCAAAAGAAATTTTCAACTCTGTGTGATGAATGTACACATCACAAAGAATTTTCTCCGAATGCTTCTGTCTAGTTTTTATGTGAAGATATTTACTTTTTCACCATAGGCCTTAAACCACTCCCAATTATTCCTCTGCATAAAATACAAAAAGACTGCTTCCAAACTGCTCAATGAAAAGAAAGTTCAACTCTGTGGGATAAAAGCACACATCACAAAGACGTTCCTCAAAAAGTTTCTCACTAGATTTTATGTGAAGATATTTAGTTTTTCACCACAAGCCACAAAGTGCTCCAAATATCCATTTGCAGATTCTTCAAAGAGACTGTTTCCAAACGTATCAATCAAAAGAAAGTTTCAACTCTGTGAGATGAATGCAAACATCACAAAGAAGTTTCTCAGAATGCTTCTGTCTAGTTTTTCTGTGAAGATATTTCCTATTTCACCATGGCCCTAAATGGGCTCACATATATCCTTTCGCTGATTCTACAGAAAGACTGTTTCTGAACTTCTCAATGAAAAGAAATGTTCAACTCTGGGAGATGAATGCACACATGAAAAAGAAGTTTCTCAGAATGCCTCTGTGTAGTTTTTATGCTAAGATATTTCTTTTTCACCATAGACCTCATACCACTCAGAAATATCCCTTTGCAGATTGTACGAAAAGATGGTTTCCAAACTGCTCAATGAAAAGAAAGATTCAACCCTATGACATGAATATGCACATCACAAAGAAGTTTTTCAGAAAGCTTCTGTATAGTTTTTAAGTGAAAATATTTCCTTTTTCACCATAGGCCTCAAAGCCCTCCAAATATCCTTTTGCAGAATCTACAAAAAGAGAGTTTCCACATTGTTCAATGAAAAGAAAGATTCAAATCTGAGAGATGAAAGCACACATCACAAAGAAGTTTCCCATAATGCTTCTGTCTACTTGTTTTGTGAAGATATTTTCTATTTCAATATAAGCCTCAAAGGGCTCACAAATATCCCTTTGCAGACTCTACAAAAAGACAGTTTTAGAACTGCTCCATGAAAAGAAAGTTTCAACTCTGTGAGACGAATGCGCAAATAATAAATTAATTTCTCATAATGCTTCTATCTAGTTTTTATGTGAAGATATTTCTTTTCACCATAGGCATAAAAGCGTTCAGAAATATCCCTTTGTAGATTCTACAAAAAGACTGTTTCCAATCTGCTCAATCAAAAGAAAGGTTCAACCCTGTGAGATGAATGCATGTACAACAAAGAAGTTTCTCAGAAATCTTCTGTCTTGTTTTTATGTGAAGATATTTCCTTTCTCAACATAGGCCTCAAAGTGATCCAAATATCCATTTGCAGATTCTACAAAAAGACTGTTTCCAAACTGATCAATCAAAACAAATTTTTAACTCTCTGAGATGAAAGCACACATAACAAAGAAGTTACTCAGACAGCTTTTCTCTAGTTTGTATGTGAAGATATTTCCATTTCACCTGAGGCCATAAAGGGCTCACAAATATTCCTTTGAAGGTTCTACAAAAAGACTATTTCCAAACTGGTCCATCAAAGAAAGTTTCAACTCTGTGAGATGAATGGACTCATCACAAAGAAGTTTCTCAGAATTCTTCTGTCTAGTTTTTATGTGAACATATTTCCTTTTTCACCGTAGGACTCAAATTGCTCCAAATATCCATTTGCAGATCCTACAAAAAGAATGTTTCCAAACTGCTCAATCAAAAGATAGGTGCAACTCTGTGAGACGAAAGCACACATCACAAAGAAGTTTCTCAGAAAGCTTCTGTCTACTTTTTATATGAAGGAATTTCCTTTGGCACCATAGGCCTCAAACTTCTCACAAATATAACCCCACTTATATTTCCAAGAGACTTTCTGCAAATTGCTAAATCAAAAGAAACGTTCAACATTGTGAGATGAATGCACACATCACAAAGAAGTTTCCCAAAATGCTTCTGTCTAGTTATTTTGTGAAGATATTTCCTTTTTCACTATAGTCTTTAAACCACTCAAAAATATCCCTCTGCAGATACTACAAAAAGACTGTTTCCAAACTGACCCATCAAAGAAAGTTTCAACTCTGTGAGATGAATGGACTCATCACAAAGAAGTTTCTCAGAATTCTTCTGTCTAGTTTTTATGTCAACATATTCCCTTTTTCACCATAGGACTCAAATTGTTCCAAATATCCATTTGCAGATTCTACAAAAAGAATGTTTCCAAACTTCTCTATCAAAAGAATGGTGAAACTTTGTGAGACGAAAGCACACATCACAAAGAAGTTTCTCAGAAAGCTTCTGTTTACTTTTTATATGAAGGTATTTCCTTTTGCACAATAGGCCTTAAACTGCTCAAAAATATAACTCCGCTTATACTTCCAAGAGACTTTCTCCAAATTGCTAAATCAAAAGAAATGTTCAAATTTGTGAGATGAATGCACACATCACAAAGAAGTTTTTCAGAATGCTTCTGTCTACTTTTTATGTACAGATATTTCGTTTTCACCATAGACTTCAAATGGCTCAGAAATATCCCTTTGCACATTTTACAAAAAGACTATTTCCAAACTGCTCAAACAAAAGAAAGATTCAACTCTCTGAAATGAAAGCTCACATCACAAAGAAGTTTCTCAAAATGCTTCTGTCTAGTTTTTATATGAATATATTTCCTTTTTGACCTTAGGCCTCAAAGCTCCCCAAATATCAATTTGTAGACTCTTCAAAAAGACTGTTTCCAAAGTGATCAATCAAAAGAAAGGTACAACTGTGTAGGATGAAAGCACACATCACAAAGAAGTTTCTCAGAAAGATTCTGTCTAGTATTTATGTGAAGATATTTCCTATTTCTCCACAGGCCTAAAGGGGATCAAAAATATCCCTTTGCAGATACTACAAGAAGACTGTTTCCAAACTGCTCAATGAAAAGAAAGGATCAACTCTGTGAGGTGAATGCACAGATACAAAAGAAGTTTCTCAGAATGCTTCTGTCTAGTTTTTATGTGAAGATATTTCTTTTTCACCACAGGCCTGAAACCAATCAGAAATATTCCTTTGCAGATTGCACAAAAAGAATGTTTCCAAACTCTTCAATGAACAGAAAGGTTCAACTCTTTGATATGAATGCAAACATCACAAAAAGTTATCTCTAAAAGCTTCTGTCTGGTTTTTATGTGAATATTTACTTTTTCGGCATAGGCATCAAACAGCTCACAAATATACACTTGCAGATTCTATAAAATGACTTGTTCCCAAACTGCTCAATGAAAAGAAATGTTCAAATCTGTAAGATGAAAGTGCGCATCACAAAGAAGTTTCTCAGAAAGTTTCTGTCTAGTTTTTAGGTACAGATACTTCCTTTTTCACCTTATGTCTCAAAGCGCTCCAAATATCCATTTACTGATTCTACAAAAAGAGTGTTTCCAAACTGCTCAATCAAAGGAAATGTTCAACTCTGTGAAACGAAAGCACACGTCACAAAGAAGTTTCTCAGAATGCTTCTGTCTAGTTATTATGTGAAGACATTTTCTATTTCACTATAGGACTCAAAGGGCTCAGAAATATCCCTTTGCAGATTCTACAAAAGGACTGTTTCCAAACTGCTCAATCAAAAAGAAGGTTTGCAAGCATCACAAAGAAGTTTCTCAAAAATCTTCTGTCTAGTTTTTATGTGAAGATATTTCCTATTTCATCATAGGTCTCAAAGGGCTCAGAAATATCCCTTTGCAGATTCTATGAAGAGACTCTTTCCGAACTACTGAATGAAATGAAAGTTTCAAATCTGTGGGATGAATGCACACATCACAGAGAAGTTTCCTGGAATGCTTCTGTCTGATTTTTATGTGAAGATATTTCTTTTTCACCATAGGCCTCAAACCACTCAGAAATATCCCTTTACAGATTGTGCAAAAAGACTGTTTCTAAACAGCTCAATGAAAAGGAAGATTCAACTCTGGGAGATGAATGCAAACATCACAAAGAAGTTTCTCAAAAAGCTTCTGTCTGGTTTTTATGTGAAGGTATTTCCTTTTTCACCATAGGCCTCAAACTGCTCACAAACATCCCTTTGTAGATTCTACAAAAAGACTGTTTCCAAACTGCACAATGAAAAGAAAGGTTAAACTCTGTGAGATGAAAGCACACATCACAAAGAAGTTTCTCAGAATGCTTTTGTATAGTTTTATGTGAAGAAGTTTCCTTTTTCACCATAGCAATCAAAAGAACAGTTCAAATGTGTGGGATGAATGCACACATCCCAAAGAAGTTCCTCAGAAAACTTCTGTTTAGTTTTTTGTGAAGATATTTCCTTTTTCACCATGGGCCTCAAAGCGCTCCAAATATCCACTTGCAGATTCTACAAAAAGAGTGTTTCCAATCTGCTCAATCAAAAGAAAGGTTCAACTCTGTGAGGTGAAAGCACACGTCACAAAGAAGTTTCTTAGAAACCTTCTGTCTAGTTTATATGTGAAGATATTTCATATTTCAAAATAGGCCACAAAGGGCTCAGAAGTATACCCTTGCAGATGCTACCAAAACGAGTGTTTCCAAACAGCTCAATCAAAAGAAAGATTTAACTTGGTGAGATGAATGCACACATTACATAGAAGTCTCTCATAATGCTTCTGTCTAGTTTTTTTGAGAAGCCATTTCCTTTTTCACTATAGGCCTCAGTCTGCTCATTAATAGCCCTCTGCAGACACTAGAAAAAGAGTCTTTCCAAACTGTTCAATCAAAATAAAGGTTCAAATCTTTGAGATGAAAGCCCACGTCACAAAGAAGTTTCTCAGAAAGTTTCTGTCTAGTTTTTATGTGAAGATATTTCCTATTTCACCTTAGGCCTCAAAGGGATCACAACTATCCCTTTTCAGATTCTACAAAAAACTCTTTCCGAACTGCTTCATCAAAGGAAAGGTTCAATTCTGTGAGATGAATGCACACATAAAAAATTAGTTTCTCAGAATGCTTCTGTCTTGTTTTTATGTGAAGATACTACTTTTTCACCATAGGTCTCAAACCGCAAACAGATATTCCTTTGCAGATTGCACAAAAAGTATGTTTCAACACTGCTCAATGAACGGAATGTTTCAACTCAGTGAGATGAATGCAAACATCACAAAGAGTTTTCTCAAAATACTTCTGTTTAGGTATTATGTGAAGGTATTTACTTTCTCACCATAGGCCTCAAACTGCTCACAAATATCCCTTTGCAGATTCTACAAAATGGCTTGTTGCCAAACTGCTCAATTAAAAGGAAGGTCCAAATCTGAGATGAAAGCACGCATCACAAAGAAGTTTCTCAGAAGTTTCTGTCTAGTTTTTATGTTCAGATATTTCCTTTTTCACCATAGGCCTCAAAGCACTCCAAATATCCCTTTGCAGATTCTACAAAAAGAGTGTTTCCAAACTGCTCAATCAAAAGAGAGGTTCAACTCTTTGAGATGAAAGCACACAGTACAAAGAAGATTTTCAGAAAGCTTTTGTCTAGTGTTTAAGTGAAGACATTTCTTATTTCACCGTAGGCCTCAATGGGCTCACAAATATCCCCTTGCAGATTCTACAAAAGGACTCTTTCCAAACTGCTTAATCCAAGGAAAGTTTCAACCCTGTGACATGAATGCACACATCACAAAGAAGTTTCTCCTAATGCTTCTGTCTAGTTTTTATGTGAAAATATTTCCTATTCACCATAGGCATAAAACGTTGCAAATATCCATTTGCAGATTCTACAAAAAGACTGTTTCCATCCTGCTCAATCAAAAGAAAAGTTCAACTCTGTGAGATGAAGGCACACATGACAAATAAGTTTCTCAGAAAGTTTCTGTCCAGTTTTTATTTGAAGATTTTCCCTATTTCACCATAGGCCTGAAAAGGCTCACAAATATCCTTTTGCATATTCTAAAAAAAGACTGTTTCCAAACTGCTCAATCAAAAGAGAGGTTCAAATATGTGTGATGAATGCACACGTCACAAAGAAATTTCTCAGAATGTTTCTGTCTAGTTTTTATGTGAAGATATTTCTCTTTCACCATAGGCCTCAAATGGCTCAGAAATATCCCTTTGCAGCTTGTACAAAAAGACTGTTACCAAACTGCTCAATCAAAAGAAAGTTTCAACACTGTGAGATGAATGCACACATCACAAAGAAGTTTCTCAGAAAGCTTCTGTTTAGCATTCATGTGAAGGTATATCCTTTTTCACCATAGGCCTCAATGGGCTCAGAAATATCCCTTTGCAGATTCTACAAAAGGACTGTTTAGAAAACTGCTTAATCCAAAGAAAGGTTCAACTCTGTGAGTTGAATGCATACATCTCAAAGAAGTTTCTTATAACGGATCTCTCGAGTTTTTTTTGTGAAGATATAACCTTTTTAACCATAGGTCATAAACTGCTCATGAATATCCCTCTGCAAATACTACAAAAAGACTGTTTCCAAACTGCTGCATCCAAAGAAATGTTCAACACTGTGAGATGAATACACCCATCACAAAGAAGTTTCTCAGAATTCTCCTGTCTGGTTTTTATGTGAAGATATTTCCTTTTTCACCATGGGTCTCAAAGTGCTCCAAATATCCATTTACAGACTCTACAAAAAGAGTGTTTCCAAACTGCTCATTCAAAAGAAAGGTTCAACTCTGTGAGATGAAAGCACACATCCAAGGTAGTTTCTCAGAAAGCTTCTGTCTAGTTTTTATGTGAAGATATTTCCTATTTCACCGTAGGCCATAAAGAGCTCACAAATATTTTTTGCAGATTCTTCAAAAAGACTGTTTCCAAACTGCCCAATCCAAAGAAAGGTTCAACTCTGTGAGATGAATGGAGACATCACAAAGAAGTTTCTCAGAATGCATCTATCCAGTTTTATGTGAAGATATTTCTTTTTCATCCTAGGCCTCAATGGGCTCAGAAATATCCCTTTGCAGATTCGAAAAAAGAACTGTTTCCAAACTGCTCAATCTAAAGAAAGTTTCACCTCTGTGAGTTGAATGCACACATCACAGAGAAGTTTCCCAGAATGCTTCTGTCTACTTTGTATGTGAAGGTATTTCCTTTTTCACCATAGGCCTCAAACCGTTCACAAATATCCCTCTGCAGATACAACAAAAGGACTGTTTCCAATCTGCTAAATCAAAAGATAGGCTCAACTCTGTGAGATGAAAGCACACATCACAAAGAAGTTTCTCAGAAAGCTTCTGTCTAGTTTTTATGTAACGATATTTCCTATTTCACCACAGGCCTCAATGGACTCAAAAATATCCCTTTCAGATTCTACAAAAAAAGTGTTTCTGAACTTCTCAATGAAATGAAAGTTTCAACCCTGTGAGGTGAATGCACACATAAAAAGGAAGTTTCTCAGAATGCTTCTGTCTAGTTTTTATGTGAAGATATTACTTTTTCACCATAGGCCTCAAACTGCTCAGAAATATCCCTTTGCAGATTGAACCAAAAGACTCTTTCCATACTGCTCAATGAAAAGAAAGATTCATCTGTGTGAGATGAATGCACACATAAAAAAGAAGTTTCTCAGAATGCTTCTGTCTAGTTTTTTTGTGAAGATATTTCCTTTTTCACCATAGTCCTTAAAGCATTCACAATTATCCCTCTGCAGATATTACAAAAAGACTGTTTCCAAACTGCTCCATGAAAAGAAAGGTTCAACTCTGTGAGATGAATGCACACATAAGGAAGAAGTTTCTCGGAATGATTCTGTCTAGTTTTTATGTGAAGATAATTCTTTTTCACTACAGGCATCAAACGGCTCAGAAATATCCATTTGCAGATTGTACAAAAATACTGTTTCCAATCTGCTCAATCAAAAGAAAGGTTCTGCTCTGTGATATGAATCCAGGCATCACAAAGAAGATTCTCAGAAAGCTGCTTTTTAGTGTTTTTGTGAAAATATTTCCGTTTCACCATAGGCCTAAAAGCGCTGCAAATTTCCATTTGTGGATTCTACAAAAAGCATGTTTAGAAACTGCTCAATCAAAAGAAAAGTTCAACTCTGTGAGATGAAAGCACACATTGCAAAGCATTTTCTCAGAAAGATTCTGTCTAGTTTTTATGTCAAGGTATTTCCTGTTTCATCATAGGCTGTGAAGGGCTCACAAATATCCATTTGCATATTTAAAAAAAAGACTGTTTCCAAACTGCTCAAACAAAAGAAAGGTTCAACTCTGTGAGATGAATGCACACATCAGAAAGAACTTTCTCAGAATGCTTCTGTCTAGTTTTTATGTGAAGATGTCTCTTTTTCACCTTAGGTCTCAAATGGCTAAGAAATATCCCTTTGCAGATTTTACAAAAAGACTGTTTCCAAACTGCTCAATAAAAAAAGTTTCAACACTGTGAGATGAATACACACATCAAAAAGAAGTTTCTCAGAAAGCTTCTGTTTTCTTTTTGTTTGAAAATATTTCCGTTTTCACTGTAGGCCTCAATGGGCTCAGAAATATCTCTTTGCAGATTCTACAAAATGACTGTTTAGAAAACTGCTGGATCCAAATTACACCATTATGGCTCACACACTGCAGCCTCAACCTCCGCAGGGTTAGGCTATTCCTCAAGGGATCCTACAGCCTCAGCCTCCCAAAGTGTTGGGGTTACAGGCGTGAGCCACCAGCACCCGGCCTGAGTTAATACATCTGGTCTCACTACGTCTTAACCACACACCCATGAAGAACTCAAGTCAAGAGAGATTTGGCAAGAGACTCTCAGCATTGTCTCCCGAAAGCAGTGAGGTGGATGGCAGACGTGTGTCCCGAGCTCCTGGGGTTTTAGGTGACCATGTGTAGAGGAGAGATTTCCAATGTTTCCAGAGAGGCGCAAGCCACAGTTATTCGGGGCATCCGAACACGAGATGGGGTATCTGACAGCAACTTAAGGACCAGGAAGGGCCAGAATCTGCCAAGGCCCATGTCCCAGGTTGGGGCCAATGGAACCCAAGGTATAGGGAGTCAGCCGTCCTCACAGAGGGGACTCCAGCCCTAGGCCCCGCTGTGCAGACCAAATCAGAAGGAAGAGAGTCCTTCGTCCTACATGCCACATCCCTCCACTGAACTTGGGAGTGGATCTGTTTCCCAAACATGAGGTGACTTTCGCTTTGCAATGGATCACAAGGGGCCGGGCTTGCCAGAGTCAGCAGGATAAAGAAGTCATTCTGGCTCGGCCACCCCCATCCCCCGGTAACTGGTGAATTTAAATGAGCCGAGGCTGGCCGGGCCAGAGCCGCTACAGGGCTGAGGGTGGTGGGTGGGGTGAGGGTTTCCTGAGGCACTGCAGAAATTGGGCCTTTGCCTCGAGGATGACAGTGCCGCAGGAACCTTTCCAGGCTGCTATATGGCAAGCACTGAACCACTATGCTTACCGTGATGGGGTTTTCCTCACAGAACGCCTTTATGCAGAAGTACACTCAGAAGAAGCCTTGTTTTTAATGGCGACCTGTTCTTACCTCCCAGGAAAGGCCTATAAAGCATATAGACTCTTGAAAAGACACAGTTGTCCTACACCGCAATGCAAATACCTGCTTGCAAAATGTTGTGTTGATCTCAGTAACCTTGCAGACTGGGAACAAATGTTATCTGTTGGAGTGTTTAATAAGCAGAAAACATGATGATATTGTTACTGAGTTTGGTGATTCAGTTTGCTTTCCCCTTCCATTGTTGGGACGTGTATATTGCAAGACAGATCAGCTTGCCAAAGGATAAGAATGTTACCAAAAGATACTTAGTTTAAATCCTTTCCTCTGGTATCCCTTTGAATCATTATGTGAAATAGGTGAAAAGCCAGATCCTGACCAAACATTTAAATTCACATCTTTACAGAACTTTAGCAACTGTCTGCCCAACTCTTGCACAACACAGGTACCTAATCACAGTTTATGTCACAGACAGCCTGAGACCATTCTTATGGAAACACCCCAGGACACAATTGAATTAAACAGAGTCAATTTAGAATCTTCCAATTCAAAGTACTCCTTTAATACAGATTCCCCAGTGTCTTTTATTGATTCTGCTGTAATTTCACCTGAAACTATCCCACTGGGAACAGGAACTTCCATATTATCTAAACAGGTTCAAAATAAACCAAAAACTGGTCGAAGTTTATTAACAGGACCAGCAGCTCTTAGTCCATTTACCCCAAGTTTTGGGATTTTGTCATTAGAAACCCCAAGTCCTGGAGATGGATCTTATTTACAAAACTACACTAATACACTTTCTGTAATTGATGTGCCATCCACCGGAGCCCCTTCAAAAAAGTCTGTTGCCAGAATTGGCCAAACTGGAGCAAAGTCTGTCTTCTCGCAGAGTGGAAATAGCCGAGAGGTAACTCCAATTCTTTCACTAACAGAAAGTTCTGGTCCATAAATAACTACAACACCTCAGGTAATGAGCCCCACTATGACATCTCCCCCAAATGCACTGCATCGAAGAATTTCATGACCCTTTACTAGTGACAGTTCCACAACCAAGGAGAATAGGAAGAAATTAAAAATGAAGTTTCCACCTGAAATCCCAAACAGAAAAACAAAAAGTAAAACTAATAAAGGAGGAATAACTCAATCTAATATAAATGACAACCTGGAAATTACAAAATTGGACTCTTCCATCAATTCAGAAGAGGAAATATCCACAATCACACCTCAGATTCAGGCTTTTAATCTACATAAAGCAGCAGCAGAAGGCTTGATGAGCCTTCTTCGTGAAAGGGGGAAAGGTTATTTAGCTTTATGTTCATACCACTGCAAAGAAGCTATAAATATTTTGAGCCATCAACCTTCTCACCACTTCAATACTGGTTGGGTACTGTGCCAAATTGGAAGGTAAATTGCAATTAAATTCTTCCAGAGAGCTATCCAAGTGGATCCAAATTATGCTTATGCCTATACTTTATTAGGGCGAGAGTTTGTCTTAACTGAAGTATTGGACAAAGCGTTAGCTTGTTTTCAAAATGCTATCAGAGTCAATCCTAGACATTACAATGCATGGTAAGTGGTAATGAATTGTAAAGACAAAGTCTTGCTGATGGTGCCGGTAGTCACTAATTTTTCTTGTTAGATAGCTCTTTATTGTAATGAATTTGGTTACTAATACTTAGGAATGGTACATACTGGTCAATAACTTCAAACTAACTTATTTTATGAAATGTATGTCTTTAACAAACTCTTCAGTTAACTAATGATAATAGAATATGAGATGCTTATACTCAACAGTTTCAGTCTTCTACAAAACTTTTGCAGATACTGTAGTTGTGTTTTGTTTGTTTGTGTGTTTAGTTTTGTTACTTGATTTGTTACTTTTTCCTCGAACACAAAAATGGTGATTGGGACAAAAAGTGCTTGGGAAATTGGAAAGGAATAGCATAATTCACTTACTGGATAATCGAAAAAAAACACTGAAAAAGTTCACTAGCTGCTTTTTGACAATGTTCCAGTTTATTGAGTTACTATTAAGAACTTAATGTATCCTTTATTTAGCAGTATCTCTGTTTTACTTTTTTGTATTTGTGTATAAGTAGACACATAGAAAATTACTAACCAGGTCACATTTTTATCAACTGAATAACATATGAAAAAGTTTGGTCCTACTTCTGCCTCAACACCATACTTACTGTTGACATTTATCGTATTTCTCTGGACTGACTTAAGTTTAAATATCAAGAAAATGCCCGGCATGGTGGCTCATGCCTGTCATCCCAGCACTTTGGGAGGCCAAGGCAGGCAGATAACAACGTCAAGAGATCGAGACCATATGGTGAAACCCCACCTATATTAAAAGTATAAAAATTAGCTGGGCATGGTGGCAGGTGCCTGTAGTCCCAGCTACTCAGGAGGCTGAGGAAGGATAATCGCTTGAACCTGGGAAGTGGTGGTTGCAGTGAGCCAAGATTATGCCATTGCACTCCAGCCTGGGCGACAGAGTGAGATGCCATCTCAAGAAAAAATAAAAATAAAAATAAAATAAAATAAATATCAAGAGAAAGTATAATTCTGAAGTAGTAACTCTGCAGAAGCTTTTTTGTCAGATACAGTTATCTTTGGGGTTAGTTATTATAGCAGTTGAGTTTTAACACTTGATTTGCTTCTAAATCTGAAGCATTATATTACTAAAATATTTTTTGATTTGTGATTATGTTGTTTAATGGATTATATATCATTTTGCAGTAGTAGTTGCAGTGCCTGAAAGATTGCCAGAAAAATAGTGCTAGCTATTGCTGACCAATGTAAAAATCAACTTGCCAATATTGCCATCTCTTCCAATAGCTATGTTCTCCATAATATTTTAAGAACTCAGTTCTTCATAAGGCTTGTGTTGTTTTTGATTTTTTTCCCAAGTCTGGTGGATCCTTGTGCTGTTCTTTTTTAAATGTGTATTGTCTGTCCAGCTATTTCACAGGAGTCACATTCTTAAAAACCTTATCCATATCAAAATTGTGTTTAAAGGAGGATTATTCAGACTGGCAAGCTTTTAGTAGGAGGAGTTTAAATGCTGACGTATTTAGGTAACTCTAAATACTGAGCAACTTTATTCTATCTACAAAATAGATAGCCTTTCTTTTCTTTTCACTTTCACTATCATTAGGACCATGTTTAATACCTTTTCTTCATCTATAACACAATTATAACGATATACAAAGCCACTCAAATAAAGCAGATATATTGTGCTTTAAAAAAAAAAAAAGAAGTCATTATATGGCACACAATGAGGTGTGACTCAAATCTAGAATCTCCAGTGAAAACCAATGAAACAGGGTCAAATACCGTGTCTACTAAAAATAAAAAAATGAGCCAGGCGTGGTTGTGCTGAGGCAGGAGAATCACTCTAACCCAGGAGACAGAGGTTGCAGTGAGCTGAGATCACGCCACTGTACTCCAGCCATGGGGGGACAGAGCAAGACTCCATCTCAGAAGCAAACAAACACAGAAAGCCAATAAAGGTGTTTAACTCAACGTGTCAGATTCAGGTGTCTTGACAGGATACATCCAGTACCCAAGAATACGTTGATCAGTGGGGTGGAACCTATTTTGTGGCCTCAAGGAAGGGTTTGAGAGACAGTCCTGCAAACGTTGATGGCAAACGTGACGGCCTAAAGAAGCCCCTCCGCCCAAGAAGTGATATTCATTTGTATCCTGTAGCCACCCATGAGGGAGAATCGGGCTCTCTACAGACCCCCAACCCCCACCCCGCCCCACCCCAACCCACCACCCCGCTTCGTGAAATGAGCTCTCGCTCCGTCAGGCTCTATTCAGGCCGTGTGGTTTTGTAACATCCAGTGTGTGTGCCTGGGTTGTGGGGTGGGGTTGGGGCGGCTGTGGACGGAGGAGGGGATAAAGTGGTTGTGTCCCGTGGGTGCCCAGTACGTGGGACATGAGTGGGTTGGCCAGAGCCTAGGGAACTCATTGCCTGTCAGGACGTCTCCCCTCCTTGTCCCCTCTCTGACCTACGCTCCACATCTTTGCATTTCAGTGGGGACCTTGTGGGTGGAAGTCACCATCCCTTTGGACTTTAGCCGAGGAAGACCGGGCTCCCAAGGGTCTCCCCGGAGTCGGGGCCTTGGGCAGGCTCACAAGGATGCTGAAGGTAATGGTTGGTGACAGTGATGTAAGTTGGAGGCCTCGGGCCAATGCAGAGGCATCCATTTGACCTCGGTGGGACAGGTCAGCTTTGTGGAGTCCCGTGTGTCCTTCCAGAGACTCATCCAGTGCTAGCAAGCATGGTACCGAGGATCCCAGCTTCCAGCAGAAGCACTTTTGTTCACACAGAATCCTGGTCAGGAAAGTTCTCAGCAGGTTTAGACCTCCTAGCCAAAAAGCCAAAGCCACTTCTGGGATTTATTTTCAAAGAGCCAGTGGTTCCACAATGGGCCATGGGTAGTTGTGGAAATGGAGAGAAGTGTTTGCAGATACATATTTCAGACAGAACGGAGAGAGCTTGGTCATAGGTCATGAAGGACATGAGCAGATGCACATTGAGAAAACCCTCCCAGCATCCTAGGTGAACAGAGGTATGATTTTTTGAGACAGTCGAGCTAGATGCAACCCCAGATTTTAAGGTTGGATCTTTATTAATATGTAGTACCTAGGAGGTATCCAAGTCCAGAAATCAACTCGCCAGTTCTGTACAGCAATTTGTAGGGAGATCAAATCTGGGATGTCTAAAATTAAGAATTCAGGCCGTGGTAATGGATTAGATTAGATGTACTTGAACTTATTTTTCCAAGAAAGAGATGGCGGGAGATAGAGAGAGCCAGAGAGTGAGCGAGCAAGAAAGAGAGACACACACAGAGACAGAGACATAGAGACAGACAGAGAGACACAAAGATACACAAAGAGAGAAAGACAGAGAGAGACAGAGAGATAAAGACACAGAGAAAGACACAGATGGAAAGAGACAGAGAGAAACTAAAAGAGAGACAGAGACAGAAAGAGAGAGAGATAGACAGAGAGAGAGACAGACCAACAGGCAGACAGACAGGCAGAGAAAGAGAGTAAGACAGAAAGGAGACACAAACACACAGAGAGACAGAGACAGTTGGAGAGACAGAGAGAAAGAAAGAGAGAGACAGACAGAGGGAAAGAGACAGAGAGAGAAAGAGACAGACAGAGGGAGAGACAGAAACAGACAGAGAGAGAGACAGACAGAGACAGAGACAGAGAGAAACAGACAAGGAGAGAGAGACAGACAGACAGGAAGAGAAAGACAGTAAGACAGAAGACAGACACAGAGAGAGAGAGAGACAAAGAGACAGAGACAGAGAGACAGACAGGCAAAGAGAGAGAAAAAACCAGACAGACAGGGAGAGAGAGAGACAGAGAGACAGGGAGAGAGAGAGAGAGACACTGACAGACAGCCAGAGAAAGAGAATAAGACAGAAGACAGACACAGTGAGAGAGACAGAGAGAGAGAGACAGAGACAGCGAGAAAAAGAAAGAAAGAGAGATACAGACAGACAGACAAAGAGACAGACAGAGAAAGATGAGACGGACAGAGAGAGACAGAGAGAGAGAAAGAGAGAGAGAGAGAGAGGCAGGCAGAGAAAGAAAGAAAGACAGACACCGTGAGAGAGTCAGGCAGAGAGAGAGACACACAGAGACAGAGAGACAGAGAGAAAGAAAGAGACAGACAGAGATAAAGACAGAGACGGACAGACAGAAACAGACAGACAGGGAGAGAGAGAGACAGACAGACAGGCAGAGAGGGAGAGACAGAAAGGCAAAAAAAGGGAGTAAGACAGAGGACAGACACAGTGAGAGAGACAGGCAAGGAGGGAGAGAGAAAAAATAGACAGGCAGAGAGAGAGAGACAGAGAAAGAGAGACTGAGAGACAGAGAGAGGAGGAGGAATGGCGTGGTCAGGAAATAATTACACATATTTTATAACGCTTTTGATTCCATAAAGGGTGGCCGGGGTGTGCTTTGAAAACAACAACAACAGCAACAAGAGCAGCAGCAGCAAGAGCAGCAGCAGCATTCGCTTATGGATTTCAAGAAAATAAGATGTTCTGAAGTAAACATCAACCGGCTCTCACTACACGTTGAGAGATTCACAAAAGCGCTAGTTAACAACAGGAGAAAACAGCAGCTAATATGTCTTGGGGAAAAGATACTTCTTCCTGAAAATTGGGGATTTCTACTTCACCTGAAAATAAATACATACGAAAAAGGAAAAACACGAACAAAACAAACCAAAACAACAAACAAAGGCCAAGGCACCGTCCCTGGAAATCTTAAGTGAGCAAAGTATTAGTTTTCAGAAAACGTTTCTATTATGGGCAAATACAAAGAACGCCCAGACTAGAGCTGTGACGCCATTCCCATTGTGAAACTATACTGGCTGGAGGGCGGAGAAACTAAAACATCATGATAAAAGGTGATGGAGACCCAGCCAGGGTGAAGCTTTCCTAGGGAGGGAGGCCTGAGGAGGGAAGTGGGGGGAAAAAACCCCACAACAGGAGACACGCCAGCTTGCCCACGCGGGTCAAGGGCTATGCCATCGGCTCAAGTTGCCTCCAGGGAAGTGGGACCGTGCCACCACCATCTTCAAAAACGGTGGCCACTGAGTGAGGCCTGATGCCCACCGTTGCAAATGTCAGCCTGGCAAGAATGAGATCGCCGGTAAGGGGTGGGGGAAGGGGAGAGAAGATGGAGGCATACCAGGGTGGCTCCGGAAGGTTTCCAAGCAGGTTGTTGGGAGGCGGGGGGTGGGGGGTTTGGGGGGAACCCGCCTAACTGACCCACTAAATGAAGGTAAAGGGACGTGGGTAGTGGGGGGAGCCGGGGGGCGACTTGAAAATTAAAGTGACCCCTCCTAAAACCCAAGTAGAAGAGTCTATGTGCATGAAAGAACCAACAGACAAAGAAAACTAAAGCGCTGATCAAAGAACAATAGGGCCCCCGCCAGGGCGGAGGTTCCCTAGGCAACCAGGGAGAGAGGCAGGGACCTCCAGAAGGGAGAGAGAGAAACCCGTTGCCCAGGCTCAGTGAAGTAAGCAAGACCTCCCTCCATGTCACCTAGACTTTCAGTAACAGTGGCCGCTAGATGATGCCCGAAGACAACCGATGCCTGCAAGTGTCAGTCAGCATGGAAAAGAATGCATTTATTTATTTATTTATTTATTTATTTATTTATTTATTTGTTTAGAGACAGAGTCCTACTCACTCTACAGCCCAGGCTGTAGTGCAGTGGCACAATCTCGGCTCACTACAGTCTCCGCCTCCCAGGTTCAAGTGATTCTCCCACCTCAGCCTCCCGAGTAGCTGGCATTACAGGAGCATACCCCACCGTGCCCGACTCAGTTTAGTATTTCTAGTAGAGACGGGGTTTTACCGTGGTGGCAAGGCTGGTCTCGAACTCCCAACCTCACGTGATCCCCTGCCTCGGCCTCCGGAAGTTCTGGGATGACAGACGTGAGCCACCACGCCCGGCCTTATCCATGTATTTTTGAGTCGAGGAGCTTATCAGGGAAATACGAGAAGTAAGGACGCCACACGTGACAGAGAGAAAAGTCTGAAAATGCCCCTTCCATCCAAGTGGGGACCCGGCCTTGACCTCCCAAAAATCATACACCGAGTGGTGAAGCATAGCAAGGCCCATCTGTCTGGATTCCTCTCGTCCTCTCTAAGCAGGCCCTTCTGACTTTCGTGGAAGGGGCAGGGCCCTCTCCGTCATGGGGGGTCTGACAGACTGACAGAGAAAGAGACAGACATAGAAAGACAGAGATGGACAGGCAGAGACAGAGAGAAACAGAGAGAAAGAGAGAGAGACAGAGACAGAGAGAAACAGACAGACAGGGAGGGAGAGAGACAGAGAGAGACAGACAGACAGACAGAGACAGATGGAGAGGAAACAGAGAGAGAGAGAGAGAAACAGACAGACACACAGAGACAGACAGAGAGAAACAGAAAGAGAGAGACAGAGAGAGAGAGAAAGGGAGGGAGAGAGAGACAGACAGACAGGAAGAGAAACAGAGTAAGACAGAAGACAGACACAGTGAGAGAGACAGGCAGAGAGAGAGAGAAAGAGACAGAGAGAAAGAGAGAGACAGACAGAGAAAGAGACAGACAGAGAAAGACAGAGATGGACAGAGAGAAACAGAAAGAGAGAGACAGAGATAGAGACAGAGACAGAAACAGACAGACAGGGAGGGAGAGAGACAGAGACAGACCGAGAAAGACAGAGACAGAGAGACACAAACAGAGAGATATGGAGAAAGTGAGAGATATACAGAGAGAAACAGAAAGAGAGGGGGCGAGAGAGACAGGCAGGCAGAGAAAGAGAGTAAGACAGAAGAGAGACACAGTGAGAGAGACTGGCAGAGGGAGAGAGAGACAGAGACAGAGAGAAAGAAAGAGAGAGACAGAAGAGAAAGAGACATACAGAGACGGACAGAGAGAAACAGCAAGAGAGAGAGACAGAGAGAGCAAGAGTGAGAGAGACAGAGAGAGAGAAAAAGACAGGGAGGGAGAGAGACAGACAGAGAGAGAGAGATGGACAGGCAGAGAAGAGAGTAAGACAGAATATAGGCACACAGAGAGAGAGAGAGAGGAAAGAAAGAAAGAGAGAGACAGGCCGGGCACGGTGGCTCATTCCTGTCATCCCAGCACTTTGGGAGGCTGAGGCAGGTGGATCACGAGGTCAGGAGATCGAGACCATACTGGCTAACTTGGTGAAATCCCGTCTTTACTAAAAATACAAAAAATTAGTCGGGCTTGGTGGTGGGCGCCTATAGTCCCAGTTACTCGGGAGGCAGGAGAATGGCGTGAACCTGGGAGGTGGAGTTTGCAGTGAGCCGAGATGGTGCCACTGCACTCTAGCCTTGGCAACACAGTGAGACTCCATGTGAAAAAAAAAAGAGAGAGAGAGACAGACAGACAGAGAAAGAGACAGACAGAGAGAAACAGACAGAAAGAGAGACACAGCGAGAGAGAACAGAAAGGCAGGCAGAGAGAGAGACAGACAGGCAGAGAAAGACAGCAAGACAGAAGACAGACACAGTGAGAGAGACAGGCAGAGAGAGACAGACAGAGACAGACAGAAAGAGAGACTGACAGAGATGAGACAGAGAGACAGAAACAGAGAGAAAGAGAGACAGACAGGCAGAGAGTGAGAGAGAGAGGGAGAGAGACAGAAAGGGAGGAAGAGGGACAGACAGAGAGAGAGACAGACGGGTAGAGAAAGAGAGTAAGACAAGATAGGCACAGAGAGAGACAGAGAGTGAGAGAGACAGACAGAGAGACTCAGAAAAAGAAAGAGAGAGACAGACAGAGAAAAACAGAGACAGACAGAGAGAGACAGAGAGAAACAGAGACAGACAGAGACAGAGAAACACACAAAAAGAGAGAGACAGAGAGAGAGAGAGACAGGGAGGGAGACAGAGAGAGATAGACAGGCAGAGAAAGAGAGTTAGACAGAAGACAGAAACATTGAGACAGGCAGAGAGAGAGAGACAGAGATAGAGAGAAAGAAAGAGACAGACAGAGAAAGAGACAGATAGAGAAAGACAAAGACAGACAGAGAGAGACAGAGAGAAACACAGAAAGAGAGAAGGTCCTAGCCGAGTAGCGATATAGTGCCTTTTCTTTCATTTTCTCTTTCTTTTCTGGTTTTCTTTTCTTTTCTTCTTTTCTTTTCTTCTCTTCTCTTTTCTTTCTTTCCATTTATTTATTTAGAGACTGAATCTCTGTCGTCCAGGCTGTAGTGCAGTGGCGCCATCCCGGGTCACTGCAACCTCCTCCTGCCAGGTTCAAGTGATTCTCCTGCCTCAACCTCCCGAGTAGCTGGGATTACAGGTGCCTGCCCCAACGCGCCCGATGGGGTTTCACCATGTTGGCTAGGCTGGTCTTGAACTCCTGACCTCGTGACCCACCCACCTCAGCCTCCCAAAGTGCTTGGATGACAGACGTGACCCACTGCTTTCAGTGTACAGTGGCATTTATTAGAAATCACTCATGGGAACACGCACTTATAGGTCATGTGTAGATATTTTATTTATTTATTTATTTTTTGCACGGGAAGGTGGGGGGATGGAGTTTCGGTCTTGCTGCCCAGGCTGGAGTGCAATGGCATAGGGGACTCAAAGAGTCAACCTATGGCAGAGAGGACACGTCATTCTGAGTGTAAGGGCCGCAGCGAAAGGTGGCAGGGCCGGCGCTTTTAAAGGCTGAAATCCCTGCAGCTCAGGCCTGTCGTCCCAGCACTTTGGGAGGCCCAGGAGGGCAAATCACTTCAGGTCAGGAGTTCAATACCAATGCGGCCAACATGGAGAAAACCCATCTCCACTAAAAATAGAAAAATAAGCCGTCTGTCGTGGTGCGTGTCTGTAATCCCAGCTACTAAAGAAGAATCACTGGAAGCCAGAAAGCAGAGGTTTCAGTGAGCCAAGAGAGCGCCACTGCACCGCAGCCTGGGTGACAGAGTGAGAGAGACTTAGTCCAAAAAAAAAGAAATGAAGAAAAAAAGAAAGAACAGGCCCAAATACTACATTGTCGCTGAATGTTCCCCCAAAGGGCCGGAAACCCCCTGACTCAGGTCAAGGAGGTGGTGTTTCGTTTCACTTCTCTCTCTCTCTCTTTCCTTCTCTCCCTCTCTCTCTCTTTCTCCTCTAACTTTCGTTTCTTGTTCAAACATACATGTGCAAGATTGTTACATAGGTAAACTTCTGATGGGAGGTTCAGTGTGCAGATGATTTCATCACCCAGACACTGAGCGCAGTACTTGACAGTTTTCATGTTTCGTTTTGTTTTGGTTTCTCCTGAAGCTGTCTCTCCTTCCACCCCTTCTCCCTCAAGTAGGCTCCCTCGTCTCTCGTGTCCCTTGTTCTGCCCACGCAGAACTCTCATCTATAAGTTCCCACTTATGGATGAGAACACGCGGTATTTAACTGATTGTTGCTTTCAACTTCGGTGGTGGCGGTGAAAGAGGCAAGACACTAAATCGACCCTTAGGACGTTCCCCTCTGTCCCCACCCCATGCCCCCTCCCCCTACACACCCTCATTCCTGCACACACTCCTCAAACGCAGGAAAGGAAGAAAGACAGAAATTAAAGTAAGAGGTCAGCCTCCAAGGTGGTGGAGGGAGGGGATCTCAAATGGTGAGCAAGCGATGGGGGTTGGGGGATATCTTGGCTGAGCTTGCAACAATGGGGGAAAGAGTTTCCAGCCCCACCACATCCCGTAATCCTCAGCCATAGCCAGCCTCTGGGTGGGGTTGTGCCTGTAAAACTTCTGAATGGAGAGAAACCCAAGGCAAAGGAAGGCATCAGCTCCAAGTCCAGGAAGTGAATAGGGCTTTGTGCATTTGAAAGGGGCTTCAGAAGGCGGTGCTGCGGCTTCCAAAGCATTGCACCTCGCCTCACCTCACCTCGCCCAGAGCGAGACTCCATCTCAAAATCAATCAATCAATCAATCAATAATAAAAAAAATCATCAATGAAAGAAAGAAAGAAAGAAGAAAGAAAGAAAGAAAGAAAGATAGAAAGGAAGGAAGAAAGAAAGAAAAAGAAAGAAAGAAAGAAAGAAGAAAGAAAGAAAGAAAGAAAGAAAGAAGAAAGAAAGAAAGAAAGAAAGAAAGAAAGAAAGAAAGAAAGAAAGAAAGAAAGAAAGAAAGAAAGAAAGAAGAAAGAAAGAATCAGTACAGTGGTCATGGTCGTGAATCATTCCCCAGAGTCCAGGCACAGTGGCTCACGCCTGTCATGCCAGCACTTTGAGGCACCAGGTCAGGAGGGTTGCAACAAAATGATGAGACCCTATCTGTGGAAAAACATTGAAAAATGAAGGCCAGGCTCGGTGGCTCATGCCTGCCATCCCAGCACTTCGGGAGGCCGGGGAGGGCGGATCACCTGAGGTCGGGAGTTCAAGACCAGCCTGACCAACATGGAGAAGCCCCGTCTGCACTAAAAATACCAGATCAGCCAGACGTGGTGGCGCATGCCTGCAGTCCCAGCTGCTGGGGATTCTGACGCAGGGGAATCGCTTGAACCCAGGAGGCATAGGTTGTGGTGGGCCAAGTTCACGCCTTTGCACTCCAGTCTGGGCAACCAGAGAGAAACTCTGTCTCGGGAAAAAAATAAATATATAAATAATAATTATCTGGGCACAGTGGCGCGTGCCTGTGGTCCCAGGTACTCTACTCTGGAGGCTGAGGTGGAAGGATCGTTTGAGTCCAGGAGCGTCCATGCTGCAGTGAGTGAGTTATGATGGCACCACTGCCAGGGTGACAGAGTGAGACGCTGCCTCTAAATCAGTCAATCAATCAATCAGATCACTGGAAGGCGCTGTCTGTGTCTCACTTTCAAAGCGTGTCTCTTTAGGCCAAGCAGGCATGGTGCCTCACGCCAGTAATCCCGGCACTTTGGGAGGCTGAGGCAGGAGGAAAGAAGGAAGGGAGGAAGGGAGGAAAGAAGAAAGTCAGGAAGGCAGTCAGGCAGGAAAGGAAGGAAGGAAGGAAGGAAGGAAGGAAGAAAGAAAGAAAGAAAGAAAGAAAGGGAGGGAGGGAGGGAGGAGAAGAGAGAAGAAAAGAGAAGAAAAAGAAAAGAAAAGAAAACGGGGAGGGGCATATCTCCTTGACTGGTGACTGCCCAGGATACAGCTGACTGAAGCCTCGACCTGTGGGGCCTCAAGTGTTCTTCTCCTTATCTCTGCCTCCCGAGTAGCTGCGATTACAGGCAGGTATTACCACGCAAAACTAATCTTATAATAATATTATAATTATTATTGAGACAGAGTCTCGCTCTGTCTCAATAATTGCCATGGCATGATCTCAGCTCACTGCAACCTCGGCCTCCCTAATTCAAGCAACTCGCCTGCCTCAGTCTCCTGAATAGTTGTGATTAAAATCCTATGCCACCAGAACTGGTAATTGTTCTATTTTTCATAGAGATGGGGTTTCACTATGTTGGCCAGCCTGGTCTTGAATTCCTGGCCTCAAGTGATCAACCCACCTTGGCCTCCCAAAGTGCTGGAATGACAGGTGTGAGCCACTGTGCCCAGCCCAGATGATCTTTTTTATAAATTGTAGAGAAGGAGTTTTGTCAACTGCCAGGTGGAGGGTGGGGTGGGTTTTACTCAGACTGCGTACTGTGAAAAGGGTACATTAGTGTGGTTTGTGAACTAGATGTGGAAATTGTGTGTGTGTGTGAGAGAAAGAGAAAGACCAATCCCACCATGAGGACGCGGAAATGGTGTTTGATTTGGGTACCTGTCTATTCACCTGTCTGTATGTAGATGACTGAAGATTCTACAAATGAAGGTCAGCAGTATCTATTGAGCTCTTTCTCCCTCTCATGCATCTCATGTGTGTGGTGGAGAAAGGAAAGAAAAGAGGTTCTGATGGGAAGTTGTCTTCATGCCTGAGGAAGCTGAAAGCAGGCTGACGGGACGGAGGACATCCTATGTGACATTTCCATACCTGGACACCCTTTACTATGCTGGGGCTGCCAGTCCACCCTGTATGTCAACATACCCCCAAGAACAGCATGGTCTGGGGTGGTCCAGTCTCATCCCATCCGGCCCACCCAGGGCACCTGGTGGAAGTCTTCATTGGAGGATTCGACACCATGGAATACTATGCAGCCATAAAAAATGATGAGTTCATGTCCTTTGTAGGGACATGGATGAAACTGGAAACCATCATTCTCAGCAAACTATCACAAGGACAAAAAACCAAACACCGCATGTTCTCACTCATAGGTGGGAATTGAACAATGAGAACACATGGACGCAGGAAGGGGAACATCACACACCGGGGACTGTTGTGAGGTGGGGGAAGGGGGGAAGGATAGCATTAGGAGATATACCTAATGCTAAATGACGAGTTAATGGGTGCAGCACAACAACATGGCACACGTATACATATGTAACAAACCTGTACGTTGTGCACATGTACCCTAAAACTTAAAGTATAATAATAATAAAATTTAAAAAAAAGAAAAAAGAAAGCGTCATCGCAGTTCCCTTGGGGTCACCAGGCAACGGCCAGCCGGGGGAGGGTGGTGGGACATGAACAGGGGTGGGGCATCAGCCTCTGAGCTCGCTGGAAGATGGCAGGCAGCCGGTGGGGGACGCTGAGCCAGAGACGTCTGGCAGGATATAGATCTGGAAGGTGCATCAGTCCTCTCCCATACCTCTCCCACGGAAAATCCCACAGCGGCAGTGGGAGCCTTGGCTGGGGGAGAAGCAGGGACAAGGGGGAGAGGGAAGGAGGCCCCCGGGAGGATTTAGCACAGAAAACCCACCCATGCAAGCTCCCTCCCTCCTATCGGGTCCAAGGTACACCCTGGGAGGCGGCAAGAGAAAGGTTCACCCCATACTTTTTGTCTTTCTCTTTTTTTTTTTTTGTCTTTTCCATTTTACAAGAGATGCTCATTTCAACAACCAGGCGGTGGATGTGACGGGAGAAGTGTCAAGGCCAGGAGACCAACCTGATCAACTGAGCAACACAAGTAGGAGAGCCCAGCTGAAAAAAATGAAAAAAAAGGGGGAGGAGGAGGAAAGAAAAGAAAAGAAAAAAGAAAAACAATCACCAAGAAAGTTAAAATTCTCTAATGCTGTAGGCACAAAAAAGAGTGATTTCACGTCTTTTCCCACAACATGGATAGAGCTGGAAGCAAGTATGTACCCAGTGAACTGCCTTCTGCTTAAAAGTGGGAGGTAAAGAGTGGGTATGCACACGGTCATCAATATGGAAATAACAGACAGTCCAAAAGGGAGGAGGAGGACAACAGGGGGACGAGGGATGAATAAATCGCCTGTCAGAGACAACGTTCGCCACGTGGGTATCGGATACACTGGAGGTCCACTTCTACAACCGGACGCAGTAGTATGCTGATCTAACAAGCAAGCAGGTACACCCCCTAAGTCTGTAAAATACCAAAACAACGACGACAGCACCAGCAGCAGCAGCAGCAACAACAACAACAACAGAACAGAAGCTGGAACTCAAAACCACCACCACCACCACCACAATCACCAGTTGGGGGTTGGGGGAGGGTGGCCGCGCTCCAGGCCCTCAGGCTCAGTCCCCTCAGGTTTAAAAAAGAAAACAGCAGACTCATTCCTGCCTGTAGGCAGGAAAAATCCAATCAAAGTTCTCCATTGCTAGAAAGGGAAGTAGAATAAGGAGAAGGGCTTATTGATCTTGTGATCGATCGCGGCCATACATGTAGGAAAAAATTAAATACAGACAGCAACACTTTCTACACTGTTCAAAAGCATCGTAGATCAGACACACCACACTCCATGGGGCTTGTGCCACTAAGAAAAGACAGGCCGGGCGCGGTGGCTCATTCCTGTCATCCCAGGACTTTGGGAGGCTGAGTCGGGTGGATCACGAGGTCAGGAGATCGAGACCATCCTGGCTAACACGGTGAAACCCCATCTCTACTAAAAATACAGAAAATTAGCTGGGCCTGGTGTGGGCGCCTGTAGTCCCAGCTACTTGGGAGGCTGAGGCAGGAGGATGGTATGAACCCGGGAAGCGCAGCTTGCCGTGAGCCGAGATAAAGCCACTACACTCTGGCCTGGGCTAAAGAGTGAGACTCCATCTCAAAAAAAAAAAAAAAAAAAAAATACAAGCATAGTGCTGCATGCCTGTAGTCCCAGCTACTCAGGAGGCTGTGGTAGAACAATCACTTCACCCAGCACTTTGAGGCTGCAGTGAGCTATGATCATGCCACTGCACTCTGGCCTGGGTGACAGAGCGAAACCCCTTCTCAAAACAAAGAACCACCAAAAACTTTCAAGAATACTCAGAGATAGTGTAGGTTTGGTTCCAGACAACCACAATAAGGCAAATGTTACAATCAAATTAGTCACATAAACATTTTGTTTCCCAGTACTTATAAAAGTTATGCTTAAACTGTGTTGTAGTCTAATGAGTATTTAATAATTATTTATTAATTAATTAGTAATCACATTATGTCTAAAAATCCATGTACATACCTTAACTTAAAATACCTCATTGCTGAAAAATACTAATGAATATCTGAACCTTACCAAGTCATAATCTTTTTGCTGGTGAGTGAAGGGGTGGCCTGCTCCTCCTCACTTGTGGGTATTTCTAGTCAAGTGGGACGAGAGACTGAGAAAATAAGTAATACAAAGAGACAAAGTATAGAGAAGCAATAGTAGGCCCAGGGGACCGGCACTCAGCATAGCAAGACCTGCACAGGAACCGGCCTCTGAGTTCCCTCAGTTTTTATTGCTTATTATTTTCATTATTTGAGCAAAAAGGAATGTAGTAGGAGAGCATAGTGATAATAAGGAGAAGTTTTTATTGCTTATTATTTTCATTATTTCAGCAAAAAGGAATGTAGTAGGAGAGCAGGGTGATAATAAGTAGAAGTTTTTATTGCTTATTATTTTCATCATTTCAGCAAAAAGGAATGTAGTAAGAGAGCAGGGTGATAATAAGGAGAAGTTTTTATTGCTTATTATTTTCATCATTTCAGCAAAAAGGAATGTAGTAAGAGAGCAGGGTGATAATAAGGAGAAGTTTTTATTGCTTATTATTTTCATCATTTCAGCAAAAAGGAATGTAGTAAGAGAACAGGGTGATAATAAGGAGAAGGTCAGCAAAAAACGTGTGAGCAAAATAATCTATGTCAATTAAGTTCAAGGGAAGGTACTATGACTGGACGTGCACGTAAGCCAGATTTATGTTTCTCTCCACACAAACATCTCAGTGGAGTAAAGAATAACAAAGCAGCATTACTGCAAACATGTCTGCCCTCCCATCATAGGGCGGATTTTCTCCTATCTCAGAATTGTACAAATGTACAATCGGGTTTTATACTGAGACATTCAGTTCCCAGGGGCAGGCAGGAGACAGTGGCCTTCCTCTATCTCAACTGCAAGAGGCTTTAATCTTTTACTAATCCACCTCAGCACAGACCCTTAACGGGTGTCGGGCTGGGGGACAGTCATGTCTTTCTCATCCCATGAGGCCATATTTCAGACATTCACATGGGGAGAAACCTTGGACAAGATTCTGCTTTCAAGTGCAGAGGTCCCTGCGGCTTTCTGCAGTGCATTTTGCCCCTCGTTTATTAAGATTAGAGAATGGTGTTGACTTTTACCAAGTATACTGCTTGTAAACATTTTGTTAACAAGGCCCGTCCTGCACAGCCCTAGATCCCTTAAACCTTGATTTCATACAACTCATGTTTTTGTGAGCTCCAGGTTGGGTCTGAGTGGCTGGGGCAAAGTGGCTGGGGAAAAGTGGCTGGGGCAAAGCTACAAATTAACAACATCTCACCAAAGCAATTGTTTAAAGTACAAGACTATTTCAAAATGGAGTCTCTTATGTCTTTTCTTTCTATATAGACACAGTAACAGTCTGATCTCTCTTTCTTTTCTCTACAGTGAGGGTCTTGCTTCTATGTTGATGGCTGCTGACTGATCAGTATAGGGGCAGCTGAAGTTTGGGTACCTGTGTCAATTTCTTAAAACAATGAAGTTTGTTCCTTTCACAGAAGATTTCCCTGTAGCATGTGATGCTGTTTGATAACATTATATCCACAGTAGAACTTCCTTGAAAACTGGAGTAAACCCTCTCAAACCCTGCTGCTGCTTTATTCACTAGGTTTATGGAATATTCTAAATCCTTGGTTGTTATTTCAACAATGTTCATAGCATCTCCACCTGGAGTAGATTCCATCTCAAGAAAATATTTTCTTTGCTCATCCATAAGAAGCAACTCCCCAATTGTTCAAGTTTCATCATGAGTTTACAGCAATTTAATCTCGTCTTAAGGCCCTAATTCTAATTCTCATTGTCATGCGATTTCTACCACATCTGTAGGGACTTCCTCCACTGACATCCTGAGCCCTCAAAGTCATCCATGAGGGCTGGAATCAACTTCTTCCAAACTCCTGTTAATGTTGATATTTCAACCTCCTCCCATCAAACACAAATGTTCTTAATGGCATTTGCTATTAAGGACATTTGTGATTCATGGGAGTAGTCTGAAATATCATGAAGGGATTAATGGTGAAACCTTTCCAAAAGGTTTTCAATTCAGTTTATCCAGACTCATCAAAGAAATTACTATCTATGACAGCTATACCTTTACAAAATGCATTTATTATTTAATAAAAACACATGAATGTCAAAACCACTCTTTGATCCACAGGCTGAAGGATAGATATTGTATTAGCAGCCATGAACATAACATTAATTTCCAAGTACATCTCCATCTAAGCTTCTGGGTAGCTAGGAGAATTATTAATAAGCAGAAATCTTTTTTACCTTTTTTCTTTTCTTTCCTTTTTATTTTTTTTCTCCTTTATATAGTTTCCCTCTTGTTGCCCAGGATGGAGGGCAGTGGCGTGGTCTTGGCTCACTGCAACTTCCGCCTCCAGGGTCCAAGCCATTCTTCTGTGTCAGCCTCCCAATTAGCTGAAATTACAAGTACCACCACCATGCCCGGCTAATTTTTTTGTATTTTTATTAGACATGGGGTTTCATAATCTTCGCCAGGCTGGTCTCCAACTTCTGACCTCAGGCGATCCAACCACCTCGGCCTCCCAAAGTGCAGGGATTATAGGTGTGAGCCACTGCACCAGGCCAAGCAGCAATCCCTTTAAAGGACTCGTTGTTTTTTTTTGTTTTTTTGTTTTTTTTTTTCTGAGCAGTAGGTCTCAATAGTGGGATTAAAATATTCAGTAAACCATACTGTTAACAGTTGTGTTGTCACTCAGACTGTGATGTTCCATTTCTAGAGCACAGAAAGAATAGATTTTGAATAATTCTTAAGAGCCCTGAGATTTTCAGAGTGGTCAATGAGCATTGGCTGTAACTTAAAGTCACCAACTGCAGTGGTCCTCAAAGACAGTCAGCACATCCTTTGAAGTTTTGAAGCCAAGTGTTGACGTCTCTCTAGCGATGAAAATTTTACATCTTCAGTAAGCTTAATCATTTCTAGCTCTTTACTTAAAGTGAGAGACGTGCAATTCTTCCTTCCATTTGAGCTCTTTGAGGTCACTGTGGTTACTAATTAACACCCCCAGTGGGTGTCATCCTCCTCCCTCCTCAATCGAGTTCACCCACATCTCTGCATGGGGAACAGGGTTTTCTGCACCACACACGCCCTGCATGCCTGTGGTTCTCCCACAGGGGGCTTTCGTGAGCCAGGGAGCAAGGGCCGTCCCCCCGTTCCAGCCCAGCCAGGCTGTGAGGCAGAAGGAATCTCTCAACCTGCCATTGCGTGTGGGAATTTTTGTGTTCACTGCCCTGGCTCCTCTGGAAGTAGGACTGTCCCACCCTCAGACACCTCGGTGGCCTCCGCAACCCAACAAATGCTAGGAGGACGAGGATCTGCAGCACGGCGGCCTACTGGGCACGTGCTCATTGGGACAGCTTGGGCCCCCTCAAGCTGAGTCACAGGGGCAAGGTGTGTTTGAACCACCCGCGTCCCACTGGAGTCCACGGTGGGTCTGGAGCCCCAGGTCTCCAGGGCGGTGTGAGAAACCAAAGACAGGGCACCTCCACCTCCGAAGCTATCGACCCCGGAGGCCTCCCGATCAAGCACAGATGCAAGCCATCCAGGCACCTCTCAACCGCTCCAGGAGCCGGGGCGCTCATCTACACTCACCTCCAGCCTGATAGATGAGCTCCTGTCAACCCCAGAGTTTCAGCAAAAGGCACAGTCTTTCCTAGATCCGGCGCCACTGGGGAAGCTGAAGGAAGTGGAAGAGCCCACTCCGCTGGAACCACTCCTCAGCCAGGAAGAACACCAGGCTCTGCTGGAGAAGCTTTAGGATGCGGGGTCGGGGCGGGGTGGGGGCAGAGCGGCGGCCTCTCTTTCGCGGTGAACCTCTGACTCGGTATGGAGAGGCGTGTCTTCCCTTCCAGCTGACCTGCATAGGATCTCTGAGTTCCAGGTCCCATGAGAGACTCCACTCAGGGGAGGGCTGTCATTCTTTCCTGAGCATCCCGGGGATCCCAGGGCCCGTCAAGGTACCGGGAGATGGAGTGTCTACTGCTCATGCGCGGGTTAGCAGGCAGCAGCCTAGGTTTTCTAACCAGCTCAGGCAGAGCTCTCATCCCTTCCATCTTGCGCCCCCGCCGCGTTCTTCAGTGGGGCGGACGGAGACCTCCATCCCGGGAAACACTGGCCTGGGCAGGTGCCAAGCCTACTCTTCTTTCCGCGTCTCGCCACCTCTGTCTCCCCACCCCACCGTCATTCGCCTACCCTTGCCCAGCCAGCTTCCTCGGAATCACCGTGGAGTGCCTGACAGCTAAATGCAGACCCGAGACCCCGCGCAAACCGGGGTGCTGCCCTTTATACGCGGGAGGGAACTCAGGCAGAGATGGGGAGAGGAACGGAGACAGAGAGGGAGGGAGCGATGGAGGGAGAAAAGAACGGATGGACCCAGGGACCTTGGAAGGTTTGGAGGGATAGGAGGGAGAGAGGGAAGGAGGGAGGGAGGGAGGGAGGGAGAATGGGAGGAACTGAGGGATGGACGGAGGGAAAGAGGGAGGGAGGGTGGAAGCAAGAAACAAAGAGGGGAAGGCAGAGAGAAAAGCGGTCTTCTTCCTCCAGGACCAGCAGGATCTTGCACTCCGAGAAAATGTTGGGTGCCCAGGGCAGGCTAAGTGCTCGGCCCACAGCCGCGTCGGCCTGCGGGGCTCTCACCGGCCCTCTGGATAGCCAGCCTGGGTTACCTCATCTGGGAGCGATTCAGACGAATTTCGTTTCCAAAGGAATAAGCGAATTACCCAGAGAGCAATGAGCCGAGACTCGGGTGATTGTTCATTTTTCATCCATATGGTTCACAGATGAGATAGCCCTACGTTGAGCCTGCAACGGAGCGCGAGGTGGATAGTCCCGCCCACACAGGAGTCACACTCAGGCCGACTGAAGCATGGTTTCGGGTTCCACGTTCCTTTGTCTTCTGCAAGGGCGCCTGTTGCTCATGTGTCTCTAGCCCCCGAAAGCGTGACCATTTTGACTGTTTGTTTCCCGAGCTCTGTGGGGACACAGAAACCTCCAGAGAATAGTGGAAAAGCAGCATCGTGTTTTCGCTCTCCTTTCCAGTTTCCTCTTTGGAAACAGGTCATAGTGGAGACTCCCCATGTCTTAGGAAACAGGAAACCATCATCAGGCCGTGATGCACCGGGCGTTTCTTTTCTCTGTAGTTTCGCTCTCGTTTTATACATGAAAATGAACGAGATTCGTAAGGAATCAGAAAAGAATTTATGGTACACAAGTCTTGACTACTGTTGCATTCCACTTTGAAATCACTTTGAGCTAAAACAACAGTTTTCCAAGATTTAAAGAAAAATAGATTTTATAAAAGGGATTTTTTTATTCACTCAATACATAATTTAAGTTACTGAGAGTAACAAGTGATATTTTTTCAACTATAATTTGCTCTGATGAAAGAAATAATTCTTTTAACTCCTCACAAATGCTACATTTTCAGGACTAAAGGAATTAGCAGTAGGCATTCTTTCTTCTTGATCTAAGTTATTTCTCTCTAAAATATGTCAAGTAAGCTTTTAAAGATTCAGTAATGGGCAGTTTCATGATTTTTTCTCTAAGTAAATTTTGAGGTTACTCCTCTGGCTTCATCGCTTCACTGTGATCTTTTTCTTCCTCTTCCTTGCTATCTTCTTCCATTTTTTTCATCCTCCTCACTGTCTAGCGGCTGAGGAATAAGCTGATTACCCACAAATACGTAAGTGGTAATTGTCTGTTTAACTCTCTTTCCTTTCCTTTTGGGTGGAGCCCTTTGAGGAATCCCCTTGGCCTGCATCTCATCATTTATGAAATTTCTAAGTGTGGGACGAATATAAAAATGAGCTAAGTCCTGTAGATTCCTGACAATGATTCCTTACAGATTTGCAGTTGTGAGGGTTAGATTTAATTTTATATAAGGTTTAAATGATAGTTAAACTTATGTAACCTGATCTGAATTTGCATTTCCTCTATGAAAACTTCATTTATCTAAAAGGAAATCAAATGATTGCAGACCTATTTACCTTAATTTTGTTGCAATCACTGTTGCTGGGTTGCTGTATTTATATTCCGGGAAATATATGAGTGTAATAACAATACAAAATACTGAATAATTTAGCTTGTAAAAATCCCACAAATTTCATGAAATTTCACAGCACAGCTATTTTTGCTTTTGAATCTCTTTCCAAAAGACATGAGTAAAATATCGACTTCTCTCATAGAGATTTTAAGAGCAAAGCAAGTGAATTATTAAAATAGGAAGTAGTACTTAACACAACTTTTTATATGGACCCTTTACATTTTCAGTATTTTAAAAAATGAGGTTATCTTAACTCTCTAGAATATTTTTATTATTATTATACTTTAAGTTTTAGGGTACATGTGCAAAATGTGCAGGTTAGTTACATATGTATACATGTGTCATGCTGGTGTGCTGCACCCATTTAGCACTCGACATTTAGCATTAGGTGTATCTTCTAAAGTTATCCCTCCACCCTCCGCCCACCCGACGACATTCCCCAGAGTGTGATGTTCACCTTCCTGTGTTAGTGTGTTCACATTGCTCAATTCCCACCTATGAGTGAGAACATGCAGTGTTTGGTTTTCTGTCCTTGGGATAGTTTACTGAGAATGATGATTTCCAATTTCATCCATGTCCATAAAAAGGACATGAACTCATCATTTTTTATGGCTGCATAGTATTCCATGGTATATATGTGCCACGTTTTCTTAATCCAATGTTGGACATTTGGATTGGTTCCAACTCTTTGCTATTGTGAATAGTGCCGCAATAAACATACTTGTGCATGTGTCTTTATAGCAGCATGATTTATAGTCCTTTGGGTATATACCCAGTAATGGGATGGCTGGGTCAAACGGTATTTCTAGTTCTAGATCCTTGAGGAATCACCACACTGACTTCCACAATGTTTGAACTAGTTTACAATCCCACCAACAGTGTAAAAGTGTTCCTATTTCTCCACATCCTCTCCAGCACCTGTTGTTTCCTGACTTTTTAATGCTCGCCATTCTAACTGGTGTGAGATGGTATCTCATTGTGTTTTTGATTTGCATCTCTGATAGCCAGTGATGGTGAGCATTTTTTCATGTGTTTTTTGGCTACATAAATGTCTTCTTTTCAGAAGTGTCTGTTCATGTCCTTCGCCCACTTTTTGATGGGGTTGTTTGATTTTTTCTTGTAAATTTGTTGGAGTTCATAGTAGATTCTGGATATTAGCCCTTTGTCAGATGAGTAGGTTGTGAAAATTTTCTCCCAATTTGTAGGTTGCCTGCTCACTCTGATGGTAGTTTATTTTGCTGTACAGAAGCTCTTTAGTTTAATTAGGTCCCATTTGTCAATTTTGCCTTTTGTTGCCATTGCTTTAGGTGTTTTAGACATGAAGTCCTTACCCATGCCTGTGTCCTGAATGGTAATGCCTAGGTTTTCTTCTGGGGTTTTTATGATTTTAGGTCTAATGTTTAAGTCTTTAATCCATATTGAATTATTTTTTGAATAAGGTGTAAGGAAGGGATCCAGTTTCAGCTTTCTACATATGGCTAGTCAGTTTTCCCAGAACCGTTTATTAAATAGGGAATCCTTTACCCATTGCTTGTTTTTCTCAGGTTTGTCAAAGATCAGATAGCTGTATATATGTGGCATTATTTCTGAGGGCTCTGTTCTGTTCCACTGATCTATGACTCTGTTTTGTTACCAGTACCATGCTGTTTTGGTTACTGTAGCCTTGTAGTATAGCTTGAAGTCAGGTAGCGTGATGCCTCCAGGGTTGCTCTTTTGGCTTAGGATTGACTTGGCGATGAGGGCTCTTTTTTGGTTCCATATGAACTTTAAAGTAGTTTTTTCCAATTCTGGGAAGAAAGTCATTGGTAGCTTGATGGGGATGGCATTGAATCTATAAATTACCTTGGGCAGAATGGCCATTTTCACGACACTGTTTCATCCTACCCTTGAGCTTGGAATGTTCTTCCATTTGTTTCTATCTTCTTTTAATTCAATGAGCAGTGGTTTGTAGTTCTCTTTGAAGAGGTCTTTCATGTCCCTTATAAGTTGGATTCATAGATATTTTATTCTCTTTGAAGCAATTGTGCATGGGAGTTCACTCATGATTTCGCTCTGTTAGTCTGTTATTTTTGTATAAGAATGCTTGTGATTTTTGTACATTGATTTTGTATCCTGAGACTTTGCGGAAGTTTCTTATCAGCTTAAGGAGATTTTGGGCTGAGACAATGGGGTTTTCTAGATATACAATCATGTCATCTGCAAACAGGGACAATTTGACTTCCTCTTTTCCTAATTGAATACCCTTTATTTCCTTCTCCTGCCTAATTGCCCTGGCCAGAACTTCCAACACTATGTTGAATAGGAGTGGTGAGAGAGGGCATCCCTGTCTTGTGTCAGTTTTCAAAGGGAATGCTTCCAGTTTTTGCCCATTCTGTATGATATTGGCTGTGGGTTTGTCATAGATAGCTCTTATTATTTTGAGATACTTCCCATCAATACCTAATTTATTGAGAGTTTTTAGCAGGGAGGGTTGTTGAATTTTGTCAAAGGACTCTTCTGTATCTATTGAGATAATCATGTGGTTTTTGTCTTTCATTGTGTTTATATGCTGGATTATATTTATTGATTTGTGTATATTGAACCAGGCTTGCATCCCAGGGATGAAGCCCACTTGATCATGGTGGATAAGCTTTTTGATGTGCTGCTTTATTTGGTTTGCCAGTATTATATTGAGGATTTTTGCATCAATGTTCATCAAGGATATTGGTCTAAAATTCTCTTTTTTGTTGTGTTTCTGCCCAGCTTTGGTATCAGGATGATACTGGCATCATAAAATGAGTTAGGGAGGATTTCCTCTTTTTCTATTGATGGGAATAGTTTCAGAAGGAATGGTGCCAGTTCCTCCTTGTACCTCTGATAGAATTCGGCTGTGAATCCATCTGGTCCTGGAATTTTTTTGGTTGGTAAGCTATTGATTATTGCCTCAATTTCAGAGCCTGTTATTTGTATATTCAGAGATTCAACTTCTTCCTGGTTTAGTCTTGGGAGGGTGTATGTGTCGAGGAATTCATCCATTTCTTCTAGATTTTCTAGTTTATTTGCATAGAGGTGTTTGTAGTATTCCCTGATGGTAGTTTGTATTTCTGTGGGATTGGAGATTGTATCCCCTTTATCATTTTTTATTGCATCTATTTGATTCTTCTCTCTTTTTTTCTTTATTAGTCTTGCTAGCAGTCTATCAAGTTTGTTGGTCCTTTCAAAAAACCAGCTCCTGGATTCATTAATTTTTTGAAGGGTTTTTTGTGTCTCTGTTTCTTTCAGTTCTGCTCTGATTTTAGTTATTTCTTGCCTTCTGCTAACTTTTGAATGTGTTTGCTCTCGCTTTTCTAGCTCTTTTAATTCTGATGTTAGGGTGTCAATTTTGGATCTTTTCTGCTTCCTCCTGTGGGCATTTAGTGCTATAAGTTTCCCTCTACACAGCTTTAAATGTGTCCCAGAAATTCTAGTATGTTGTGTCTTTGTTGTCATTGGTTTCAAAGAACATCTTTCTTTCTGCCTTCATTTCGTTATGTACCCAGTTGTCATTCAGGAGCAGGTTGTTCAGTTTCCATGTAGTTGAGTAGTTTTGAGTGAGTTTCTTCATCCTGAGTTGTAGTTTGATTGCACTGTGGTCTGAGACACAGTTTGTTATGATTTCTGTTCTTTTACATTTGCTGAGGAGAGCTTTACTTCCAACTATGTGGTCAATTTTCGAATAGGTTTGGTGCTGAAAAAAATGTATACTCTGTTGATTTAGAGTGGAGAGTTCTGTAGATGTCTATTAGGTCCACTTGGTGCAGAGCCGAGTTCAATTCCTGGGTATCCTTGTTAACTTTCTGTCTCGTTGATCTGTCTAATGTTGACAGCAGGATGTTAAAGTCTCCCATTATTACTGTGTGGGAGTCTAAGTCTCTTTGTAGGTCACTCAGGACTTGCTTTATGAATCTGGGTGCTCCTGTATTGGGTGCATATATATTTAAGATAGTTAGCTCTTCTTGTTTAATTGATCCCTTTACCAATATATAATGGCATTCTTTGTCTCTTTTGATCTTTGTTGGTTTAAAGTCTGTTTTATCAGAGACTAGGGTTGCAACCCCTGCCTTTTCTTGTTTTCCATTTGCTTGGTAGATCTTCCTCCATCCTTTTATTTTGAGCTTATCTGTGTCTCTGCACGTGAGATGGGTTTCCTGAATACAGCATACTAATGGGTCTTCACTCTTTATCCAATTTGCCAGTCTGTGTCTTTTAATTGGAGAATTTAGTCCGTTCATATTAAAAGTTAATATTGTTATGTGTGAATTTGATCCTGTCATTATGATGTTAGCTAGTTATTTTGCTTGTTAGTTGATGCAGTGTCTTCCTAGCCTCGATGGTCTCTACAATTTGGCATGATTTTGCAGTTGCTGGTACCAGTTGTTCCTTTCCATGTTTAGTGCTTCCTTCAAGATCTCTTTTAGGGCAGGTCTGGTGGAGACAAAATCTCTCAGCATTTAATTGTCTGTAAAGTATTTTGTTTCTCCTTCACTTATGAAGCTTAGTTTGGATGGATATGACATTCTGGGTCCAAATTATTTTCTTTAAGAATGTTGAATATTGGCCCCCAGTCTCTTCTGGCTTGTAGAGTTTCTGCTGAGAGATCCACTGTTGGTCTGATGGACAACCCTTTGTGCATAACCCGACCTTTCTCTCTGGCTTCCCTTAACATTTTTTCCTTCATTTCAACTTTGGTGAATCTGACAATTATGTGTCTTGGAGTTGCTCTTCTCAAGGGGTATCTTTGTGGTGTTCTCTGTATTTCCTGAATCTGAGTGTTGGCCTGCCTTGCTAGATTGGGGAAGTTCTCTTGGATAATATCCTGCAGAGTGATTTCCAACTTGGTTCCATTCTCCCCGTCACTTTCAGGTACACCAATCAGAAGTAAATTTGGTCTTTCCACATAGTCCCATATTTCTTGGAGGGTTTGTTCGTTTCTTTTTATTCTTTTTTCTCTAAACTTCCCTTCTCACTTCATTTCATTCATTTCATCTTCCATCACTGATACTCTTTCTTCCAGTTGATTGCATTGGCTCCTGGGACTTCTGCACTCTTCACGTAGTTCTCAAGCCTTAGATTTCAGCTCCATCAGCTCCTTTAAGCACTTCTCTGTATTGTTTATTCTAGTTATACATTCGTCTAATTTTTTTTCAAACTTTTTTAACTTCTTTGCCTTTGGTTTGAATTTCCTCCTGTAGCTCGGAGTAGTTTGATCATCTGAAGACTTCTCTCAACTCGTCAAAATCATTCTCCCTCCAGCTTTGCTCCGTTGTCGATGAGGAACTGTATTCCTTTGGAGGAGAAGAGGCACTCTGCTTTTTAGAGTTTCCAGTTTTTCTGCTCTGTTTTTTCCCCATCTTTGTGGTTTTATTTCCTTTTGGTCTTGGATGATGGTAATGTACAGATGGGTTTTTGGTGTGGATGTCCTTTCTGTTTGTTAGTTTCCTTCTAACAGACAGGACCCTCAGCTGCATGTCTGTTGGAGTTTGCTAGAGGTCCACTCCACACGCTGTTTGCCTTTGTAACAGCAGCGGTGGCTGAAGAACAGCAGATTGTCATGAACCACAAATGCTGCTGTCTGACTGTTCCTCTGGAAGTTTTGACTCAGAGGAGTACCCGGCCTTGTGAGGTATCAGTCTGCCCCTACTGGGGGTTGCCTCCCACTTAGGCTGCTTGGAGTTCAGGGGTCAGGAACCCACTTAAGGAGACAGTCTGCCTGTTCTCAGATCTCCAGCTGCGTGCTGGGAGAACCATTGCTCTCTTCAAAGCTGTCAGACAGGGACATGTAAGTCTGCAGAGGTTACTGCTGTCTTTTTGTTTGTCTGTGCCCTGCCCCCATAGGTGGAGCCTATAGAGGCACGCAGGCCTCCTTGAGCTGTGGTGGGCTCCACCCAGTTCGAAGTTCCCGGCTGCTTTGTTTACCTACGCAAGCCTGAACCATTGCGGCGCCCCTCCCAAAGCCTCGCTGCCGCCTTGCAGTTTGATCTCAGACTGCTGTGCTAGCAATCAGTGAGACTCCGTGGGTGTAGGACCCTCCGAGCCAGGTGCGGGATATAATCTCCTGGTGTGCCGTTTTTAAGCCCGTTGGAAAAGTGCAGTATTAGGGCGGGAGTGACCCAATTTTCCAGGTCCATCTGTCACTCCTTTCTTTGACTAGGAAAGGGAACTCCCTGACCCCTTGCACTTCCCGAGTGAGGCAATGCCTAGCCCTGCTTGGGCTTGCACACGGTGCACTGCACTCACTGTCCTGCGCCCACTGTCTGGCACTCCCTAGTGAGATGAACCTGGTAACTCAGGTGGAAATTCAGAAATCACCCGTCTTCTGCGTCAGTCACGCTGGGAGCTGTAGACTGCAGCTGTTCCTATTTGGCTATCTTGGCTGTGCCCACTCTCTAGAATTTTTAAATTATATTTAGAATTGTTTTTTCTACAGTTCACTGTATAAAATATTTGGTTTTTTTAAAAAAGCAAAATCATCGTTATGTGTGACTCTTGATAGGCCACAGAACAAGTGAATAAGCATGACTGAGACCACTTTCTTAGATGTCTGTAAGTAGCAGGGCCATGGTAGACCTGCTCAGCGGATGCACTTTAGCAGATGGAACTTCTAGTTTACCTGAATATTTATCCTTGACAAGGTAGGGCTGAGCCTACCCTTGCTTTGGATCTTTCTAGTACAAGAAATATTCACAGAAATTGTATCTAGATACCTTTTGTTTGGAAAATCCTGTTCAGAATCATAGTGTAATCTTCGGGACTCATGCCATGCTCATTTGACTTCTTCCCATATTTTTTATGTTTCTTTTGGTAAAACTATAATGGTTTTCATTTTTTACTTAATATCACACAATTAAACTGTCCATATTTGAGCTTTATTGTAGCTTATCAGTGATAAAAAACAGGTAGTAATTGCCTTTGTTTGCTTGTTTGTTTTCCTAATAAGGCCTGAAAACAGCCATTCCTTATTAAGGAAGTGTGCAATGTAACATATTTGTTAGAGTTACATGGATTATATATTTCTTAAAGGGAAAAATTTGAGAGTATCATGGATTACCACCAGGATTATTATTACAGTGGTTGCTCAGATTTGGTTAAGGAAGCCCAATCAAAGTATAGTGAAAGGATTATTATCTTTCTGCTAAGATTAAGACATCATTTCAAAAATCTCAGCCCCAATAATTCCACAACATCTGAAAACAAGGGTTTGTGATCATGTGTAAGCATGAAATTTTTCCAAGTAAGTGAGGATATTTTAGTTACGTGAAAGGCAGTATCAATGGAAGGTTATTTGTTTTATACCAGTGGCTAGGATGGTGGAATTGGGGTTAATTCTACAGTTATTCTTAGATGATTACTAAACTGCTAAGAAATGCCCCATATTATTTGTATCTAGGAAAGAAAAAAATCAGTATCATACTGTTGTCATCTGTCAGAAATGTTCATTTTATTCTGAATTAAATGTGGCTTTTGAAGTTACCTTGAATTCCTGGTGACCACATGTTTTTATCTGGAAAACCTGGGGAAAGTTGTCTGTCCCATCAACCCTGCTGTTTTTTTTTTTTTTTCTCGGTTGGAACTGATGTTTAGATGATGCTTTTACTATGCAGGAGAGAGTTTTTTTAAGGATATATTTGAAGATTGGGTTTTCCGTAATGTCTTTCATTCTTTGACTTTGGCAAAGTGTACAGTAGATTTTCATGATCATTGCATACTTCTTGTCATTGAAATGTATTTTTATGTTTTTAAATGCATTCATTTTACACTTGTGACTTTATTATTGACTTTAAGAGGCAGAAATAAAAAAATAAAATTAAAAAAAAAGAAAATGAATGCGATCCACACACCTGCGTGTGTGAGATTACCATGGCAACAGCGACACCCACAGGCATTGCCGCCTTCACGGAGAAGGCATGGAAAACTCAAGACTATCATGGATGTTCAGTTCTACACTCCACCCTTCCAAAGTGATTTCTCCCTGAAATCGTGTGTGAGCCCAGAGAGAAACTTCTAGTTTCCATAGAATTCTGGAGAACTCAGAAAGCCAGCCCCGGAAGCCCCCCTTTCCTGGCCGATCTGGCCCCACCTTCACCTACCACACATGGCCCTGTGTCTGTGGTCTCTGGCTTCAGAGGGCGGGTTATCCATGGCCCTTGGGTACTCATGCATATTCGTGAAGGGGTGAAGCTGGTGGGTCTTTATAAGTGCCACTGGCGGGGTCGGACTCCTGACTGGACCTGCGTGCAGCGCAAAGGCCAACTGAGGCACACGGCCGCTGCTGGCCACTCTCTGCCCTTGTCTCTCCGTGAAATTCCAGCCAGGTGCCCCTGCGATGGCTCTCCCGACACCTTCTGACAGCCCCTTCCCCACGGAAGCCTGAGGACGAGGACGGCAAAGGGACTCGTTTGTAACCTGAACGAAAAGATGCCCTGCCAGTGTGCTTTGAGTGGAACCCTTACCTGAACTGGCCAGAGAGACCTGCCTTTTAGAGTCCAGGATTCAGATTTCATGTCAGAATCGAAGGTTCAGGCATCCAGGCCAGGGTGGCACGGAACCCACGCACGCAGACGGCCTGTGCAATGCGGCCCACAAGGGTGCCACCATCCCTCCTTGGTCGCCTTCACCCCCACCAGGGCGTGGGGTACAGGGGGCTTTCAGTAGCCAGGCAGCAAGGGTCACCCCTCTGCTGCAGCCCAGCAAGGCTTCCCAGGCAGAGGGAATCTCCCAACCTGCCATGGAACATGGGGATTTTGGGTTTGCTCTCCTGGCTCCTTCGGAAGTGGCGCTGACCCACCCTCAGACACCTGGGTGACCTCAGCACCCAAACAGATGGCAGGGGGACCAGGATCCACACTGCGGTGGCCTTCTGGGTGTGTGCTCAATGGGACACCTTGGGCCGCTCACGCTGAGTCAAACAGAAGGCGGCCTTCTGGGTACCTGCTCAGTGGGACAAGTTGAGCCGCTCAGGCTGAGTCACAGGAGCAAGGTGTGCTTGCACAGCACACGTGCCACATGAGTCCGTATTGGGGCTGGGGCCAGGGTCTCCAAGTCACCAGGGCACTTGGGGATGCGAAGCCAAGGCACATCTACCTCCGCAGCTCGCACCCATGGAGGCCTCTGCGTGTCAGAAGCAGATGTAAGCCATCCAGACACCCTCCCAACCGCTCCAGGAGCTGGAGGGCTCATCTGCACTCGCATCCACCCTGCTATATGAACTCCTGTTGACCCCAGAAATTCAGCAAAAGGCACATCCTTTCCTAGCAACGGAGTCACTGGGGGAGTTGAAAGACGTGGAAGAGCCCACCTTTCTGGAACCACTCCTCAGCCAGGAAGAACACTGGGCTCAGTTGGAGGAGCTTTAGGACGCAGGGTTGGGAAAGGATGGGGACAGGGGTGTGGCCCTTCTTTCGTGGTGAACATCTGGCTTTGTATGGAGACCTGTGTCTTCCCTTCCAGCTGAACTGTCTAGGATTCCTGAGTCAAGGTCCAGCAAGAGACTCCACAGAAAGGAGGGTTGTCATTCTTTTCTGAGTATCTCAGGGATTTCAGAGCCAGCACAGGTACTCAGAGATGGGCCGTCTACTGCCCATATGCGGGTCCGCGGGCAGCCAGCTAGGGTTTGGGACCAGCCCAGGCAGGGCTCTCATCCCTTCCCCAGCCCCCCTATGCCTTGTACCCCCCCCGCCCCCACGTTCTTCGGTGGTGTAGGCGGATACCTCCACCCCGGGAAACACCGGCCAGGGAAGTGGCCAGGCCTGCTCTCTTTTCCGCGGCTCAACTCCACTGCCTCCCCGCTCCACCATCACTCACACACCCATGTCCTGCCATAATCCCTGGCAACACGTGGAGCGCCTGGCAACTAAATGTAGACCCCGAGATCTCTCACAAACTGTGGTTCTGCTCTTTCTAGGTGGGAGGGAAGCCAGGCAGAGACGGGGAAAGGAACTCAGACAAAGTGAGAGAGAGTGACAGAGGGAGGAAAGGACGGATGAACGGAGGGAACTTGGAAGGGATGGAGGAAGGGAGGGAAAGAAAAAGAGAAGAATGGAGGGAGGGAAGGAGGGAGAAATGGAGGTATGAATGGAGGGAGAGAGGGAAGGAGAGAAGAACAGAGGGAGGGAGAGAGGGAGAGAAGGAAGAATAGAGGGAAGGATGGACAGAGGGAGAAAAGGAGCAAGAAACAGAGAAAGGAAGGCAAAGAGAAAAGCTGTCTTCTGCCTCCAGGACTAGCAGGACCTCGAACTCTGGGAAAATGTTGGCTGCCCAGTGAAGGCTGAGTGCTCGGCCAAAGGCCGTGTAGTCCGACGGTGCCCTCACCGGCCCTCGGGATTGTCAGCCTGGGTTACTTCATCTGGGAGCGATTCAGACGAATTCTACCTCCCAAGGAATGAGCGAATTCCCCAAAGAGCAGAGTCAAGACTCGAATGGTTGTCTGTTTTTCATCCACATGGTTCACAGATGGCATATCCCCACGCTAAGCCTGCAACAGAGCATGAGGCAGATACTCCCATCCACACAGGAGTCACACTCAAGCCAAGTGAACCATGATTCCGGATTCCACGTTCCTTTGCCCTCTGCAAGGTGGCCTGTTGCTCACTGGTCTCTGGCCCCCGAAAGCGTGACCATGTGGACTGTTTGTTTCCCGAGCTCTGTGGGGACACAGAAACCTCCAGCGAAGCATGGAAAAGCAGCATTGTGTCTTCGCTCTCCTTTGCAGTTTCCAAACAGGCCGTTTTGGAGACTCCTCATGTTGCAGGAAACAGGAATGCATCATCAGGCTGTGATGCCTCAGTCCCCTGCCCTGGCTCCAGGCCCACCAGGAGGCCTCCCTTTCGCTGACACTCCAGGCCTTCCCTCGGCTCACGAGCTCCCCAGCTTCCAACACATTGCGCCGGCTCAGGACAGGGTGTGCTCGGAGGTGTCAGGGCCCGGGGCCCACAGTTCTGGGATCCCCTCCAGTCCTCTGCCTTACCGCAGAAGAATTGTTTTGGATCCCTTACTGCCCTTCCTGCAAGGCCCCCTCTTGCCCCACACACCCAGAGCCGCCAGGGCTGCACAGGGGGGAACAGCCAGCCCAGCCCTTTTTCTCACAATGCCAACACCATCGTCGCTTGTCCCGACGAGTACCTGCCGATGGCCAACGGGAAAGGAAGGCCCTGATTTGCCCCATGCTGGCACTAGAGCCCCGGCAGCCTGATGCCGGGAAAGAGGGGCTGACGGACATCCAGACACACCACACCAACACCACGAGCAAACCCACCCCGACACATACACAGATACACACGGGTGAATGCACACAGGCACACAAGCACACACACGGACACACACACAAGGACATACAGGCAAAGACACAGACACAGCTTTAAAGAGAGCTAGGGAGACTGGGATGGAGAGATAGAAATGTAGGGAGAGAGAGAAAGGTGGAGGAGGAGAGAGACAGAAGGTGACAGAAGAGCGAGAGGTGGAGGGGGAAATAGAGAAAGAGAGACAGCAAGGGAGTTGTACAGCAAGAGAGACAGAGCCTTGGAGAAGGAGGCTCTGCTCAGGTAGACAGGGCAACTTTGAGCAGGCCAGGGTGAGGTGGAGGGTGCTTGGGCCAGGCTAGAACAGGGGGTCAGGACCGCCCAAGTGGGAAATCCAACGGAGCCCTGAGACGTGTTTTTTTTTTTTTCTTGGATTGGTTGGTTGCTTTGGGGGTGCGTCTCATAGGGTCCTTCTGTCTCCTAGGTGTGGTGGTCCCTGAGATTTGTAGAGTACACCCGTCCATCAGGTGGAAGCCGTGGCACAAAGCGTGTCCACGGGGCCAGGCCTGGGTCTCTCTTGTGTCCTCAGGACTTGAGTTTACACGAAGTCAGTGGCAATGGGAAACAGGGTGCACAGGGAAGGATTTATTCGTGGCTGGGAAAAACAATGTCCTTCCCCCGGGGAAAGCAGCCCACGTGTTCTGGAGCAGAGTTCTTGGCTGGTGACTGTGGGACCTGCTGCCCCAGCTTGGACAGTTGCATTGGCACTTGATGAATGAATTGAATTGCCTGGGGTCTGGGGAGTGGGAAGACACCCTGGAGGGCAGGAAACCCTAGCCTGCGCCTTTGGGGTCTAGTACCTGCCACAGAGCCCCAGCTGGAGCCGGGCTCCTGGTGGGGCTGCAGCCAGGCAGAAGAGGTGGAATGCTGATGCCTGGCGGTATTGCAGCTGCAGATCCCCATGAGGAGGTTTCATCTCGACATAAATGTTTTTCTTTCTTCAGCTGATATGTATCCTTAATTTTATATTAGTGGTAACTCCACACATTTAGAGGTACAAAATATGATTTCCCACACCTTATAATCGCATTACCACCTCCCATTACCATCAACTTTCCCCCTCCTCACCACCCTCAACCCGTAGACTAGGTCTAGCCATGTTGCCCAGGCTGGCCTCAAACTCCCAGGCTTAAGTGATATGCCTGCCTTGGCCTCTCAAAGTGCTGGGATCAGCGGTGTGAGTCACCATGCCCAGCCAACCACCACCAAGTTTAGATTCAGCAGCACTGGGTCGTAGAGCTAAGGACCCACAAATTTAGAAAAGTTTTTAATTATCATAACGTTTCTGTGATGAAATAGTATTTGTTATTACATTTTTAGACTCTTTTATAATGTTCTTTTTTTTCCACTGAACACAGTACTAAGTAGTAATTGGAAAATCACAGCATAAGTCATATTACTTTTTCTAATACAGAGTCCTTGGCTGTTCTCTAAGCTAAGCATGATCACCTACATTGAGAAAAAGAAAAAGCCCCAGAGTGTGAGGAGATAGGAGATAGTAGCCAAACATCCAAAGAGGTGGGAGTGAATAAGGCAGATGACACAGATGAGATTTCCAAAGGTCAAGGAGAAAGCCAGATCTTAAAGTGTGGTTTGCGAAGCTATACTCCAATGGAAATCTTTTCTGAGAAGCCCTGGTTTCTTTCTCTTGCTTTTATTAGAGACAGACATCTTCTGCCCCATGCTCTTCAGTTTTCTAGGACTGGACTTCCACTTCAACGATCATTCATCTAAGTTACAAAGAAAATCAAACCCTTTGCATGGCTTGCAAGGGACTGGAGGACCTGGCTGCTTGCTCTTTTATTGCTTTTGAGGACATGGGACCATCTGTGATTTTTAAGGAACTCTATGTTAAACATTTTCTAATTTCCATTTTGAGTCTTGTCTAAAATGTGTGAGAGTAGTGGAGATATTGGGATTTGGTTTAGAAATCACAGAAACACCACATCCAGATGTCGTATGTTTTCTGCTTTATAATTCCATATCCTGTGAAGTTTTCAAATGTGATTCTAAAGAAATTCTTACTCAATAATTTTATCAGAACACTAAGCCTCTGCCCCATATAATAAAACCTAATGTTATTTTACTTCAAAATTTTAAGTTTTTAGTATGTATTCACTCTAAAGCTGTAAACACTCTGTGCCATAATTCCTAAACTGTAATATGGTTTAATGTATCTACTTTCTAATTTTAAAACCTGTACTTTGCTATTGAGTAACTTAGAATATTGCTGAGCATGTATTAAATACCCATTTGTTTCCTGATTTTTTAATAGTTATCATTTTATAATTTTCTCTTGTTTAGTTTGAAGCTTACTAGGATTTTGTCATTGATATGTATGTGTGTATATATATATATACACACACAAGTATATATATGACAAATGTAATTGATATATATCTATATGTTTTATGTATGTGTATATACACACTTATGTGAATATATGCATGTGTACATAACATTGATTTTTTGACCAATAAAAATTGCATAATTATGCATTGTCTACATTATAATAATTTGATAGATATATATTGTAAAATGTTTAATACAATTAAGTTGATGAACATTCATATCACCTCACATGTTTATGATTTTGTAGTGAGAGCATTTGAGGTCTCCTATTGTTGCAGCAAATTTTAAGCATACAAAACACTGTTATTAACTACATTTTAAAGCTATACATTAGACCCCCAAAACTTATTTATCTTATAACAGAAAGTTTGTAATCTTTGAACACATTATCATTTTTTCTACCTCCAGGCCTGGTCATTACCATTGTACTCTCTGCTTCTGTGAGTTCAGGCTTTTTAAATTCTCAATTTAAGTAAGAACATACAGTGTTTGTTTTTCTGTGCCCAGCTTATTTCGCATAGCATAATGTACCCAGGTCCATTCATGTTGTTGAAATAGCAGAATTTCATTCTTTTTTATGGGTGACTAATATTCAGTTGTCTATTTTTCCACATTTCCCTTATCCATTCAGCATCTACAGATAAGTCATTTTTTTAAAAAAGTACTCTTGACAGTTGTGAATAACGCTGCATTGAACACAGGGGTGCAGATTATTTTTGAGATGCTGATTTTATTTTGTTTATAGACAGAAGTGGAATTTCGGGATTGTACGATAGTTCAATTTTTTTAAAATAACCAGCATACTAATTTTCATAATGAGTCTTCCAGTTTACAACTCATTAAGACTGTACAGAAATATTTTGTCACATCCTTGTTAACACTTGTCATATCTCTTTTTTTTGATATTAGCCATTCCAACTGCTGTAAAGTGGTGTCTTTTTATTTGCAATTTTCTCATGAATGGTAATGTTTAGCATCTTTCTACACACCTGTTGGATATTTGAATATGTTTGTAAAAAATATTTAGTCTTGGTCTTTGGAGCCAAGATGGCCAAATAGGAATAGCTCCAGTCTACAAATCCCAGCTTGAGTGATGCAAAAGATGGGTGATTTCTGCATTTCCAACTAAGGTACCAGGCTCATCTCACTGGGGAGTGCATGTCAGTGGGTACCAGGCAGTGGGTACAGTGCACCACGCATAAGCCAAAGCAGGGCGAGGCATTGCCTCACTGGGGAACTGCAAGGGGTCAGGGAATTCCCTTTCCTAGTCAAAGAAAGGGGTGACAGATGGCACCTGGAAAATCGGGTCACTCCCACCCTAAAACTGCGCTTTTCCAAGGGGCTTCACAAACAGCACACCAGGAGATTATATCCTGCACCTGGCTCAGAGGTTCTTATGCCCACGGAACCTCGCTCATTGCTAGCACAGCAGTCTGAGATCAAACTGCAAGGTGGCAGTGAGGCTGGGGGAGGTGTGCCCGCCATTGCTCAGGCTTCAGTACGTAAACAAAGTGGCTGGGAAGCTCGAACTCGGTGGAGCCCATCACAACTCAAGGAGGTCTGCTGCCTCTGTAGGCTCCCCCTCTGGAGGCAGGGCACAGACAAACAAAAGACAGCAATAACCTCTACAGATATAAATGTCCCTGTCCCACAGATTTGAAGAGAGTAGTGGTTCTCCCAGCATGCAGCTGGAGATCTGAGAATGGGAAGACTGCCTCCTCGAGTGGGTCCCTGAACCCCGAGTAGCCTAACTAGGAGGCACCCCCCAGTAGGGTTGGACTGACACCTCACAAGGCTGGGTACTCCTCTGAGACAAAACTTCCAGAGGAACGATCAGGCAGCAGCATTTTTGGTTCAACAATATCCGCTGTTCTGCAAACACCGCTGCCGATACCCAGGCAAACAGGATCTGGAGTGGACGTCTAGCAAACTCCAACAGACCTGCAGCTGAGGGTCCTGACAGTTAGAAGGAAAACTAACAAACAGAAAGGACTTCCACCCCAAAAACCCATCTGTACATCACCATCATCAAAGACCAAAGGTAGATAAAACCACAAAGATGGGGAAAAACAGAGCAGAAACACTGGAAACTCTAAAAATCATAGCACCTCTCCTCCTCCAAAGGAACGCAGCTCTTCACAAGCAATGGAACAAAGCTAGATAGAGAATGACCTTGATGAGTTGAGAGAGGAAGACTTCAGAAGAACAAACTACTCCAAGCTACAGGAGGAAGTTCAAACCAATGGCAAAGAAGTTAAAAACCTTGAAAATAATTAGACAAATGGATAACTAGAATAATCAATGCAGAGAAGTCCTTAAAGGACCTGATGGAGCTGAAAACCATGACACCAGAACTACGTGATGAATAAACAAGCCTCAGTAACCAACGCGATCAACTGGAAGAAATGGTATCAGCGATGGAAGATGAAATGAATGGAATGAAGTGTGAAGAGAAGTTTAGAGAAAAAAGAATAAAAAGAAACAAACAAATCCTCCAAGAAACACAGGACTATGTGTAAAGACCAAATCTACTTCTGATTGGTGGACCTGAAAGTGACGGGGAGAATTGAACCAAGTTGCAAAACAACCAGCAGGATATTATCAAGGAGAACTTCCCAAATCAAGCAAGGCAGGCTAACATTCAAATTCAGGAAATACAGAGAACACCAAAAAGATACTCCTCGAGAAGAGCAACTCTAAGACACAACATTGTCAGATTCACCAAAGTTGAAATGAAGGAAAAAATGTTAAGGGCAGCCAGAGAGAAACGTCAGGTTACCCACAAAGGGAAACACATCAGACTAACAGCAGATCTCTTAGCAGAAACTCTACAAGGAAGAAGAGAGTGGAGGCCAATATTCAATTTTCTTAAAGAAAATAATTTGGACCCAGAATGTCATATCCAGCCAAACTAAGCTTCATAAGTGAAGGAGAAAAAAAAACCTTTACAGACAAGCAAATGCTGAGAGATTTTGTCACCACCAGAAATGCCCTAAAGGAGTTCCTGAAGGAAGCACTAAACATGGAAAGAAACAACTGGTAACAGTCACTGCAAAAACTTGCCAAATTGTAAAGACCATCAAGGCTAGGAGGAAACTGCATCAACTAACGAGCAAAATAACCAGCTAACATCATAATGATAGGATCAAATTCACACTTAAAAATACTAACCTTAAATGTAAATGGGCTAAATGCTCGAATTAAAAGGCACAGACTGGCAAATTGGAAAAGAGTGAAGACCCATCAGTGTGCTGTATTCCGGAAACCCATCTCACGTGCAGAGACACACATAGGCTCAAAATAAAGGGATGGAGGAAGATCTAACAAACAAATGGAAAAGAAAAAAAGGCGGGGGTTGCAATCCTAGTCTCTGATAAAACAGACTTTAAACCAACAAAGATCAAAAGAGACAAAGAAGGCCATTACATAATGGTAAAGGGATCAATTCAACAAGGAGAGCTAACTATCCTAAATATATGTGCACCCAATACAGGAGCACCAAGATTCATAAAGCAAGTCCTTAGTGACCTTCAAAGAGACTTACACTCCCACACAGAAATAATGGGAGAGTTTAACACTGCATTGTCAACATTAGACAGATCAATGAGACAGAAAGTTAACAATGATACCCAGGAATTAAACTCAGCTCTGTGCCAAGCGGACCTAATAGGCAACTACAGAACTCGCCACCCCAAATCAATAGAATATACATTATTTCCAGCACCACACCACACATATTCCAAAATTGACCACATACTTGGAAGTAAAGCTCTCCTCAGCAAATGTAAAAGAACAGAAATCATAACAAACTGTCTCTCAGACCACAGTGCAATCAAACTAGAACTCAGGATGAAGAAACTCACTCAAAACCGCTCAACTACATGGAAACTGAACAACCTGCTCCTGAATGACTACTGGGTACATAACGAAATGAAGGCAGAAATAAAGATGTTCTTTGATACCAACGAGAACAAAGACACAACATACCGGAATCACTGGGACACATTCAAATCAGTGTATAGAGGGAAATTTATAGCACTAAATGCCCACAAGAGAAAGCAGGAAAGATCCGAAATTGACACCCTAACATCCCAATTAAAAGAACTAGAGAAGCAAGAGCAAGCACATTCAGAAGCCGGTAGAAGGCAAGAAATAACTAAAATCAGAGCAGAACTGAAGGAAATAGAGACACAAAAAACCCTTCAAAAAATTAACGAATCCAGGAGCTGGTTTTGTGAAAAGATCAACAAAATTGATAGACCACTAGCAAGACTAATAAAGAAGAAAAGACAGAAGAATCAAATAGACGCAAAAAAAAAAATGACAAAGGGGATATCACCACGGATCCCACAGAAATACAAACTACCATCAGAGAATACTATAAACACCTCTATATAGATAAACTAGAAAATGTAGAAGAAATGGATAAATTCCTTGACACATACACCGTCCCAAGACTAAACCAGGAAGAAGTTGAATCTCTGAATAGACCAATAACAGGTTCTGAAGTTGAGGCGATAATTAATAGCTTACCAACCAAAAAAAGTCCAGGACCAGATGGATTCACAGCCGAATTCTACCAGAGGTACAAGGAGGAGCTGGTACCATTCCTTCTGAAACTATTCCAATCAATAGAAAAAGAGGAAATCCTCCCTAACTCATTTTATGAGGCCAGCATCATCCTGATACCAAAGCCGGACAGAGACATAACCAAAAAAGAGAATTTTAGACCAATATCCTTGATTAACATTGATGCAAAAATTCTCAATAAAATACTGGCAAACCGAATCCAGCAGCACATCGGAAAGCTTACCCACCATGATCAAGTGGGTTTCATCCTTGGGGATAAAAGGCTGGTTCAACATACGAAAATCAATAAACGTAATCTAGCATATAAACAGAACGAAAGACAAAAACCACATGATTAACTCAATAGATGCAGAAAAGACCTTTAAGAAAATTCAACATTTCATGCTAAAAACTCTTAATAAATTAGGTATTGATGGGACGTATCACAAAATAATAAGAGCTATCTATGACAAACCCACAGCCAATATCATACAGAGTGGACAGAAATTGGAAGCATTCCCTTTGAAAACTGACACAAGATAGGGATGCCCTCTCTCACCACTCCTATTCAACATAGTGTTGGAAGTTCTGGCCAGGGCAATTAGGCAGAAGAAGGGAATAAAAGGCATTCAATTAGGAAAAGAGGAAGTCACACTGTCTCTGTTTGCGATGACATGACTGTATATCCAGAAAACCCCATCATCTCAGCCCAAAACCTCCTTAAGCTGATAAGCAACTTCCGCAAAGTCTCAGGATACAAAATCGATGTGCAAAAATCACAAGCATTCTTATACACCAATAACAGACAAACAGAGAGCCAAATCATGAGTGAACTCCCATTCACAATTGCTTCAAAGAGAATAAAATACCTAGGAATCCAACTTACAGGAGATGGGAAGGACCTCTTCAAGGAGAACTACAAACCACTGCTCAACAAAATAAAATAGGATACAAACAAATGGAAGAACATTCCATGCTCATGGGCAGGAAGAATAAATATTGTGAAAATTGCCATACTTCCCAAGGTAATTTACAGATTCAATGCCATCCCCATCAAGGTATCAATGACTTTCTTCACAGAATTGAAAAAACTACTTTAAAGTTCATATGGAACCAAAAAAGAGCCCGCATCACCAAGTCAATCCTAAGCCAAAAGAACAAAGCTGCAGGCATCACGCTACCTGACTTCAACCTATACTACAAGGCTACAGTCACCAAAACAGCATGGTACTGGTACTAAAACAGAGATCTAGACCAATGGAACAGAATATAGCCCTCAGAAATAATGCCGCAGTTCTACAACTATCTGATCTTTGATAAACCTGAGAAAAACAAGCAATGGGGAAAGGATTCCCTATTTAATAAATGGTGCTGGGAAAACTAGCTAGACATATGTAGAAAGCTGAAACTGGGTCACTTCTTTACACCTTATGCAAAAATTAATTGGAGATGGATTAAAGACTTACATGTTAGACCTAAAACCATAATAACACTAGAAGAAAACCTAGCCAATACCATTCAGGACATAGGCATGGGCAAGGACCTCATGTCTAAAACACCAAAAGCAATGGCAACAGAGGCCAAAATTGGCAAATGGGATCTGATTAAACCAAAGAGCTTCTGCACAGCAAAAGAAACCACCATCAGAGTGAACAGGCAACCTACAGAATGAGAGAAAATTTTTGCAATCTACACATCTGAGAAAGGGCTAATATCCACAATCTACAATGAACTCAAACTAATTTACAAGAAAAAAGTGAACAATCCCATCAAAAAGTGGGCAAAGGGTATGAACAGACACTTCTCAAAAGAAGACATTTATGCAGCCAAAAGACAGATGAAAAAATGGTCATCATCACTGGCCATCAGAGAAATGCAAATCAAAACCACAATGAGATACCATCTCACACCAGTTAAAATGGCGATCATTAAAAAGTCAGGAAACAACAGGTGCTGGAGAGGATGTGGAGAAATAGGAACACTTTTACACTGTTGGTGGGACTGTAAACTAGTTCAACTATTGTGGAAGTCAGTGCGGCATTTCCTCAGTGATCTAGAACTAGAAATACCATTTGACCCAGCCATCCCATTACTGGGTATATACTCAAAGGATTGTAAATCATGCTGCTATAAAGACAGAGGCACACATATGTTTATTGCGGCACTATTCACAATAGCAAAGACTTGAAACCATCCCAAATGTCCAACAACGATAGACTGGATTAAGAAAATGTGGCACATATACCCCATGGAGTACTATACAGCCATGAAAAATGATGAGTTCATGTCCTTTGTAGGGACATGGATGAAGCTGGAAACCATCATTCTCAGCAAACTATCTCAAGGACAAAAAACCAAACACCACATGTTCTCACTCATAGATGGGAATTGAACAATGAGAACACATAGACACAGGAAGGGGAACATCACACACCGAGGACTGTTGTGGGGTGGGGGCAGGGGGGAGGGATAGCATTAGGAGATATACCTAATGCTAAATGACGAGTTAATGGGTGCAGCACAACAACATGGCACATGTATACATATGTAACAAACTTGCACATTGTGCACATGTACCCTAAAAGTTAAAGTATAATAATATTAAAAAATAATGTTTAGTCTTTTGCCTATTTTTTAGTTGGGTATTATAATTATTATTGTTTAGCTTCTGATTTGTATGAGTTTCTGCTATATTTTGAATACTATCCTCTTATCATATATGATTTGCAAATATTTTATCACATCTTAAACGTTTTCTTATTTTTTTGCTGTGCACAATAGTATAATACACTACAACTTTATGTCTGGTTTTATTGCTATACGTTTGATATTATATTTAAAAAAAATTGCCAAGGCCAGTATCATGGAGGCTTTTCATATGCTTTTTTAAACATTTTCTTTTAAGAATTTATGTATTAAATTTGTCTTAAGTCAATTTTTGTGTCTGGCATAAGAAATATGATCAAGTTTTATTATTGTGCTTGTGAGTATCCAGTTTTCCCAGCACTAAGTATTGAAAAGGCTACACTTTTTGTGTTGTGTATTCATAGTGCCCTTGTCAAAGATTAACTTTAGATGCATAGATTTACTTCTGGGCTCTGTATTCTTTTCCACTGGTTTTTTTTTGGGTTCCTATAAACATACCATTCTATTATGTTTACTGTAGTCTTGAAATGTAGTTTTAAATAATAAAGTATAATGTCCCCAGATTTCGTTTTATTCCTTATGATTGCTTTGGCCTTTCAATATTTCTTATAGTTTTATATACATTGCAGAATTTATTTTCTATTACTGTAAAAAGTGGCACAGGAATTTTGATAGGAAGTTGAATTAATAAACAGATTGCTTTGGATAATATGGCTTTTAGACAATATTCTTCTAATCCATAAACATATAATATATTTACATTTATATGTATTTTTTAAAATTTTTTCATCAATATATTTTATTTTTTATTGTAAAGATCTTTCACCACATTGGATGAATTTATTGCTAAGAAATCTCTTAGTTTTTTGCTATTGTAAATGAGATTTTTTTCTTTTTTATTTGTTTGTTGCTAGCATACAGAAACAAAACTGATATTTGTATGTTAATTGTATATTCTGCTTCTTTACTGAGTGCATTTATTAGATGCACTATTTATATATAGATGAATTAAATGCACTATTTAAATGTATTATTTATGTTTTTTATATATAATATTATGTCATCTACAAACAGTGACGTTATTTCTTCTTTTCAATTTGGATCTTTTAGCTTCTCTTGCTTAATTTTTTGACGTAGGACTTAATTATTCTATGTAGGACTTCCAGTTCTATGTTAAAATAGAACCGTTAGAATGGGCATAATATAGACTTGCATTGGTGTTTGTGCATTTGAAGGAGCAAACACCTCTTTTCATTTTTTTTTTTGTTGTTGTTGTTTTGTTTTTGAGATGGAGTCTCGCTTTGTCACCCAGGCTGGAGTGCTGTGGCACGATCGTGGCTCACTGCAACCTTCACCTCCTGGGTTCAAGCAATTCTCTGCCTCAGCATCCCGAGCAGCTGGGATTACAGGCGCCAACAACCATGCCCGGCTAATTTTTGTATTTTTAGTAGGGACAGTGTTTCACTATCTTGTCCAGGCTGGTTTTGAACGCCTGACCTCGGCCTCCCAAAATGCTGGGATTACAGGTTTGGGCCACCGTGCCCAGTCCCCTCTTTTCATTTTTATAAACTGGTTTTAGTAGGTAAAGATCTTCATCTTTTGGGTCTCAAGGCTGATGAGATCTTTACTGGGTTTGCAGTAAAAAGGCTTCTAGCTGCATCACAAGGTCGCTGCCGAATCTGGAGTGAGTTTCACCATTAGCGGGCTTGTTGCCAGGAGCACGTATGGTTGTGAGCTCTGTCATGTTTTTTGGCAGGCTGTATTGTTTTCAGGGCTTTGTTCTGTGGAGCAGGCACTAGGGCAGGTTCTGCTATATGGTGGGACTAATAGCAGATGTGTGGGTGAGTGTGGCTTCCACTGAGTACCAAACAGGGTTTCCCCAGTTTATCTACAAACAGTGACTTTTGAACTGTTTTGTGTGAGTCACGAGTATGATGTCCCCAGCTTTTTTCTTATTCCTCATGATTGGTTTGGCCATTCAGCCTACATTTTAGGCTTACATTTTCTATTACTATAAAAATTGGAACAGGGATTTTGATAGGGATTTGAGTTAACTTACAGATTGCTTTGGATAACATGAACACTTATTAACCAAAGGGCCTGCCTTCTCAAAATGACCCTTTTTGATCTTGGATTTTAGCAAGGTTTCATAAGGCCCTGTATCCCAAAGCTCACTATATTGCCCAGGCTGTTCTTGAACTACTGGCCTGGCAGTCCTCCTGCCTCAGGCTCTTAAATGGAGGAGATTACTATTATGAGCCACTGTGCCTGGAACTCTCATAAAGTTACTTTGGTTGATGGATGGCTGACTAGTTTTTATTGCTGCAAGGGAATACAAAAGTAGGGACCCCCTATTCCACCACCTTGATAATGTCACTGTCTCCATACATTTCTTCCTTATTTTGTTCTCTTGTATGTTTGTGTGTTATTTTAGGTTCAAATATTAAGACCAATAGGCTAGGATTTATACATTGTGTGAAAAGTAAATTAGATAGCCAGTAGGAACCCTATATATATTATAATATTCCCCCAAAAGATTAAGTTTAGTGCAGGCAAAAAGGGCTCATTAAAATTTTCATCCACTTTTTTCAACCTCTGTCCAAACTATAATATAATTTGTGCCCCAATTTTTATTGTATCAATTACTTTTAACCATATTTCATAAAATTTATCTTTTTTCTTTATTTAGAAATGTAAGGCTATTATTTGCTTTTAAAGGCTATAATACAGCTTTTTTATTTTGTGAAATAATAGCACCAATATTACAAATATTTACAGTGTAAATACTTATTCACTTAAATCTTCCCATTAGAGAATTTCATTAATTATTGTAGTGTATTTCTGTAAAATTGTACTGCCACACACTACAGGGCAATGATTCAAAATGCCTGGTCTTCACAGATGCACAGTCACAGTTGAACATTGTAGTTATTTAGAAAAATTATTGTCTAGTGTTATATCAATGTTCCAGACAAGATTTTATGGGTAAATATTTCTCCCATTCTGGTTTTGCAATTCCATGTTAACTGTATTTTTATTTTAGGGTAGGTTCCTTGACATTGGTTTATGGTATTTTTGGTTTTACGTAAGTATTATTTTGGATGACAATGTGCAGCAACCTTTAATGTACAGTTTATGTCAATGTGCAGTTTAATTACAATATGAATCAGCCATATATTTATTCACAATTCAAGTTTAACAAACTTAATGAAAACTAAGCAAACTAACATTACATGATAAAGCCCCAATCAGCTATCTTATACTTAAGCAAATACACCAAAAAATAGTTTGTAGCTTTACTGCTGCTTTTGTTCAAACTATGGTTTATATTCCCTATGACCAAAGAAGTTTCTGATATTTTCCTACCACGCTAAAGAAACAGACAAAAAGACAGTGATTACACTTTCAAGTAGCAGTTTGTTTAGAGCCCCAGATATTCCATCTGTAGACCACTATGCTCATATTTCTTTGTTTTAATAAGGCTGTAGCCCAAAACCTTGCATTTTTGTGGAAATTAAAGCTTTTCATTTCCATACTAAAGACAGGACAGTCCCATGATCTAAATCCAAGGGTGATGGCTTAGAGTGAGGACCATTTCTTGTCGACATGGAGATGGTTGAGTTGGTCTACAATAAATTTATGGGAGAGGCAGGTTGTGGTAAGTTGGAAGTGTTGGCTGCCTTCATGGTCTCAAAGTTCTCTGTCAAGTTCACCTCAGCACTGCTGTACTCCTGTTCTGCTCTCAGGTTTGGAATGCTTGGCCAGTAGTGGTTCTCCACATGGTTCTCAACTGCCAGTGCTTTCCTGATCCACTGCCTGCCAGAAATGCAATTGTAGCAGAGGAGGCTGGTAAGGGGACAGAAGCCAGAGATGGTAACAGGCCACTGCCTGGCAGGGGAAGAGAGCAGTGGGCTCTCAATCCTAGGTCACATGCCAAGTGCCATTCTCATCCCAGCACCCAGTGTTGTCCCCCATAATGTGCACTGCCTGGCCTGAGGTACATGGAGAGCCCAGCTAAGGCATAAAGTTGAAAAAGGGCTTTCCAGAGTCCCAAGTGTGCTGGACATCTCACCAGCCATGGAAAGAGTGTTTGTCCTTGTGGCCACTGATAGACAATGATGGGAGCCTGCCCATATTTCAGGGCCTTCTGAAGTCTTCACTTGAGTGTTCAGCTCTGGCAACAGAGGACACTTCTGGTGTCCAGAGATTCTCAGTGCCTGGAGGATTTAAAACCGATTGATGGCATCTGCTGATTTCTGGGAGCACTGCTTGGCCATCCTTTTCTGTGGGCCCCAGCCAAGGCACAGCAGAAAACTTGGTCTCTGGCTAGCATTCTGGACTGTGAGACAGCGTGGCTGCAGATAGCACTGGATGGAGAGAGTACAGTGTGGTGAAGTGGGGTAGTGGGCATTCTGCCACATGGCCTAGAGTTTCTCGTGATTCTGGGCTGCCCAGGTGCAGTGAACAGAAAGGAATCAGGGAGTGGAGACCATTTCTAGGCCACAGCTCAGGGATGGAGAACCCAGGCTGAGCCTGGTGATTGTCCTGAGTTGAGTAGATGAAGCTGGAGTCCAGGGAGACCAAAGAAGCTCAATTAAACTCTGCAGAGCAGAGTATTCAGGGCATGAAAAGGACAAAGTCACAAAACAAAAACTCTCCAGTCTTCAGTTAAATACTGATCAGCACATGTATGTGTGTAAACTACAAGTCTGGGGGAAAAAATACCTGAAGGAAACAGAAAGAACAATGCTTGAACCTCCCACAGAACCAGGCATATTTGGTGTTCCCACCAGCAACAGTGGACAAATCTTATACTTTCCAGACGATTGGATGGAACACTCAGAAAAGAATTGCCTCAGCAGTGCAGAAGATTAGATCTAGGCCGAGGCTGCTAAGGTCCTAATTAACAAGACCTCAAAGAAAACCCTCAAAGAACCAAAATCTTTCAAGATAATTTAACTGCATCCTAGAACATAGCTCAATAATATTATAGGAACTCAACAATATCCAACACACAATAAGATATATTTCATGTTGTCTGCCATCCAGCTGAAAATTACCAGGCATGTGAAGAAAAAGGAAATGTCTCAATAATGAGAAGAAAACTTGATCAATAGATGCAGAAATGGCAAATAAGATGGAATTAGTAGGCAATGATATTAAAACAGTTATTTTAATGATAACATTCCACAAGAAGAAAGTAAAGGGAAGCTAGAACATGGAAGTAGAGATATGGAAGACCCAGCTTGAACTTTAAGAGATGAAAAATACAATGTCTGAGATGAAAAATATAATAAATGGCATTTAAAATAGAATAGATGTTACACAAAAGAGGATTAGTCAACTGGAAGATGTAGCAGTAGAAACTATCAAAAATGGAACATGGAGAAAATAATGGAAAAAATTGAACAGAAAATCAGCACCAACAGGACTAATATATGTGTAATTGGAGTTCCTGAAGAAGGTGGGGAGGAGTAGAAGAAAAAATATTTCAAAAAACTGTGGCTGAAAAAATTTAAATTTGAGAAAAACTGTAATCCAAGAGATCTAAGAACCAAGGAACCCTCAGCACAAGAGACATAAGGATGACACAATGAAGCACATCATAATCCAATTGCCCCAAACCAGTGACAAAGAGAGAATCTGAAAAGTTACCAAAGGGAAAAGGACATTATACAGAGAGGAACAAAGATGAAAATGGGCTGAGCGTGGTGGCTCACACCTGTAATCCCAGCACTTTGGGAGGCTGAGGCAGGATGATCACTTGAGCCCAGGAGCTCAAGACCAGCATGGGCAACATGGCAAAACCCCGTCTCTACTAAAAACACAAAAATTAGCAGGGCATGGTGTCACGCATCTGTAACCCCAGCTACTCAGGAGGCTGAGGCAGGGAGAATCGCTTGACCTCGGGAGGCGGAGGTTGCAGCGAGCTGAGATGATGCCATTGCACTCCAGCCTGGGCAACAGAGTGAGATACTGTCTCAAAAAAAAAGATGGCAGACATCTGGTTAGAAACAACGCAAGGCCAGATGTGATGGCACATGTCTGTTACCCCAGCACTTTGGGTGGCTAAGGCAGGATGTTCACTTGAGCCCAGGAGTTCTAGACCAGCTTGGGCAATATGGCAAAACCTGGCCTCTACATAAAATGCAAAAATTAGCTGGGTGTGGTGGTGCATGCCTGTAGTCCCAGCTACTTGGGAGGCTGGGGCGAGAGGATTTCTTGAACCCAGGAAGTAAAGGTTTCAGTGAGCTGAAATCATGCCACTGCACTGCCGCCTGGGTGACAGAGCAAGACCCTGTCTCAAAAAAAAAAAAAAAAAAGAAACAATGCAAACCAGAGGATAGTAAGAGTGACTTCTATAAAATACTTAAGGATGAAACGATTTTCAGGCTAGAATTCTACACCCAGCAAAAATATCTTTCAAAGATGATAGTGCAATAAAGACTTTCAGACATTGAAAACTTGAGGAATACATTACCAGCAAGTCCTCACTACAAGGAATATTAAAGGAAATCCTTCAGGCAGAGGGAAAGTGAAACCAGATGGAAGTCCAGATGTACACAAAAGAATGTAGAGCACCAGAGATGGCAAATGTTTGAGCAAAAATACAACATTATAAAGCATTTTTAAAAGATAATTGATGGTCTAAGGCAAAAAATGATAACAAATTAATGTGAGTTTACAGCACTTATAGAAGTAAAATGCAAGAAAACAATAACACAAAACCCAAAAGGAGGGAAATGAACGGACACTGTTTTAAGGTTCTTATCCTCTATGTGAAGTGGTATAATGTTGATGGCAGCCAATGCTAAGTTAAATACATATACTGTATTAGTCTGTTCTTGTACTGTTATAAAGAAATGTCTGACACTTCTCAAAGTAAGACATTTATGCAGCCAGAAAACACATGAAAAAATGCTCATCATCACTGGCCATCAGAGAAATGTGAATCAAAACCACAATAGCATCACTGGCCATCAGAGAAATGCAAATCAAAACCACAATGAGATACCATCTCACACCAGTTAGAATGGTGATCATTAAAAAGTCAGGAAACAACAGGTGCTGGAGAGGATGCAGAGAAATAGGAACACTTTTACACTGTTGGTGGGACTGTAAACTAGCTCAACCATTGTGGAAGTCACTGTGGCAATTCTTCTAGAAATACCATTTGACCCAGCCATCCCATTCCTGGGTATATACCCAAAGAATTATAAATCAGGCTGCTATAAAGACACATGCACACATATGTTTATTGCGGCACTATTCACAAGAGCAAAGACTTGGAGTCAACAAAACTGTCCAACAATGATAGACTGGATTAAGAAAATGTGGCACATATACACCATGGAATAGTATGCAGCCATAAAAAATGATGAGTTCATGTCCTTTGTAGGGACATGGATGAAGCTGGAAACCATCATTCTCAGCAAACTACCACAGGGACAAAAAACGAAACTCCTCCTGTTCTCACTCATGGGTGGAAATTGAACAATGAGAACACATGGACGGAGGAAGGGGGACATCACACACCAGAGACTGTTGTGGGTTGGGGGGAGGGGGTATTGATAGTATTAGGAGACATACCTAATGCTAAATGATGAGTTAATGGGTGCAGCACACCAACATGACACATGTATTCATATGTAACAAACTTGCACGTTGTGCACATGTACCCAAAAACTTAAAGTATAATAATAATAATTTTAAAATAATAATAAATTAATTAAAAAAAAGAAATGTCTGAGACTGGGGCTGGGCATGGTGGCTTACGGCTGTAATCCCAGCACTTTGGGAGGCTGAGGCGGGTGTATTATGAGTTCAAGAGTTTGAGACCATCCTGGCCAATATGGTGAAACACTGTCTCTACTAAAAATACAAAAAAAAATTAGGTGGGCTTGGTGGCATATGCCTGTAGTCCCAGCTAAGCTACTTGGGAGGCTGAGGCAGCAGAATCACTTGAACCAGGGAGGCGGAGGTTGCAGTGAGCCGAGGTCGCACCACTGCACTGCAGCCTGGGAGACAGGGTGAGACTACGTCTCAAAAAAAAAATGTCTGAGACTGGGGAATTTATGATGAAAAGAGGTTTAATTGGCTCACAGTTCTGCAGGCTGCACAGGAAACGTGATTCTGTCATCTGCTCAGCTTCTGGGGAGGCCTCAGGGAGCTTACAATCATGACAGAAGGCAAAGGGGAAGCAGGCGCATCTTATGTGACTGGAGCAGGAGGAAGAGAGAGAGGGGGAGTTGCCACACACTATTAAACAACCAGATCTTGTGAGAACTTACTCGCTCTGTGGTACCAAGCGGGGATGGTGTTAAACCATGAGAAACTGGCTCCATGATCCAATCACATCCCTCCAGGCCCCACGTTTGGCATTGGGGATTACATTTCCACATGAGATTTGGGTAGGGACACAGATCCAAACCATATGAAATACCATAAACCATAGAGCAATGATTAAAACTCAAAACCAAATGAAGCAAAAATAGTTAGATGTACAAGGCCAAAAAACAAGATTAAATGAAATAAAAATACTCAACAAATTCAAAAGAAGTAAGAGAAAGAAGAAAAGGAGAAGAAACTACAGATGGGACAAAGAGAAAGCAAACAGGAAGATGACCAATTAAAACCAAACTCTCCGGCATTCCACCAGTTGCGTGTGATTATTTAGCAACTCTCTGCCTCTGACAATACCTGTCACACAGGTTTGTCATCAGAGCTTGTCACATGTGATATGGAAAGCCTGCTGTTTGCAGACCTGCAATCATTATACATTAGCTTGTATTGTTGGTAGCAGAGACCCAGTTCTCTGTGTTGGTCATGCTGAGAGCTCCCTTCTCATTGATCTGTTTTTCTCCTCCTTTGATCCCTTTCTGTACTTCCACGCCAAACACCATCTGGTTGGAGAAGATTCTCAGCCTCTCGGTCTGCAAATGTTCAAAGTCCGTGTATCAAATAGCCAACAAATGTATTTCAGTACGTTTATCTGCTACCCAGGGATCCAGGAGAAATGCTTTCCTTTCTGCAAGAAGTCCGTGGCTGCTGATGTCAACAATGTGTTCTGTCTGTCCTCTTCTCTTTTCTGATCTGCATATTCTCAACTGCCCTGCACTTCTGGGAAGACTTTACACAGAGACAACTATGAGTTTTTGTAAGAAGATGAGAAGTCACCACTTTGGTAACCATCCATTAGACGTTCCAATATTGCTGCAGACATGGACTCTAGCATGTTCTCTTCTTCTCTGAAACCCAACCCTTCCCCCATTGGCCACAGCAACTTGGGTTTGCTCTTCAGCTATTGCAGGGCCTACCTCTGGGAAACTGTGACTTGCTTTATACCCTATCCAATAACACAGTGTGTCCTTATACACAGTAGGTGTTCAATATACATCTGTTGAAGGGATTTCATCACAGTTAAATCTGTGGAGAGTTCAGCAGATAAGTGAGTTGCTCAAGATGGTCAGAGGCTGTCTTATTCCATTTGGGCTACCGTAACAAAATACCTTAGCCTAGGGGGCTTACAAGCAGCAGAAATTTATGCCTCATAGGTCTGGATGCTGGCAAGTGGAAGGTCAAGTTAGTGTCTGTTGAGGGCCTGTTCCTTATAGAAGGCAACTCCTAGCTGTGTCCTCACATAGTGGAAGGGGAGAACAAGCTCCAAAGGCTCCCTTTTACAAGGCCACTTATCCCATTCATGGGGTCTTTGCTTTCATGATGAAATCACTTCCTAAAGTCTTTGCCTCCTCCTAATTCAAACCTAACATATCAGGGGTTAGGTTTCAACACACGGATTTTAGGCGCACAAAAACATTGACTATAGCAGAGACATAGCTGTACCTGGGTCTGGGACCTTCTGGGTCCAGCTCCATTATGACAACCACACTGCCCATGGTCTCCCACATGATGTAATTCTGTTCTGTGACATTGTGCCCACGAGGCAGGGATGCAGTAGAGGCCTCTGCAGACATGGCTTGTTCTTGGGACGTCCGCATGGCTTTGTGATGCAGGCCTGGAAGAATCCACCAGCTGCCCACTCTCATGCCTGACTCAGGTTTGTGGGTCCCTCCAGGCACATGTCAGCCCCTCAATGTTTTCCTTGCCTCACCTCCCTGGGTTCCCTTCTGAACTCAGGGAACATGGAGGGAACCGGGAGTCTCTGTTTTTAGTTCATGCTCTTGTCTCCTATTTGCGAACAATGCCCAGGCAAGGGAATCTCTTTCCTACTGTTTTCTAAGAACATCAGGGACTTCCTCCAAACTCTTCACCTACTCCCTCCACTAATCCCTTCTCCCTCAGGGACACAGGGCACAAGCCCACTTCCTGTGTGAAGATCCTGCCACAGGGTGGCTCTTTGGTTTTCTGTGGGTATCCAGAAAAGAAGCTAAAGGTGAAGGTACTCCGGAATCCAGGAGCACTGGCGATTTTCTCACCTTAGCTCAGAGAGCATCCCCACAGACACCCCTCGCCCCACCCCGGGCCCCCTGAATCCATACCATGAAATGTATGTCAGTTTGTTCAACTAGGGACCCCGCTGAGTATTTAATCCCTATTTAAAGATGATGTTTATTTTATTTTTGAGTTTAAATTAGTCAGCCTCAGGATACAGAATAAGATAAGGCCGGGATTTAGCTCCCCTGGAATGATTCATTTCACATCAAGCCTTCTTAACTCTTTGGCTGCAGAGGGGAAGTGCCTGTGTCTTTCTCTGCAGAGTTGCCTAGGGCTGGCCAGGTGAACAGACATGCTCCCTCCTCCCCGTCCTGCCAGCCAGGGCACGGTGTGTGCTTATGATGCATGGCGTTAGAATACTAGCCTTTTCAACACAACAGTCTTAAATCCTCACACAGGGAAATAGAGATAATATACAAGCAGGAAAAAAAGAAAAAGAAGAAGACTTGAATTCTGCTACCTAAAGATAACCATTGTTACCATGTAGGCAAGCTTCCTTTCATGCTGTGTCAAGCGTTTAAAAAATATGGCTCAATATTATAAACACACAGGACTATGTAGGGGATAATGACATCAAACTTTCATGTACCTCCCAGTTAAAATTCAAACGTGGTAGCTTTTGGATGCATTTGCTCCGGAGTTTAAGGGAAGAAAATTACGGATTCAGCCATAATGTTCATGCTGACACTCGAGTTATATATCCCTTTTCCAGTCCAGCTACCGCCTCCCTCCCCACCATTCTGAAGTCAATATGTGTCTTCCCATCCATGATTAATACCTAGTGTGCCTGTCCATGAAGAATGGATAGTGCTCTTTGGTCTGTTTTTGCAATTTTATACAAATATCAGTCTGTACATACTCTCCTGAAAGTTGCTTTTTCCTTCAACAATATCTTCCAGATGAATCTAGAATCCTGCATTTCTGGTGAGCAGAGGATGCGCAACGCCCCCTTCAACCCCCACCCCAAGGTGATGCTGATGTTCTGGTCCAAGGCCTGCACATAGCCTGGTGAGGCTTGGGGTCTTGGGACAGGTCTGTTGTCAGCCCTTCCTTCTTAGGAAGCACAGCCAGATGACCTTGGGCTGGAGACCTCACTATGCCCCTCGCCAGCAGTGCCCACATCCATCTTCATTCATCTTCATCAATATTTGTTATCACACTTTCTGATATTGTTCCTAGATTTTGCTGTGCAGCTGAATGCGTGCCTTGTGTTTCCCAGCCCTTCGGGTCTCCTCCTCTGTGAATAGCTCCTGGCCCATACGTCTGTTGGGTCTTTGGTTTCTCCTTGCTGACTTGTAAGTGTTTTTTTTTTTTTTTTTTTTTTTTAGATGGAGTTTTGCACTTGATGCCTAGGTGGGAGTGCAATGGCATGATCGCGGCTCACCACAACTTCTGCCTCCCGGGTTCAAGCGATTCTCCTGCCTCAGCCTCCTGAGTAGATGGGATTACAGGTAAGTGCCACGACGTCCGGCTAATTTTGTATTTTTAGTAGAGACAGGGTTTCTCCATGTTGGTCAGACTGGTCTCGAACTCCCGACCTCAGGGGATCCACCCATCTCAGCTTCCCAAAGTGCTGGGATTACAGGCATGAGCCACCAGGTCTGGCCAATTTTGATTTTAATGATCTGGATATCAACGCTTTTTTGGCCAAATACCTTACAAATATGTTTTCCCTATTGGTGCACTGTATTAGTCCATTTTCACACTGCCGATAAAGACATACCACAGACTGGGAAGAAAAAGAGGTTTAATTGGACTTGCAGTTCCACATGACTGAAGAGGCCTCAGAATCATAAAGGGAGGTGAAAGGCACTTCTTACATGGCAGTGGCCAGAGAAAAATGAGGACGATGCAAAAGTGGAACCCCCTGATAAAACCGTCAGATCTCATGAGACTTACTCACTACCAGGAGAACAGTATGGGGGAATCGACCCCATGATTTCAATTATCTCCCACCAGGTCCCTCCCACGACACAGGAGAATTATGGGAGGACAATTCTAGGTGAGATTTGGGTGGGAACACACAGCCAAACCATATCATGCACTGTCTTTGTCTTTTAACTTTATTCATTGCCTTTTTTGTCAGATCAAAACTTCTACATTTAATACGATTGAATTTTTCACTAATTTCTTTTGTGGTGTCCGTGTTTTGTGTCATATTAAAGAAAGTTTTTCTTTGCTTAGTGTCATAAAATCTGTCCTCTGTTTTCTTCTAAAAATTGGAAATCTGTTTCTCACATTCTGCTTTATTTCCTTTGTTCTTTGATTCGTAGGGATGTGAGGTAGAAATCTCTATCAGTTAACTCTTGCTTGGTAACAAGTAACCCCACACCTCAGAGGCCTACGACGATAGGCCACCATTTCTCACTCCTGAGCATGGGTTGCTTGGGAGGTTTCAGCTCGAACTGTGGTGGCTGAGCTGGATCTACTCCAAGTGTCTCTGATCCTCCTGGGTTTGGGGCCTGCCAGGGTGCCTTCTTCTCATGACAATGGCAGGAGTGCAAAGAACAAAGGGAAATGTGAAGGTCTCTTATCTTACTACACAGGCTGAGAATGGGCAGACTATCACTTTACCACATCCATTGGCAAAAATGAGTCACGTGGCCATACCAGAAGTCAAGGGCCGGAAGTTTAAGTATGAATCCCATCTCCATGTGCTATGATTACCTGGGCTTTCAACTTCTTAAGGCTGAATTGTTTTATTCTCACCTCCCCAGACTGCAGAAAACACATTTTCTCCAGGACTCGTTGAACCATAGGGCAGAATGATTGTAGTTCACAAAGACTAGATGGAAGGTGCCATTTGGCCACTGACGCCACTTCCTTCCCCTTGTCCCCATCTGTGGCCTCTGTTCTGCTCCAATCTCCCTGTCATTCTGCCCAGGCCTTCCAGGCATCAGCCTCTTAATAGTTCCTGGCTTCGTTCCCTCTCTTAACTTCTATTATGTGAGGGTTTCCATCCTTATTTGGTGTAGGAGGACTGGACAGAGTCAACTCAGCCTGTCACGTCCCCACTCTCAGCACCTGGGTACCCCTGAGTTCTCAGCATGAGTGGGGTCCCCCAGTGTCTCCCTCCACGGCACGTTCTGAAGACATAGGAGCTGGACTGACATTTGGGACACCTAAAACTTTGTTCCACTTCTGCCAGGACAACTTCCTTGGTCCAGGCAAATCATGGCAGCTCTCTATGCCTCATTTTTTTATTCCTCACACAATGGAATAACATAAGCCTCAGTACTTACTTAAGGGAGGAGAAATGATTCCCCTGCCTTCTCCCCATTTCTGCATTTGCCGGAGCATCAGATTTTTATGTCTGGCCAAGGATATAGGGAAGGAAGAGCAGGTAAGCTTTGGGCCCAAAGATGGCGTTTAGGGGTTTCACTTAAGGAAAGAAAGCCAGGGGGCAGAGAGGGGTGGTGGAGCATGATCTTGGGCCAATGGTGAAGAACTAATGAAGTGCAATGTGCATGGGTTAAGTTGTGTAGCAGCCTGGGTCCCATCAAGAGATAGAAGCCACATAGTGGGTCTAACGGGGAAGTGTAGTATAAAGGATTGCAACTATGATAAAAGAGTCACTGTAAGACATAAAGCAATTCTGCCTGGTGCCCTAGTGCAGAGGGAGGTACCCAAGGAAGCACAGATTTGAAAGGTGTTCGGATGTCATAAAATGTGGTTCAGCCACCACATAAGAGACGTTTGTGGATTTGGGCAGGCTGGAGCTCGTCAGCAGCTTTTGCACAAGCACTAGGCCACCCACTGGAGTGCAGGTGAGGGAGCCGGTCGTGAGCCACTGGAATGCAGGGGAGGGAGCCGGCCATGAGCCACTGGGGTGCAGGGGAGGGAGCAGGCCGTGAGCTGTTGGGGCAGGTGAGGGAGCTGGCCATGAGCCACTGGAGTGCAGGTGAGGGAGCTGGCCGTAAGCCGTTGGTGCAGGGATGCATGGCGGGAGTCTGGCTGCCTTTGTAGGGCAGGAAGTCTCCAGAATGCTTGAGTCCCGCAGGGTCTGGCAGAAGGAATGGCAGCTCTGTGCGGACCCTCTAGAATACAGGTCACTGTGTGCAGGTTGTACAAGGGGTACAAGAGGGGTTCTGGGAAACTTTTCAGGAACTTTCAGACCACATGGGCCCTGCTACGTTTTGGTTTCCATGTCAAGATGTTGCAAGCCAAGGCTACAAGGTGGCTGAGGGACCAGGCCTAGGTCTGTTGTTGGGGCTTGAACATGATCAAGGCCCAGGCAGAGAGCTCCTGCCTCCTGCAGTCTCTCCATCCTCTACCTAGATGCCTGCAGAATGTTCACTTCCAGAGGGTATATTGAATAGTATTTCCCAGTTTATCACAGTGCACATATTGAAAGGTGCACTAGGAGCTGGGAGGCAACAGACTGAAAACTGACACTGGAGACGCTGGCTCATAGCAACGAAGAGAAGCTGAAAAGGAGTGGGAAAGAACTAACTGTAATTTTACATCAACAATCTGCATCTTTGTTTCAATGGTTTGTGGCAACCAAAATGACGATTTTTTTTCCCTCCTAGTTCAGACATAGCCTGAGACTTTTTTTTTTTTTTTTAGATGAAGTCTCACTGTGTCACTCAGGCTGGGGTGCAGTGGCCTGGTGTCGGCTCATTGCAATCTCCACCTCCCGGGTTCAAGAGATTCTTCTGCCTCAGCTTCCAGAGTAGCTGGGGCTAACAGGCACTCACCACCACGACTGGAAAATTTTCGTATTATTAATAGAGATAGGGTTTCTCCATGTTGGTCAGACTGGTCTTGAACTCCTGACCTCAGGTGATCTGCCCAACTCTGCCACCCAAAATGCTGAGATTACAGATGTGAGCCACTGTGCCCGGCCACCTGAGACATTTTGGGCAACAGCTGTGACAGAAAAAATGTGTATCCCTTCCGGGCAGGGGATTTAAGAAGTGGCTCATGGCTGATTGTGTTTTCTTTGTTCTGTTTCTGGAACTGTGGGAGCATCTTCTGGGATAAGGGTCTATCTTTCTGAGTCTCTGAATGACTACGACCACCAGAGGCCTCTTGTTGACCCGTGATGGATGTGAAATCAATTGAGAAGTCAAGGCAGGTTGCGGTGGCTCACGCCTGTAATCCCAGCACTTTGGGAGACTGAGGCAGGCAGATCATGAAGTCAGGTAATCAAGACCATCCTGACTAATATGGTGAAATCCAGTCTCTACTAAAAATACAAAAAATTAGCTGGGCGTGGTGGCAGGCGCCTGTAGTCCCAGCTACTCAGGAGGCTAAGGCAGGAGAATCTCTTGAACTCAGGAGGCGGAGGTTGCAGTGAGCTGAGATTGCACCACTGCACTCCAGCCTGAGCCACAGAACGAGACTCCATCCACCGCACCCCACTCCCTGAAAAAAAAGAAAAGAAAAGAAGTCAACTTTGCTGTTGAAGCCACTGAGGTTTGGGGACTTTTTTGTCACACTGCATCACCTGTCCTGACCAATGCATGACTCATCTCATCCTTGGCACAGCCCCTGAGAGAAGGGGCTTTATCCTCATTTCACAAATGAAGAGTCAAGTCTCAGAGAGGTTAGCAGCATGAGCAAGGTCACACAGCGAGGGGTGGAGCTTGGATTTGAATCCAGGTCTGTCTAACCTCAAAGACTGAAGTGGGGATGAAAATAAGTTGCCGTTGTTGTTTGCCTATCACCCAGGTGATGTAACTCTTGTCTAGGCTCAGTCTACGGGGGTTTTGTGACATATCTCTGCACTGATCATCCAGGTGATGAGACTCTTGTCTAGGTTCTCCTATCCTTGGATTGTAACATAGCAGGATCGTGGACTCATATCCTTTTAGGGATCATAGAAGTGAACACATCAAAGCTGCCACGATAAAGTGGAAAATTGGGCAATATTGCCAAACGCAGAATACCTGGGCTATATTTTGGTCTGAGATCACCATTTGAGATTCCTGGAAGTTACGGAATATGGAGGCCAACTCCCGTAGGGATGTTGTATAAGACTCCAATTTCTAAGTCAATGATCTCAACCCTGTGGATCAGCACTCTCCATGTAATGGGACATCTTAACCCATTTTGTGCTGCTATAACAGAATACCAAAGACTAGGGAATCTATAAATAAAGGAAATTTATTTCTTAGAGTTCTGGAAGCTAGGAAGTCCAAGGATCAGGGGTCTGCATCTGGTGAGGGCCTTCTTGCTATGTTATCTCATGGCTGAAGGCAGCAGAGAAAGACTTTGAGAAAGAAAGAGAGCAAAAGGGGCTGAACTTTCTTTTAATACAAGCCCACTCCTAAGATAACTAACCCATCCCCAAGATAACTAGCCTATTCCTGAGATAGTGACATTAATCCACGCATGGGGGCAGAATCTCATAACCCAATCACTCTTATTACGCCCCACCTCTCATCACTGTCACATAGAGGATTAAGTTTCCAACACTTGAGCTCCGGGGGACACATGCAGACCATACATGGGGGATTGATGAGTATATGGGAGTGACCAGTCATGAATAGTTTAGCTGAGAGTTGTGTTTGGGAGCTGAAGCCATGCACCATCATGGCAGGGCACACATAAACCTTTGAATGCTCTGAGGAATGAATATTGAACATTGTAACTCATGGCAGAAGGTGGAATATTTAAAAGGCAGAACTGCCTGGGTAAACTAAAAGAGTGAACAAAGAGCATGTAGCCTGTGGTTGGCTCCTCTTCTCTTCCCATCCCTACCTTTCACCTTTCTCTCTTTCTTTCCCTCCCTCTCTCTCCTTTCCATCCCTCCCTCCTTCCTTCATTTCTTCCTTCCTTCCTCTACCTTATTCTTTCTCTCCCTCCCTGCTTCCTTGTTTCTTTCCTTCTCTCTCTTTCCCTCTTTCTCTCCCTCCTTCCTTCTTTCTCCCTGTCATCTCCTTCAATCTTTCTCTCTCTCTCCATCTTTCTCTCCCTCCATCCTTCCTTCTCTCATTCTTTCCTTTCTTCTCTCTTTCCTTCTTTGTCCCCTTCCTTCCTTCCTCTCTCCCTCCATCCTGCCTTCCTTTATTCTGTCTTTCTTTGACTGATGTGTTCTGAGCCCAAGTACCCTGTGGGGTACTAAGTGGTACCAAAATTGACTCAAGAATCAAGAAGAAATAGAAAACCTAAGAAGTACTATAACATGAATAACATAAAACCTCTAGTAAAATAAAATCTTTCACAAAGGAAGGACTAGGCCCAGATGGTTGTATGAGCAAATTTTACACACTTTCAAAGAATGGATCATTCTACTTATGTCCCAAACAACTATAGTTAGGAATATTAATGCTTGATTTTTCAAGAGCTTCATTTCCTAAAATCTGTAGGTTCAAAGGTAGATTGGCATGTGTTGGAAATCCTCAAATGTTGTGCAGTTCCTTGGAGTTTTAGCATTAAAAAAGAAAGGACTTGCTTGCATTAACTTTGAATTTTGTAAGAGTTACCAGTTAATAGATATACTCTATGCATTTATATACACTCTGATTTTATAGGAATGGAGGCATATCAGACAATTGGCTCCGCACCCAGGTTTTTTACTTTGTAACATATTTTGGACATCATTTTTGAGCATGCTTTTAAAATTTATTTTTTTAATTAGCTGCATAGTATTCTATCATATGAATAACGATAATTTCAATAAACGGTAAGGTGATAATCATTAATGTGATTGATAAACATTAAGGTGATTTCTAGACTTTTTTTAATTAAAAAGATGGTATAATACTTCCTCCCATTCATACATAGTTCCAGGCATCATGAGTATGTCTGTAGGGTAAATTTCTGAAAATGAAATTGCTGAATCGGAGAGTATTTTCATTTATAATTTTGGTTTATATTGTTTAATCACAATTGATATAGTTTGTACAAATTTATAATCCCAGTAACAAGACGTCAGTAACACTTCAAACTCCACAACTTCACTGGCAGTGCTTGAAGTCACGATGCATATTGCCAGCCTCCCTTCAAGTAAAGTTCTATTAACTCTACAAAAATTTTATAAATGGCAGACGTTACATTTCCAGATAGCTTTGTGGTAACCAAAAAAAGAATTGATTTATAAGCAATTTGTATATCACACTGAGACAAAATATATTTGTGATAAATATCATTATTGTTAGGTATTTAAAACATCTCATGTATCAAGAAATCATAATTTAGATGGGGCCAAACTAGCCGATTAGAAGCAGCTGTGGCCCGTGGCTCTCACAGAGAGCAATAAAAACTGCGAGTGAATTCTGCTCCTTCAATGGATGTATTCAGGTTCTTGCATTGGGACTAACTAGGCAGACAGCTAGACCCACAGAGAGTCAGGAAAAGCAAGTGGGTCAGTGACCCACCCAGGTGTGGCACGGAGCTAGCCGAGTCCCCACTTGCAGACAAGGGAGGCCATGAGTGATTTTGCAACCCTGCCTGGGAAACCATGCTTCTCTGATAGATCTTTGCAACCTGCAAATCAGGAGGTACCTTCATGAGCTCAGCAACCACGGCCTCAGGTTTGAAGCACAGAGCTGTGTGGAGTCTCAGCGGAGTGCTTGCTGGCTTACTGCAGCATGCATGGAAACCCAGGAATTTTGCATACTCTGTCCTGAGAATTCCAGCAAACCGGGAGATACATCTGTGCATTCCCTTAGGAAGGGGGCTGAATCCAGGGAGTCAAGTGACATCATTCTGAGGCCCCACTCCCACAGCACCACACAAGACCCATTGGCTTGGAATTCCAGCTGGCCAGTGGCAGCAGGCTGGAGAAAGCTGGAGGTGGACCGATTTCCCAGGGGGAGGGGCAGCTGCTCTATCCGTGGTTTGAGTTGGCTGCTCTAGCCTGCTAGCACCAGGGATCAGGAGGAGTCCCCTATAACACAGTACAGCTGTTGTGACTGATCGTGGCCAGGCTGCTTCTTCAAGAGAGACTGAAATCCATCCTTCCTAACTGGACAGGGCCTCCCCATCAGAATTTTAGCAACTCCAGCTAGAGTTCTATGGACAGAACTCTGATTTCTCCCTTGGATGAAGTCCCCAGGGAGAGAAGTAGCTACTGTCTCCCCAGTTCAGCCAACTGAAACTTTCCAGCCTGCTGGCTCTGAAGACTCCTGGGGGTCAGAACAACACAACTGCTCTGCCAAAGGGCAGCCAAACTGCTTCTTTAAGCAGTCCCTGATCCTGTTCCTCCTGACTCGGTGAGACCTCCCAACAGGGGTCTCCAGACACCTCCTACAGGAGCGTTCCAGCCGGCATCAATTCTGTAGCCCCTTGGACTTGTGCTCCCAGAGGAAGGATCAGGTTGCCATCTTTGCTGTTTTGCAGCCTTCACTGGTGATACCTCCAAGTGCAGGAGAGACTGATGTGACTAGGGTCTAGAGTGGAAACCCAAAAACCACAGAAGCCCTAGCCCTAGGGAAGAGTGGTCTGACTTTTTAAAAACAACAGAAAGTAACAACAACAACATCAACAAAAAGACCCCATGAAAACTCCGTTCAAATGTCAACAAAGTCAAAGGTAGATAAGCCCACAAAGATGAGAAAGTATCAACACGAAAACGCTGAAAACTCAAAAAGGCAGGATGCCTCTTCTCCTCTAAATGACAACAACACCTCCCAAGCAAAGGCATAGAACTGACCCGAGGCTGAGATGGCTGAATTGACAAAACTAGGCTTTAGGAGGTGGATAATAACAAACTTCTCTGAGCTGAAGGAGCACGTTCTAACAATGCAAGAAGCTAAAAATCATAAAAGAACACAGTAGCTGATAACCAGAATATTCAGTTTAGAGAGGAACATAACTGACATGATGGAGCTGAAAAACTCAACATGAGAACTTCACAACACAACCACAACTATCACTCACAGAATAGGACAAGTGGAGGAAAGAATCTCAGAGCTTCAAAACTATCTGTCTGATATAAGACAGGAAGAGAAGAATAGAGAAAGAAGAATAAAAAAGAAAGAACATCAAAACCTTCAAGAATTATGGGATTATGTAAAAAGACTGAACTTAAGACAGATAAGGGTACCTTGACCCACCACGATCAAGATGGCTTCATCCCTGGGATACAAGGCTGGTTCAACACAGGCAAATCTATAAATGTAATTCATCACATAAACAGAAATAAACACAAAAATGACACGATTATCTCAATAGATGCAGAAAAGGCCTTCAATAAAATCCAACATCCCTTCATGTTAAAAACTCTCAATAAACTAGGTATTGAAAGATCACACCTCAAAATAATATGAGCCGTATATGACAAACCCACAGCCAATATCATACTGAGTGAGAAAAAGCTGGAAGCATTTCCCTTGAAAACTGACACAAGAAAAGGATGGCCTCTCTCACCGCTCCTATTCAACGTAGTACTGGAATTTCTGGCCAGGGCAATCAGGTAGAAAAAAGAAATAAAGATATTTAAATAGGAAGAGGTGAAGTCAAATTATCTTTGTTTGCAGATGACATAATCCTGTATCTAGAAAACCCCATCATCTCAGCCCAAGAGCTTCTTAAGCTGATAAACCACATCAACAGAATCTCAGGATACAAAATCAGTGTGCAAAAATTGCTAGTATTCCTATACACAAACAACAGGCAAGTAGAGAGCCAAATCGTGAATGAACTTCATTCACAATTGCTACAAAGAGAACAAAATACATAGGAATACAGCTAACAAGAGAAGTGAAGAACCTCTTCAAGGAGGACTACAAACCACTGCTCAGAGAAATCAGATAGGACACAAACAAATGGAGAAGCACTCCATGCCCATGGATAGGGAAGAATTCATTCCTGAAAATGTCCATACTGCCCAAAGTAATTTATAAAAGAATTCAATGTTATTCCCATTAAACTACCAATGACATTCTTCACAGAATTAGAAGAAAGTATTTTAAAATTCTCATGAACCAAAAAAGAGCCCAAATAGCCAAGGCAATTCTAAGCAAAAAGAACAAAGCTGGAGGCATCACACTATACAACTTCTAACTACACTATAATGCTACAGTAACCAAAACAGCATGGTACAGGTACAAAAACAACCAATGAAACACAATAGAGAACTTAAAATAAGACCATACACATACAACCATCTGATCTTTGACAAACCTGACAAACACAAGCAATGGGGAAAAGATTCCTTATTTAATAAATCATGTTGGGAAAACTGGCTAGCCATATGCAGAAACTGAAACTGGACATGTTCCTTATACCTTATAGAAAAAAAAACTCAACATGGAATAAAGACTTAAACATAAGACCTAAAACCATAAAAACCATTGAAGAAAACCTAGGCAATACCATTCAGGACATAGGCACGGGCAAAGACTTTGTGACTAAAACACCAAAAGCAATGGCAACAAAAGCCCAAATTGACAAATGGGATCAGACTAAACTAAAGAGCTTTTGCACAGCAAAATAAACTATCATCAGAGTGAACAGACAACCTACAGATTGGGAGAAAATTTTTGCAATCTATCTGTCTGACAAAGGGCTAATATCCATAATCTACATAGACCTTAAACAAATTTACAAGAAAAAAACAGCCCAATCAAAAAGTGGACAAAGGAAACGAGCAGACACTTCTCAAAAGAAGACATTTACGTGGCCATCAAACATGAAGAAAAGTTCATATTCACTGGTCATTAGATGAATGCAAATTAAAACCACAATGAGATACGATCTCACGCCAGTTAGAATGGCGATTATTAAAAAATCAGGAAACAGCAGATGCTGATGAGGCTGTGGAGAAATAGGCATGCTCTTACACTGTTGGTAGGAGTGTAAATTAGTTCAGTCATTGTGGAAGACACTATGAAAATTCCTCAAAGATATAGAACCAGAAATACCATTTGACCCAGCAATCCCATTATAGGGTATATACCGAAGCATTATAAATTATTATACTATAAAGACATATGCACTGTATGTTTATTTCAGCACTGCATGTTTATGTCAGCACTGTTCACAATAGCAAAGACTTGGAACCAACATAAATGCCCATTAATGATAAACTGGATAAAGAGAATGTGGCACATATACACCATGGAATACTATGCATTTATGTCCTTTCCAGGGACATGGATGAAGCTGGAAATCATCATTCTCAGCAAACTAACACAAGAAAAGAAAACCAGGCTAGGAGCAGTGACTCATGCCTGTAGTCTCAGAACTTTGGGAGGCTGAGGTGGGGAGTTTGAGATCAGCCTGACCAACATGGAGAAACCCCGTCTCTACTAAAAATACAAACAATTAGCCAGGAATGTTGTCACATACCTGTAATCACAGCTACTTGGGAGGCTGAGGCAGGAGAATCGCTTGAACCCAGGAGGCAGAGGTTGTGTTGAGCCGAGATCATGCCATTACACTCCAACCTGGACAACAAGAGTGAAATTTTGTCCAAAAAAAAAGAGAGAGAAAGAAAAAGAAAAAAGAAAAGAAAACCAAACACTGCATGTTCCTACTCATAAGTGGGAGTTGAACAATGAGGACACATGGACCCAGGGAGGGGAACACCACACACTGGGGCCTGTCATGGGGTGGGAGGCTAGGGGAGGAATCGCGTTAGGAGAAATACCTATGTAGATGACGGGTTGATGGGTGCAGCAAACCACCATCGTATGTGTATAACTATGTAACAAACCTGCATGCTCTGCCCATTTATCACAGAACTTAAAGTACAAAAAAGAAAACTTTACATAAATGCAAAAAGTCTAGAACAGCTAATATATTATAATGAAAAGTCAACTATAATCTCAGCTCAAAGAGAACACCATGAAATTATGAAGAGCTCTCCACAAATCTCTAAATTTATGTCCTCATAAGATTACATTTCTATTTCTTCTTGAATAATTTCCTCATTTTAGCTATGATTTAGAGACAGTAAGAAGGTAATTATGAGGAAAAAAATTCTCCTAACACTCCATTGAGAAATTTCTGCCTCATTTCACCATACACCTGAGTCTTAAGCAGTCACTTCTAATGTAGCTGAATAATAGATCCTCACCCAGCTGAGTCTATGAGTTGAATCCATGTATGTGAGATAAGGCCCCCAAGGAGAGGCAATAAGCTGGGAATGCCATCAGCTCATCTTTCTTCAGGCCTATATTTGTCATTGTCACTTGTAGAAGCAGGACAGCCCTGGCATTGGGATTGGCAGTAACAGACAGCATCAAAGGGAAAACTAAACTTCCCTAATTTTTGGAAAAAAGCAGATTGGAAACAGACGGGCTCCAGCGTTTTCCATGTGTGAGGTCATTGCTCCAGGAAGTCTTGTTAAGGACATTTCTTGTCAGTAAAGCAGAAGTCAAACTATATTCCTACCTTCCAAGAGAATAGAACATAATGTCAGATTTTCTCACGGATTCCCACAAGTTAAAGAAACTTTCATGGTCTTATTTAACTGCTTAAGCATTTCAACTAAAAAATTATTTGTCTTTCAAATACACAGGAATCTGTTTGGAAAAATTTTAACCAGAAAAAGTTGGAATTCTAAAGTAAAAAATGCATAAGGCCATAAAAATTTTTTACATCTTTTAATTTACATGTCAACTGGGGAAAGAGAAACATTCTCTGAAGTTTCCTTTTATACCATTAAGGACTTATTCTTTATTACCAGCAATACAGGGTGACTTATTCAGGTTGAATCTTGAAGGTAAACTTTAACTTAATTTTAAGTTTTGGCTAATGTTTAAGCATTTCTCAGTCACCTACCATGATTTCATCTCAGAAACCAAAATCTCAGTTTCATTTAGATTTTTGAAATATTAAAACAGAAGGTTAAATGCTTCAAAATAATACTCATGTAGAGACTTACATATGTGGACCAGAAATCTCCAGGTATTACAAAGTTTATGAGAACATAATAAATGTTGATACATACATTTAATTCTGAAATAAAAACTTACAACAAATAAAACTAACAAGTCAAGAAAATTTTGTAGGTTATACATTTTATGTCTAAAAATATAGGTATGAAACACTCAAGGATGGATAAAAGAAATCACAAGAGAAAACAGAAAATATGTAGAGACAAATTAAAAACATGAAATACCAAAAGTTAAGAGATACATCAAAAACAGTACCATAAGGGAAAAATTTATAGCTATAAGTGATTATAAAAAATAAGATACCGAATCAACAACTTTACTCCTAAGGAACTAAAAACAGAGGGAAAAAGAGGGACTACTAAAGAGGGACAACTAAAACTAGCAAAATTGAAAAAATGATAAAGATAGCAGTGGAAATAACTGAAATAGAGAATAGAAAAACAATATCAAAAATAAACAAAGCCTAGTTTATTCCCTGAAAAAGATCAAAACTGACAAAATTTTATTTATATTGACTAAGAAAAAAAGTGAATATTCAAATTACTAAACTCAAAAAAAAAAGGGTACATTACTAAGAAATTTTTGGAGTAAAAAAGGGATGTAGGAGAGTAACATAAGGAAGTATACACTAAAAAATTGAATAGACTAAATAAAATGAACAAATTCCTAGAAAGAAAAAACCTACTAAGACTGAATCAGAAAAGTTGGATAAACCTGTTCAGCAAGGAGATTCGGCAGGAAGATTGCATCAGTAATCAAAAACCCAGCAACAAAGAAAAGCCTGGACCAGATGGCTTCACTGTTGATTTCTACCCAAAGTTTAAGCAGAATTAAAACCACTTTTTCTCAAACTTTTTCAAAATTTTGAAGAGGCGGTAATTTTTTCTAACTTATTCTATGAGTCCAGGATTACCCTGACACCAAGCCAGACAAAGGCACCATAAGAAAACGACAAAAAGAATCCCTTATAAATGCTGATGCAAAAATCCTCAACAAAATACCAGCAACTCAAACTTAGCAGTACTTTAAAAGGATTATGCACTATGAATGAGTATAATTGACTCTTGAAATAAAAGTATGTTCCAACACATGAAAATCAGCATAATATCACATTAACATAAAGAAGGAAAAAACCCTCATGTGATCATATTAATCAAAGGAGAAAAAGCATTTGTCCAAATTTAACCCACATTCATGATAAAATATAATTAGTAAACTATAAAAAGAAAGTAAACACCTTAACATAATGGTATACAAACAAACAAAACAAAACAAAAAAACACAGCAAACATGGTGAAAGATAACAGGGTCATGTATGATAGCATCAAAATAATAAAATACTTACGAACCCACTTAACCAAGGAAATGAAAAACCTGTAGAGCAAAAACTATAAACATGGCATGAAAGTATTAAAGATGACACAAATAAATGAAAAGACATCATGTGTTTATGGACTGGAAGACAAAATCTTGTCAAGGTGCCATTGTTATCTATAGTCTTCTACGTATTCAATAAAATCACTACAAAACTTCCAATATTTGGAAAAATAGAAAAACCTATTCTAAAATTCAGATGAAATCTCAAAAAACCCCAAGCACCCAAATCAATCTTAAAAACTAACAAAGTTAGAGGACTAACACCTCCTGGTTTCAAACTTCAGTATGCAAAACAATGCTGTACCAGCATAGAGACAGACGCAAAGACCAATGCAATAGAAATAAAGAACCAAAAAATATGATCATGATTTTTAACAAGGGCGTCAACACTGTTCAATGGGGAAAGGATGATATTTTTTAAAATGGTGTTAAAAACGGATATTTACATCTATCTATCTATCTATCTATCTATCTATCTATCTATCTATCTATCTATCTACTATCTATACATCCCAAATTAGCTTTTTGTCTGTCATGTATGTTGCAGATCTATTTCCCCAGTCTTTTGACTTTTGACTTTGAGGCAATTTTCTCTCATACAAAATTTTAATTTTTATGGAGTCAAATACAACCTTGGCGCCGATCTGGTTCCCGTACTGCCCGGCCTGCGTGAGCACGATTTCCTTCATGGCCAAGGCGTGATTACAGCGGCAGGAGAAACGCGAGAAGGAGAAGCAGACGCATAGCTACCCAGCACGCCCTCCGCCGACGCTGAAATCGCCCCGCGCCCACCTCCCTCAGCCTCGGATTCGGCTCCCAGAATAAGCAACAGCTTTACTTCCACACAGGTGTACCCACCTGTGAATCCCTTGCCGTTGAACGTCTGTTGGAAAACTCAGGTGTCCTTGCTGTGGTCCTTCCCACGTTGGGGAAAGCTGGTCAGCTGGAGAACTTCCTCCCACATCTTTAGTAAGACTAAATCCCCAGCTGAGCTGAAACTGAATTTTCCTCCCATGTGGGAGGGGAAGACTCTTGTTTCCATATTCACAGAGTGCCTTTGCACCTGTCCTAGATTGATAACATATTGTTGTAATTGATGAGTCTTTTCTTCTATTAGGGGACCTGTGCTTAGGAAAGGTCTTCCAAATGTTAACGCAACAGGATTTAATTATAAGTTTTACTTTGGAATAGTTCAAACCCACAGTAAGCTATGTGTGTTAGAGATAGTCAGGCGTCTGATTTAGCTACAGTCTTCTTTAGAGTAGGATTAGCCCTTTCACCTTTCCAGAGGACTGCAGTCTGCACACAGAGTGAAGGTAATATTGGATTCTTAAAACTGAGGATAGGTGTTGGGATACACCTGCTGTGAAAGACGGGCCATGGCCACTTTGCAGGCTTTTAGATTACCCAAACTGAGGAGATATTTCTTCTGGTAAAGATTTTTCAGATGGGGTGGGGAATACCTCGATCTAACCAGTGAAGTTATCAGTAAGCATTAGCAAATATTTGAATCTCCTGCAGAAAGGTATCTGAGTAAATTAGAGTTGCCAGTTCTCACCTGGATAGGGTCCTTAATTTTGGACAAGTTTACATGGAGGAGAAAATTGCGGACCATTTGGGTCATGTCAGGCAAATAGCTCACAGGGCTGAGTCACCTCTTTTGGTGTCTTGAAAAGATTTACCCCTATAAACAAATGAGACATTAACAGAAACCAAGAATCCCTTCTAGGGTGAAAAGAACAATGAAAGTGCTGAATTATATTCCTATGATTGGTAGTTGGCATTAGTAATTTATTACCATCATTCAGCCAGCCAGATGGGCCCTGGACTGAAATGCAAACCCTGGCCCATTTTTGTTCTTCTTCAAAGTGTTCTGGCCCAGTTCTATGTATGCTGTCCAGCACGCCCATAAGCTTCATTGGCCCTTTCAGTGCAGGGGCCTTGGCTGTGGCATCTACAAGGGCATTTCCTTTTACATGGACAGTCTCTCTTTTGATGTCCTCTGCAATTAATTATAGTCACTTTTTGGCAGCAAAGCAGCATTCTAACATGCTCAAAATTTGAATGATGTTGTATGGAAAAGCCCTTGGGGGTCAGGAGTCCCAACACATTCCAAATTACAGCATAAGCGTGAAGCACTAAAAAGTCATACTTGGAATCAGTGTAAATGTTAACTTTTAAATCCTTTCCCAATTGCAGGGGCTGAGTAAGTTCAATTAACTCAGCTTTTTGAGCCTAGGTCGAGGCCAGCAAGACTTGTGCTTACTACTAATAGCATACCTACCCTTCTTGTTTTCCTGATGCATAAAACAACTTACATCTGTTAACCAATCTTCCTTGGGATGGTCAAGGGGCTCATCGTTCTAAAGTCTGGCCTGCTAGAATAAATTTGTTTCATAACCTGTGACATGCTTTGGCTGTGTCCCCAGTCAAATCTTATCTTGAATTGTAGCTCCCATAATTCCTATATTTCGTGGGAGGGACCCAGTGGGAGACAATTGAATCGGGAGATGAGTCTTTCCCATGCTGTTCTCGTGACAGTGAATAAGCCTCATGAGATCTGATGGTTTATTTATTAATTTATTTTTGAGACATAATCTTGCTCTGTTGCTCAGGCTGGAGTGCATTACCATGACCTTGGCTCACTGCAACCTCTGACTCCTGGGTTCAAGCGATTCTCCTGTCTCAGCCTCCCGAGTAGCTGGGATTATAGGCGCCTACCACCATGCCGGTCTAATTTTTGTACTTTTAGTATAGACGGGGTTTCACCATGTTGGCCAGGCTGGCCTCGATCTCCTCAGCTCAGGTCATCCACTGCCTTGGCCTCCCAAAGTGCTGGAATTACAGCTGATGGGTTTATAAAGGGGAGTTTCCCTACACAAGCTCTTTTGCCTGCTGCCATGTAAGAGATGTGACTTTGCTCCTCATTTGCCTTCTGCCATGAGTGTGAGGCTTCCCTGACCATGTGGAATTGTAAGTCAATTAAACCTCTTTTCTTTATAAATTACCCAGCCTCAGATATGTCTTTATTAGGAGCATGAGAACAGACTAATACAACCTGTATGCCAGAAAGGCTAGAAGCACCTGTGGACTCTGGCAGATAAGTAGCTGGGTTTATGGTTTGGCAGGCTTTAAGGGTTGTGTCTGGAGTGTCTAGCAATAAGCCCTGATACTTTCATAAATGTTCTCTTATTATTCACTGCTGCACTTTAGCTTCTAGGACCACCTTCCCTTGGTGTGAGGTCAAAAACCTGTAGGTGCTGTTCTAATGTTAGTTTATTAGCTTTGCCTGCTAGAAAAGTGGTAGTGGAAATAGCTCTAAGACATCAAGGCCATCCTGAGGCCACCTGGTCAATCTGCTTAGAAAATTAGGCTGCTGGCCTTGGAATGTCCCCCAGTTTTGGGACAAGATTACCCAAGGCCTATGCCTTGCTTTTTGGTCACATAAAGAAAAAATGGTTCATCCAACTTGGGGACTCCCATGGCTGCAGCAGAGCCCAATTTCTCCTTGAGAATATTGAAGGTTTGCTTGCAGTTCTCATTACATTCTAGGAGCTCTAAATCTTTCCCTTTAGTGTATCATATAAAGACTTGACTACATGCCCAAATCTGGGCATCCATAAGCAGCAGTACCCAGCCATCTCTTAAAAAAGCCCACAGTCATTTTTTGGACAGGGACTGCTGGGTTACTAAAATAACTTTTTTATCTTCTAGGGAGTTTCATCAGTTCCAGAGGTTAAAACAGATTCCAAATATTTAAGTCTTTCAGTCAAAATCAGAGCTCTGTGTGGTGATGCCCTATATCTGCAAGTTCCCAGGAAATTTGCCAAATTAACTTTATTATTATGAGTCTTCTTTATTTGGGTTAGCAATGAGCAAGTCACCTACATACTGAATAATTATGTCCCTTTCCAATTATAGATTTGTTAAGTCCTTAGCTAGAGTATTTTCAAACAAGTGGGGGCTATCCCAGAACCCTTCAGAGATGACTGTCCAGGTTAGTTTTGTGGCTGAATGCATATCTGGATCAGTCCATTCAAAGGCAAACATATTATGAATCTAGATGCATTGAGATCCAGAAAAGCGCATCTTTCAGATTTAAGAATGTAAATGAGCTTGCATCCCCTGGGACATGGTAAGTATTGGGGACAGTGAGGTGTATGGAGACAACTGCATTTCTTAATGCTCTAAGGGTTCTGACAAATCTGTACTTGCCATTAGGCTTTTTATCTGGTAACATGCGAGTATTGTAAGGAGACTCTCATGGGCTTAATAACTCATATGGCAAGAATTTGGCAATAAGGGGTTGAATTTCCCCTCATGCTTCTTGCCTTAAAATATATTGTCTCTTCTGAGGTCGAGAAGTACTAGGCTGAAGTTGGATTTCAATGGGGGAGGTGTTTAGTGCGTTTCCCAGAGCCTGTGTGGCCCAATCCTCAAGATTTACTTAAGACAACACCTCAGGTGGTAAATGTGACAGCTCATTCTTAACTTCTTTTTTCCCCTGATGGGTCAGGAACAAAAGTAACAGTTTCTATGCTTTATGATCTGTGAAGATGACCATGACTTGGTCTCCTCAGTCAATAAACCTCTCCCCAGTAAGAGGTCAGGCAATCAGACAGTACTAAAAAGGCAGGAGAGAAACCTAGAGGCTCTGGAGGACAACTTAGAACATACAAAAAGGAGTGTTTTGGGGCTTGTCCATCATGAGAAGACAGAAGACCATTGAATTAAATCAGTACAGAGTAATCTGCTCCCATACCTAATACGAAGTTAATACTCCTACCTGCTTCTTCAAGAGTCACCTGAGGCTCCTCCATCTCTCGACAGCTAGTAGTACAATGGGAGTGGAGGTAGGAAGTATCAGGCCCCGCCACTTTTGAGTCTGCTGGGCTCTGATGACGGCTCCCTTGGAAGCACAGTGCATTTCCTTCGGCAGAGGCTTACCGTCCTACAGAAGGCACACAGATTTATACCCAAGGCGCAGTGGCCCAGAGGCACAGACTGCGATTTTCACTTTCTCACTTCCTCTGTGAAAGCCAGGTGTTAAGGGGCTGCCTCTGAAGTGGTGGAGAGCACAAGGCTGCAGCTAAAAGCTGGGCCTCTTGGAAGATTTGCTTTATTTTATGTTTTCTCTGCTCAATTCCTGTGACGGAAAACTGCAAAATCCAAGTCTAAAATCTGATCCATGGGAGTCTAGAAGCCTAAGGCTGCTTTTGGCAACTTCCTGCAGATATAAGAAGGAGACCATGCTATAAATTAAACTCCTAGAAATGCCTGTCCCTTTTTGGAGTCAGGGTCAGTGTTAGTGTATTTCCTCAAGGACTAAATTATCCACCCTTCTAATAAGGCTAGGTTTTCATCTTTTCCCTGAGTAATTTTCCAGACTTTATAAAAATTAAAAAGCTGTATCACACTTTTTTTTTTTATTCCTTCACGGAGTCAATCATAATTTTTTCTCTCTATATCCTACTTTCTTCCTAATTCATTTGTTTTTTCTAGATTCTAGTTCTTTTGGGTCCTAGTCAGGCACTGCTGTGCCTCCTGCTTGATAGGTGTCATGCCCCTGGTTGCAGGTTGCCACCCTATTAGCATGTGCTCTAGTCACTCCCATAATGCACTGCTTTTCTACCATGCAGCAGGCAAACATAAATATATGCATATCCTGCCTGGTCAGATCACACGTCAAGGTTAGCCTTTTAAATTTGTCTATGAGTTTTCCCAGAACCTCTGAAAACTGTTTTAGTTTTTCCTTGCATGTGGCTAATTCAGATATAGAAAAGTGTACATTTACCTATATAGTATGGGGAAAAGAAAGAGAGATCAGACTGTTACTGTGTCTATGTAGAAAGAAGTAGACATAAGACACTCCATTTTGTTCTGTACTAAGAAAAATTATTCTGCCTTGAGATGCTGTTAATCTGTAACCGTAGCCTCAACCCTGTGCTCACAGAAACATGTGCTGTGTCGACTCTAGGTTTAATGGATTTAGGGATATGAAGGATGTGCTTTGATAAACAAATGCTTGAAGGCAGCATGCTTGTTAAAAGTCATCAGCACTCCCTATTCTCAAGTACCCAGGGACGCAAAACACTGCGGAATGCCACAGGGACAACTGCCTAGGAAAGCCAGGTATTGTCCAAGGTTTCTCCCCATGTGATAGTCTGAAATATGGCCTCATGGGAGGGGAAGGACCTGACCATCCTCCAGCCCGACACCTGTAAACGGTCTGTGCTGAGGAGGATTAGTAAAAGAGGAAAGCCTCTTTGCAGTTGAAGTAAGACAAAACCATCTGTCTCCTGCTCGTCCCTGGGCAATGGAATGTCTCAGTGTAAAACCCGATTGTGTATTCCATCTACTGAGATAGGAGAAAACTGCCTTAGGGCTGGAGGTGAGACATGCTGGAGGCAATACTGCTCTTTAAGTAATTGAGATATTTATGTATATACACATCAAAAGCACAGTACTTTTTCTTTACCTTGTTTACGTTGCAGAGACATTTGTTCACATGTTTTCCTGCTGGCCCTCTCTCCACTGTTACCCTATTGTCCTGCCACATCCCCCTCTCCGAGAAATGCCCGATAATGATCAATAAATACTAAGGAATCTCAGAGATTGGTGCCGGCGCTGGTCCTCCGTATGCTGAGCTCTTGTCCCCTGGGCCCACTTTTTCTCTATACTTTGTCTCTGCATCCCTTTTCACAAGACTCTAGTTCTACCTGACGAGAAACGCTCACAGGTGTGGAGGGACAGGCCGCTCCTTCAATATAGTGTCCCTGTTATCATCCGTCACTTCCCAGAGAGGGCAAATATTCAACTTTGCCAGCTGATAAGAGGCCCCACTACATGTTGTTCTGGTGAAGCACGGGTGTTTCAAGAGTGGGGTATGTACATAAGACAAGACTCGAAGGGCAGGGAGAAGATGATGAGCAGACACTGCATAACCCGGGAAAACTAGAAGAAATTAATAATATGTTGCACACCTCACTAGAACTGGAAGGAATCTGATTGTGTTCTTATGGGGTGCTCGGACTGGCAGTGGGAGTTCAGTCCCAGCTATGAAAAGCCTAATATTAAGAGTAACTAGCATTAAAAGAATAATCAGTTATGTGCCATCCCTGTTTTGTCTTTTCCTCCATCAAACATATAGAAGCCCATTTTAATTTTTTATCCTGACCAAGCATCAGAGAAGCCTGTATATAATGTATTTCCTCCCTCTTAGTTTCTCTTCTATAAAACAAATGAAGCTGCAAAATAGGAGTCAGATCAAACAGGGGAAATAGGAAGACTGTAACTTGTATATTGTAATATATTAGTCCATTTTCTTTTATATATATATATACTTTAAATTTTAGGGTACATGTGCACAATGTTCAGGTTAGTTACATACGTATACATGTGCCATGCTGGTGTGCTGCACCCATTAACTCGTCATTTAGCATTAGGTATATCTCCTAGTGCTATTCCTCCCCCCAGTCCCACCCCACAACATTCCCCAGAGTGTGGTGTTCCCCTTCCTGTGTCCATGTGTTCTCATTGTTCAATTCCCAGCTATGAGTGAGAACATGCGGTGTTTGGTTTTTTGTCCTTGCGATAGTTTACTGAGAATAATGATTTCCAATTTCATCCATGTCTCTACAAAGGACATGAACTCATCATTTTTGATGGCTGCAGAGTATTCCATGGTGTATTTGTGCCACATTTTCTTAATCCAGTCTATCATTGTTGTACATTTGGGTTGGTTCCAAGTCTTTGCTATTGTGAATAGTGCCACAATAAACACACGTGTGCATGTGTCTTTAAAGCAGCATGATTTATAGTCCTTTGGGTATATACCCAGTAATGGGATGGCTGGGTCAAATGGTATTTCTAGTTCTAGATCCCTGAGGAATCGCCACACTGACTTCCACAAGGGTTGAACTAGTTTACAGTCCCACCAACAGTGTAAAAGTGTTCCTATTTCTCCACATCCTCTCCAGCACCTGTTGTCTCCTGACCTTTTAATGATCTCCATTCTAACTGGTGTGACATGGTATCTCATTGTGGTTTTGATTTGCATTTCTCTGATGGCCTGTGATGATGAGAATTTTTTCATGTGTCTTTTGGCTGCATAAATGTCTTCTTTTGAGAAGTGTCTGTTCATATCCTTTGCCCAGTTTTTGATGGGGTTGTTTGTTTTTTTCTTGTAAATTTGTTTGACTTCATTGTAGATTCTGGATATTAGCCATTTGTCAGATAACTAGGTTGCGAAAATTTTCTCCCATTTTGTAGGTTGTCTGTTCACTCTGATGGTATTAGTCCATTTTCACACTGCTACGACAAATCTGACAAAACTCTCTCAGGAAAAAGTGACCTGCTGGGTTAAGAAAGCAGGGTCCAGCTGCCCTATACCAGCTCATCAAAGATGGCGTTATGGTTAAGAAATGAGAGAAATCTGTTAAGAAAAAGTCTCATGTTCTCCATCTTGAGTGTAATTGTTTGCAAAGGGTTGTCATAAAAGAGGCTGTCACTAAACAGGCATATCTGATCTTATCATGTAGAGCTCTTAAATACCACATTTCAACTTCAGTCATGATGGCGAGGTTACTGCTGATCTTTCATGATAATTATGGTAAAAAAAAATTCTAGGTTCCAAGACAATTCTTTTTTTCAGTGTTACTTGGACAAGTGGCAAATTAAACAAGCAGTCAGTTCAGAGTCAGAGAATCGCTGAGGAAAGTAAAACTAAACTGTTTGGGGCCTCTGCCCTGGGACCGCCTCCAGGCAACCGCAAAACAGATGCGATGAGCAGAAAGGTGACAAGATGTAGAGCACTCATTTGAGGGACCAAAAGCACAAGGTAGACAGTCCAAAAAGAGAAAGTGGCAAACATCTTGTTTAGCCAAATCCATTCTTCTCAATATTCCCCAGGGCCTCTAACCCTGTGGGCTTGGCCTCTAATCTGAGTTTGATAATAGTGGATAATCATTCTTGCCCACCAGAATGGCTTCACGACTCTAAAAGACAGCCCATTTGCCAGGTGTCAGCTGATTGATTCTGTGTGGATGGTTTTCCTTGGAGTGGGGGTCTTGTCTTGTTGTCCGTTCATGGTGTTGCTGAAAGATGTTGCTGGAAAAGAGGGTCCTGATACAGACCACAAAGTAGGATTCCTAGATCTTCTGCAGGAAAAAAATTGAGGTGAGGTAGAGAGCACAGTGAAAGAAGAAAGTTTATTAGAAATTACTCCATTACAGAGTTGGACATCCTCAGAAAACAAGAGCAGGAATGCATTGTCTTTTGTTAGTGTCTCTACTTAGAAGTAACTATAAAGATAAAGCGTTATAATTAAACTTGGAAGGTGCAGATGTAGTCACTAAAGACGTGTCTATTCGTTTTAACAATAACCATTAACCCATTGACCTAAGCTAGCTCATTAATAATATCCCTACAAAAAATGCTGCACTCCTAGGACATTTATACATTTTTCAGACTTGGTGGAAGATGTCTTGTATGACCACAAATATTCTGCAATTGTAATTTGTGGCCAGTTAAAAAATGTGACTATTTTCAGACCATGAACTTTAAACTTCTAGATGCCCTGTGAGTACCTAGCTACTCATATTAAGATAGAATATTCTAGTCATGTTTATTAAACTAGAAGCTAGGTAACCATGAGTTCCTCTAACACAGCAAGTCTACTCCTCAAGGAGAAAATGTATTTCTCAGGAATTTTGTGCATTTTGTTTAATGGAATTTGGTATGTTTACCAAAATGGCAGAAAAGAGTGAAATTACTCCTCAAAGATTTCTCAAGATTGGATATCAAATAAACAAAATGATTACAGTTAATATGCAATTTGATACAGTTGATATTCAAAAGAAATTTTGTTTGAAACAAAATGAGATTTTTAGTTACTTATTTCTTATTATTATTATTATTATTATTATTATTATTATTATTATTATTTTGAGACAGAGTCTTGCTCTGTTGCCCAGGCTGCAATGCAGTGCACTATCTTGGCTCACTGGAACCTGTGCCTCCCTGGTTCAAGCAATTCTTCTGCCTCAGCCTCCCAAGTAGCTGGGATTACAGGCATGAATCACCACATCCAGCTAATATTTGTATCTTTAGTAGAGATGGGGTTTCCCTCTGTTGGCCAGGCTGGTCTCAAACCCCTGACAACAAGCGATCTGCCCACCTTGGCCTCCCAAATAGCTGGGATTACAGGCGAGAGCCACCACTCCCAGTCACAATGAGGTTTTTAAATAATTCTGATTTCCTGCTGTTGAGCAGGGAGCTGAGCAAATTCAACAGATCATGGGCCTATACTAGGGGAAGACTGAGGACAAACTCTAGAACACATGTGATTAAATTAATTACAATGGAAACCAAATCAAATTTAGTAAGGCCACACCTCTTAGTTGCAAGATGTTTCCCCACATTTTGAAATGCGATGTTATTCCACGGAAAAGAAAACTAGTGTTTATCTCCAGAGTAAAGAACAGAGTTCCCTGCAATGATTGACTGACTGAGAACTATGGCTCAAGATTTAAAATCCTTCTTTTTTCCATTTATAAACTAAAAATAAATTTCTAATCCCCTGTTGATTAAATGGACCTCTCTTCTTGGATAAGGACTTTCCAAAGTTAACCTGAAAAGCTAGTTCAAGCCACGGGTCACACATGCCTCATTATACTCTCCTCCCTTTTGTTTTAATTTTAATTTCAATTTCAATTTTTAATTTATATTTCTGGGTACATAGTTGGTGTATATATTCATGGGGGTACATGACACACTTTGATGCAGTCATGCAATGAGTAATACATAATAAAAAACAGGGTATCTGTCCCCTCAAGCATTTATAGCTTGTGTTATAAACAATCCAATTATACTATTTTAGTTTTTTTAAATGTGGAATTAAATTATTTTTTGCTATAATCACCGTGTTGTGCTATCAAATGCTGTCTTATTCATTCTTTCTAACAATTGTTTTTTTACCCATTTAGCATCCCCACTATCCCCTTGTTCCCTCCCTGCCCTTCCCAGCCTCTGGCAACCATCCTTATACTCTCTACCTCTATGACACCAATTGTTTTGAATTTTAGCACCCACAAATAGTGAGAACATGTGACATTCGTCTTTCTCTGCCTGACATTTCACTTAACATGAAGACTTTCAGTTCCATTTATGTTATTGCAAATGGAAGGCTCTCATTCTTTCTTACAGCTGAATACTACTCCATTGTGTATATGTACCACATTTTCTCTATCCAGTCATCTGTTGATGGACATTTAGGTTCCTTCCAAATCTTGGCTATAATAAAACTTGCTGTAGGAAACATGAGAGTGCCAATAGGTCTTTGATTTACTAATTTTTTTTCTTGTAGGCATATAATGAACAGTGGGATAGCTGGACCATATAGTAGCTCTAGTTTTAGTTATACCGGGAACATCCAAACTGTCCTTAAAGGTGCTCCCAACAGCAGTGTACAAGGGTTACTTTCACTCGACATACTCACCAGCATTTGTTTTTGACTGACTTCTGGATAAAAGCCACCTTAACTGGGGTGAAATGATATCTCATTTTGGGTTTGATTTGCATTTCCATGATGATCAGTAATCTGGAGCACCTTTTCATTTTCCTGTTTCACATTTGTATGTCTTCTTTTCATAAATGTCTATTTAAATTTTTTGTCCACTCTTTATTTGAGTTATTATTTTTTTCTATGGAATTTTTTGAACTCAATATATTGTAGTGTATTAGTCTGTTCCTGCACTGCTATAAAAAAATACCCGAGACTGTGATATCTATTTATTTACTGAGATGTAGTCTTGATCTGTTGCCCAGACTGAAGTGCAGTGGTGTAATCTCGGCTCACTGCAACCTCCATCTTCTGATTCAAGCAATTCTCTGCCTCAGCTCCTGAATAGCTGGGATTACTGGCACCTGCCACCATGCCTGGCTAATTTTTGTATTTTTAGTGGAGACAGGGTTTCACCATCTTGACCAGGCTGGTCTTGAACTTCTGACCTCGTGATCCACCCTCCTCAGCCTCCCAAAGTGGTGAGATTACAGGCATGAGCCATGGCACCTGGCAAGACTGGGTAATTTATAAAGGAAGTGGGTTTAATTGACTCACAGTTCCACATGGCCGAGGAGGACTCAGGAAACTTCCAATAATGGCAGATGGGGAAGCAGGCACCTCTTACATGACAGCAGGAGAGAGAGCATGTATGTGACGCAAACGCGGAAGAGTCCCTTATAAAACCATCAGATTTCATGAGAAATCACTCATTATCAGAAGAACAGCATGGGGGAAACCACCCCCATGATCCAATCACCTTCTACCAACCTCTCCCTCAACATCTGGGGATTACAATTCAATATGAGATTTGGGTGGGGACACAAATCCTAACCATATCATGTAGCTGTTAATTGCTTTTCAGATGGATAATTTACAAATATTTTCTCCCATTCTGTGGATTTTCTCTTCACTTTGTTTCTTGTTTCTTTCACTTTAAAAAGGCTTTCTGACTTTCTGTAATCCGATTTGTCCATGTTTATTTTAGTTGTCTGTGCTTCTGGGGCATTATTTAAGGAATTTTTGCCCAAACCAATGCCCTAAAGAGTTTCTCCAATGTTTTCTTGTAAAAGTTTGATGGTTTGAGGCGTTAGGTTTAAGTCTTTAATTCATTTTAATTTGATTTTTGTAAGTGGCAAGAAATAGGGTTCTAGTTTTATTCTTCTGCCTATGGCTTGCCAGTTTTCCCAGCCCTATTTATTACAAAAGCTGTCTCATTTTTTATTGTATGTTCTTGGCACTTTTGTTGAAAATTAATTTAGCTGCCCCTCCCATAGGATTCAAGAACACTGCTATGAGGGTCTGAATGTTTGTCCCTCTCATAGGATTCCAGAACACTGCTGCTGGGTTCCAAACGTTTGTCACATAAGATTCCAGAACACTGCTACGAGGGTCTGAATGTTTGTTCCTCACAGGGGATTCCAGAACACTCCTGCTGTGGTCTGAATGTTTGTCCCTCACATAGGATTCCAGAACACTGCTATGAGCGTCTGAATGTTTGTCCCTCACACAGAATGCCAGTTTTACCAGCCATATTTATTACAAAAACTGTCTTATTTTTTATTGTATGTTCTTGGCACTTTTGTTGAAAATTAATTTAGCTGTATGAGTTTGTTTCTCAGGTCTCTATTTCGTTCCATCTGTCTTTGTGTCTGTTTTTATGCTAGTGTCATGTTTTAATTACTACAACTTAGTAGTATAATTTAAAACCAGGTAATGGAATTCCTCCAGTTTTGTTTTATATACTCAGCATAGCTTTGACTATTATGGTGTTTTGTGATGTTTCCATATAAACTTCAGAATTTTTTTTCTATATCTGTGAGGAATGTCTTCTTCTTTTTTTTTTTTTTTTTTTTTTGGTGGCATCTTGCTCTGTCACCTAGACTGGAGTGCAGTGATGTGATCTGGGCACAATGCAACCTCCACCTCCTGGGTCCAAGCAATTCTTTGCCTCAGCCTCCTGAAGAGCTGGGATTGCAGGCACCCGCCATCATACCTGGCTAATTTTTTGTATTATTAGTAGAGGTGGGGTTTCACCAAGTTGGCCAGGCTGGTCTTGAGCTCCTGACCTCATGATCCACCAACTTCGGCCTCCCAAAGTGCTGGGATTACAGGCATGAGCCACTGCCCCTGGCCTGTTATTTTGATAGAGATGGAATGAAATGTATAGATTGCTATGGATCGTATGGTCATTTTTAAAAAAATACTAATTCTTCCAATCTGTGAAAATAAAAATATCTTTCCAATTTTTGGGTCCTTTTTCATTTCTTTTATCAGTGTTTTACAGTTTTAATTGTTGAGAACTTTTATTTCTTTGGTAAATTCCCACATATTTTGTTTTATTTGTTGCTACTGCAATTAGTATTACATTTTTGAATTCTTTTTCAGTTTGTTGACTGTTGGCATATAGAAACCCTACTGATTTGTATGTGTTGATTTTGTATTCTGCAAATTTACTCATGTTATTACCTCTAATAGATTTTGGTGGATGTATTAGGCCATTCTCATATTGCTATAAAAAGTAATCAGTGACTGGTTAATTTATAAAGAAAATTGGTTTAATTGGTTCATGTTTCTACAGGCTGTACAGAAAGCATAGCACTGGCTTCTGCTTCTGGGGAAGCCTCTGACAACTGACAAGGTGAAAAATAAATCCAGTGCTTGCACATCACATGGTAAGTGTGAGGGCAGGGGGGAAGTGTTACACACACTTATAGATAACCAGCTCTGATAAAAAATTACTATTGTGGGAATGGCACCAAAGGAAATTATGCCAAACTGTCTGTGGAAATCTTGCCCTCATGAATCAATCACCTCCCCTCTAGACCCACTTCCAACATTGAGGATTATATTTCAATATAAGATTTTGTTGGGAATACACATCCAAACTGTATCATTTTGCCCTTGGCCGTTCCAAATCTCAAATCTTTCTCATATTTCAAAATACAATCATGACTTCCCAATAATCCCCAAAGTCTTAACTAATTTCAGCCTTAACTCAAAATTCAAAAGTCTCATCTAAGACAAAGCTAATTTCTTCCTCCTATAAGCCTGTAACATAAAGAAACAAATTAGGTTCTTCCAAGATACAAATGAGGCAGAGACACTGGGTAAATACTCCTATTCTAAAAGGAAGAAATCAGCCAAAAGAAAGCAGTCACAGGATCTATGAAAGTCTGAAACCCAGAAGGGCAGTTATTGAATTGTAAGGCTCCAAAATAATCATTTTTGACTCTGTGTCCCATTTCCAGGGCATGCTAATGCCTTGGGAAGGTTCTACCTTGTGACTTTGCATGGTTCAGCCCCCAGAGCTGCTCTCATGGGCTGGCATACTATGCCTCTGGCTTTTCAAGGTGCAAGGTGCAGGCTGTAGCTAGATCTACCATTCTGGGGTCTGAGGTCTGGAGGACAGAGATCCTCTCCTCACAGATCTACTAGGCCATGACCCAGTGGGGAGCCTTCCTGGGGACTGTCACCCCACGTTTCTTTTCTCCATTGTTTTAGTAGAGGATATCCATGAGGGCTCCACGCCTGCAACATGCTTCTGCCTGCACACCCTGTCTTTTTCATACATCCTTTGAAATAAAGGTGGAGGCTCCCAAGTCTCAACTACTCGCATTTGGTAAACACACAGCCCTAACCCCACATGGACGCTACCAAGGTTATGGCTTGCACCCTCTGAAGCAGTGACTGGAGTTGCAACTGGTTCAATATGAGCTACACCTGGAGCTGAAGCAGTGGCAAGGATGCAGTGAGCCTTGTTCCAAAGCTACCCAAGGCAGCAGGTCCTAGACCTGATCCCAGAAACTATTCTCTTGTTTTAGGCCTCAGGGCCTGTGATGGGTTGCTGCCTTTCAGATTTCTAAAATGCCTTCAATTCCTCTTTCCCATTGTCTTGGCTATCAACACTTGCTTTTTTTATGTTATACAAATATCTCTAACAAGTGGTTGACCCATATGCTGCTTGAGTTCCTCTCTTATAAAAGCTTTTTATATTTCAGCCACATGACTAGGCTGCAAAATTTTCAAGCTTTTACACTACGCTTCTTTTGTAAGTATAAGTTACTACTTATTTTATTTTTATTTTTTTGCTAGAACATGTAAGCATAGGTTGTTAGAGGCAGCCAGGTCACATCGCAAATGCTTTGCTGCTTAGACATTTTTCCAACAGAAACCCTAAATCATCAATTTCAAATTCAAACTTTTTCATATCCCTAGTGCATGACAGAAATTCAGCCAACCACTTTGCTAAGACAACATGCATGACCTTTGTTTCAGTCCCAATAAGTTTCTAGTTTTCATCTGAGACCTTCTCAGCCCAGCCTTCACTGTCCAGATCACTATCAGCATTTTGGTCACAGACATTCAACCAGTCTCTAAGAAAATCTCAACTTTCCCTCATTTTTCTGTCTTCTGAATCCCATAAATTCTTCCAACTTCTGCCTGTTTACCCAATTACAAAGCTGATTCCACATTGTGGGGTATTCTTATAACTATTTTCCATTCCTTGGTGCTAATTTTTGTATTAAGCTATTTTTGAAACACTATGAGAGTGGGACTGGATAATTAATTTTTTACAAAGTAGGTTTAAGTGGCTTATGATTCTACAGGCTGTTGAGAAAACATAGTACTGGAATATGCTTTTGCAACACTATGAGAGTAGGACTGGATAATTTATTTTTTACAAAGTAGGTTTAAGTGGCTTATGATTCTACAGGCTGTAGAGGAAACATAGTACTGGTATGTGCTTCTGGGGAGGTCTCTGGAAGTTTACAGTCATGGCAGAAGTTGAAGCAGAATCTTGCACATCACAGGGCAAAAAGCAGAAGCAAAAAATAGAGGGGCGAGTTGTTACACAGTTTTAAATAACCAGATTTTATGGGAACTCACTCACTATCATGAGGATAGCACCAAATGTGATGGTGCCAAGCCTTTTATAGTAATCTACCCCAATGGTAAAATCACCTTTCAACAGGCCCATCTCCATCATTGAGAATTACATTTAAATATGAGATTTGGGAGGGAACACACATTCAAACCCTATCAGAGGAGTATTTATGCCTTTTCCAATATAACATTATAACATTGGCAAAAAAAAAAAAAAAAGGTAATTTGACTTCTTTTCCAATTGGGATGCGTTTTATTGCTTTCTCCTGTCTGATTGCTCCAGATAGGACTTTCAGCATTATGTTGAATAACAGTGGTAAAAGTGGACATTCTTGTCATCTTCCAGATTTTAGAGAAAAGGCTTTTAGTTTTTCTCCACTTAGTGTGATACTAGCTGTGGGTCGGTCATATATGACTTTATTATGTTGAGGTATGTTCATTCCATACCCAGTTTTCAAAGGGCTTTTTATTATTAAAGAATATTAAATTTTATCAAAATTTTTTAGCATAATTGAAATGATTATATGGATTTTGTCCTTGTTTTTTTTTTCTTTTTTTTTTTTTTTTTGAGATGTAGTCTCCCTCTGTCACCCAGGCTGGAGTGTAATGGCATGATCTCAGCTCAATGCAGCCTCTGCCTCCCGGGTTCAAGTGATTCTCCTTCTTCAGCCTCCTGAGTAGCTGGGATTACAGGTGCTCACCACCATGCCTGGCTAATTTTTGTATTTTTAGTAGAGACGTAGCTTCGCCACATTGGCTAGACTGGTTTCAAACTCCTGACCTCAGGTGATCCACCCACCTCGGCTTCCCAAATTGCTGGGATTACAGGTGTGAACCACTGTTCCTGGCCCCTTCATTCTCTTTATGTGATCTATCACATTCATTGATTTGCATATTGAACTATCCTTGCATCCCTGGAATAAATCCCACTTGGTCATTATGAATTACCTATTTATGTATTGTTCAATTCAGTTTGCTAGGGGTTTTGCAAATTTTTGCACCAATATTCTCCACTCCACTCTACTTCACTCTACTACTCCACTACATTCCAGTCCATTCCTTCCCACTCCACTCTACTCCACTCCACTCCATTCCATTAAACTCCAACCCTTTCCAATCCACTCCATTCCACTCCATTCCACTCCATTCCATTCCACTCCATTTCATTTCATTGCACTCCACTCCACTCCATTCCACTCAACTCCATTCCATTACACTCAATTCCACTCCACTCCACTCCATTCCTCTCCACTGCATTCCATTGCACTCCACTCCATTCCATTCCACTCCACTCTACTCCATTCCATTCCACTCCATTACATTCCACTCCACTCCACTCCATTCCCCTTCTATACATTCCTTTTCACTCCACCCCATTCCATTCCACTCAACTCTGCTCCATTCCCCTCCACTCCACCCCGTTCCATTCCATTCCATTTCACTCCGTTCCAATCCAATCCATTCCATTACACTCCACTCCACTCCATTCCATGCGACTCCACTCCACTCCACTCCACTCCACTCTGCTCCATTCCATTTAACTTCATTCCACTCCACTCCTTTCCACTCCATAGAATTCCATTCCTCTACACTCCATTCCATTGCACTTCACTCTACTCCAATCTCCTCCACTCCACTCTATTCTGCTCCACTACAATTCATTCCACTCTACTCCATAACATTCCACTCCATTCCACTCCATTTCATTTTATTCTGTTCCACTCCACTCAACTTTTCTGCACTCCATTGTATTCCACTCCATTCCACTCCAATCCACTCTGTTCCACTTCACTCCATTCCACTACAATCCATTCCCTTCTACTCCACTCCATTCCATACAGTTCCATTCCACTGCACTCCACTCAACTCCATTCCACTCCATTCTATTCCATTCCACTCGAATCCACTCCATTCCACTCCACTCCATTCAATTCCACCCAATTCCACTCTGCTCCACTCCATTACACTCCACTCCATTCCATTCCATTCCATTCCATAATTTTCCATTCCACTCCACTCCATTCCATTCCTCTGCACTCCACTCCACTCCTTTCCACTCCACTTCATTCCACTACACTCCCTTCCATTCCACTACACTCCACTCCATTCCACTACACTCCATTCCATTCCAATCCATTCCATTCCACTCCACTCCACTCCACTTCCATTCCACTCCACTCCACTTCATTACACTCCACTCCATTCCATTCCAATCCACTCCATTCCATTCTACTGCATTCCATTCCACTCCACTCCATTCCATTCCACTCCAATCCGTTCCACTCCACTCCATTCCACTCCATTCCATTCCATTTCACTCCACTACTTTCCAGTCCACTCTACCCCACTCCACTCAATTCCACTCCATTGCACACCATTCCTCTTGACCCCATCCCATTCCACTCAACTTCCCTTTGTTCTTCTCCACTCCATTCCACTCCACTCCATTCCACTCTATTCTATTCCATTCCACTCCACTCCACTCCATTCGATTCCAGTAAATTCCACTCTGCTCCTCTTCATTACACTCCACTCCATTCCATTCCAGTCCACTCCACTCCACCACACTCCACTCCATTTCACTCCTCTGCCCTCCACTCCACTGCATTCCATTCCATTCCATTCCATTCCATTCCACTCCACTACATTCCACTCCATTCTCTTCCATTCCACTCCACTGCATTCCACTCCACTTCACTCCACTCCATTCCCTTCCACTCCACTCCACTCAACTCCACTCCACTCCATTCAATTCCACTCCACTCCATTCCACTCCATTCTATTCCATTGCACTCCACTCCATTCAACTCCACTTAACTTCACTCCATTCTACTCCATTCTATTCCATTCCACTCCACTTCATTCCATTCCAATCCACTCCATTCAATTCCACTCAATTCCACTGCACTCCACTCCATTCCACTCCACTGCATTCCATTCCACTCCGCTCCACTCCATTCCAAAACACTTCACTCCATTCCCTTCCCCTCCAATCCACTGCACACCACTCCACTCCTCTCCATTCCACTCCATTCCCTACCATTCCACTCCACTCCATTCCACTCCACTTCACTCCACTCCCTTCCACTATATTCTATTCCGTTCCACTCCACTCAAATCCATTCCACTGCACTCCTTTCCATTACACTTAATTCCACTACGCTCCACTCCATTACCCTCTACTCCTTTCCATTCCCCTCCACTCCATTCCATTTGTATCCACTCTATTCCATTCCATTCCACTCCATTCCATTCCACTCCACTCCACTCCACTCCATTCCACTCCTGTCCATTCCATTCCACTCCACTCCACTCCACTCGATTCCAGTCAATTCCACTCTGCTCCTCTTCATTACACTCCACTCCATTCCATTCCAGTCCACTCCACTCCACCACACTCCACTCCATTTCACTCCTCTGCCCTCTACTCCACTCCATTCCATTCCATTCCATTCCATTCCACTCCACTACATTCCACTCCATTCTCTTCCATTCCACTCCACTGCATTCCACTCCACTTCACTCCACTCCATTCCCTTCCACTCCACTCCACTCCATTCCCTTCCACTCCACTCCACTCAACTCCACTCCACTCCATTCAATTCCACTCCACTCCATTCCACTCCATTCTATTCCATTGCACTCCACTCCATTCAACTCCACTTCACTTCACTCCATTCTACTCCATTCTATTCCATTCCACTCCACTTCATTCCATTCCAATCCACTCCATTCAATTCCACTCAATTCCACTGCACTCCACTCCATTCCACTCCACTGCATTCCATTCCACTCCACTCCACTCCATTCCAAAACACTTCACTCCATTCCCTTCCCCTCCAATCCACTGCACTCCACTCCACTCCTCTCCATTCCACTCCATTCCCTACCATTCCACTCCACTCCATTCCACTCCACTTCACTCCACTCCCTACCATAATATTCTATTCCGTTCCACTCCACTCCACTCCATTCCACTGCACTCCATTCCATTACACTTAATTCCACTATGCCCCACTCCATTACCCTCTACTCCTTTCCATTCCCCTCCACTCCATTCCATTTGTATCCACTCTATTCCATTCCATTCCAATCCATTCCATTCCACTCCACTCCACTCCATTCCACTCCTGTCCATTCCATTCCACTCCGCTACATTCCTTTCCACTCCACTCCATTCCATTCCACACCACTCTGTTCCATTCCATTACACTGCCTTCCACTCCAATCCATTTCACTGCTGTCCACTCCTTTCCACTCCACTCCATTCCATTCCACTCAACTCCACTCCATTAGACTGCACTCCACTCCACTCCATTCCACTTAACTCCATTCCATTCCACTCCAATCCATTCCACTCCAATCTACTCCACTCCATTCCAATCCACTCCTCTCCACTTCACTCCACTCTGTTCCATTCTGTTCCATTCTTTTCCATTCCACTATACTCCATTCCACTCCATTCTATTCCATTCCATTCCTCTCCACTCCATTCCAATCCAGTCCTTTCGATTCCACTCAATTCCACTGCACCCCACTCCATTCCACTCCACTCCATTCCATTCCACTCCAATCCATTCCATTCCAATAAATTTCACTACATTTTATTCAACTCCATTCCATTCCACTCCACTCCACTCCATTCCCTTCCGTTCCATAGCATTCCACTGCACTCCATTACATTACACTCAACTCCATTCCATGCCCCTCCACTCCATTCCATTCCACTCCACTCCATTCCACTCCAATCCACTCTGTTCCACTCCGCTCCATTCCACTACAATCCATTCCATTCTACTCCACTCCATTCCATACAGCTCCATTCCACTGCAATCCACTCAACTCCATTCCACTCCATTCTATTCCATTCCACTCCATTCTATTCCATTCCACTCGTTTCCACTCCATTCCACTCCACTCCATTCCATTCCATTCCATCATATTCCATTCCACTCCACTCCACTTCCACTCCACTCCACTCCACTTCATTACAGTCCACTCTATTCCATTCCAATCCACTCCATTCCATTCTACTGCATTCCAATCCACTCCACTCCATTCCATTCCACTCCAATCCGTTCCACTCCACTCCATTCCACTCCGTTCCATTCCATTTCACTCCACTCCTTTCCAGTCCACTCTACTCCACTCCACTCAATTCCACTCCATTCCACACCATTCCTCTTGACCCCGTCCCATTCCACTCAACTTCCCTTTATTCTTCTCCACTCCATTCCACTCCACTCCTTTCCATTCCACTCCACTCCATGCCACTCCACTGCGTTATATTCTGCTCCACTGCTTTCCACTCCACACCACTCCACTCCAATCCACCCCACTCCATTCCACTCTTTTCCATACCATTCCACTCCACTCCATTCAATTCCACTCCACTCCATTTCATTCCACTCCACTCCAGTCGTTTCCACTCCACTGCATACCACTCCACTCCATTCCATTCCACTCTACTCCTTTCCATTCCATGCCACTCCATTCCTTTCCATTCCAATCCACTCCATTCCACTCCCCTCCATTCCTCTTCAGTACATTCCACTCCATTTTATTCCATTCCACTCCATTCCATTCCATTACTTTCTTTTGACAGGATCTCACTCTGTCACACATGCTGGTGTGGAGTTATACAATCTCAGCTCACATTTCATTTCACCATTCCATTTCATTCCATTCCAATGCACTCCTCTCCACTCCACTCAATTCCACTCTACTCCACTCCAATCCATTCCATCCCGTACCTTTCCAGTCTTTCCCATTACACTCCTTTCTTTGACAAGATCTCCCTCTGTCACACAGGCTGAAGTGCAGTGGCACAATCTCAGCACAAATTTCTTCCTTCCATTCCATTCCATTTCGTTCCACTTCACTCAATTCCACTCAAGTCCACTCCACTCCACTCCATGACACTCCAGTCCTCTCCATTCCAATCCATTCCATTGCACTCCACTCCACTCCATTCCATTCCACTCCACTCCATTCCACTCCACTCCATTCCATTTCACTCCACTACATTCCACTACACTCCTTTCCATTCCAATCCAATCCAATCCATTCCAATCCAATCTAATCCATTCCACTCCTCTCAACTCCATTCCACTAAATTCCATTCAACTCCACTCCACTCCATGCTATTCCATTCCACTCCATTCCACTTCATTCCATTCCATTCCAATGCATTCCATTCCAATCCACTCCATTTCATTCCACTCCTTTCCATTCTATACCACTCCATTTCATTCCACTCCACTCCATTCCACTCCACTACATTCCATTCCAATACACTCCACTCCACTCCAATGCATTCCATTTCACTGCATTCCATTCCATTCCTTTCTTTCGAGAGTATCTCACTCTGTCACCCAGCCTGGAGTGCAGTAGCACAATCTCATCTCACATTCCATTCCGTTCCATTCCACTCCACTCCACTCTGCTCCATCCGCTGCATTCCATTCTTTTCCATTCCATTTCATTCCACTGAATTCCACTTCGTTCCACTACAATCCATTCCATTCCTTTCCACTCGTTTCTTTCGACAGGATCTCCTTCTGTCACACAGGCTGTAGCTCGGTGGCAAAATCCCAATGCAGATTTCTCCATTTCGTTTCAGTCAATTCCATTCAATTCTTTTGCGTTCCATTCTGTTCCTCTGCGTTCCACTCCACTCCACTCCACTCACTCCATTCCATAACATCTGATTCCATTTATCTACATTCAACTCCTCTCCACTCCACTGCACTCCACTCCACTCCATTCCACTCTATCCCATTACATTCTGCTCTATTCCACTGCACGCCACTCCGCCCCACTCCACTCCACTTCATTCCATTTCAGGCCATCCAATTCCATAGCATTCCATTCCTCTCCATTCCACTCCACTGCACTTCACTCCACTCCACTCCAGTCCACTCCGTTTCATTGCATTCCACTGCATTCCATTCCAAACCTTTCTTTCTAGACTATCTCACTCTGTCACCCAGCCTGGAGTGCAGCGGCACAATTAAAGCTCATATTTCATTATTCCACTCCATTCAGATCCTTTCCACTTCATTCCACTCCACTCCACTCCACTCTACTCCACTCCACTCCATTCCACTCACTCCACTCCATTCCACTCCACTCCACTACACACTTTTCCACTCCATTCCATTCCTCACTACTCAATTCCATTACACTCAACTCCACTCCATGCCACTCCACTACATTCCATTCCACTCCACTCCATTTCATTCTATTCCACTCCATTCCATTCCACTCTTTTCCATTCCATTCCAGTCCACTCCACTCCACTCCGTCCCACTCCATTCCATTCCACTCCACTCCACTTCATTCAATTTCACTCCGTCTTCTCCACTCCATTCCAATCCACTCCACTCTTTTCCATTGCATCGCATTCCATTAAATTCCCCTCCACTCCATTGCATTCCACTGCACTCCATTTCATTCCACTACACTCCACTCCACTCCATTCCACTCCATTCCATTCCACTACCTTCCAGTCCATTCCTTCTCACTCCTCTAAAGTCAATTCCACTCCACTCCTTTCCACTCCACCTTACTCCACTCCATTTTATTCCATGTCACTCCATTCCATTCCATGCCACTCCATTCCATTCCTTTCCTTTCTTTTGACAGGATCTCTCTCTGTCACCCATCCTGGTGTGCAGTGGCACAATCTCAGCTCACATTTCATTTCACCATTCCATTCCATTGCATTTCATTCCACTGCACTCCTCTCCACTCCATTCAATTCCACTCCACTCCTCTCCAATCTGTTCCATTCCATTCCATTCCAATCTTTTCCATTCCACTCTTTTCTTTCTACAGGATCTCATTCTGTCACACAGGTGTAAGCGCGGTAGCACAATCTCAGCACACATTTCTTCTTTCAATTCGACTCCATTCCATTTCCTTCCACTTCACTCCACTCCATTCCACTCCACTACACTCCACTCCATTCCAGTCCACTCCAGTCCATTCCACTGAACTCCATTGCACTCCATTCCACTCCATTCCATTCCACTCCACTCCATTCCTTTCCACTCCACCACACAACAAACCATACCGTTCCATTCCATCCCATTACACTTCACTTCACTCTATTCCATTCCTTTCCACTCCGCTCCATTCCACTCCATTAAACTCCACTCCACTCTAATCCACTCCACTGTACTTCAATCCAGTCAATTCCATTCCATTCCATTCTATTCCATTCCATTCCATTAAATTCCTCTTCCCTCCATTCCATTCCATTCCACTCCACTGCATTCCACTCCATTCCACTTCACTCCATTCCCCTCTACTCCACTCCACTCCATTCCATTCCACTCCACTCTATTCCATTCCACTCCATTCGAATCCATTCCATTTTATTCCACTCCACTCATCTCCACTCCTCTCCACTCCACTCCACTGCATTCCATTCCATTCCATTCCATTCCACTCCACTTCATTCCATTCCACTCCCCTACACCCCATTCCACTCCATTCCACTCTACTCCACTCCATTCCACTCCATTGTATTCCATTCCACTCTGCTCCATTCAATTCCACTCATTTCCAATCCATTACTCTCCATTCCACTCCACTCGATTACATTCCTCTCCACTCCATTCCATTCGACTACACTCCATTCCATTGCAATCCACTGCACTCTTCTCCACTCCACTCCATTCCACTCCTCTCCACTCCATTCCATTCCATTCCACTCCACTCCACTCCATTCCACTCCACTCCATTCCATTCCTCACCAATCCATTCAATTCTTCTCCATTCCACTCAATTCTTCTGCACTCCATTCCATTCCACTCCACTCCATTTCAGTCCATTCCACTCCATTCCATTGCACTCCACTCCATTCCACTCCACTCCACTCCATTCCACTCCACTCTATTCCATTCCACACCACTCCTTTGCACTCCACTCTACTCCACTCCACTCCACTCTATTCCACTCCATTCCATACCATTTCACTCCACTCAATTCCATTCCAACCAACTCCAATCCATTCCTCAACACTCCATTACACTCCATTCCATTGCATTGCACCCCACCCTCTCCAGTCCAATCCACTCCACTACATACCGCTCCAGTCCAATGCACTCCACTCCACTTAACTCCATTCCATTCCACTCCACTACATTCCAGTCCACTCCACTCCATTCCATTCCATTGCAGTCCACTCCACTCCACTCCATTCCACTCCACTCTATTCCATTTCATTCCATTCCTCTCCACTCCAATCTACTACATTCTAATCCATTCTATTCCACTCTGTTCCTTTCCACTCCACTCCACTCCATGGCACTCCACTCCACTCCATTCCACTCCACTCCACTCCACTCAATTCCATTCCACTCTACTCCATTGCATTCCTTTCCTTTCCACTCAACCCCATTTCATTCCACTCCATTCCATTCCATTGCACTCCACTCCTCTCCACTCCACTACATGCCATTCTTGTCCAATCCACTCCGCTCTGCGTAACTCCATTCCATTCCACTCCACAGCATTCCAATCCACTCCTCTTCATTCCATTCCATTCCACTACACTCGACTCCATTCTACTCCACTCCATTCCATTCCGTTCCATTCCACTGCACTGCAGTCCATTCCATTCCACTCCACTCCATTCCATGCAACTCCACTTCTTTGCACGCCACTGCACTCCAGTCCACTCCATTTCAATCCATTCCACTCCATTCCATCCCATTCCTTTCTTTAGACGTGGTCTCACTGTGTCACCCATGCTGGTGTGCACTGGCACAATCTCAGTTCACATTCCATTTCACCATACCATTCCATTCCATTCCATTGCACTGCACTCCACTCCAATCCACTGAATTCCATTCCACCAAAATCCATTCCATGCCATTCCATTCCAAATCCCTTCCATTCCACTCCATTCTTTCTACATCAACTCCCTCTGTCACACAGGCTGTAGAGCAGTGGCACAATATCAGCAAACATTTCTTCATTCCATTGCATTCCATTACATTCCATTCCATTCAACTTCACTCCTCTCCACTCCACTCCACTCACTTCCGCTTCACTCCATTCAATTCCACTCCATTTCATTCTAGTCCACTCCACTGCACTCCATTCCATTTCACTATGCTCCATTCCATTCCACTCCACTCCACTCCTTTGCATAAAGCTCCATTCCATTCCATTCCACTCCACTTCATTCCATTCCTTTCCACTGCCCTCCATTCCATTCCCTCGACTGCACTCCATTCCATTCCATTCCAGTCCATTCCAATCCATTCCATTCCAGTCCACTCCATTCCATTCCACTCCATTCCACTCCATTCCATTCCATTCCACTCCACTCCAGCCCACTCCACTCCATTCTACTTCAGTCCAATCCACTCCACTCCACTTCAATCCATTCCATTCCATTCCATTCCACTCCACTCCAGCCCACTCCACTCCATTCTACTTCAGTCCAATCCACTCCACTCCACTTCACTCCATTCCATTCCACTCCCCTGCATTTCACTCCACTCCACTCCATTCCATTCCACTACACTCCATTCCATTCCCCTCTGCTCAATTCCATTCCACTCCACTCCACTCAATTCCATTCCATTCCAATCCACTCCAATCCATTCCAGTCTTTTCCATTTCACTCCATTCCATTCCAATCCAGTCGGCTCCATTCCATTCTACTCTACTCCCTTCCTTCCCACTCCACTCCACTCCTCTCCACTCCACTCCAATCCTTTCCATTCCATTCCACCCCATTCCATTCCATTCCTTTCTTTGCACAGGATCTCATTCTGGCACAAAGGCAGCAGTGCAGTGGCACAAAGGCAGCAGTGCAGTGGCACAATCTCATCCCACATTTCTTTTCACCATTCCATTGCAATCCATTCCATCCCATTCCATTCCATTCTATTTCACTCCACTCCATTCCATTCCACAACATTCCATTCCGTTCCAATCCACTGAATTCCATTCCACTTCATTCCATTCCATTCCTCTCCACTCGATTACTTTCCACTCCATTCCATTCTACTGCACACCTTTCCATTCCACTCCACTCCACTCCATTCCACTCTACTCCACTCAATTCCATTCCACTCCACTCCATTCCATTCCATTCCATTCCACTCCACTCCATTCCACTCCACTCCCCTCCATTCCATTCAACTCCACTTCACTCCACTCCATTCTACACCTTTCCATTCCACTCCACTCCAGTCCATTTCATTCCACTGCAGTCCAAACCATGCAACTCCACTCCTTTGCACTCCACTCCACTCCTTTCCATTTCAGTCCATTCCACTCCATTGCGTTCCATTCCTTTCTTTGGAAAGGATCTCACTTTGTAACCAATCCTGGTGTGCAGTGGCAAAATCTCAGCTTACATTTCATTTCACCATTCCATTCCATTCCATTCTATTCGATTCCATTCCATTGCAAACCACTCCACTCAATTCCAATCCACTCCACACTCATCCATTCCATGCCATTCCATTTTAATCCCTTCCATTCGACTCCTTTCTTTCTTTTTTTTTTTCTCTTATTATTATTATTTATTATTATACTTTAGGTTTTATGGTACATGTGTGCAATGTGCAGGTAAGTTACATATGTATACATGTGCCATGCTGGTGCGCTGCACCCACCAACTCGTCATCTAGCATTAGGTATATCTCCCAATGCTATCCCTCCCCCCTCCCCCCACCCCACAACAGTCCCCAGAGTGTAATGTTCCCCTTCCTGTGTCCATGTGTTCTCATTGTTCAATTACCACCTATGAGTGAGAATATGTGGTGTTTGGTTTTTTGTTCTTGCGATAGTTTACTGAGAATGATGATTTCCAATTTCATCCATGTCCCTACAAAGGACGTGAACTCATCATTTTTTATGGCTGCATAGTATTCCATGATGTATATGTGCCACATTTTCTTAATCCAGTCTATCATTGTTGGACATTTGGGTTGGTTCCAAGTCTTTGCTATTGTGAATAATGCGGCAATAAACATACGTGTGCATGTGTCTTTATAGCAGCATGATTTATAGTCCTTTGGGTATATACCCAGTAATGGGATGGCTGGGTCGAATGGAATTTCTAGTTCTAGATCCCTGAGGAATCGCCACACTGACTTCCACAAGGGTTGAACAAGTTTACAGTCCCACCAACAGTGTAAAAGTGTTCCTATTTCTCCACATCCTCTCCAGCACCTGTTGTTTCCTGACTTTTTAATGATTGCCATTCTAACTGGTGTGAGATGGTATCTCATTGTGGTTTTGATTTGCATTTCTCTGATGGCCAGTGATGGTGAGCATTTTTTCATGTGTTTTTTGGCTGCATAAATGTCTTCTTTTGAGAAGTGTCTGTTCATGTCCTTCGCCCACTTTTTGATGGGGTTGTTTGTTTTTTTCTTGTAAATTTGTTGGAGTTCATTGTAGATTCTGGATATTAGCCCTTTGTCAGATGAGTAGGTTGCAAAAATTTTCTCCCATTTTGTACGTTGCCTGTTCACTCTGATGGTAGTTTCTTTTGCTGTGCAGAAGCTCTTTAGTTTAATTAGATCCCATTTGTCAATTTTGGCTTTTGTTGCCATTGCTTTTGGTGTTTTAGACATGAAGTCCTTGCCCATGCCTATGTCATGAATGGTAATGCCTAGGTTTTCTTCTAGGGTTTTTATGGTTTTAGGTCTAACATTTAAGTCTTTAATCCATCTTGAATTGATTTTTGTATAAGGTGTAAGGAAGGGATCCAGTTTCAGCTTTCTCCATATGGCTAGCCAGTTTTCCCAGCACCATTTATTAAATAGGGAATCCTTTCCCCATTTCTTGTTTTTCTCAGGTTTGTCAAAGATCAGATACTTGTAGATATGTGGCATTATTTCTGACGGCTCTTTTCTGTTCCATTGATCTATATCTCTGTTTTGGTACCAGTACCAAGCTGTTTTGGTTACTGTAGCCTTGTAGTATAGTTTGAAGTCAGGTAGTGTGATGCCTCCAGCTTTGTTCTTTTGGCTTAGGATTGACTTGGCGATGCGGGCTCTTTTTTGGTTCCATATGAACTTTAAAGTAGTTTTTTCCAATTCTGTGAAGAAAGTCATTGGTAGCTTGATGGGGATGGCATTGAATCTGTAAATTACCTTGGGAAGGATGGCCATTTTCATGATATTGATTCTTCCTACCCATGAGCATGGAATATTCTTCCATTTGTTTGTATCCTCTTTTATTTCCTTGAGCAGTGGTTTGTAGTTCTCCTTGAAGAAAGGGTATCAGCCCTGGAAGATGAAATGAATGAAATGAAGCGAGAAGGGAAGTTTAGAGAAAAAAGAATAAAAAGAAACGAGCAAAGCCTCCAAGAAATGTGAGACTATGTGAAAAGACCAAACCTACGTCTGATTGGTGTACCTGAAAGTGACGGGGAGAATGGAAACAAGTTGGAAAACACTCTGCAGGATATTATCCAGGAGAACTTCCCCTATCTAGCAAGGCAGGCCAACATTCAGATTCAGGAAATACAGAGAACACCACAAAGATACTCCTCGAGAAGAGCAACTCCAAGACACATAATTGTCAGATTCACCAAAGTTGAAATGAAGGAAAAAATGTTAAGGGCAGCCAGAGAGAAAGCTCGGGTTACCATCAAAGGGAAGCCCATCAGACTAACAGCGGATCTCTCGGCAGAAACCCTACAAGCCAGAAGAGAGTGGGGGCCAATATTCAACATTCTTAAAGAAAAGAATTTTCAACCCAGAATTTCATATCCTGCCAAACTAAGCTTCATAAGTGAAGGAGAAATAAAATACTTTACAGACAAGCAAATGCTGAGAGATTTTGTCACCACCAGGCCTGCCCTAAAAGAGCTTCTGAAGGAAGCGCTAAACATGGAAAGGCACAACTGGTACCAGCCACTGCAAAATCATACCGAAATGTAAAGACCATCGAGACTAGGAAGAGACTGCATCAACTAACGAGCAAAATATCCAGCTAACATCATAATGACAGGATCAAATTCACACATAACAATATTAACTTTAAATGTAAATGGACTAAATGCTCCAATTAAAAGACACAGACTGGCAAACTGGATAAAGACTCAAGACCCATCAGTGTGCTGTATTCAGGAAACCCATCTCACGTGCAGAGACACACATAGGCTCAAAATAAAAGGATGGAAGAAGATCTACCAAGCAAACGGAAAACAAAAAAAGGCAGGGGTTGCAATCCTAGTCTCTGATAAAACAGACTTTAAACCAACAAAGATCAAAAGAGACAAAGAAGGCCATTACATAATGGTAAAGGGATTAATTCAACAAGAAGAGCTAACTATCCTAAATATATATGCACCCAATACAGGAGCACCCAGATTCATAAAGCAAGTCCTGAGTGACCTACAAAGAGACTTAGACTCCCACACATTAATAATGGGAGACTTTAACACCCCACTATCAACATTAGACAGATCAACGAGACAGAAAGTCAACAAGGATACCCAGGAATTGAACTCAGCTCTGCACCAAGCGGACCTAATAGACATCTACAGAACTCTCCACCCCAAATCAACAGAATATACATTTTTTTCAGCACCACACCACACCTATTCCAAAATTGACCATATACTTGGAAGTAAAGCTCTCCTCAATAAATGTAAAAGAACAGAAATTGTAACAAACTGTCTCTCAGATCCCAGTGCAATCAAGCTAGAACTCAGGATTAAGAATCTCACTCAAAACCGCTCAACTACGTGGAAACTGAACAACCTGTTCCTGAATGACTACTGGGTACATAACGAAATGAAGGCAGAAATAAAGATGTTCTTTGAAACCAATGAGAACCAAGACACAACATACCAGAATCTCTGGGATGCATTCAAAGCAGTGTGTAGAGGGAAATTTATAGCACTAAATGCCCACAAAAGAAAGCAGGAAAGATCCAAAATTGACACCCTAACATCACAATTAAAAGAACTAGAAAAGCAAGAGCAAACACATTCAAAAGCTAGCAGAAGGCAAGAAATAACTAAAATCAGAGCAGAACTGAAGGAAATAGAGACACAAAAAACCCTTCAAAAAATAAATGAATCCAGGAGCTGGTTTTTTGAAAGGATCAACAAAATTGATAGACCGCTAGCAAGATTAATAAAGAAAAAAAGAGAGAAGAATCAAATAGATGCAATAAAAAATGATAAAGGGGATATCACCACCGATCCCACAGAAATACAAACTACCATCAGAGAATATTACAAACACCTCTATGCAAATAAACTAGAAAATCTAGAAGAAATGGATAAATTCCTCAACACATACACCCTCCCAAGACTAAACCAGGAAGAAGTTGAATCTCTGAATAGACCAATAACAGGAGCTGAAATTGTGGCAATAATCAATAGCTTACCAACCAAAAAAAGTCCAGGTCCAGATGGATTCACAGCCGAATTCTACCAGAGGTACAAGGAGGAGCTGGTACCATTCCTTCTGAAACTATTCCAATCAATAGAAAAAGAGGGAATCCTCCCTAACTCATTTTGTGAGGCCAGCATCTTCCTGATACCAAAGCCTGGCAGAGACACAACAAAAAAAGAGAATTTTAGACCAATATCCTTGATGAACATTGATGCAAAAATCCTCAATAAAATACTGGCAAACAGAATCCAGCAGCACATCAAAAAGCTTATCCACCATGATCAAGTGGGCTTCATCCCTGGGATGCAAGGCTGGTTCAATATACGCAAATCAATAAATGTAATCCAGCATATAAACAGAACGAAAGACAAAAACCACATGATTATCTCAATAGATGCAGAAAAGGCCTTTGACAAAATTCAACAACCCTTCATGCTAAAAACTCTCAATAAATTAGGAATTGATGGGACGTATCTCAAAATAATAAGAGCTATTTATGACAAACCCACAGCCAATATCATACTGAATGGGCAAAAACTGGAAGCATTCCCTTTGAAAACTGGCACAAGACAGGGATGCCCTCTCTCACCACTTCTGTTCAACATAGTGTTGGAAGTTCTGGCCAGGGCAATTAGGCAGGAGAAGGAAATCAAGGGTATTCAATTAGGAAAAGAGGAAGTCAAATTGTCCCTGTTTGCAGATGACATGATAGTATATCTAGAAAACCCCATTGTCTCAGCCCAAAATCTCCTTAAGCTGATAAGCAACTTCAGCAAAGTCTCAGGATACAAAATCAATGTGCAAAAATCACAAGCATTCTTATACATCAATAACAGACAAACAGAGAGCCAAATCATGAGTGAACTCCCATTCACAATTGCTTCAAAGAGAATAAAATACCTAGGAATCCAACTTACACGGGATGTGAACGACTCCTTTCTTTCAACAGGATCTTCCTCTGTCACAAAGGCTGAAAAGCAGTGTCAAAATGGAAGCACACATTTCTTCATTCCATTCCATTCCATTCCGTTCCATTCCATTCCATTGCATTCCATTCTAATCCACTACACTCCACCCAACTCCACACCATTCCATTCCACTCGACTCCATTACACTCCACTTCACTTCATTCCATTTCATTCCATTCCACTCCACTCCACTACATTTCATTCCACTCCACTCCTTTCCATTCCACTCCACTCCGTTCAATTCCACTCCACTCCACTCCATTCAATTCCTTTCAACTCCACTGCATTCCATTCCACTCCACTCCACTCCACTCCATTCCCTTCCACTCCACTCCGTTCCATTCCACTCCACTCCACTCCATTCCATTCCTTTCCACTCCACTGCATTCCATTGCACTCCACTCCTCTCCATTCGATTCCATTCCAGTCCATTCCACTCCATTCCATTCCACTACACTGCATTCCATTCCACTCCACTCCACTCCTTTCCATAAAGCCCCATTCCATTCCGTTACAATCCACTCCATTCCATTCCCTTCCATTGCATTCCTTTCCATTCCCTCCACTCCATTCCATTCCATTCCATTGCAGTCTATTCCACTCCATTCCATTCCACTCCACTCCATTACATTCCACTCCATTCCACTCCTTTCCATTCCATTCCACTCCACTCCAGCCCACTCCACTCCATTCCACTTCAGTCCACTCCACTCCACTCCATTCCATTGCACTCCACTGCATTTCACTCCACTTCATTGCATTACATTCCACTAAACTCCATTCCATTCCACTCCACTCAATTCCATTCCACTCCACTCCATTCCATTCAACTCCACTCCACTCCATTCCATTCCATACCAATCCATTCCACTCCTTTCCATTCTACTCCACCCCTTCCACTCCACTCCATTCCATTCCATTCCACTCCACTCCACTCGACTCCATTCCAGTCAACTTCATTCCTCTCCATTCCATTAAACTCCATTCTATTCCACTCCACTCAACTCCACTCCACTCCAATCCACTCCACTCCTTTTCAATCCACTTCATTCCACTTCACTCCACTCCATTCCAATCCACTCCACTCCGCTCAATTCCATTCCACTCCTCTCCATTCCATTCCATTCCATTCCATTCCACTCCATTCCATTCCATTCCATTCCACTCCTCACCATTTCATTCCACTCCACTAAATTTCACTCCTTTCCATTCCAATCTGCTCCATTCTATTCCACTCCACTCCATTCCATTCCACTCCACTCCACTCCATTCCACTCCACTCCATCCCACTGCACCACAATCCACTCCACTCCACTCCATTCCAATCCATTCCACTCCACTCCATTTCATTCCATTCCACTCCATTCCATTACATTCCTTTCTTTCCACAGGGCCTCAGTCTGTCACAAAGGCTGGAGTGCAGTGGCACAGTCTCAGCCCACATTTGTACTCACCATTCTATTGCAATCCATTCCATCCCATTCCATTCCATTCTATTTCTCTCCACTCCATTCCCTTCAAGTTCATTCCATTCCACTCCATTGAATTCCACTCCACTCCATTCCATTCCACTCCACTCCACTCCATTCCATTCCGTGCCACTCCACTCCATTCCATTCCATTCCAGTCTATTCCACTCCATTCCATTCCACTGCACTCCATTCGATTCCATTCCTTTCCACTCCAGTCCAATCCACTCCACTTCACTCCTTTCCATTCCACTCCATGGCATTCCAATCCATTCCACTCTACTCCATTCCATTCCAATCCACTCCACTCCATTCCACTCCACTCCACTCCATTCCATGCCATTCCACTCCTCTCCTCTCCATTCCATTCCATTCCTGTCCAGTCCATTCCACTCCATTCCAATCCACTGCACTCCATTCGATTCCACTCCATTCCACTCCAGTCCAATCCACTCCACTCCACTTCACTCATTTCCATTCCACTCCATGGCATTCCAATCCATTCCACTCCACTCCATTCCATTCCACTCCACTCCACTCCATTCCATTTCAATCCAATCCATTCCACTCCATTCCCTTCCACTCCACTCCATTCCATTCCACTCCTTTCCACTCCATTCCTTTCCATTCCACTCCAGTCCTCTCTAATCCTTTCCACTCCATTCCATTCCATTCAACTCAACTCCACTCCACTCCACTCCTCTCCAATCCTTTCCAGTCCACTCCATTCCACTGCACTCCACTCCACACAATTCCGTTCGTCTCCAATGCATTCCATTCCATTCCATTCCGTTCCACTCCTCTCCATTTCATTCCACTACACTCCATTCCGCTCCATTCCGTTCCAATCCACTCCATTCCCTTCCACTTCGCTCCATTCCATTCCACTCCACTACACTCCTTTCCATTCCAATACATTCCACTCCACTCCTCTTCACTCCAGTCCACTCCACTCCACTTCATTCCACTGCACTCCACTCCAGTCCACTCCACTCCATTCCTTTCCATTCCACTGCATTACATTACATTCCTCTCTTTCCACAAGATCTCACTCTGTCAGAATTTCGGAGGTGCAGTGGCACAATCTCAGCCCACATTTCTTTTCCCCATTCCGTTGCATTCCATTCCATCCCATTCCATTACATTCTATTTCACTCAACTCCACTCCACTCCATTCCATTCCACTCCTTTCCAGTCCAAATCGACTCCATTCCACTCCACTCCACTCCACTCCATTCCATTCCATTCTATTCCATTACACACCGTTGCATTACATTCCTTTCTTTCGACAGGTTGTCACTGTGAAACTCAGGCTGGAGTGCAGTGGTCCAATTTCAGGTCACATTACATGTCAACTTTTCATTGCATTGCATTCTGTTCCATTGCATTCCATTGCATTCCATTCCATTCCATGCCATTACTTTCCATTCCAATCCATTCCATTCCATTCCTCTCCGTTTCACTCCACTCCACTTCACTCCACTACGTTCCATTAAGTTCAATTCTATTCCACTCCAGTCCACTTCTCTCCTCTCCACTGCACTCAACTCCACTCCATTCCACTCCATCCCATTCCATTCCACTCCATTCCACTGCACTCGACTCCACCCCACTCCACTCCAATTCACTCGATTCCATTCCTTCCCATTCCATTCCTCTCTATTCCACTCCACTCCACTTCACTCCACTCCACTCCAGTCCACTCCATTCTATTCCATTCCATTCCTTTCTTTCGAGAGTATCTCACTCTGTCGTCAAGACTGTAGTGCAGTGGCACAATCTCAGTTCACATTCCATTCCGTTCCATTCTGTACCGTTCCGTTCCATTCCATTAAGCTTCTCTCTAATCTGCTCCATTAAATTCCAATCCATTCCATCCCATTCCAATCCATTCCGTTCCATTCCACTCGATTCCACTCTCATCCCCTCTAATACATTCCATTCCATTCCATTCCATTTCATTCCCTTCCACTCCTTTCTTTCAAGAGGTCACCCTCTGTCATAGAAGCTGTAGAGCCGTGGCACAATCAGCACATGATTCTTCATTCCATTCCATTATGTTGCATTCTATTCCATTCCGTTCCGTACCATTCCACTCCACTCCACTACATTCCATTACATCTGATTCCATTCTTCTCTATTCCACTCCTCTCCACTCCACTGTACTCTACTTCCATTCTATCCCCTTCCATTCCACTCCATTCTTCCGCACTCCACTCCAACCCACTCCACTCCACTTCATTCCACTCCATTCCATCCCTCTGCTTTCCACTCCACCCCACTTCACTCCACTCCAGTCCAGTCCACTCCATTCCATTCCATTCCATTCCACAAAATTTCATTCCATTCCTTACATTCGAGAATATCTCACTCTTTAGCCCAGTCTGGAGTTCAGTGGCACAGGCTCAGCTCACATTTCGTTATTCCATTCAATTCAATTCCATTCCATTCCTTTTCAATCCATTCCATTCCAATCCATTGCATTCCATTCCACTCCTTTCCATTACATTCCACTCCATTCCACTTCATTCCAATCCACTCCACTCCTTTCCACTCCACTCCATTCCTCTCCACTCCACTCCAATGCACTCCACTCCTTTCCACTCCGCTCTACTCCATTCCACTCCACTCCACTCCTTTCCACTCCACTCCACTCTATTCCACTCCACTTCATTCCATTCCACTCCACTCCATTCCATTAAACTCCATTCCACTCCATTCCATTCCACTCCACTCCATTCCATTTCATTCCACTCCACTCCAACCCATTCCATTGCACTGCATTCCATTCCATTTCATTCTTCTCCATTCCATTCCCCTCCACTCCACTCCATTCCATTCCAGTCCATTTCATTCCATTCCATTCCACTCCACTCCATTCCATTCCTTTCCACTCCACTCCATTCCATTCCACTCCACTCCACTCCATTCCATTCCATTCCATTCCACTCCACTCCATTCCATTCCACTCCTCTCCACTCCATTCAATTCCATTCCAGTCCATTCCACTCCATTCCATTCCACTGCACTCTATTTGATTCCACTCCATTCCACTCTGGTCCAATCCACTCCAGTCCACTTCACTCCATTCCATTCCTCTCCACGGCATTCAAATCCACTCCACTCCATTCCATTCCATTCCATTCCATTCCACTCCACTCCATTCCATTTCAATCCAATCCATTCCACTCCATTCCCTTCCACTACACTCCATTTCATTCTGCTTCTTTCCACTGCATTCCATTCTATTCCATTCCACTCCACTCCACTCCATTCCATTCCACTCCATTCCATTCCACTCCACTCCATTCCATTCCACTCCATTCCGTTCCACTCCACTCCACTCCACTCAAATCCACTCCTCTCCAATGCTTTCCAGTCCACTGCATTCCACTGCACTCCACTACATGACACTCCACTCCACTCCACTCAATTCCATTCCCCTCCACTGCATTCCATTCTGTTCCATTCCATTTCACTTCTCTCCATTTCATTCCACTCTACTCCATTCCATTCCATTCCATTCCAATACGCTCCATTCCCTTCCACTCCACTCCATTCCATTCCCCTCCATTCCACTACTTTCCATTCCAATACATTCCACTCCACTCCACTCCACTCCGTTCCACTGCACTCCACTCCATTACACTCCACTCCATTCCATTCCATTCCACTCCATTCCATTCCATTCCTTTCTTTCCACAGGATCTCACTCTGTCACACATTTTGGAGTGCAGTGGCACAATCTCAGCCCACATTTCTTTTCCCCATTCCATTGCATTCCGTTCCATCCCATTCCATTCCATTCTATTTCACTCCCCTCCATTCCACTCCATTCTATTCCACTCCATTCCAATCGATTCGACTCCATTCCACTCCACTCTTCTCCACTCCACTCCACTCCACTCCATTCCATTCCATTCTACTCCATTTCACTCCATTACATTCCATTTCTTTCTTTCGATAGGTTATCACTATGAAACTCAGGCTGGAGTGTAGTGGCCCAATTTCAGTCACATTACATGTCAACTTTTCATTGCATTTCATTCTGTTTCATTGCATTCCATTGCATTCTGTTCCATTGCATTCCATTGCATTCCATTCCATTCCATTCCATGCCATTCCTTTCTATTCCAATCCATTCCATTCCATTCCACTCCGTTCAACTCTACTCCACTCCACTACATTCCATTAAATCCGATTCTCTTCCACTCCATTCCACTCCTTTCCACTCCACTGCACTCAACTCCACTCCATTCCACTCCATCCCATTCCATTCCACTCCATTCCATTGCACTTGACTCCACCCCACTCCACTCCACTTCATTCAATTCCATTCCTTCCCATTGCATTCCTGTCTATTCCACTCCACTCCACTTCACTCTACTCCACTCCACTCCAGTCCACTCCATTCTATTCCATTCCTTTCCACTTCATTCCATTCCATGCCTTTCTTTCGAGAGTATCTCAGCCTGTCACCAAGCCTGTAGTGCAGTGGCACAATCTCAGCTCACATTCCATTCCGTTCTATTCTGTTCCATTCCGGTCCATTCCATTCTGCTTCTCTCTAGTCTGCTCCATTCCATTCCAATCCATTCCATTCCATTCCATTCCATCCCATCCCATTCCATCCCATCCCATGCCATTCCATTCCATTCCATTCCATTCCAATTGATTCCACTCTGATCCCCTCTAATACATTCCATTCCATTCCATTCCATTCCATTCCATTCCCATCCACTCCTTTCTTTTGACAGGTCACCCAGTGTCATACAAGCTGTAGCGCAGTGGCACAATCTCAGCACATATTACTCCATTCCGTTTCATTATGTTGCATTCTATCCATTCCGTTCCATTATGTTCCACTGCATTCCACTGCACTAAATTCCATTACATCCGATTCCATTCTCCTCCATTCCACTCCTCTCCACTCCACTGCACTCTACTCCACTCCGTTCCACTCCAACCCCTTCCATTCCTCTCCATTCTTCCTCACTCCACTCTACCCCACTCCACTCCACTTCATTCCACTCCATTCCATCTGATTCCATTCCTCTCCTTTCCACTCCACCCAACTTCACTCCACTCCACTCCAGTCCACTCCATTCCATTCCATTCCATTCCACTCCGCTGAATTTCATTCCATTCCTTAAATTCGGGAACATCTCACTCTGTAATCAAGCCTGGAGTTCAGTTTCACAATCTCAAATCACATTTCGTTATTCCATTCAATTCCATTACATTCCATTCCTTTTCATTCCATTCCATTGCATTCCATTGCATTCCATTCCATTCCATTCCATTCCATTGCATTCCATTGCATTCCATTCCATTCCATTCCATTCCATTGCATTCCATTGCATTCCATTGCATTCCATTGCATTCCATTCCAATCCATTGCATTCCATTCCACTCCTTTCTATTAATTTCCACTCCACTCCACTCCATTCCAATCCACTCCACTCCTATCTACTCCACTCCATTCCTCTTCACTCCACTGCAATCCACTCTACTCCATTCCACTCCACTCTACTCCATTCCACTCCACTCCACTCATTTCCACTCCACTACATTCCATTCCACTACACTCCATTCCATTCCATTCCACTCCACACCATTCCTTTCCACTGCACTCTATTCAATTCCATTCTATTCTATTCCATTCCATTCCATTCCACTCAATCCCACTCCACTCCACACCAATCCATTCCATTCCATTCCTTCGCATTCCATTCCACTCGTTTCTTTCCCCAGTATCTCCCTCTGTCACAGGGCTGTAGCGCGGTGGCACAATAGCAAAACACATTTCTCCATTCCATTCCATTCCGTTCTGTTCCTTTCTCTTCTGTTCCATTCCACTCCATTACACTCCACTCTACTCCACTGCACTATATTCCATTACATTCGATTCCTTTCCACTACATTCCACTCACCTCCACTCCACTGTACTCCACTCCACTCCATTCCATTCCACTCCACTCCATTCCATTCCACTCCACTCCATTCCATTCCACTCCACTCCATTCCACTCCACTCCATTCCATTCCACTCCATTACATTCCACTCCATTCCATTCCATTCCATGCCATTCCACTCCTCTCCATTCCATTCCACTCCATTCCATTCCATTCTATTCCATCCCATTATACTCATCTCCATTCCATTCCGCTCCACTCCAATCCATTCTACTCCACTCCATTCCATTCCACTCCACTCCATTCCTTTCCCCTCCACTCCATTCCACTCCATTCCACGCCACTCCACTCCAATCCACTCCACTCCTTCCCATTCCACTCAAGTCCACTCCATTCCACTCCACTCCATTCCATTCCACTCCAATCCTCTCCATTCGACTCCACTCCAATCCATTCCACTCCACTCCATTCCATTGCACTCAACTCCACTCCATTCCACTCCACTCCATTTGATTCTACTCCATTCCATTGCATTCCACTCCATTCCAGTTCATTACTTTCTTTCCACAGGATCCCACTGTGTCACAAATACTTGAGTGCAGTGATACAGTCTCAGCTCACATTTCTTTTCACCATTCCATTGTATTCCATTCAATCCCATTCCATTCCATTCTATTTCACTCCACTACACTCCACTCCATTCCATTCCACTCCATCCCATTCCATTCGACTCCATTCTACTTTGTTCCAGTTCACTCCAATCCTATCCACTCCAATTCATTCCATTCCATTCCTATCCATTCCACTCCATTCCATTCCACTCTATTGCAATCCATTCCACTCCATTCCATTCCACACTATTCCACTCCTTTCCATTCCATTCCACTCTATTCCACTCCGTTCTATTCCATTCCACTGAACTCTACTCCAATCCACTCCACTCCACTCCATTCCATTGCACTGCTTTCCATTCTTCTCAACCCCACTCAACGTCACTCCATTCCACTCCACTCCATTCCATTCCACTAGATTCCATTCCATTCCTTTCCACACCACTCCATTCTACTGAACTCCATTCCAATCCATTTCACTGCACTCCACTCCACTCCATTCCAGTCCACTCCACTCCTTTCTATTCCATCTGATTCCATTCCATTTCACTCCACTCTTTTCCACTCCACTCCACTCAATTCTACTCCACTCCACTCCACTCCTCTCCACTTCATTCCATTCCATTGCACTCAACTCCACTCCATTCCACTCCACTTCATTCGATTCTACTCCATTTCATTGCATTCCTCTCTATTGCTGTTCATTACTTTCTTTCCACAGGATCTCACTCTGTCACAAATGCTGGAATGCAATGAAACAGTCTCAGCTCTCATTTATTTTCACCATTCCATTGCATTCCATTCCATCCCATTCTATTCCATTCTATTGCACTCCACTACACTACACTCCATTCCATTCCACTCCATCCCATTCCATTCGACTCCATTACTGTTCACTCCAATTCCCTCCACTCCAATCCATCCCAATTCATTCAATTCTATTCCTATCCATTTCACTCCATTCCATTCCACTGTACTGCATTCCATTCCACTTCATTCCATTCCACTCTATTCCACTCAGTTCCGTTCCATTCCACTCTGTTACATTCCATTCCACTGCACTCCACTCCAATCCACTCCACTCCACTTCATTCCACTCCATTCCATTGCACTCCATTCCATTCCACTCCACCCCATTCAACTCCACTCCATTCCACTGCACTCCATTCCATTCCACTAGACTCCATTCCATTCCTTTCCACTCCACTCCATTCCATTGAACTCCATTCCAATCCATTTCAGTCTTCTCCACTCCATTCCAGTCCACTCCAATCCTTTCCATTCCATCTCATTCCATTCCATTTCACTCCACTCTTTTCCACTCCACGCCAATCAATTCCACTCCACTCCACTCCACTCCACTCCATTCCCCTCCACTCCGCTCCATTCCACTGCACCCCACTACCCTTCACTCCATTACATTCCATTCCACTCCACTTCATTCTTTTCCACTCCAGTCAATTCCATTCCACTCCACTCCACTCCACTCCATTCCACTCCATTCCATTACACTCCACTCCTGTCCATTCTGTTCCACTCCACTCCATTCTATTCCATTCCACTCTTTTCCACTCCACTCCACTCCACTCCATTTCAATCAATTCCACTACATTCCATTCCATTCCGTACTTTTTACAGGATCTCCCTCTTTCACCCAGGATTGTGTGAAGTGGCAGAATCTCAGGTCACATTTCTTTTCACCATTCCATTCTATTCCATTCCTTTCTATTCCATTCCATTCCATTCCATTTTATTCCACTGCACTCCACTCCACTCCACTCCTATCCATTTTTTGCCATGCTTTTCCAATCCCTTCTATTCCACTCCTTTCTTTCAACAGGATCTCCATCTGTCACACAAGCTGCAGCACAGTGGAAAAATCTAAGCACACATTTCTTCATTCCATTCCATTCAATTCCATTTCACTCCACTCCACTCCACTCCAATCCATTCCACTCAACTCCACTCCACTCTATTCCATTCCACTCCACTCCTTTCCACTCCACTCCACTTCATTTCTTTCTGCTTCAATCCATTCCAGTTCACTCCACTCCACTGCATTCCGTTCCACTCCATTCCATTCCAATCCATTCCACACCACACCATTCCATTCCTTTTCATTCCACTCCATTCCCTTCCACTCCACTCCATTCCATTCTACTCCAGTTCATTTCACTCCATTCCATTCCACTCCACTCCATTCCATTCCTCTTCATTCTACTACATTCCATTCCACTCCAGTCCAATCCATTCCACTCCACTCCATTCCAATGAACTCCATTCCACTCCACTCAACTATATTCCGTTCCATTCCACTCCACTCCATTCCACTAAAATCCACTCCATTCCATTCTGCTCCATTCCATACCATTCTACTCCACACCACTACATTCCATTCCTTTCCACTCCACTGCACTCCACTCCACTCCTCTCCAACCCATTCCTTTCAATTCCAGCCCAATCCATTCCTTTCCACTCCACTCCATTCCCTTCCAGTTCACTCCCATCCATTCCATGCCATACCATTCCATTTCACTCCTCTCCACTCCACTCCACTACACTCCATTCCATTCCACTCCACTCGATTCCACTCCACTTCTCTCTACTCCACTCCACTCCATTCCATTCCACTCCACTCTAGTGCATTCCATACCACTCCACTCTATTCCATTCCATTCTTCTCCATTCCACTCGACTGCACTCCATTCCGTTTCACCCCACTCCACCCCATTTCCTTCCACTCCACTCCACTCCATTCAATTCTGCTCTCTTCCGTTACATTCCATTCCACACCACTCCATTCCATTCCTTTCCTCTCCACTCCATTTCATTGAATTTCACTCCATTCCATTCCATTCCACTACATTCCATTCCATTCTATTACAGTCTATTGCACTACACTCCATCCCACTCCACTCCATTCCATTCCAATCCATTCCACTCCATTCCATTCCACTCCATTCCATTCCACTCCAATCCATTCCATTCCACTCCACTCCATAGATCTCCACTCCATTCCATTGCACTCAATTCCATTTAACTCCACTCCATTCCATTGCACTCCATTCCATTTAACTCCACTCCATTCCATTGCACTCCATTCCATTTAACTCCACTCCCCTCCATTACACTCCACTCCATTCCATTCCACTCCAACCCATTCCAATCCACTCCACTCCCGTCCATACCTCTCCACACCATTTCATTCCACTCCAACCCATTCCATTCTACTCCACTACAGTCCATTCCACTCCACTCCATTCCATTCCACTCTATTCCATTCCATTCCAATCCGTTCGATTCCACTCCACTCCATTCCATTCCACTCCATTCCATTCCACTCCACTCCTTTCCACTGCACTGCATTCCATTCCACTCAACTCCTTTCCACTCCACTACACGCCACTACACTCCATCCCACTCCACTCTATTCCATTCCACTCCATTCCATTCCATTCCACTCTATTCCATTCCATCCCACTCCCTCCACTGCATTTCACTCCACTCCACTGCGTTCCACTTCACTCCATTCCATTCCACTCCATTTCATTCCACTCCACCCCATTCCATTCCACTCCACTTCATTCCACTCCACCCCATTCCATTCCACTCCACTACACTCCATTTCACTCCAATCTACTCCGTTGAACTCCTCAATTCCATTCCACTCCATTCCATTCCACTCCACTCCATTGCATTCCAATCCACTCCATTCCTTTCCATTCCACTCCACTCCATTCCACTCTCCTCAATTCCACTCCACTCACTTCATTCCACTCTACTCCACTCCACTTCTTTCCATTCCATTCCAATCCATTCCTTTCCATTCCTTTTTTGCACAACATCTCACTCTGTAACAATGGCTGGAGTGCAGTGTCACAATCTCAGCTCACTGTTCTTTTCACCATTCCATTGCATTCCATTCCATACCATTCCATTACATTCTATTTCACTCCACTTCACTCCACTCCACTCCATTCCATTCCACCCCATTGCATTCCATTCGACTCCATTCCACTCCATCCCACTCCACTCAACTCTACTCAACTCCACTCCACTCCAATGCAATCCCTTCCATTCCATTCCGTTTCACTCCATTGCGTTCCATTCCTTTCTTTCAACAGGATATCACTGTGTTACCCAGGCTGGAGTTTAGTGGCACAATTTCAGCTAACATTGGATGTCAACTTTCCATTGCATTGCATTGTATTCTATTGCCAGCGATTGCATTTCATTCCAATAAATTATATTTCATTTCATTCCATTCCACTCCTTTCTATTCCATTATATTTCATTCCATTCCATTCCATTGAAACCCATTCCGTTCCACTCTACTCCCCTCCACTGCACTATATTCCATTACATCCGATTCCACTCCACTCCATTCCACTCCTCCAGACTCCACCGCACTCCACTCCTCTCCATTCAACTCCAACCCATTCCATTACGCTCCATTACATGGCACTCCACTGCACCCCACTCCACTTCACTTCATTCCATTCCGTTCCATCCCATTCCATTCCTTTCCACTCCACTCTACTTCACTCCAGTCCACTCAACACTAGTCCACTCCATTCTATTCCATTCCATTCCACTACATTCCATTCCATTCCTTTCCTTGGAGAGTATCTCCCTTTCTCACACAGCCTGGAGCGCAGTGGCACAATCTTAGCTCACATTCCATTTCGTTCCATTCCATTCTGCTTCACTCCACTCCCCTCCAATCCTCTCCATTCCATTCCTTTCCATTCCATTCCATTCCATTCCATTCCATTCCACTCCTTTCCATTCCATTCCATTCCACTGAATTTCACTTCACTCCACACCAATGCATTCCATTCCAATCCTCTCTTTTCTTTCGACAGGATCTCCTTCTATCACACAGCTTATAGTGCAGTGGCACAACCTGCACACACATTTTGCCATTCCATTCCATTCCGTTCCGTTCTGTTCCATTCTGTTCGATTCCGTTCCATTCCGTTGTGCTCCATACCAGTCCACTAAAATGCATTCCATTACATCTGATTCCACTCCACTCCATTCCATTCCTCTAGACTCCACTGAACTCCACTGCACTCAATACAACTCCATACCATTCCATTCTGCTCCATTCCACTGCACTCCACCCCACCCCACTCTACTCGACTTCATTCCCTTCCATTGCATTCCATTCCATTCCTCTCCATTCCACTCCATTCCACTTCACTCCACTCCACTCCACTGCAGTCCACTCCATTCCATTCCATTCCATTCTACTGCATTCCATTCCATTCTTTTCTTTCGAGAGTGTCTCACTCTTTCACCCAGCCTGGAGTACAGTGGCACAATCTCAGCTCATATTTCATTATTCCACTCCATTCCCCTCAATTCCACTTCATTTAACTCCACTCCACTCCACTCCATTCCACTCTATATAATTCCATTCCATTCCATTCCTCTGAATTCCACTCTGCTCCACTCCATTCCACTCCACTCCATTCCATTCCACTCCACATCTTTCCATTCCACTCCACTCCACTCCATTCCATTCCACTCCACATCTTTCCATTCCACTCCACTCCATTCCATTCCATTCCACGCAACTGAATTCCAATCCACTCCACTCCACTCCATTGCACTCCACTCCATTCCACTACTCTCCACTCCATTCCGCTCCACTCCACTCCATTCCGCTCCACTCCACTCCATTCCACTCCACTCTATTCCATTCCACTCCACTCCATTCCATTCCACTCCACTCCATTCCATTCCAATCCACTCCACTCCATTCCGCTCCACTCCATTCCACTCCACTCCATTCCATTCCACTCCACTCCATTCCATTCCTTTCCACTCCATTCCATTCCACTCCACCCGATTGCATTCCATTCCACTCCATTCCATTCCACTACACTCCATTCCATTCCACTGCACTCCATTCCATTTCATTCCACTCTATTCCACTCCACTAAATTCTACTCGACCCCACCCTCTCCATTCCACTCCACTCCATTCCATTCCACTCCACTTCACTCCACTCCAATCCTTTCCATTCCACTCCACAACATTCCATTCCGTTCCACTCCATTCCATTGCCCACCATTCCATTCCTTTCCTATCCACTCCACTCTACTTCATTCCATTCCATTCCATTCCACTCCACTACAATCCACTCCACTCCACTCCAATCAATTCCACTCCCTCTACTCCACTCCATTCCTGTACATGCCACTCCTTTCCATTCAACCCATTCCATTCCATTCCACTCCACTCCATTCCATTCCAATCCACTGCATTCCATTACACTCCACTCAATTCCATTGTAATCCACTCCACTAGACTCCATTCCATCCTTTTCTTTCCACTCCACTCCAGTCCATTCCATTGCACTTCAGTCTATTCTTTTCAACTCCACTTCTTTGCACTCCACTCTACTCCACTCCACTCCATTTCAATCCGTTTGACTCCATTCCATTCCATTCCATTCCTTTATCTGACAGGATCACACTCTGATACCCCTCCTGGTGTGCAGTGGCACAATCTCAGCTCACGTTTCATTTCAACATTCCATTCCACTTCACTCCACTCCATTCCACTCAATTCCACTCCACTCCTCTCCAATCCATTGCATGCTATTCCATTCCAATCCCTTCCATTCAACACATTTCTTTCAACAGAATCTCCCTCTGTCACACAGGCTCAAGAGAAGTGTCACAATCCCAGCACACACTCCTTTATTCCATTCCATTCCATTCTGTTCCACTCCACTCCACTCCACTCCACACCACACCACTAAATTCCATTTCACTCCACTCCAATCCATTCCATACCGCTCCATTCCATTCCACTCCACTCCTTTCCACTCCATTCCATTCCATTCCACTAAACTCCATTCCATTGCACACCTCTCCACTCCATTCCATTCCACTCCAGTCCATTGAATTCCACTCTATTGCACTGAATTCCACTCCACCGCACTCCACTCCATTCCATTCCACTCTACTGCAATTCATTCCATTCCATTCCACTCCACTCCATTCCATTCCACTTTATTCCATTCCATTCCACTCCATTGCATTCCACTCAACACTATTCCATTCCATTCCACTCCATTCCATTCCACTCCACTCAATTACATTCCACTCCACTCCATTCCACTGCACTCCATTCCACTGCACTCCATTCCATTCCTCTCCACTCCATTCCATTCCATTCCACTAAATTCCTTTCCACTCCATTCCACTCCATTCCACTCCACTCCACTCCACACCATTCCCTTCCATTCTATTCCATTCCACTCCACTCCACTCCAATCAATTCCACTCCCTCAACTCCACTCCATTCCAGTCCACTCCAGTCCTTTCCATTCCATCCCATTGCATTCAATTACACTGCACTCCATTCCATTCCACTCCACTACATTCCATTGCACTCCACTACACTCAACTGCATTCCAATCCTCTCTGTTCCACTCCACTGCAGTTCATTCCATTCCAATCCCCTCTATTCCATTCAACTCCACTCCTTTGCACTCCACTCCACTCCAATCCATATCATTCCATTCCACTCCCTTCTGTTGCATTCCTTTCTTTTGAAAGGATTTCACTCTGTCACCCATCCTGGTGTGAATTGTCACAATCTCAGCTCACTTTTCAATTCACCATTCCATTCCATTGCACTCCACTCCAATCCACTCAATTCCATTCCACTCCATTCCTTTCCATTCCTTTCTTTCCACAGGATCTCACTCTGTCACAAAGGCCATACTGCAGTGGCACAAACTCAGCCCACATTTATTTTCACCATTCTATTGCAACCATTCCATCCCATTCCATTCCATTCTATTTCACTCCACTCCACTCCACTACACTGCATTACATTCCTCTCCACCGCAATCAATTCGAATCCATTCCACTCCACTCCACTCCATTGCATTCCATTCCTTTCCACTTCATTCCATTGCATTCCATTCCTTTATTTAAACAAGTTATTACTGTGAGAACTGGGCTGGAGTACAGTGGCCCAATTTCAGCTCAAATTACATGACAACGTTTAATTGCATTCTATCCGTTCCATTGCATTCCATTGCATTCCATTCCATTGTATTCCATTCCATTCCAATCCACTCCGTTCCACTCCACTCCACTCCACTCCACTCCATTACATCCGATTCTGTTCCACTCCACTCCAACCCACTCCACTCCACTTCATTCGATTGCATTCCATCCCATTCCATTCCTCTCCATTCCACTCCATTTCACTCCCCTGCACTACACTCCACTCCATTATATTCCATTCCATTCCGCATAATATTCCATTGCATGCCATTCCATTCCGCGTTCCATTCCATTCCATTACAGATACCATTCCACATTCCATTCCACGTTATATTCCACGTTCCATTCCAAGTTCCACTCCACGTTCCATTCCACGTTCCATTCCACATTCCATTCCACATTCCATTACGTTGCATTTCACATTCCATAACTTTCCATTCCATTTCATTCCACATTCCATTCCATTCCATTCCACATTCCGTTGCATTCCATTCCACATTCCACTGCATTCCATTCCACATTCCATTCCATTCCACATTCCATTCCATTCCATTCCACAATCCATTCCTTTCCATTCCACATTCCATTCCAAATTCCTTTCCACATTCCATACCATTCCATTCCATTCCGTTCCATTCCATTCCATTCCATTCCACCTTTCATTCCACATTCCAATCCACATTCCATTCCATTACATTCCACATTCCATTCCAAGTTCCATTCCTTTCCGTTCCACTTTCCATTCCACGTTCCCTTCCATTCCATTCCACTTTCCGTAACACGTTCCATTCCACATTGCATTCCACATTCCATTCCACGTTCCATTCCAATCCATTCCACATCCCATCCCACATTCCAATCCATTCCATTCCACATTCCATTCTTTTCCATTCCACATTCCATTCTACTTTCCATTCCATTGCATTCGACATTACGTTGCATTCCATTCCACATTCCGTTGCATTCCGTTCCACATTCCATTCCATTCCACTCCATTCCATTCCAAATTCCATTCCATTCCATTCCACAATCCATTATTTACCATTCCACAATCCATTCCAAATTCCATTCCACATTCCTTTCCACATTCCATTTAATTCCATTGCATTCCATTCCACATTACATTCCACATTCCAATCCACATTCCATCCCATTCCATTCCACATTCCATTCCATTCCATTCCATTCCACATTTCAATCCATTCCCTTCGACATTCCATTCCGTTCCAATCCACATTCCATTCCATTCCACATTCCATTCCATTCCATTTCATTCCACATTTCATTCCATTACATTCCTCATTCCATTCCACATTCCATTCCATTCCGTTCCATTCCAAATTCCATTCTATTCCATTCCACATTCCATTGTACATTACATTCCATTGCATTCCACATTCCATTCCACATTCCATTCCATTGCAATCCACATTCCATTCCATTTCATTCTACGTTCATTTCTAGATTCCATTCCACGTTCCATTTCACGTTCCATTCCACCTTTCATCCCACGTCCCATTTCACGTTCCATTCCACATTCCATTCCACATTCCATTCCATTGCATTCCACATTAAAATCCACATTCCTTTCCATTGCATTTCAAATTTCATTCCACATTCCATTCCATTCTATTCCACATTTCATTCCATTCCATTCCACATTCCATTTCACCTTCCATTCCACGTTCCATTCCATTCCTTTTCACTTTCTATTGAAAGTACCGCCCCACGTTCCATTCCACGTATATTTCCATGTTCCATTCCACGTTCCTTACCACTTGCCATTCCGTTCCACTTGCCGTTCCGTTCCATTCCAAGTTCCATTTCACATTCCATTCCACTCCATTTCACGTTCCATTCCACATTCCATTCCACGTTACATTCCACATTCTATTCCGTTGCATACCACATTCCTTTCCACACTCCATTCCACATTCCTTTGCACAATTCATTCCCTTCCATTATGCGTTCCATTTCACATCCCACTCCATTCCATTCCTCATTGCATTCCACATTCCACTCACTCTGCATTCCATATTCCAATCCAATCCTTTCCACATTCCATTACATTCCACTCAACATCCCATTCAACATAACATTCCACGTTTCATTCCATTCTATTCCACATTCCATTCCATTTCATTCCACATTCCATTCCATTCCATTCCACATTCCTTTCCATTGCATTCCACATTCCATTCCATTCCATTCCACATTCCATTCCATTCCATTCCACATTCCATTCGATTCCATTCTATTCCACATTCCATTCCATTCCATTCCACATTCCATTCCATTCCATTCCACATTCCAGTCCACATACCATTCCACATTCCATTACACATTCCATTCCACATTCTGTTCCACTTTCCATTCAATTTCATTCAATATGTCATTCCATTCCATTCCACATTCCATTCCTCATTCCTTTTGATTCCATTCAACATTCCATTCCTCATTCCATTCCATTCAATTCCACATTCAGTTCCTTTCCAGTACACATTACGTTCCACATTCCATTCCATTCCATTCCACTTTCCATTCCACATTCCATACCATTCCATTCCACATTGCATTCCACATTACCGTCCTTTACATTCCACATTCGTTTCCACATTCCATTCCATTCCATTGCACATTACATTCCACATTACGTTCAACATTCCATTCCTCATTCCATTCCATTCCATTTCACATTTAATTCCAAATTCCATTGCATTCCATTGCAAATTCCGTTCTTTCCACACTAAGTTACGTTCATTGTACCATTCCATTCCTTTGCACATTGCATTAAACGTTCCATTCCACATTCCACTCCATTCCATACCACATTTCATTCCACTTTCCTTTCCATCCCATTCCACGATCCGTTCCACATTCCATTCAATATTCCATTCCACATTCCATTCCACATTCCATTCCACATTCCATTCCATTCCATTCCACATTCCATTTCATTCCATTCCAGATTCAATTCCAAATTCAATTCCACTTTCGATTCCGTCCCATTCCATTCCACATTCCATTCCATTCCATTCCACATTTCATTCCATTGCATTCTAAATTCCATTCCGTTCCATTTCATTCCATTTCACATTCAAATCCATTCCATTCCATTCAACATCCCATTCCATTCCATTCCACATTCCATTCCATTCCGTTCCACATTCCATTCCACGTTTCATTCCAGGTCGGATTCCATGATCCACTCCACTTCCCATTCCACGTTCCATTCCTTTCCATTCCACATTCCATTCCATTCCATTCCAAATTGCATTCCATTCAATCCCACATTCCTTTCCATTCCATTGCATTCCACATTCCATTCCATTCCGTTCTGCATTCCATTCCATTCCATTCCATTCTATTCCACATTCCATTACATTCCACTGGACATTCCATTCCACTTTCCATTCCACGTTCTCTTCCACGTTCCATTCCATTCCATTCCGCATTCCCTTCCATTCCATTACATATTACATTCCATTCCATTCCACATTCAATTCCATTCCGTTCCACATTCCATTCCATTCCATTCCATTCTGCATTCCATTTCATTCCATTCCACATTCCATTCCATTGCATTCTATTCCATATTCCATTCCATTCTATTCCACATTCCGTTCCATTCCATTCAACATTTCATTCCATTCCATTAAACTTTCCACTCCACATACCATTCCAAATTCCATTACACATTCCACACCACGTTCCATTCCATTGCCTTCCAAATTCCATTAAACTCCATTCCACATTCCATTCCATTCAATTTCACTTTTCATTCCATTCCATTGCAATCGACATTCCATTCCATTCCATTCCGCATTCCATTAAATTTCATTGCATTCCATTCCACTTTCCATTCTATTCCATTTCACATTCCATTCCTTTTCGTTGCACTTTCCTTTCCACATTCCATTCCACATTCTATTCCAAGTTCCATTCCATTACATTCCACATTCCATTACACCCCATTCCACATTCCTTTCCACGTTCTATTCCATTCCATTCCACATTCCATCCAATTGTACTCCACATGCCATTCCACATTCCATTCCACATTCCATTCCATTCCGTTCTATTCCACGTTCTATACCATTCCATTCCATTCCATTCTACATTATATTCCATTCAATTCCAGATTTCATTCCATTCCATTCCACATGCCATTCCAAATTCCATTCCACATTCCATTCAATTCCATTCTATTCCACGTTCTATTCCATTCCATTCCACATTCATTTCCATTGCATTCCACATTCCATTCTATTCCATTCTTCATTTCATTCCATTCCATTCCATTCCTCATTTCATTCCATTCCATTGCATTCCACATTCCATTCCATTCCATTCCCATAACATTCCATTCCATTCCATTCTATTCGACATTCCATTACTTTCCATTCCACATTCCATTCCATTTAATTCCACTTTCCATTCCACATTCCGTTCCATTCCATTCCGCATTCCATTCCACATTCCATTCCTTTCCACTCAAAATTACTTTCCACGTACCTTTCCATTCTATTGCACAAGTCATTACACATTCCATTCCACATTCCATTCCATTCCATGCCGCATTTCATTCCACTTTCCATTGCATTCCATTCAATGTTCCATTCGACATTTCACTCCACATTACATTCCACATTCCAATCCGTTCAATTCCACGTTCCTTTCCATTCCAATCCACATTCCATTTCATATTTCATACCATATTCCATTCCACATTCCATTCCACATTCCATTCCACATTACAATCGTTTCCATTCCACATTCCTTTCCACATTTCATTCCACATTCCAATACACAATCCATTCCACATTCCATTACACATTCCATTCCACATTCCATTCCATTCCATTCCACATTCCATTTCATTCCATTCTTCATTCCATTCCAAATTCTGTTTCACTTTCCATTACATTCCATTCCATTCCACATTCCGTTCCTATCCAATCCACATTACATTCCACACTCCATTCCATTCTATTTCACATTCCATTTCATTCCATTCCACATTTCATTTCATTCAACTCCGCATTCAATTCCATTCCATTCCATTCTATTACACAATCCATTCCATTCCATTCCACATTCCATTCTACATTCCATTCCGTTCCATTCCACATTCTACTCCATTCCATTCCACATTCCAATCCATTCAATTCCACGTTCCATTCCATTCCATTCCACATTCCATTGCATTCCATTCCACATTCCATTCCACATTCCCTTCCACATTTCACGCCATTCCATTCTATTCCTCATTCCATTCCATTCCATTCAACATTCCATTGCATTGCATTCCACATTTCATTCCACATACCATTCCACATTCCATTCCAATTTCCATTCCATTCCATTCCACATTGCATTCCAATCCATTCCATATTCCACTCCATTCGATTCCACATTTTATTCCATTCCATTGCAATCCACATTCCATTCCATTCCATTCCACATTCCATTCCACAGTCCATTCCATTACATTCCACATTCCATTCCGCGTTCCATTCCATTCCACTTTCCATTCAATATTGCATTCCATTCCATTCTACGTTGCATTTCACGTTCCATTCCACATTCCATTCCACTTTCCATTCCATATTCCATTCAGTTGCATTGCAGATTCCATTCTACATTTCATTCCACAATCCATTCCACATTCCTTTCCACATTCCAACCACATTCCATTCCATTCCATTCCATTCCACATTCCATTCCATTCCATTCCACATTCCATTGCATATTACTTTCCATTCCATTACAAATTCCATTCCATTCCAATCCACATTCCATTCCATTTCACATTCCTTTCCATTCCATTCCATTCCACATTCTATTCCACGTTCCATTCCATTTCATTCCACATTCCATTCCAGTCCATTCCACATTCCATTCCAAGTTGTATGCCATTCCATTCCACATTCCATTCCATTCCATTCCACATTGCATTCCATTCAATTACTCATTTCATTCCATTCCTTTGCATTCCACCTTCCATTCCACTCCACTCCACATTCCATTCCATTCAATTCCTCATTTCATTTCATTCCATTTCATTCCACATTCAATTCCATTGCATTCCACATTCCATTCCATTGCATTCCAATTTCCATTACCTTACATTACCATTCCATTGCATTCCGTTCCACATTCCGTTCCATTCCATTCTATTCCTTTACACCTTCCATTACTTTCAATTCCACATTACATTCCACGTTCGATTCCACGTTCCATTCCCTGTTCCTTTCTGCCTGCCTTTCCAGTTTCCATTCCACGTTCCATTGCATTCCATTCCACATTACATTCCTTTCCATTCCACGTTCCATTCAATTCCATTTCACATTCCATTCCAGTACATTCCACATTGTATTCCATATTCCATTCTCTTCCATTCCATTCCATTACACATGCCATACCACATTCCTTTCCATTCTGTTCCACTTTCCATTCCATTCCATTCCACATTCCATTCCACATTCCATTACTTTCAATTCCACATTATATTCCACGTTCCTTTCCCCTTTCCATTCCATATGCCATTCCACTTTCCATTCCACGTTCCTTTCCATTCCATTGCACATTCCATTCCATTCCATTACACATTCCATTCCACATTCCATTCCATTCCATTCTACTTTCAATTCCGTTCAATTCCACATTACATTCCACATTCCTTTCCATTCCATTCCATATTCCATTCTCTTCCATTACACATGCCATTCCATTACTTTCTACAGTCCTTTCCGCATTCCATTCCATTCCATTCCATTCCATTCCATTCCATTACACTTTCCATTCCACATTCCATTCCATTCCATTCCATGTCCCATTAAACCTTCCATTCCACAACCCATATCATTCCATTCCACATTCCATTCTATTATATTCCACGTTACATTCCACTTTACTTTCCTTTCCATTCCACATTCATTCCATTCAATTCCATTCCATTCCGTTACATTCCATTAAACATTCCATTCCATTCCATTTCACATTCCATTCCACATACCACTCAATGTCATAACACTTTCCATTCATATCTATTCCATGTTCCATTATACTTTCCATTCCACTTTCCTCTCCACGTTCGATTCCACGATCCATTCCATTCCATTCCACATCCCATTCCACATCCGATTCTTTTCCATTCCACAATCCATTCCATTCAATTTCACATTCCATTTCACTCCATTCCACATTTCATTCGCTTCCATTCCATTCCACATTCCATTCCATTCCATTCCAATTTCCATTCCACTTTCCATTCCACGTTCCGTGCCGGTCCATTACACATTCCATTCCACTTTCAAGACCATTCCATTCCACATTCCATTCCACACTCCATTCTATTCCTTTCCATTACAAATTCCATTCTATTCCATTCCATTCCATTCCATTCCACATTCCAGTCCATTCCATTCCACATTCCATTTCACATTCCATTCTATTCCATTCCGAATTCCATTCTATTCCATTCCACATTCCATTCCACATTGCTTTCCATTCCATTCCACATTTCATTCCATTCCATTCAACATTCCATTCCATACCATTCCACATTCCATTCCTTTCCTTTCCACGTTCCATTCCACTTTCCATTCCTCGTTGCATCCACATTACAATGCACGTTCCATTGCATTCCATATCATTCCACATTCCATTCCACATTCCATTCCATTCCATTCCACATTCCATTCCATTCCATTAAATTCCAAATTCCATTGCATTCCACGTTCCATTCCATGTTCCATTCCACGTTCCATTCCACAATCCATTCCATTCCATTCTATATTCCATTCCTCTTTCCATTCCATTCCATTCCACCTTCATTTCCATTCCATTGCATTCCAGTCAAAACTACATTAATTCCACAATCCATTCCATTCCATTCTACATTCCATTCCGCTTTCCATTCCATTCCATTCCACATTCCATTCCACATTCCATTCCTTTCAATTCCACATTATATTCCACGTTCCTTTCCTCTTTCCATTCCGTATGCCATTCCACTTTCCATTCCACGTTCCTTTCCATTCCATTGCACATTCCATTCTATTCCATTACACATTCCATTCCATTCCGTTACACATTCCATTCCACATTCCATTCCATTCCATTCTCCTTTCAATTCCGTTCAATTCCACATTACATTCCACAATCCATTCCATTCCTCTCCACATTACTTTCTCTTCCATTACACATGCCATTCCATTACTTTCCACATTCCTTTCCACATTCCATTCCATTACATTACACATTCCATTCCACATTCCATTCCATTCCATTCCAGTTTCCATTAAACGTTCCAGTCCACAATCCATACCATTCCATTCCACATTCCATTCCGTTGCATTCCACGTTACATTCCACATTTCTTACCATTCCACATTCATTCCATTCAATTCCATTCCATTCCATTAAACATTCCATTTCATTCCGTTTCACAATCCATTCCACATACCACTCAATGCCATAACACGTTCCATTCAAATCTATTCCACGTTCCATTACACTTTCCATTCCACTTTCCTTTCCACGTTCGATTCCACGATCCATTCCATTCCATTCCACATCCCATTCCACTGCCCAATCTTTTCCATTCCACATTCCATTCCATTCCATTTCACATTCCATTGCACTCCATTCCACATTGCATTCCCTTCCTTTCCATTCCACGTTCCATTCCATTCCATTCCAATTTCCATTCCACCTTCCATTCCAAGTTCCATGCCCGTCCATTACACATTCCATTCCACATTCAAGTCCATTCCATTCCACATTCCATTCCATTCCTTTCCATTACAAATTCCTTTCCATTCCATTCCTTTCCGTTCCACATTCCAGTCCACCCCATTCCACATTCCATTCCCCATTCCATTCTGTTCCATTCCAAATTCCATTCTATTCCATTCCACATTCCATTCCATTCCATTCCACATTCCATTCCATTCCATTCCACATTCCATTCCACATTTCATACATTTCCATCCAACATTCCATTCCATACCATTCCACATTCCATTCCTTTCCATTCCACGTTCCATTCCGCTTTCCATTCCTCGTTCCATTCCACATTACACTCCACGTTCCATTGCATTCCATAACATTCCACATTCCATTCCACATTCCATTCCATTCCATTCCATTACACATTTTATTCCACATTCCATTCCATTCCATTCCAGTTTCCATTAAACGTTCCAATCCACAATCCATACCATTCCATTCCACATTCCATTCCATTACATTCCACGTTACATTCCACATTCCTTTCCATTCCACATTCATTCCATTCAATTCCAATCCATTCCATTAAACATTCCATTCCATTCCATTTCACAATCCATTCCACATACCACTCAATGCCATAACACGTTCCATTCAAATCTATTCCACGTTCCATTACACTTTCCATTCCACTTTCCTTTCCACGTTCGATTCCACGATCCATTCCATTCCATTCCACATCCCATTCCACTGCCCAATCTTTTCCATTCCATATTCCATTCCATTCCATTTCACATTCCATTGCACTCCATTTCACATTGCGTTCCCTTCCATTCCATTCCACGTTCCATTCCATTCCATTCCAATTTCCATTCCAAGTTCCATGCCGGTCCATTACACATTCCATTCCACATTCAAGTCCATTCCATTCCACATTCCATTCCATTGCTTTCCATTACAAATTCCATTCCATTACATTCCATTCCAATCCACATGCCAGTCCACCCCATTCCACATTCCATTCCCCATTCCATTCTATTCCATTCCGAATTCCATTCTATTCCATTCCACATTCCATTCCATTCCATTCCACATTCCATTCCACATTTCATACAATTCCATTCAACATTCCATTCCATACCATTCCACATTCCCTTCCTTTCCATTCCACGTTCCATTCCACTTTCCATTCCTCGTTCCATTCCACATTACACTCCACGTTCCATTGCATTCCATAACATTCCACATTCCATTCCACATTCCATTCCTTTCCATTACACATTTCATTCCACATTCCATTCCATTCCATTCCAGGTTCCATTAAACGCTCCAATCCACAATCCATACCATTCCATTCCACATTCCATTCCATTACATTACATGTTACATTCCACATTACTTTCCTTTCCATTCCACATTCATTCCATTCAATTCCATTCCATTCCATTCCATTCCATTAAACATTCCATTCCATTCCATTTCACATTCCATTCAACATACCACTCAATGCCATAAAACGTTCCATTCAAATCTATTCCACGTTCCATTACACTTTCCATTCCACTTTCCTTTCCAAGTTCGATTCCACAATCCATTCCATTACATTCCACATCCCATTCCACTTCCCATTCTTTTCCATTCCACAATCCATTCCATTCAATTTCACATTCCATTGCACTCCTTTCCACATTGCATTCGCGTCCATTCCATTCCACATTCCATTCCATTCCATTCCAATTTCCATTCCACCTTCCATTCCACATTCAATGCCGGTCCATTACACATTCCATTCCACTTTCAAGACCATTCCATTCCACATTCCATTCCACATTCCATTCCATTCCTTTCTATTACAAATTCCATTCCATTCCATTCCATTCCATTCCACATTCCAGTCCATTCCATTCCACATTCCATTCTATCCCATTCCGAATTCCATTCTATTCCATTCCACATTCCATTCCACATTCCTTTCCATTCCATTCCACATTCCATTCCACATTTCTTTCCATTCCATTCAACATTCCATTCCATACCATTCCACATTCCTTTCCTTTCCATTTCACGTTCCATTCCACTTTCCATTCCTCGTTCCATTCCACATTACAATGCACGTTCCATTGCATTCCATCACATTCCACATTCCATTCCACATTCCATTCCATTCCATTCCACATTCCATTCCATTCCATTGAATTCCAAATTCCATTCCATGCCACGTTCCATTCTATGTGCCATTCCACGTTCCATTCCACAATCCATTCCATTCCATTCTACATTCCATTCCACTTTCCATTCCATTCCATTCCACATTCAATTCCATTCTATTGCATTCCTGTCCAAACTCCATTCCATTCCACAATCCATTCCATTCCATTCTACATTCCATTCCACTTTCCGTTGCATTCCATTCCACATTCAACTCCATTCCGTTGCATTCCAGTCCACACTCGATTCCATTCCATTCCATTCCATATTCCATACCACATTTCATTCCATTCCATTACACATTACATTCCACTGCCCAATCTTTTCCATTCCAAATTCCACTCCATTCCTTTCCACATTCCATTCAATAGCATTCCACATTCAATTCTACATTCCATTCCATTCCGTTCCACATTCTATTCCATTCCATTCCTTTCCACATTCCATTCTAATACATTCCACGTTCCATTCTGCATTCCTTTCCACGTTGCATTTCATTCCATTCCACGTTTCATTCCATTCCATTCCTAGTTTCATTCCATTCCAATGTCCATTCCATTCCATTCCACTTTCCATTCTACATTCCATTCCATTCCACTCCACGTTCTGCTCCATTCCATTCCACGTTACATTAAAAATTCCATTCCATTCAATTCCACTTTCCATTCCGTATTTCATTCCATTAAATTCCACATTCCATTACATTCCATTCCCTTCCATTCCACATTCCATTCCACTCCATTGCATTCCATTCCACATTCCATTCCGTTATATTCCACATTACATTCAATTCCATACCCTTCCACCCCAAATTCCATTCCATTGTATTCCACATTCCATTCCACTCACTTCCACATTCCCTTCCACATTCCAATCCATTCCATTCAAAATTCCATTCCACATTCCATTGCATTCCATTGCAACTTCCATTCCACATTCCATTCAATTCCATTCCATTCCATTCCGCATTAGATTCAACATTCCATTCCATTTCATTCCACTTTCCATTCAATTCGATTCCATTCCATTCCACGTTCCATTCCACATTGCATTCCATTCCATTCCACATTCGATTCCACATTCCATTCCATTCCATTCCACATTCCATTATATTCAATTCCATTAAATTCCACGTTCAGTTCCACATTCCATTCCTTTCCATTCCATATTCGATTCCGAATTCCATTCCATTCCATTCCACATTCCATTCCACTTTCCATTCCATTTCATTCAACATTCCTTTATACCTTCCATTCCACATTCCATTCCATTCCATTCCACTTTCCGTTCCATTCCATTCCACGTTCCATTCCACTTTCCATTCCACGTTCCATTCCACGATCCATTCCATGATCAATTCCATTCCATTCAACATTGCATTCCACCTTACATTACATTTCATTCCACATTGTATACCACATGCCATTCCTTTCCATTCCACATTCCATTCCATTATATTCCATTCCACTTTCCATTCCATAACGTTCCATATTCCAATCCACTTTCCACTCAATTCCATTTCACATTCCATTCCATTCCATTCCATTCCAATTTCCATTCCATTCCATTTGATATTCCATTCCATTTTCCATTCCATTCCATTTCACATTCAATTAAATTCCATTCCATTGCATTGCACATTCCATTCCATTCCATTCCACATTCCATTCCACATTATATTCCACTCCATTCCACATTCCATTCCATTCCATTCTATTCCATTTCACATTCCATTCCACTCCTTTCGACTTTGCATTCCACATTCTTTACATTCCTTTCCACATTCCATTCCATTTCATTCCATATTCCATTCCACATTCTTTTTCATTCCATTCCACATCCGGATTACATTCCATTGCACGTTTCATTCCACATTCAATTCCACATTACATTCTGTTCCGTTTAACATTACAATACATTCCATTCCACCTTCCATTCCATTCCATTCCACTTTCAACTAAATTCCATTGCATTCCATTCCACATTACTTTCCACATTCCATTCCATTCCATTCCACATTGCACTCAACTTTCCATTCCACGTTCAATTCCATGTTCCATCCCATGATCCATTCCACTTTCCATTCCATGTTCCATTCCATTTTCCATTCCTCATTCCATTCCACATTCCATTCCACTATCCATAACTCATTCCATTCTATTCCATTACACGTTCCATTCCATTCCATTCCACTTTCCATTCCTTTCCATTCCACGTTCCATTCCCCGTTCCAATCCACATTCCATTCCATTCCATTCCACATTCCATTCTACATTCCACATCATTGCATTGCACATTCCATTCCATTCCATTCCACATGCCATTCCATTCCATTCCACCTTCCATAACACATTCCATTCCATTCCATTGCACATTCCATTTCATTCCATTCCATATTCCATTCCATTCCATTTCTCTTTCTATTCCATTTCATTCTATTCCAAATTCCATTCCATTCCTTTCTATTCCACATTCCATTCCATTCCATTCCGTATTCTATTACATTCCATTCCACATTCCCTTCCACATTCCATTCCATTCCATTCCACATTCCATTCCACTTTCCATTCCACAATCCATTCCACATTCTGTTCCGTTCCACGTTCCATTCCACATTCAATTCTTCATTCCAATCCATTCCACCTTCCATTCCACATTCCATTCCAAGTTCCATTCCACATCCCATTCCTTTCCATTTCGTGTTCCATCCCAGGTTCAATTCCATTCAATTGCACATTCCATTCCACATTCCATTCCACTTTCCATTCCATTCCATATTCCATTCCACATTCCATTCCACACTCCACTCGACATTCCATTCCATTCCATTGCATATACCATTGCACATTCCATTCCACTCCATTCCACATTGCATTCCACTCCATTCCACATTCCATTCCACATTATAATCCAATCCTTTCCACATTCCATTCCACATTATAATCCAATCCATTCCACATTCCATTCCATTCCATTTCATGTTCCATCCAATGTTCAATTCCATTCAACTGCACATTCCATTCCAAATTCCTTTCCATATTCCATTCCGTTCCACATTCCATCCCACATTCCATTCCACATTCCATTCGACATTCCATTCCATTCCATTGCAGATTCCATTGCACATTCCATTCCACTGCATTCCACATTGTATTCTACTCCATTCCACATTATATTCCAATCCATTCCAAATTCCGTTCCATTCCATTCCATTCCAAATTCCATTCCATTCCATTTCACTTTCCATTGCACGTTCCATTCCATTGCTTTCCACACTCGATTCCATTCCATTCCATGTTCCATTCTACATTCCATTCAATTCCCTTCCACAATCCATTCCACATCCACATTCCATTCCACATTCCGTTCCGTTACATTCCAAGTTCTATTCCACATTCCATTCCAGATTCCACTCCATTCCATTCCCCGTTGCACTCCACATTCCATTAAACTTTCCATTCCATTCCACATTATATTCCATTGCATTCCACATCATATTCCACATTCCATTCCATTCCATTCCACATTCTATTACATTCCATTCCATATTCCTTTCCACATTCCATTCCACATTCCATTCCGCATTCCATTCCATTCCATTCCATTCCACATTCCATTCCATTCCATTCCACATTCCATTCCATTCCATTGCACAATCCATTATACATTCCATTCCATTGCATTCCACATTCCATTCCATTCCATTCCAGATTACATTCCACATTACATTCGATATTCCATTCCATTTCATTCTACATTCCATTCCACATTCCGTTCCTTTCCATTCCACATTTCATTCGACATTTCATTCCATTCCAATCCACATTCCATTCCACATTCCATTCCATTCCTTTCCATATTCCATTCCATTCCATTCCACATTCCATTCTACCTTGCATTCCACATTCCATTCCATTCCATTCCACATTTAATTCCGTTCCATTCCACATTCCAATCCACATTCCATTCCCTTCCATTCCACATTTCATTCCACATTTCATTCCATTCCATTCCACATTCCTCTCCACATTCCATGCCAATTCATTCCACATTCCGTTCCATTCCATTACACTTTCCATTCCAAATTCTGTTCCGTTCCAGTCCACATTCCATTCCATTCCATTCAACTTTGCATTCCCTTCCATTCCCCGTTCCATTCCATTCAATTCCATGTTACACTCCGTTGCATTCCACTTTCCATTCCACGTTGTATTCCACGTTCCATTCCACCTTCCATTCCCCATTCTGTTCCATCACATTCCACTTTCCATTCCACGTTCTTTTCCATTGCATTCCACATTCCATTCCACATTCCACTCCATTCCATTCCACATTCCATTCCACATAGCATTCCATTCCATTCCAACATTACATTCCATTCCACTCCATTCCACATTCTATTCCTTTCCTTTCCAATTTCCATTACACATTCCTTTCCACATTCCATTCCATTCCTTTCCACGTTTCATTATATTTCATTCCACTTTCCATTTCATTCCATTCCACATTCCATTCTGCATTCCATTTCGCATTCCATTCCATTCCATTCCACGTTCCATTCCATTCCATTCCATGTTCCATTCCACTTTCCACTGCATTTCATTCCTAGTTCCACTCCATTCCATTCCACGTTCCATTTCAAGTTCCATTCAACATTCCATTCCATACCTCGTTCCATTCGACATTCCATTTCACATACCATTCCACATTCCATTCCATATTCTATTCCATTCCATTCCAAATTCCATTCGGCATTCTATTCCATTCCATATTCCATTCCACATTCCATTCCATTTCATTCCACATTCCATTCCACTTTCCATTCCACAATCCAGTCCACATTCTGTTCCATTCCACGTTCCATTCCACATTCCATTCCTCATTCCATTCCATTCCACGCTCCATTACACATTCCATTCCACGTTCCATTCCGTATTCCATTCCTTTCCATTTCCCGTTCCATCTCACGTTCCATTCTATTCCATTGCACATTCCATTCCACATTCCATTCCAAATTCCTCTCCTTACACGTACCATTCCACATCCCATACCACATGCCATTAAACATTCCTTTCTATTCCATTGCACATTCCTTTGCACATTCCATTCCACTCCATTACACATTGCTTTCCATTCCATTCCACATTCCATTCCACATTATATTCCACTCCATTCCACATTCCATTCCATTCCATTCCGCTTTCCATTCCACATTCCATTCCATTGCTTTCCACATTTGATTCCATTCCATTCCACGTTCCATTCCCCAATCCATTGCATTCCCTTCCACATTCCATTCCACTTTCACATTCCATTACATATTCCATTCCATTCCATACCACATTCCATTCCACATTCTGGTCCACATTACATTCCATTCCTTTCCACATTCCATTCCACATTTCATTACATTCCATTACACATTCCGTTCCACATTCCATTACACATTCCAATCCACATTCCATTCCATGCCATTCTATTCCATTCCACATTCCTTTCCATTCCATTCCACGTTCCAATCCATTCCATTCCACAATCCTCTTTGCAGTTCATTCCATTCCATTCCACATTCCATTCCATTTCATTCCACATTCCATTCCACGTTCCATTCCATATTCCATTGCATTCCATTCCACATTGCATTCCACATTCCATTACACATTCCATGACACATTGCATTCCATTCCATTCTATTCCACATTCCTTTCCAATCCATTTCACATTCCATTCCACATTCCATTCCACATTCCATTCCTTTCCGTTCCATTCCGTTCCACGTTGCATTCCACCTTCTATACCATACCATTCTATATTCCATTCCGTTCGATTCCACATTTCATTGCATTCAATTCCTTATTTCATTCAACTCCTTTGCACTGCACATTCCATTCCATTCCATTTTCATTCCATTCCATTGCATTCATTTATATTCCGCCTTCCATTCCAGTCCATGGCACATTGCATTCCATTCCATTGCACATTCCATTGCATATTTCAATCCATTCCATTCCACATTCCATTCCACATACCATTCCAAATTACCGTCCTTAAGATTCCACATTCCTTTCCACATTTCATTCCACGTTACATTCCATTCCATTCCACATTACATTCCACATTCCATTCAACATTCCATTCCATTCCATTCCACAATTAATTCCAAATTCCACTGCATTCCATTACACATTCCATTCCTTTCCATTCCAAATTACATTCCACATTCCATTCCATTCCATTGCACATTCCATTGCACATTCCACTCCACAATCCCTTCCATTCCATGCCACATTTCATTCCACATTCCATTCCATTCCATTCCACGTTCTATTCGACGTTCCATTCAAGGTTTCATTTCACATTCCATTCCACATTCTTTTCCATTCCATTCCTCATTAGATTGCACATTCAATTCCATTACATTTCACATTCTATTCCATATTCCATTCCACATTCCATTCCACAATCCATTCTGTTCAATTCCACATTCCATTCCACATTTCATTCCATATTCCATTCCGCATTCCTTTCCGCATTCCATTCCACATTTCATTCCACATTCCTTTCCACATTCCTTTCCATTCCACATTCCATTGGTTTCCATTCCACACTCCATTCGTTTCAATTCCACATTCCATTCCATATTTCTTTCCACATTTCATTACACATTCCATTCCTCATTCAAATCCCCATTCCATTCCACATTCCATTCCATACCATTCCACATTCAATTCCATTCCATTCCACTTCCCATTCCACATTCTAATCCACATTCCATTCCATTCCATTGTTTTCCACATTCCTTTCGAATCCATTTCACATTCCATTCAGTTCCACATTCCATTCCACATTCCATTCCTCTCCGTTCCATTCCATTTCACGTTGCATTCCATGTTCTATACCATTTCATTCTACATTCCATTCCATTCAATTCCACATTCCATTGCATTCAGTTCCTTATTTCATTCTATTCCTTTGCATTGCAAATTCCATTGCTTTCCATTTTCATTCCATTCCATTCCATTCCCTTCTATTCCACATTCCATTCCAGTCCATTGCATATTGCATTCCATTCCATTACACATTCAATTCCATATTCCGTTCCATTCCATTCCTCATTCCATTCTCCATTACAGTCCTTTAGATTCCCCATTCCATTCCACATTCCATTCCACGTTACATTCTATTCCATTCAGCATTCCATTCAACATTCCATTGCACATTCTATTCCATTCTATTTCACAATTAATTCCACATTCCATTGCATTCCATTCGACATTACATTCCTTCCCACTCCAAATTACATTCCACATTCCTTTCCATTCCATTGCACATTCCATTGCACCTTCCACTCCACATTCAATTCCATTCCGTACCACGTTTCATTCCACGTTCAATTACGCTGCATTCCACTTTCCATTCCAGGTTTCATTCCAGGTTTCATTCCACATTCCATTCCACATTCCATTCCATTCCATTCCACATTCCATTCCACATTTTATTCCATATTCCATTCCGCATTCCATTCCGCATTCCATTCCACATTCCATTCCACATTGCATCCCATTCCATTCCATATTCCATTCCATTCCATTCCACATTCCTCTCCACATTCCATTCCCTTCCGTTCCACATTCCATTCCCTTCCATTCCACATTCTATTCCATGTTCCATTCCACGTTCCACTCCATTGCATTCCAATTCATTCCATTCCATTCTCTTCCATTCTCAATTCCTTTCCATTCCATTCCAAATTTTATGCAACATTCCATTCCATTCCGTGCCACATTCCATTCCATTCCATTCCACACTCCATTCCATTCAATTCCACATTCCATTCCTTTCCATTCCACATTACATTCCACTTTCCATTCCACGTTGCATTCCACATTTCATTCCACGTTCCATTCTACGTTCCATTGCACGTTCCATTCTACTTTCCTTTCCACGTTCCACTCTACGTTCCATTCCGCGTTCCATTCTACGTTCATTTCCATTCCATTCCACCTTCCATTCCATTCCATTCCACGTTCAATTCTACTTTCTCTTAGACGTTCCACTGCATTCCATTCCACGTTCCATTCTACGTTACATTAGAGGGTCCATTCCACGTTCCATTCCACGTTCCATTCCATTACATTCCAGATTACATTAAATATTCCATTCCGTTCCATTCCACTCCACATTCCATTCCATTCCATTCAACATTCCATTCCATTCAATTCCACGTTCAATTCCATGTTACTTTCTGAGTTGGTTCCATTCCGAGTTCCATTCCATTCCATTCCACTTTCCATTCCACGTTCCGTTCCATTGCATTCCACGTTCCGTTCCATTGCATTCCACGTTCAATTCCATTGCATTCCACTTTCCATTTCATTCCATTCCACTTTCCATTCCACATTCCATTCCACATTCTGTTCCACCTTCTATTCCATTCCATTCCATTCCATATTCCATTACAATCCTTTCCACTTTCCATTCCATTCCATTCCATATTCCGTTCCATTCCATTCTATTCCATTCAACCTTCCATTCCATACCATTCCGCATTCCATTCCAATCCATTCCATTCCACATTCCATTCCATTCCATTCCATTCCATTACACATTCCATACCATTCCATTCCATTCCACGTTCCATTACACATTCCATTCCACATTCCATTCCATTCCATTTCACATTCCATTCTATTCAATTCCATTCTGTTCCATTACACAATCCATTCCACATTCCATTCCCTTCCATTCCACATTCCATTCCATTCCATTTCACATTCCATTCCACATTTCATTCCACGTTCCATTCCACTACATTCCATTCCAATCCATTTTAGGTTCCTTTCCCTTTCATTCAAAATTTTATTCGAACATCCATTAAATTCCATTCCACATTCCATTCCGTTCCACATTCCTTTCCATTCCATTACACATTCGATTCCATTCCATTCCACATTTCATTTCATTCCATTTCACATTCCATTCCTAACATTCCACATTCCCTTACGCTTTCCATTCCAAATTCCATTCCACATTCCATTCCATATTCCATTCCACATTCCATTCCTTTCCATTCCATATTCCGTTCCATTCAGCTCCATTCAATTCCATTCCTTTCCATTCCACATTGGATACCTTTCTATTCCATTCCACATTCCATTCCTTTCTATTCCCCATTCCATTACATTCCATTCCACATTCCTTTCCATTTGATTTCATTCCATTCCACATGCCATTCCATTCTATTCTATTCCATTCCACATTCCATTCCATTCCATTCCACATTCCATTTCATTCCGTTACACATTCCATTCCATTCCACATACCATTCCACTTTCCATTCCATTCTACTCCACATTCCATTTCACATTGCATCCCATTCCATTCCATATTCCATTCCACATTCAATTCCATTCCATTCCACATTCCATTTCATAACATACCTTTCCATACCATTCCACTTTCGACTCCATTCCATTGAATCCAACATTCCATTCCATTCCACATTCCATTCCATTTCATTCCATTACATTCCCGTCCAGTCCACAATCCATTCCATTCAATTCAATTCCACATTCCTTTACACATTCCATTCCATATTCCATTCCACTGCATTCCGCATTCCATTCCACGTGGCATCCCATTCCATTCCATATTCCATTCCTCATTCCACTCCATTCCATTTCATTCCATTCCAGATTCCATTTATTTCCATTCCATTGAATTCCACAGTCAATTCCATTCCATTCCACATTCTAATCCATTCCATTCCATTCCACATTTCATTCCACATTCCATTCCACATTCCATTCCATTGTACATTCCATTCCATTCCATTGCACTGTCCATTCCATTGCAGTCTACATTCCATTTCAAATTCCTTCCCACATTCCATAACTTTCCTTTCCACATTCCAATCCACATTCCATTCCATTCCACATTCCACTACATTCCATTCCAAATTCTATTGCATTCCATTCCATATTCCATTCCATTCCATTCCACATTCCATTTCATTCACTTCCACATATCAGTCCATTCCGTTCAACATTCCGTTCAATTCCATTCCACATTCCATTCCATTCCACTTTCTTTTCAATTCCATTACACATTCAATTCCACCTTCCATTCCATTTAACCTTTCATTCCATTCTATTCCATTCCACATTCCATTCAATTCCATTCCATTCCACATTCCATTCCATTCCATTCCTCATTCCATTCCATTCTTTTCCATTCCATTCAACATTCCATTCCATTCCATTCCACATTCCATTCCATTCTATTCCATTACGCATTCAATTCCATTCCATTGCATTCCATTCCACATTCCATTCCATTCCATTCCAATCCACATTCCATTGCTTTCCATTCCACATTCCACTTAATTCAATTCCATTCCACATTACGTTCCACGTTGCATTCCATTCCATTCAACTTTCCATTTCGTTCCGTTCCACTTTGCATTGCATTCCATTCCAATCTACATGGAATTTCATGCCATTCCGCATTCTATTCCATTCCAATCCACATTCCATTCCATTCCATTCCACATTTCATATTCCATTCCACGTTCCATTCCACTTTCCATTCTATGTTCCATTCCATGTTCCATTCCATTTCATTCCACGTTCCATTCCACATTGCATACCACATTCCATTCCATTCCATTACACATTTCATTCGATTCAACTGCACATTCCATTCCATTCCTTTCCACATTCCATTCCATTCCTTTCCACATTCCATTCCATTCCATTCTATTCCACATCCCCTTCCATTCCATTTCACATTCCATTCCATTCCATTCCACATTCCATTTCATTCCATTCCACATTCCATTCCACTCCACGTTCCATTCCATGCCATTCCAATCCACTCCATTCCATTTCACATTTCATTCCACTTTCTATTGCATTCCACTTTCAATTCCATTCCATTGCTTTCCACGTTCAATTCCATTCCATTCCATTCCACTCCACATTCCATTCCATTCTATTCCACATTCCATTCCATTCCATTCCACATTCCATTCCATTCCATTCCACAGTCCATTGCATTAAATTCCACACTCCATTCCATTCCATGACCCATTCCACTCCATTCCATTCCACATTCCATTCCAATCCAGGCCACATACCATTCCTTTCCATTCCACATTCCATTCCATTCCACATTCAATTCCATTCCACTCCACATTCAATTCCATTCCACATTCCAATATGCTCCATTTCACATTACTTTCCATTCCATTACACATTCAATTCCATTCCATCCATTACATATTCCATTCGACATTCCATTCGATTCCACTTTCCATTCCATTCCACCTTCCCTTCTATTCCATTCCATTCCACATTCCATTCCATTTCACATTCCTTTCCCTTCCATTCCACATTCTTTCCCATTCCAATTCATTCCGTTACACATTCCATTCCTCTTTCCATTCAATTTCACATTCCATTCCATTCCATTCCATTCCATTACACATTCCGTTCCATTGAATTCCATTCCATCCCACATTTCATTCTGTTCCATTCCACATTCCATTCCATTCCTTTCTATTCCATTCCATATTCCTTTCCATTCCATTTCATTCCGATACACATTCCATTCCTCTTTCCATTCAATTTTACATTCCATTCCATTCCATTCCACATTCCATTCTATTCCATTCCATTCCACATTCCATTCCCTTCCATTACATTCCATTCCACGTTGCCTTCCTTTCCATTCCACTCCACATTCCGTTCAATTCTATTCGGCAGTGAATTCCATTCCATTCCACATTCCATTCCACATTCCATTCCATTGCATTCCACATTCCCTTCCATTCCATTCCACATTAAATTCCACATTCCTTTCCACATTCCATTCCACTTTCCATCCCACGTTCCATTCCAGAATCCATTCCACATTCCAATCCACGTTCCATTCCACATTCCATTCCATGTTTCATTACACGTTCCATTCCACATTCCCTTCCACATTCCATTCCATTCCACATTCCAATCCACGTTCCATTCCATTCCATTACACATTGCATTCCACATTCCATTCCATTTCATTCCACATTGCGTACCACTTTCAATTCGATTACATTTCACATATTGTTCCACATTCCATTCCATTCCATTCCATTCCACTCCTCTTTCGATTCCACATACCATTCCATTCCATTCCAAATTCTTTTCCACATTCCCTTACATTCCATTCCACATTCCATTCCATTCCATTCAATTCCACATTCCACTCCACATTCCATTCCATTCCATGCCACTTACCATTCCACATTCCATTCCAATTACACATTCCATTCCACATTCCATTCCATTCCATTCCACATTCCATTGCGTTCCATTCCGCATTCCATTCCATCCCATTCCACATTGCGTTCCATTACTTTCCACGTTACATTCCACGTTCCGTTGCATGTTCCATGCCACGATGCATTGCATTCCATTCCATGATGCATTCCACGTTCCATTAGGCGTTATATCCCACGTTCCTTTTTACATTCCACATTCCATTCCAAATTGAGTTAAATTCCAAGTGAGTCCATATGCATTCCATTCCATTCCATTCCCTTTCCATTCCTTTCGATTGTATATCCCATTCCATTCCATTCCAAATTGCATTCTTTTCGATTCTACATTCCATTCCATAGCACTTTCCTTTCCATTCCATCCCATACCACGTTCCATTGCATTCCACATTCCATTCCACATTCTATTCCATTACATTCCACATTCCATTCCATTCTATTCCGTTCCATTCCACATTCCATTCCATTCCATTCCATTCCATTCCATTCCATTCCGCATTCCATTAGATTCCATTCAATTCCATTCCGCATTACATTACATTCCATTCAACATTCCATTGTACATTCCATTCCACTTTCCATTCCACATTACATTCCTCATTCCATTCTATTCCATTCCATTGCACATTGCAGTCCACATTGCAGTCCATTGCCTTCCACATTCCATTCCTTTCCATTACACATTCCATTCCATCCCATTACATATTCTTTTCCATTCCATTCCACATTACGTTCCATTCCATTCCACATTGCATTCCATTACATTCCACTTTCCATTCCATTCCATTCCATTCCATTTCATATTGCATTCCATTCCACATTCCATTGCATTCCATTCCATTCCATTCCGCATTCCATTCCATTCCATTCCGCATTACATTCCATTCCACTCAGCATTCCATTGTACATTCCATTCCACTTTCCATTCCACATTCCATTCCACATTCCATTCCTCATTCCATTCCATTCCATTCCATTGCACATTGGGGTCCACATTGCAGTCCATTGCATTCCACATTCCATTCCATTCCATTCCACATTCCATTCCATCGCATTCCATATTCTTTTCTATTCCATTGCACATTCCATTCCATTCCACTCCACATTGCATTCCATTCCATTTCTTTCCACTTTCCACTGCAAATTCCATTCAACATTCCATTCTATTCCATTCCACATTCCATTACATTCCATTCCCTTCCACATTCCATTCCTCATTGCACTCCATTCTATTACACGTTCAATTCCACATTCCTTTCCATTGCATTCCACATTCCATTCCATATTGCATTCCATTCCATTCCACATTCCATTCCATTCCACTCCAAAGTCCATTCATTTCCACATTCCATTTCACATTGAACTCCATTTTATTCCACTTTCCATTCCACATTCCATTCCAGATTGCCTCCCGCTTTCAATTCTGTTCCATAACACATTCCATGCCGTTCCATTCCACATTCCTTTCCATTTCTTTCCACAATCCACGTTCCATTCCACTTTCCATTCCACGTTCAATTCCACATTCCTTTCCACGTTGCATTCCAATTTCCATTCCACGTTCGATTCCACATTCCTTTCCACATTCCATTCCACTCCACATTCCATTCCACATTGTATTCCATTCCGTTCCGCATTCCTTTCCACATTCCATTCGAAATCCCATTCCACATTCCATTCCATTCCATTCCACATTCCATTCCATTCCATTCCACATTCCACATTAAATTCCACTTTACATTCCACGTTACATTTCCCATTCCATTCCACGTTCCATTGCATCCCATTCTACGTTCCATTACACGTTCCATTCCATTACATTCCACTTTCCATTCCACGTTCCATTCCATTCCATTCCACGTTCCACTCCACATTTTATTCCATTCCATTCCATTCCACATTCCATTACATTCCACATGCCATTCCACATTGCTTTCCATTCCATTCTACATTCCGTCCAACATTCCATTCAATTCCTTTCCACATTCCATTCCACATTCCACTCCACAATCCATTATATGACATTTCAGTTTTTATTCCACATTCCATTCCATTCAAATCCAAATTTCAGTCCATTCAATTCCATTCCAGTCACATTCCATTCCGTTCAATTCCATTCCACATTCCATTCTATTCCATTCCACATTCCATTCCATTCGATTCCACGTTCCATTCCATTCCATTCCATAACACTCCAAATTCCATTCCATTCCATTCTATTACAAATTCCATCCCATTCCATCCCACATTCCATTCCATTCCATTCCACGTTACATTCCATTCCATTCCGCGTTCCATTCCACGTTCGATTCCATTTTCCGTTCCACTTTCCATTCCATTACTTTCCACTTTCAATTCCACGTTCCATTGCACCTTCCATTCCACGTTCCATTCCACGTTCCATTCCACGTTCCATTCCGTTGCAATCCACTATCCATGCCACGTTCTATTCCAAATTCCATTCCAGATTCCATTCCATGCCATTCCACATTCCATTCCACATTCCATTCCACTCCATTCTACACTCCATTCCACATTCCACTCCCTGCCATTCAGGTTTACATTCCACATTCCATTCCATTCCAATCCACATTCCATTCCTTTCCATTCCATTCCAGTCTACAATCCATTACATTCAATTCCATTCCACATTCTATTCCATTCCGTTTCACATTCCATTTCATACCTTTCCACATTCCATTCCATTCCTTTCCACACGCGTTTCCATTCCATTCCATACCAGTTCACTTTCCATTCCATTCCAAATTCGATTCCATTCCACGCCATTCCACATTCTATTCCGTACCATGCCGATTTCCATTTCACATTCCATTCCATTGCATTCCGTGATCCATTCCACATTCCATGGAACGTTCCATTCCATTCCATTCCACATTCCATTCCACATTCGATTGCATTTCATTCCACATTCCATTCCATATTCAATTCCTTTCCATTCCACATTCCATTCGAAGTTGCATTCCATTGCACATTCCTTCCACGTTATTTTCCATTCCATTCTACAATACATTGCATTCCATTCCACATTCCATTGCATTCCATTTCACAATCCATTCTGCATTGCGTTCCACTTTCCATTCCACTCCCTTCCATATTGCTTTCATGCATTCCATTCCATTCTACAATCTATTCCATTAATTCCACATCCCATTCCATTGCATTCCATATTCCATTCCATTGCATTCCATACTGCATTCCATTCCTCTTCATTCCACATTCCATTCCCAATTCCATTCAAAATTCCATTCGGTTTCATTCCACATTCTATTCAATTCTATTCCACATTCCTTTCCACTTTGCATTCCATTCTATTCCACATTCGATTACACATTCCATTCTATTCCATACCACATTCCATTCCATTCCATTCAACATTCTACATTCCATTCCACTTTCCATTCCATGTTCGATTGTACATTCCATTCAACGTACCATTCCACGTTCCATTCCATTCCATTACACGTTCTATTCCACGTTCCATTCCATTCCATTCCACGTTCCATTCCCCGTTCCATTCCATTCCATTCCAAGTTCCATTCCACGTTCCATTCCATCCCATTCCAATCCATTCAGCATACCATTCCATTCCACTTTCCATCTCATTCCATTCCACATTCCATTCCATTCCATTCCATTCCACATTTCATTCCATTCCATTTCAAATTGCATTCCATTCCATTCCATTTCATTCCACATTCCTTTGCATTCCAATCCACATTCCATTCTATTCCAATCCATTCCGCATTCCATTCCTTTCCATTCCACGTTCCATCCCACGTTCCATTCCTCTTCCCATTCCATTGCATTCCACATTCCATTCCACATAGAATTCCATTCCGTTCTACATTCCATTCCACTTTCCATTCTATTCCATTGCATATTCCATTCCACAATGCTTTCCATTCCATTCAATTCCGTTGCACATTCCGTTCCATTCCATTACACATTCCACATTTCATTTCGCTATCCATTCCACGTTCGATTCCACATTCCTTTCCAAGTTCCATTCCACGTTCCATTCCATTCCATTCCATGTTCCTTGCCACGTTCCATTCCATTCCATTCCACTTTCCATTCCACATTCCATTCCATTCCATTCCACATTCCTTTCCATTCCATTCCACATTCCATTCTATTCCATTCCACTTTCCATTCCATTCCATTACACAATCCATTCCTCACTGCATTCCATTCTATTACACTTTCAATTCCACTTTCCATTCCATTCCATTCCACATTCCATTCCATTCTATTCCACATTCCACTCCATATTCCATTCCATTCCATTCCACATTCCATTCCATTCCACTCCTCAGTCCATTCCATTACACATTCCATTTCACATTGCATTCTATTTCATTCCACATTCCATTCCACATTCCACTCCAAAATCCATTCCAGTTTCAATTCCATTCCATAACACATTCCATGCCATTCCATTCCACCTTCCTTTACATTCCTTTCCGCATTCCGTTCCACTTTCTATTCCACGTTCGATTCCACATTCCATTCCAACTTCCATTCCATTCCACATTCCATTAAACATTGCATTCCATTCCGTTCCGCATTCCATTCCACATCCCATTCTTAATTCCATTCCATATTCAATTCCATTCCATAACACATTCCCTTCCATTCCATTCCACATTCCATTTCATTCCATTCCACATTCCACATTCCATCCCACGTTCCATTCCTTTCAATTCTATGTTCCATTACACGTTCGATTCCATTACATTCTAATTTCCATTTCACGTTCCATTCCATTCCCTTCTACATTCCATTCCACATTCTATTCCTTTCCATTCCACATTCCATTCTGTTCCATTCCACATTCCATTCCATTCCACAAGCCATTCCACATTGCTGTCCATTCCATTCTGCATTCCATTCCACATTCCATTCAATTCTTTTCCACATTCCGTTCCATTCCATTCTACATTACATTCCTCAATCCATTCTCTGCCATTCCAGTTTCTATTCCCCATTCCATTCCATTCAAATCCATATTCCATTCCATTCAATTCAATTCCAGTCCACATTCCATTCCATTCAATTCCATACCACTTTCCATTCCATTCCATTCCACACTCCATTCCATTCCATAACACATTCCATTCCCTTCCTTTACACATTCCATTCCATTCCATTCCACATTCCATTCCATTCTATTCCAAATCACTCCAATTCCATTCCATTCCATTCCGTTACTAATTCCATCCCATTCCATTCCACATTACACTCCATTCCATTCCACGTTCCATTCCACTTTCCATTCCAGTTTTCTTTCCACTTTCCATTCCGTTACATTCCACGTTCAATTCCACGTTCCATTCAACGTTCCATTCCAGATTCCATTCCGTTCCATTCCACATTCCATTCCACATTTTATTCCACTCCATTCCATATTCCATTCCATTCCCTGACATTCCGTTCCCTGCCATTCATGTTTACATTCCACATTCCATTCCATTCCATTCAAAATTCCATTCCTTTCCATTCCATTCCAAATTCCATTTCTTTCCATTCCATTCCAGTCCACATTTCATTCCATTCAATTCCATTCCACATTCTATACCAATCCATTTCACATTCCATTGCTTGCCATTCCACATTCCATTCAATTCCTTTCCACTTTCCTTCCATTCCATACCAGACCACATTCCATTCCATTCCATTCCATTCCACATTCCATTCCATTTCATTCCATTCCACATTCCATTCCATTCCATTCCATTCTATTCCATTCAACATTCCATTCCATTCCATTCCAATTTCCATTCCACGTTCCATTCCATGTTCCATTCTACATTCCACTTCACGTTTCATTCCATTACATTCTACGTTCCATTCCACGTTCCATTCCATTACATTGCATGTTCCCTTCCATTTTCCATTGAACGTTCCACTACATTCCATTCCACAATCAATTCCACATTATGTTGCATTTTATTCCACATTCCATTCCATAGTCTATTCCATTCCGTTCCTCATTCCATTTGACGTTGCTTTCCATTCCACATTCCTTCCACTTTCCTTTCCATTCCAATTCACAATACATTGCATTCCATTCCACATTCCTTTCCACAATCCATTGCATTCCATTCCGCATTCCATTCCACATTCCGTTCGATTCCATTCTGCTTTCCATTCCATATTCCATTCCATTCCATTCCACGTTCCATTCCATTCCATGTTCCATTCTATTCCATTCCACATTAGATTCCACATTCCCTTACTTTCCATTCGACATTTCATTCCACATTCCATTCCATTCCAATCCACATTCTATTCCTCCTTCCTTTCCATTCCACATTCCATTCCACGTATCATACTGTTCCATTCCTCATTTCATTCCATTCCATTCGACATTCCGTTCCGTTCCATTCCACATTCCATTCGATTCCTTTCCACATTTTATTCCATTTCATTCCACCTTCCATTTCACATTGTGTTCCATTGCATTCCATATTCCATTCAACATTCCGTTCAACATTCCATTATAGTACCTTCCACATTGCTTTCCACATAGCATTCCATTCCATTCTACATTCTATTACATTTCATTTCACGTTCCATTCAATTCCATTCCACATCCCTTTCCATTGCATTCCACATTCCATCCCAAATTCCATTCCAAATTCCATTCGATTTCATTCCACATTCCATTCAATTCCATTCCACATTCCTTTCCACATTGCCTTCTATACCATTCCACATTCGACTGCACATTGCATTCCATTCCATACCACATTATATTCCATTCCATTCCACATTCCACATTCCGTTCCACTTTCCATTCCACCTTCTATTCTATATTCCATTTTACGTCCCGTTCCACGTTCCATTCCATTCCATTACACGTTCTATTCCACATTCCATTCCATTCCATTCCACGTTCTATTCCACGTTCCATTCCATTTCATTCCATGTTCCATTCCACGTTCCATTCAATTCCATCCCATTCCGTTCTATTCTCCATACCATTCCATTTCACTTTCCATTCCATTCCATTCCACATTGCATTCCTTTCCAATCCATTCCACTTTCTATCCGATTCCACTCCATTCCATTCCACTTTCCATTCCATTCCATTTCAAAGTCCATTCCACTCCATTCCATTCCATTCCTCATTCCATTGCATACCAATCCACATTCCATTCAATTCCAATCCATTCGACAATCCTTTCCATTCCATTCCACATTCCATTCCATGTTCCAATCCATTCCATTCCACATTCCATTCCACAATTGATTACATTCCTTTCCACATTCCATTCCGTTCCATTCCACATTCCATTCCACTTTCTATTCCACATTCCATTCCACGTTCCCTTCCACGTTCCATTCCACATTCCATTCCAAGAAAATTTCCACGTTACATTCAATGTTCCATTCTACTTTCCATTCTTCATTCCATTCCACATTCCATTCCACATTCCATTCCATTACATTGCACATTCCATTGTCTTCCATTCCAAATTCGTTTCCATTCATTCCACATTCCATTCCGCATTCTGTTACTTTCCATTCCAAATTCCATTCCCCTCCATTCCACATTTCATTCTACATTCCATTCCATTCAGTTCCACATTCCATTGCATTCCATTACACATTCCATTCCATTCCACATTCCATTCCATTCCATTCCATTCCAAATTCCATTCTATTCCTTTCCACATTCCATTCCTTTCCATTCCACATTTCAGTCAATTCTATATTCAATTCCATTTCAGTTTCCGTTCCTCAATCCATTCCACATTCCATTCCGCATTCCATTCAATTCCATTCCTCGTTCCATTCTACATTCCATTCCATTCCATTCCACGTTCAATTCCATGTTCCATTCCACGTTCCATTCAATTCCATTCCACCTTCCATACCATTCCTTACCATTCTATTCCGGATTCCATTCCATTCCATTGCACAGTCTATTCTGCATTCTATTCCATGACATTCCACATTCCATTCCACATTCCATTCCACTTTCCATTCCACATTCCATTTCACATTCCATTCCACGATCCATTCCACTTTCCATTACATGTTTCATTCCAATCCATTCCATTCCATGTTCCATTCCATATTCCATTCCATTCCATTCCACATTCCATTTCATTCCATTCCACATTCCTTTCCATTTCGTTCCATGTTCCCTTCCATTTCATTCCACGTTCCATTCCATGTTCCATTCCCCGTTCCATTCCACATTCCATTCCATGCCATTCCATGTTGAATTCCATTCCGTGCAACGTTCCATTTCATTCCATTTCACTTTCCATTCCACATTCCATTTCACGTTCAAATCCACCTACCATTAATTTCATTCCCTTCCATTCCACATTCTATTCCATTCCATTTCACTTCCCAATCCATTCAATTCCACACTACATTCGATTCCATTCCATTCCATTCCACATTTCGTTATATAACATTCTGCATTCCATTCCATTCTATTCCATTCCACATTCCATTCCATTCCATTCCACATTCAATTCTATTCTATTCCACATTCCATAACATTCCATTCCATTCCACATTGCATTCCTTTCCATTCCACATTCCATTACGTTCCATTCCATTGCATTCCACATTCGATTACACATTCCATTCCACAATCCATTACCTTCCATTCCACATTCCATTCCCTTCCGTTACACCTTCCATTCCACATTCCATTCCGCATTCCATTCCCTTCCATTCCACATTTCACTCCCTTCCATTACACTTTCCATTCCACGTTCCTTTTCACCTTCCATTCCACGTTCCATTCCATTCCATTTCACATTCCATACAATTCAATTCCATTCCATTCTGGATTCCATTCCATTGCATTCCACAATCTATTCCACCTTTCATTCCAATCAATTCCGCTTTCCATTCCACATTCCCTTCTATTCCATTCCAAATTCCATTCCATGCCATTCCACATTCGATTCCTTTCAATTCTACATTTCATTCCAAATTCCATTCCACATTCCATTCCACATTGCCTTCCACAGTCCATTCCACAATCCCTTCCACTTTCGATTCCACATTCTCTTCCACATTCCATTCCATTGCATTGCACATTCCGTACCACATTCCATTCCATTCCTTTCGACATTAAACCCATTATATTCCACATTCATTTCCACATTCCATTCCACTTTTCATTCCATCCTATTCCACGTTCGTTTCCACATTCCATTATATGTTCCATTCCACATTCCATTCCACATTCCATTCCATTCCATTCCATATTCCATTCCATATTACATTCCATTCCAATCCACATTCCATTCCTTTCCACTCCACGTTCCAGTCCACTTTCCATTCCACGTTCCATTCCACATTAAATTCCATTCCATTCCACATTCCATTCTACTTTCAATTCCAAGATCCGTTCCACGTTCCACTCCACTTTCCATTCCATTGGATTCCACGATCCATCCCAAGTTCCATTCCACATTGCGCTCCATTCTGTTCCACCTACTATTTCACATTCCATTCCAATCCATTACACGTTCCATTCCATTCCATTCCAGGTTCCATTCCACGTTCCATTTCACATTCCATTCAACCTTCCTTTACATTCCACTCCTTTCCATTCCACATTCCATTTCACGCTATTCCACTCCACATTCCATTCCACATTCTATTCCACATTCCATTTCGTTGCATACCAAATTCCATTCCACATTCCATTCCATTCCATTCCCTATTCCATTCCCCAATCCATTCCATTCCATCCCACATTCCAATCCACATTCCATTCCATTCCACTACACATTCCATTCCACATTTTATTGCGTTCCATTCCACCTTCCTTTCCACATTCCATTCCATTCCACTCCACTTTCCTTTCCACATTCCATTCGAAATTCCTTTCCACATTCCATTCCGTACCTTGATCATACCATTCCACATTCCATTCCTCCTTCTATTCCACATTCCCTTCCATTCCATTCCATTCCACATTCCATTCCAAATTCCATTCCACATTCCTTTCCATTCTATTCCACATTGCATTCCACATTCCATTCCACGTTTCATTCCATTTCATTCCACATTCCATTCCACATTCCATTCCATTCCATTCCACATTTCATTCCATTCCATTCCACATTTCATTGCACTTTCTATTCCACGTTCCATTCCATTCCATTCCAGACTCCATTCCACATTCCATGGTGTGTTCCATTCTACATGGCATTCCACAATCCATTCCACTCCATTCCACTTTCCATTCCATTCGATTCCATATTACATTACATTCCATTCCACGTTCCATTCCAAGTTCCATTCCATTCCATTCCACGTTCCATTCTGTTCCATTCCACTTTCCATTTCACTGCATTCCACATTTCCTTCTACATTCCATTTCACATTCCATACCAAATGTCATTTCACATTTCATTCCGCTCCTTTCCATTCCATTCCACATTCCGCATTCCATTCCACATTCCATTCCACTTTCCCTTCCACATTCCATTCCATTCCACGTTCCATTGCACATTCCAGGCCATTCCATTCCACATTCCATACCACATTCCATTCCATACCATTCCAAGCTCCTTTCCACCTAACATTCCACTTTCCATTCGTCGTTCCATTTCATATTCAACTCCACATTCCATTCCACATAACATTCCATTCCATTGCACATTCCATTCCACATTCCCTTCCTTATTCCCTTCCACATTCCATTCGATTCCATTCCACAATCCATTCAAAATTTCATTGCATTCCATTGCACATTCCATTCCACATTCCATTCCACATGCCGTTCCACATTCCATTCCATTCCATTCCACATTCCATTCGATTCCATTCCACAATCCATTCAAAATTTCATTGCTTTCCATTCCACATTCCATTCCACATTCCGTTCCACATGCCGTTCCACATTCCATTCCATTCCATTCCACATTCCTTTGCACTTTCCATTCCACGTTCCATTGCATTCCATTCCACATTCCATTCCACATCGCATATCACATTCCATTCCACATCCAATACCACATTCCATTCCACATTCCATTCCATTCCATTCCACATTCCATACCACATTCCAATACATTCCACGTTCCATTCCATTCCATTCCATATTCCATTCCATATTCTATTCCACGTTTCATTCCATTCCACTCCACCTTCCATTCTACTTTCCATTAGACGGTCCATTCCTTTCCATTCCACTTTCCATTCTACATTCTATTAGAGGTTCCATTCCGCGTTACATTCCACGTTCCATTTCCTTCCATTCCACATTACATTCCACGTTCCGTTCGATTCGATTCAACATTCCATTCCATTCCATTCCAAGTTCCATTCCACGTTCCATGCCACATTCCAATCCAAGTTCCATTCCTCGTTCCATTCGATTCAATTCCTCTTTCCATTCCAAGTTCCATTGCATTCCACACATCGTTCCATTCCATTCCATTCCACTTTCCATTCCACATTTCATTTCACATTCCATTCCACCTTCCATTCCATTCCATTCCACTCCATTTCTCATTCCATTCCCATCGATTCCACTTTCCATTCCAATCTATTCCATATTACATTCCACATTCCTTTCCATATTCCATTCCATATTCTATTCCACATTCCAGTCCACATTCCATTCCATTCCATATTCTATTCCACATTCCATTCCGTTCCACATTCTATTCCACAAAGCATTCCACATTGCATTCCACGTTCCATTCCATTCCAATCTACATTCCATTCAAAATTCCGTTCTATTGAATTCCACATTCTTTTCCACATTGCATTCCACATTCCATTCCATTCCATACCACATTCCATTAGACATTCCGTTACATTACATTCCATTCCATTCCACATTCCATTCCTCATCCCATTCTATTCGATTCCACATTACATTCCACATTACATTCCACTTTCCCTTCGTCATTCCATTGCATTCCTTTCCACATTCCATTCCACATTCCATTTTGTTCCATTTCACATTCCATTACACGTTCCATTGCATTCCGTTCCAATCCACATTCCTTTCCACTTTTCATTCCTTTCCATTCCACATTCCATTCCACATTCCATTACACATTCCCTTCCACATTCCATTGCATTACATTCCACATTCCATTCCACATTCCATCCCATTCCATTCCACATTCAATTCCGGATTGCATTACACCTTCCCTTCCACATTCCATTCCATTACATTCCACATTGCATTCCACATTGCATTCCATTCCATTCCACATAGCATTCCACAGTCCATTCCACATTCCCTTCCACAATCCATTCCATTCCATTTCACATTCCATTCCACATTCCAATCCATTCCATTCCACATTCCATTCCACATTCGATACCATTCCTTTCCACATTCCATTCTGTTCCATTCCACATTCCATTCCAATTTCTATTCCATTATATTCCACATTCCCTTCCACGTTCCATTTCACATTCCGTTCCAAGATAATTTCTACATTACATTCAACGTTCCATTCCACTTTCCATTCCTCATTCCATTCCACATTCCATTCCACATTCCATTCCATTACATTGCACATTCTATTGTCTGACATTCCAAATTTTTTTCCATTCATTCCACATTCCATTCCACATTCCATTACTTTCCATTCCAAATTCCATTCCCTTCCATTCCACATTTCATTCCACATTCCATTCCATTATGTTCCACATTCCATTGCATTCCATTCCACAGTCCATTACATTTCACATTCCATTCCATTCCATTCAATTCCAAATTCCATTCTATTCCTTTCCACATTCCATTCCTTTCCATTCCAAATTTCATTCAATTCTACATTCAATTCCATTTCAATTTCCTTTCCTCAATCCATTCCACATTCCATTCAACATTCCTTTCAATTCCATTCCTCGTTCCATTCTACATTCCATTCCATTCCATTACCCATTCTATTCCACATTCCATTCCACATTCCATTCCACATTCCATTCCATTCCATTCCTCGTCCCATTCCACAATCCATTCCATGTTCCATTAAACATTCCATTCCATTCCATTCCACATTCCATTCCACAATCAATTCCATTTGACTCCACATTCGGTTCCATTTCCTTTCGCTTTCCATTGCACATTCCGTTCCATTCCATTTGACTCTACATTCCATTCCATTCCATCCAACATTCCATTCCATTTTCCACTCCATGTTTCAATCCGCATTCCATTCCACATTCTATTCCATTCCATTCCACATTCCATTCCATTCCATTCCACATTCCATTCAATTCCATTACACATTCCATTCCATTTCCATTCCACGGTCCATTCCATTCCATTCCACGGTCCATTTCATTTTCCATTCCATGTTACTTTCCATATAGCATTCCACATTGTATTACACATTCCATTCCATTAAATTCCACATTCCATTACACATTCCATTCTACATTCCATTCAACATTCCATTCCATTCCATTCCACATTCCATTCCATTCCATTAAACATTCCATTCCATTCCACGTTCCATTGCATTCCATTAGTCATTCCCTTCCACATTCCATTCCGTCCATACCACATTCCATCCCACGTTCCATTCCATTCCGTTCCACGTTCCATAACATGTCCCATTCCACGTTCCATTCTACATTCCATTCCAATTTCCATTCCATTCCATTCCAAATTCCATTCCATTCCATTCCATTCCACATTCCATTCCATTGCATTCCACTTTCAATTCCTTTACATTCCAAATTCCATTCAATTCCATTTCACATTCCATTCCATTCCATTCTATTTCCATTGCATTCCATTCCACGTTCCATTTCACATTCCATTAAATTCCATTCCACGTTCCATTCTATTCCATTCCAACTTCCATTCCACATTCCATTCTATTCCCTTCCAATTTCCAATCCGTTCCATTCCATTTCACATTCCATTCCGCGTTCCATTCCATTCCATTCCACATTCCATTCCGTATTCCATTCCATTACATTACATATTCCTTTCCATTCCTTTCCATATTCCATTCCAGATTCCATTCAATTCCATTCCATGTTGCATCCCATTCCAATCCCTTCCATTCCACATTCCATTCCCTTCCATTCCACTTTCCATTCCATTCCATTCCTCATTCCATTCCACATTAAATTCCACGTTCTCTTCCACGATCCATTCCACTTTCCATTCCACATTCTATTCTACATTCCATTCCACGTTCCATTCAAATTTCATTCCACGTTCCATTCAAATTTCATTCCATTCCATTTCAAATTCCATTCCATTCCATTCCATTCCACTTTCCATTTCACTCCATTCAACATTCCATTCCATTGCATCCCATTCCACATTACAATCCATTACACATTCCATTCTTTTCCATTCCACATTCCATTCCATTCCATTCCACTTTGGATTCCACACTCAATTTCATTCCATTCCAATTTCCATTGCACATTCCATTCCACATTCCATTCCACATTCCATTCCATTCCATTGCACATTCCATCGCCTTCCATTCCACATTCCTTTACATTCATTCCACATTCCATTCCATATTCTATTCCTTTCCATTCCAAATTCCACTACCTTCTATTCCACATTTCATTCCACATTCCATTCCATTCATTTCCACATTCCATTCCATTCCATTCTACATTCCATTCCATTCCACATTCCATTCCATTCTGTTCAATTCCAAATTAAATTCTTTTCCTTTCCACATTGCATTCCTTTCCATTCCACATTACATTCCATTCTACATTCAATTCCATTTCACTTTCCATTCGTCATTCCATTCCACATTCCATTGAATTCCATTCCACGTTCCATTCTACTTTCGATTCCATTCCATTCCACGTCCCATTCCACATTCCATTGCATGTTCCATTCCACATTCCATTCCATCCATTCCACTTTCCATTCCACAATCAATTCCATTTGATTCCACATTGCATTCCATTTCCTTTTGCTTTCCATTGCACATTCCGTTCCATTCCATTCAATTCTACATTCCATTCCCTTCCATTCCACATTCCAGTCCATGTTCCACTCCACGATCCAATCCTCGTTCCATTCCATGTTCTATTCCATTCCATTCCACATTCCATTTCATTCCATAACACATTCCATTCAATTTCCATTACACATTCCATTCCACATTCCATTCCACGTTCCATTCCATTCCATTCCACGTTCCATTCCATTTTCCATTCCATGTTACATTCCAAATTCCATTCCACATTGCATTACACATTCCATTCCATTGCATTCCATATTCCATTGCAAATTCCATTTCACATTCCATTTAACATTTCATTGCATTCCATTCCACATTCCATTCAATTAAACATTCTATTCCATTCCATTAATCATTCCATTCCATTAACCATTCCATTCCACATTCCATTCCATTAACCATTCCATTCCACATTCCATTCCGTCCACACCACATTGAATTCCACGTTCCATTCCATTCCATTCCCCTTTCCATACCATGTCCTTTTCCACGTTCTATTCCACTTTCCATTCCACTTTCCATTCCATTCCTTTCCAGATTCCATTCCATTCCATTACATTCCACAGTACTTTCCACTGCATTCCACTTTCAATTCCATTCCATTCCAAATTCCATTCAATTCCACTTCACGTCCCATTCCATTCCATTGCACATTCCATTCAATTCCATTCCACGTTAAATTTCACATTCTGTTCCATTCCATTCCATGTTCCACTCTATTCCATTCTCAGTTCCATTCCACATACCATTCTATTCCATTCCAGTTTATATTCCATTCCATTCCATTCCACATTCCATTCCACGTTCCATTCCATTCCATTTCACATACCATTCCATATTCCATTCCATTCCATTACACATTCCTTTCCATTCCTTTCCGTATTCCGTTCCAAATTCCATTCCATTCCACATTGCATCCCATTCCATTCCCTTCCATTGCACATTCCATTCCCCTGCAAACCACATTCCATTCCATTCTTCATTCCATTCCACATTCAATTCCACGTTCTCTTCCACGATTCATTCCACTTTCCATTCCACTTTCTATTCTAAGTTCCATTCCACGTTCCATTCCAAATTTCATTCCATTTCATTTCAAATTCCTTTCCATTTAATTCCATTCCGCATTTCATTATATTCCATTCGATTCGACATTCCTTTCCATTGCATTCCATTCCACATTCCAATCCATTCCACATTCCATTATTTTCCATTCCACATTCCATTCAATTCCATTCCACATTCCTTTCCGTTTCACATTCCATTCCACATTCCGTTCCACATTAAATTTAATTCTATTCCATTCCATTCCATTCCATTCCACATTCCATTCCATTCTATTCCACATTACCTTCCATTCCATTACATTTTCCATTCCCTTCCATTTCACATTCCGTTCCACATTCCATTCCACGTATCATTCCACTCCATTCCACCTTTCATTCCATACCGTGTTCCATTCCATTCCATTCCACGTTCAATTCCACGTTCCACTCCACGTTCCATTCAACGTTCCATTCCATGTTCAATTCCATTACATTCCACGTTCCATTCCACATTCCATTCCATTCCGTTCCACATTCCTTTCCACAATCCATTCCACATTCAATTCCATTCAATTCCACATTCCATTTTATTACATTCCACATTCCACTGCATTCTATTCCATTCCATTCGTCATTCCATTACACATTCCATTCCATTCCACTTTCCATTCCTTTCCATTCCATTCCATTCCACATTCTATTGCATTCAACATTCAATTACACATTCCATTCTTTTCCATTCCACATTCCATTCCACATTCCATTCCACATTCCATTCCATTCCACCCCACATTGCATTCCACATTCTATTCCATTCCATTGCACATTAAACAACATTCCATTCCTCATTCCATGCCATTTCTTTTGGCATTCCTTCCACTCCTTTCCACTTTCCATTCCACTTTCCATTCCACTCCTTTCCACATTTCATTCCAATGTTCGTTCCATTCCATTCCACATTCAATTCCATTCCATTCCACATTCCATTCCATTCCATTCCATTCCCCTTTCCATTCCATTCCTTTCGGCATTCCTTTCCATTCCATTCCACATTGCATTCCAATCCATTCCACAATCTTTCCATTCCATTCCATTCCACAATCCATTCCACATTCAATTCCATTCCACTTTTCATTCCACTTTCCATTCCACATTCCTTTCCATTCCGCGTTCCAGTCCACTTTCCTTTCCACATTGCATTCAACATTCCATTCCATTCCATTCCACATTACATTGCCCATTCCATTTCATTCCCTTAAACATTCCATTCCATTCCCTGTATTCCATATTCCATTCCATTCCTTTCCATATTCCATTCCATTCCATTTTACATTCCATTCCATTCCATTCCAAATGCCATTCCACTACATTTCACATTCCATTCTATTCCATTGCATTCCTTACCAAATTCTCTTCCCATTCCATTCCACTTTCCTTTCCACGTTCCATTCAACGTTCCATTCCACTTTCCATTCTAGGTTCCATTCCACATTTCATTTCATTCCATTTCATATTCCATTCCACATTCCATTCCATTGCATTCCACATTCCATTCCGCTTTCCTTTCAATTCCATTCCATTCCATTCTACATTACATTTTATTCCATTCTACTTTCTATTTCATTCCATTCCACATTCCATTCCATTTGATTCCACATTCCATTCCATTCCGTTCCACTTTCCTTTCCACATTCCATTACTTTCCATTCCACATTCCATACCACATTCCATTGCATTCCACATTCGATTGCATTCCATTCCACATTCCATTCCACAATCCATTCAACATTCCATTCCATTCCACTCCATTCCATTCCACATTCCATTCCACAGTCCATTCCATTCCACACTCCATTCCACAATCCATTCCATTCCATTCCTCTTTCCATTCAACATTCCATTCCACCTTCCGTTCCATACCATTCCAGTGTCCATTCAATTCAATTCCACATTCTATTCAATTCCTTTACACATTTTATTAAATTCTACATACCATTCCATTCCTTTTGTCATTCCATTCCTTTCCATTCCACCTTCCATTCCATTCCATTCCATTTCACATTCCTTTCCATTCCATTCCACATTCCATTCCATTCCATTCCACATTCCATTCCATTCTTTTGCAGGTTCCATTCCACATTCCATTCCATTCAATTCAAGTTTCCATTCCACATTCCATTCCACATTCCATTCCACATTTCTTTCTATTCTATTCCACATTACATTCCATTCCATTCCACATTCCATTCCACATTCCCATTCAACATTCCATTCCACATCCCATTCCGTTGCATTCCACATCACATTCCACATTCCATTCCATTCCCCATTCCGTTCCATTCTACACTGCATGCCATTCCACTACATTCCATTCCACATTCCATTCCACATTCGATTTCATTCTATTCCACTCCATTCCATTCCACATTTCATTCCTTTCCACTCCATTCCATTGCGTTTTCCATTCCACATTCCATTCCATTCCACATTATATTCCATTGCATTTCACATTCCATACCACATTCCATTCCATTCCACATTCCATTCCATTCTATTTCATATTCCATTACTTTCCACATTATATTCCATTCCATTCCATCCCCATTTCCACTCCACATTCTATTTCACATTCCATTCCATACCACGTTCCATTCCACATTCTATTCCGCATTCCATTCCACTTTCCATTCCACATTCCATACCATATTCCTTTCCATTCCAATACACATTCCATTCCACATTCCTTTCTAGCCCATTCCATATTGTGTTCCATTCCATTTCACATTCAACTTTGCATTCCATTCCTTTCCATTCTACATTCCATTTCACATTGCATTCCATTCCGTTCCACCTTCCATTCCATTCCATTCCACATTCCATTCCACATCGCATTGTTTTCCATTCCACATTCTATTCCACATTCCAATACACTTTCCCTTCCTCATTCCATTCCATTCCATTCCTCATTCCATTCCATTCCTTTCCACATTCTATTCCACTGCATTCCACATTTCATTCCCTTCCATTAAATTCCAAATTCCATTCCATTCCCTTCCATTAAATATTCAACTCCTTTCCACATTCCATTCATTTCCATTCCACATTCCACTCCAAATTCCATTCCATTCTGTTCCACATTCCATTCCATTCTGTTCCACATTCCATTCCATACAAGTTCTCATTCCATTCCATTCCATTCCACATTGCATTCCATTCCATTCCATATTCCATTCCACATTCCTTTGCATTCCACATTCCCTTCCATTCCATTACATACTACATTCCGTTCCATTCCACATTGCATTCCATTCCATTCCATATTCCATTCCACATTCCATTGCATTCGATTCCACATACCATACCATATTCCATTAAATTCCATTACACATTCCATTCCACATTCCATTCTAGCCCATTCCATATTGCATTCCATTCCATTCCACATTCCATTTCACATTCCATTCCTTTCCATTATACATTCCACTCCACATTGCTTTCCATTCCATTCCACATTCCATTCCATTCCATTCCACATTCCGTTGCATTCCATTCCACATTCCATTCCGTTCCATTCCACATTCCATTCCACATCGCATTCCTTTCCATTCTACATTCCATTCCATTCCATTCCACATTCCATTCCATTCCATTCCACATTCCTTTGTATGTCGCATTCCTTTCCATTCCACATTCCATTCCACATTCCATTACACTTTCCTTTCCTCATTCCATTCCATTCCATTATACATTCCACTCCATTGCATTCCACATTGCTTTCAATTTCATTCCACATTCCATTCCACATTGCATTCCTTTCCACATTCCGTTCCATCCCGTTCCCATTCTATTCCCTTCCAGTTAACATTCCATTCCATTCTTTTCCATATTCCATTCCATTCCATTGCACTTTCCATTCCATTCTGTTCCTCATTCCATTCCACATTCCATTCCCTTCCATTCCATTCCAAATTCCATTCCATTCCATTCCATTCTAAATTCCTTTCCATTCCAGTTTCCAATCCATTCCATTCTACATTCCATTAAACATTGCAACCCATTCCATTCCAAATCCCATTCATTTCCATTGCACCATCCATTCCATTCCACATTGTATTCCTTTCCGTTCCACATTCCATTACATACCACTTTCCATTCCACATTCCATTCCACGTTCCATTCTACATTCCGTTCCATTCCATTCCACATACCATTCCACATTCCATTCAATTCTATTCCACATTCCATTCCACGTTCCATTCCACATTGCAATACTTTCCATTCCACATCCCATTCCATTCCACTCCAGGTTCCATTCGATTCCACATTACAATCCACATTCCGTTCAATTCCATTCCACATTCCAATCCATTGTATTCCACATTCCACAGTACTTTCCATTCCATTCCTTTCCGCATTCCATTCCACATTCCTTTCCATTCCACATTCTTTCCATTCCATTCCACATTCCATATTCCATTCCAATCCTCACCACATTCCATTCCATTCCATTCCACCTTCCATTCCACATTCCATTCCATTCCATTCCACATTCCATTCCACATCATACTCCATTCAATTCCACATTCTATTCCACTTTCCATTTCACATTCCATTAAGCATTCCATTCCATTCCATTCCGTTCCACATTGCATTCCATTACAGTTAACCTTCCATTCCATTCCATTCCACTTTCCATTCCACATTCCATTCCATTATATTCCACTTTCCATTCCACTACATTCCACTTTCCATTCCACATTCCTTTCCGTTCCATTCCACCTTCCATTACACATTCCATTCCATTCCACATTCTCTTCCATTCCGTCCCACATTCCCTTCCATTCCATTCCACCTTCCTTTTCATTCCATTCCAGTCTGCATTCCATTGTTTTCCATATTCCATTGCATTCCATTACACATTCCATTCCATTCCACATTCCATTCCATTACATTAAACTTTCCATTCAATTCTTCCTTCTGTTGCATTCCATTCGACTTTCCATTCCATACCATTACACATTCCTTTCCATTTCATTCCACTTTCCATTCCATTCCACATTCCGTTCCATTCCATTCCACATTGCATTCCATTCCATTCCACATTCCATTCCATTCCATTCCACATTCCATTCCATTCCACGTACCACTGCACATTTCATTCCACTTTCTGTTCCACATTCCATTCCACATTCCATTCCACATTCCATTCCATTCCATTCCACCTTCCATTCCACTCCAAATTCCATTCCACATTCCATTCGATTCAATTAAACATTCCATTCCATTCCATTCCACATTCTATTCGACATTCCATTCCACATTCCATTCCATTCCATTCCACATTCCATTCCATTCCTCCATTCCACACTCCATTCCATTACTCCATTCCACCTTCCTTTCCATTCCATTCACATTCCATTCCACATTCCATTTGATTCCATTCCTTATTCCAATCCATATTCTATTTTATTCCACATTCTATTCCATTCCATTCCATTCATTTCCACAATCCATTCCACTGCATTCAACATTCACTTAAACATTCCCATCCATTCCATTCCACATTCCATTCCATGCCTCATTCTATTCCAAATTACTTTTGATTGCATTTGACATTCCATTCCACATCGCATACCTTTCAATTCCTCATTCAATTCCACAATCCATTCCATTCAGTTCCACACTGCTTTTCTTATTCCATTTCAAATTCCATTCCACATTCCATTCCATTCCACTGCATTCCACCTTCCATTCCATTCCTTTCCACAATCAATTGTAATACATTCAAAATTCTATGCCCTTCCATTCCAATCCACATTCCATTCCATTCCATTGCACATTCCATTTCACGTTCCATTCCATTCACATTCCATTCCACATTGCATTCCATTCCATTCCATATTCCATTCCATTCCATTGCACATACCATTCCATTCCATTCTACATTTCATTCCCTTCCATTCCATTCCACATACCATTCCATTCCTTTAGATATTCCGTTACATTCTATTCTACTTTCAATTCCATTCCATTCCATTCAATTCCTATTTCCATTGCATTCCTTTCCAAATTCCATTCCATTCAATTCCACACTGCATTCCATTCCATTCCAAATTACATACCATTCTATTCCACATTCCATTCCATTCCATTCCACATTCCAGTACATTCCATTCCACATTCCTTTCCATTCCATTCCGTGTTCATTTCAACATTCAATTCCACATTCCATTCCATTCCAGTCCACATTCCATTCCATTCCACTCCACATTCTTTTTCATTCCATTCCACATTCCATTACATTGCATTCCATTCCATGCCACATTCCATAACATACCACGTTCCATTCCACATTTCATTCCACATTACATTCCATGTTCCATTCTACATTACATTCCATTCCATTACACATTCCATTCCGTTCCATATTCCATTCCACATTCCATTCCATTCCATTCCACATTCCATTCCATTCCCTTCCATATTCCATTCCATTCCACATTCCATTCCATTCCCTTCCATATTCCATTCCATTTTACATTCCTTTCCATTCCACTTTCCATTCCACATTCTTTCAATTGCTTTCCACATTCCATATTCCATTCTATTTCATTCCACATTCCATTCCATTCAATTCCACACTCCATTCTATTTCATTCCAATTTCCATTCCACTTTCCATTCCACACCGTTCCTCATTCGATTCCATTATATTCCATTCCAAATTCCATTCCATTCCATTCCACATTCCATTCCATTCCATTCCACATTGCATTTCATTCCATTCCATTCCATTAAATTCCATTTTGCATTCCACATTCGATTCTATTCCATTCCATCATCCTTTCCACATTCCTTTCCATTCCATTCTACTTTCCATTCCACGTTCCATTCCATTGCAATGCACATTCCATTCCACATTCCATTACATTCTATTCCATTCCATATTCCATTCCATTCCATGGAATGGAATGTGGAAAGGAATAAGAAATGTAATGGAATCCATTCCACATTGGATTTCATTCCATATTCCATTCCATTCCATTACACATACCATTCTATTCCATTCCTCATTATATTCCACTTTCCATTCCATGGAAAGGAATCAAATGGAATATGGAAAATATTGTGGAATTCAATGGAATGGAACTTGGTATGGAACGTAGAATGGAACTTCTAATGTAACATAGAATGGAGCATGGAATGGAATGAAATGTGACGTGTAATTGAATGTGTAATGGAATGTGAAATGTAATGGAATGGAACGTGAAATGGAATGGAATGGAATGTGGTAAGGAATGTGGAATGGAATGGACTGGAATATGGAATGCAATGTGGTATGGGATGAGGAATGGAATGGAATGGAATGTGGAATGGAAACTGGAATGTAACGGAATGGAATGTGAAAGGGAATGTGGATTGCAATATGGAATGGAAAGTGGAAGAGAATGTGGAATGGAATCTGGAATGGAATGCGGAATGGAATGTGGAATGAAACGTAGAATGGATCTTGGAACGGAATGGAATACAAAGTGGAAGCAACGTCTAATGGAATGGAATCGAACATGGAATGGAACGTGGAATGGAACATGGAATGGAACGCTGAACGGAATGTGCAATGGAATGTGGAATGGAACGTGGAATGGAATGTGGAATGCAATGTGGGAAGGAACGTGGAATGGAATGGAATTGAATGTGGAATGGAACTTGGAATGGAATGGAATGGAAATTGGAATGGAACGTGGAAATTAATGTGGAATGCAACTTGGAATGTAAACTACAATGGAATGTGGAATGGAACGTGGAAAGCAATGAATAGAATGTGGAATGGAATGTGCAATGGAATGTCGAAAATAACGTTTAATGGAATGGAAGGGAAAGTGGAATGGAAAGTGGAATGTAACATGGAATTGAGCGTGGAATAGAATTGAATGGATAGTGGAATGGAAACTGGAAAGGAATGAACTGGAATGTGGCATGGAATGTAAAATGAAACGTGGAATGGAATTGAATGGAATGTGGAAAGGAATGTGGAAAAGAATGTGTAATGGAATGGAATGGAAAGTAGAATGGAATGTGGAATGGAATGTGGAATGGAATGGAATGGAGTGGAATGTGGAAAGGAATGTGTAATGGAACATAGAATGGAATGGAATGGAATGTGGAATGGAATGTGAAATGGAACATGGAATGGAATAGAATGCAACGGAATGCATTGTGGATTGGAATTTGGAATGGGATGTGGAGTAGAACGAGGCATGGAATGGAACGGAACGTGCAATGGGATGGAATGGAATGTTGAATGTAACGTGGAACGGAATGGAAAGGAACTTCGAATGGTACATGGAATGGAACGTGGAATGGAAAGTTGAATGGAACTTGGAATGGAATGTGGAATGGAACAGAATGGAATATTGAATGGAATGTGGAATGGAATGTGGAGTGGCATTTGGAATGGAATGGAGTGTAATGTGGAATGGAATGTGAAATGGTACGTGGAATGGAATGCAAAGTGAAATGGAACATGGAAAGGAAAGGAATGGAAGGTGCAATGGAACGTGGAATGGAAAGTTGAATGCAATGGAATGGAACGTGGAATGGAATTGAATGAAACGTGGTATGGATTGCGGAATGGAACGTGGAATTGAACGTGCAGTGGAATGTGGAAAGGCACGTGGAATGGAATGGAATGGAAAGTAGAATGGAACGTGGAATGGAATGGAATGCAATGTGGAATGGAATGTGGAATGGAATGTGGAATGGAATGGACTTTGGAAAGGAATATGGAATGGAATGTGGAATGCAAAGGAACGGAACGTGGAAAGGAATGTGGAATGGAAAGTGGAATGGAAAGTGGATATGGAATGGAATGGAATGTGGAAAAGAATGTGGAATGAAATCGAATGGAAAGTGGAAATGAATGTGGAATAGAATGGAAAGGAAAGTGGAATGGAATGTGGAATGGAATGGAATGAGGAGGGGAATGTGGAATGGAATGTGGATTGCCATGTGGAATGAAATGGAATGCAATGGAATGTAGAATGGAATATGGAATTGAATGGAATGGAATGTCTAATGAAATGTGCAATGGAATGGAATGGAATGTGGAATGAAAAGTGGAATAGAATGTGGAATTGAATGGAATGGAGTTTTGAATGGAATGTGGAATGGAATTGAACGGAATGTGGAAGGGAATGTGGAATGGAATGTGGAATGGAATCTGGTATGTAATGTGGAATAGAATGTGGAATGGAATGGAATGGAATCTGGAATGGACTGTGGAATGGTATGGAATGGAATGTGGACTGGAATGTGGAGAGGAATGTGGAAAAGAACGGAATGGAATGTGGAAAGGAATGTGGAATGGAACGCTTTATGGAACGGAATGGAGTGTGGTATGCAATGTGCAGTGGAATGTGGAATGGACCGTGGAATATAAGGTAATGGAATGTGGAATGGAATGTGGAATGGAATGCCAAGTAATGTGGACTGGAATGTGGAGTGGCAAGTGGAATAGATAGGAATGGAATGTGGAATGGAATGTGGAATGGAACGTGTTATGTAACGGAATGGAATGTGGAATGCAATGTGCAAAGGAATATGGAATGCATCATAGAAAGGAATGGAATGGAATGTGGAATGGAAAGTGGAATGTAATTGAATGGAATGTGCAATGGAATGGAATGGAATGGAATGTGGAATAGATTTGAATTGAATGTGTAAAGGAATGGAATGGAAAGTGAAATAGAATGTGGAAAAATATGTGAAATTGAAAGTGGAATGGAATGTGGAACTGAATGAAATGGAAAGTGGAAAGGAATGTAATGGAAGGTGGAACGGAATGGAATGGAACTTGCAATGGAACGTGTAATGGATCATGGAATGGAAAGTGGAATGGAACGTGGAATAGAATGTAGGATGAAATGGAATGGAATGTGGTATGAATCCTTGAATGCAATGGAATGGAATGTGGAAAGGAATGTGGAATGGAATGCAATGGAATGAGATTGCAATGTGGAATGGAATGGAATGGTATGTGGAATGGAATGGAATGGAAAAGAATAGAATGTGGAATGGATTGGAATGTGGAATTGAATGGAATGTAATGTGGAATGGAATGGAATGGAGTGGAATGTGGAATTGAATGGAATGCAATGTGGAATGGATTGGATTTGAATGTGGAATGGAATCAGGAATGGATTGTGTAATGGAATGGAATGGAATGTGGAATTGAATGGAATGCAAAGTGGTATGGATTGGATTTGAATGCGGAATGGAATTGAATGTAATGTGGAATGGAATGTGGAACGGAATCAGGAATAGATTGTGTAATGGAATGGAATGGAATGTGGAAGTGAATGGAATGGAATGTGGAATGAAAAGCAGTGGAATTTGGAATGTTATGTGGAATGGAATGGAGAGGAATGTGGAATGGAAAGTTGAATGGAATGGAATGGAAAGTGAAATGGAACGGAATGGAATGCGGAATGGAATGTGGAATGGCATGGAATGGAAGGTGAAATAGAATGGAAAGGAATGTGGAATGGAATTTGGAATGGAAAGTGAAATTGAATGGACTGGAATGTGTAATGGAGTAGAATGGAAAGTGAAATAGAATGTGGAACAGAATGTGGAATGCAAAGTGAAATGGAATGGAAAGTGGAATGGAATGGAATGGAATGGAATGGAATGTGGAATGGAATTAAACGGAATGTGGAATGGAAAGAAATGGAATGGAATATGGAATGGAATGGAATATGGAATGGAATGGAATGTGGAATGGAATGAAATGTAATGGAAAGGAATGTGGCATGGAATGGAAAAGAAGCTGGAATGGAATTGAATTTAATGTGGAATGGAATGGAGTGGAATGGAATGGAATTCGGAATGGAATGGAATGTGTAATGCAATTTGGAATGGAATGGAATGGAATATGGAAAGGAATGGAATGGAATATGGAATGGAATGGAGTGGAACGGAATGTGGAAAGGAATGGAATGGAATGGAATGAAATGGAAAGTGGAATTGAATGGAATGGAATGTGGAAAGTAATGCAATGGAATGTGGAATGGAATGGACTGTAATGTGGTATGGAATTGAATGAAATGTGTAATGGAATGGAATGGAATGTGGAATGTAATGGAATGGAATGTGGAATGTAATGGAATGGAATGTGGAATGGGATGTTCAATGGAATGGAATGGAAAGGAATGGAATGTGGAATGGAATCGAATGGAATATGGAATGGAATGCAATGTGGAACTCAATGTGGAAAGGAATGGAATGGAATCGAACGGAAGGTGGAATGGAATGTAATGCAATGTTGAATGAAACTGAATGTGGAATGGAATGTGGGATGGAATGGAAAGGAACGGAATCGGGAATTGAATGGAACGGAATGGAATGTGGAATGGAATGGAATGTGGAATGGAATGGAACGGAAAATGGAATGGAAAGGATAGGAATGGAATGGAATGTGGAATGGAATGGAATGGAAAGGAATGGAATGTATAAAGTAATGCAATGAAATGTCGAATGGAATGGATGGAATGTGGAATGGAATGTGGAATGGAACTCAGAATAGAATGGAATGGAACACGTAATGGAACATGGAGTGGAACATGGAATGGAACATGGAATGTGGAACGGAAAGGAATGGAATGCGGAATGGAATGGGACTTAATGTGGAATGGAATAGAATGGAACGCGGAATGGAATGGAATGGAATATGGAACAGAATGGAATGAAATGTGGAATGGAATGGAAAGGAAAGTGGAATGGAATGGAATGCAATGTGGAATGGAATGGAAATGAAAGTGGAATGGAATGGAATGCAATGTGGATTGGAATGTGGAATGGAATTGAATGGAACGAAATGTGGAATGGAATGGCATTGAAGGTGGAATTGATTGGAATGTAATTTCGAATGGAATGGATAGTGGAGTGTAATGGGAATGAACATGCAATAGAAAGTAGAAAGGAACATCGACGGGAATGGGGAATGGAATGAGGAATGAAATGTGGAATGAAATGGAATTGAATGTGGAATGGAATTTGAAATGAAGTGGAATGGAATGTGGAATGGAATGCGGAACTTAATAGAAAGGTGAGGAATGGAATGTGTAATGGTATGTGGAATGGAATATTGAGAGGAAAGGAATGTGGAATGGAATGTGGAAAGGAAAGGAATGGAATGTGGAATGGAATGTGGAATGGAATGGAATCTGCAATGGAATGGAATGGAATTTGGAACGGAATGGAATGGAATAGGATGGAATGTGGAATGGAATGAAATGTGGAATGGATTGGAATGGAATGTGGGATGGAATGGAATGGAATGTAACGGAAAGTGGAATGGAATGGAATGGAATGTAAAATCGAATGGAATGGAATGGAATGCAATCTAGAAAGGAATGGAATTGAATGAGGAAATTAATGTAATGCTATGGAATGGATTTAAGTGGAAAGTGGGATGAAATGAATGTGAAATGGAATTGAATGGAATGAGGAATGGAATGTAAACGAATGTGTAATCGAATGGAATGGAATGTGGAATGGAATGTGGAATCGAATAGAATGCAGTGTTGAATGGAATGTGTAATGGAATAGAATGGAATGTGGAATGGAATGGAATGCAATGTGAAATGGAATGTAGAATGAAATGGTACATGTAATGTAATGGAATCAAAAGTCATATGGAAATGAATTTAACGTGGAATTGAATGGAATGGAATGGAATGTGGAACGGAATTGAACGTGGTATGGAATGGAATGGAATGGAATGTGGAATGGAATGGTATGGAACGTGGAATGGAATGGAATGTAATGAGGAATGGAAAGTTTAATGGAATCTGATTGAATGTGGAATGGAATGTGAAATGGAATGGAATGGAATATGGAATGGAATGTGGAATGGAATGGAAAGGAATATGGAATTGAAAGGAATGAAATGAGGAATGAAATGTGGATTGAAGTGGAATGGAATGTGGAATAGAAGGTAGTAGAATGTGGAATGCAACGTGGAAAGGAACGTGGAGTAGAACGTGGAATGTGTAATGGAATGGAATGTAAAGGAACGTGGGATTGAATGGAATGGAATGTGGAATGGAATGCAATGTGGAATGCAGTGCAATGGAATAGAACGTAATTAAATAGGACGTCGAATGAAATGGAATCTGAGAGAGAACAGAATGGAATAAGGAATGGAATGTGGTATGGAATGCAATGGAATCTGGAATGGATTGTGGAATGGAATGGAATGGGCTGTGGAATAGAATGGAAAGGTATGTGGAATGGAATGTGGAATGGAATCTGGAAAGGAACGTACATTAGTATGGAAGGGAATGTGTAATGGAACGTGGAATAGAATGGAAAGGGATGTGGAATGGAAAGTGGAGTTGAACGTGGAATGGAATGGAATTGAAGGTGGAATGCAATGAAATGGAATGAAGAATGAAATTGAATAGAACGTGGAATGTAATGGGATGGAATGCGAAATACAAAGTTGAAAGGAACGAAAAAATGGAACGTGGAATGGAATGAGGAATGCATTGTGTCATGGAATGGAATGAAATGTGGAATGGAATATGAAATGGAGTGGAATGGAATGTGAAATGGAATGTGGAATGAAATAGAAAGGAATGGAATGGAATGTGGAATAGTATGTGGAATGGAATGTGGAATGGAAAGGAATGTGGAATTGAATGTGGAATGGTATGGAACGGAATGTGAAATGGAATGGAATGGGACTTGGAATGGAATGTGTAATGGAATCTGCAATGGAACGTGAAATGGAATGAAATGGATTGTGTAATGGAACGTGGAATGGATGGTGGAGTGGATTGTTTATTGGAATGGAACTAAAGGTGGAATGGAATGGAATGGAAGGTACAATGAAATGGATTGGAATGCTGAATGTAAAGTGATGGAACGTGCAATAGAAAGTTGATAGGAACGCGGAATGGAACGTGGAATGAACTGTGGAAAGGAATGGAATGGAATGTGGAATGGAATGTGGAATGGAGTGGAATGGAATGCGGAATGGAATGTGGAATGGAATAGAATGGAAGGTGGAAAGGAACCTGGAATTGAAAGTGCAATAGAATGTGGAATGCAACGGTATCGGAAGTGGAATGGGACATGGAATTGAATGTGAAATGGAACATGGCAGCAAAGTGCAATTTAAAGTGTTATGGACCGTGGAATGGAAAGTGGAGTGAAATGGAATGGAATCTGGAATGGAACGTGGAATGGAAAGTAGAAAGGAACGTGAAATGCAACGTGGAATGGAATGTGGAGTGGAATGGAATGGAATGTGGAATTCAAAGGAATAGAATGTAATGGAATGTGGAAGAGAATGTAGAAATGAATGTGGAAAGCAAAGGAATGGAATGTGGAATGGAATGCAATGGAATGTGGAATGGAGTGTGGAATGGAATGTGGAATGCAATGGAATGGAATGTGGAATGGAAGGTGGAATTGAATGTGGAATGGAACGTGGAATGCAAAGGAAGGGAATGTGGAATGGAAAGTGGAAAAGAATTGAACGGAAGGTGAAATGGAATATGGAATGGAATGGAATGGAATGTCAAATGGAATGTGGAATGGAATGTGGAATGAATTGGAATGGAACGTGGAATGTAATGTGGAAAGGAATGTGGAATTGAACGTGGAATGGAAAGTGGAAAGGAAAGTGGAATGGAATGGAAAGGAATGTGGAATGGAATGGAATGTAACATGGAATGGAACATGGAATGGAATGTGGAACGGAATGGAGTGGAATGTGGAATGTAATGTGGAATGGAATTGAATGGAATATGCAATGGAATGGAATTGAATGTGGAATGGAATGTGGAATGGAATGTGGAATATACTGTGGAATGGAATGGAATGGAAAGGGGAAAGGAATGAGGAATGGAACGTGGAATGGAACTTGGAATGTAATGGAGTGGAATTGGAATGAAATTCAAAGGAATGTTGAATGGAATTGAATGGAATGTGGAATGGAATGTGGAATGGAATGTGGAATGGAAAGCAATGGAATGTGGAATGGAATTGAATGGAGAGTGAAATGGAATGGAATGGAATGTGGAATGGAATGTGGAATGGAAAGCAATGGAATGTGGAATGGAATTGAATGGAGAGTGAAATGGAACGGAATGGAATGTGGAATGGAATGGAATGGAATGTGGAATGGAATGGAATGGAAAGTGGAACGATATGTGGAATGCAATGTGGAATGGAAAGGAATGGAATGTGGAACGGAAGGAAATGGAATGGAATGTGGAACGGAATGGAATGAAATGGAATGTGGAATGGAATGGAATGGAATGTGGAATGGAATGGAATGGAATGTGGAATGCAATGTGGAATGGCATGTGGAATGGAATGGAATGGAGACTGGGATGGAATGGAATGGAAATTGGAATGGAATGGAATAGAAACTGGAATGATATGTGGAACGGAATGTGAAATGGAAAGGAATGGAAAGTGGAATGGAATAGAATGGAATGGAATGTGGAACGGAATGGAATGGAATGCAATGTGGAATGGAATGTAATGGAATGGTATGTTATGTGGAATTGAAGGGAATGGAATATGGAATGGAATGGAATGGAATATGGAATGGAATGGAAAGGAATGTGGAATGACTTGTGGAAATGAATGGAAAGGAATGGAATCCAATAGGGAATGGAATGTAATGGAATGAAATGAAATGTGGAATGGAATGCAATGGACTAGAATATGGAACGGAATGGAATGGAAAGTGGAATGGAAAGGATTGGAATGTGGGATGGAATGGAAAGAATGGAATGTGGACTGGAAAGGAATGGAATTTAATGGATTGTGAAATTGAATGTAAAGTGGAATGGAATGTGTCATGGAATGAAATGGAATGGAATGTGGAATGGAATCCAATGTGGAAAGGAATGTGAAATAGATTGGAATGGAATGAAGTGGAATGGAAAGTGGAGTATAATGGAATGGAAAGTGGAAAGGAAATGAATGGAACGTGGAATGGAATGTGGAATGGAGTAGAATGGATTGTAGAATGGAAAGTGAAATGGAATGTGGAATGGAATGTTGAATGGAAAGTGGAATGGAATGGAATGGATTGTGGAATGGAATGGAACGGAATGTGAAATGGAATTTAGAATCGAAGGTGGAACGGAATGTGGAATGGAACGTAGAGTGGAACGTCGAATGAAATGGAAAAGAACGTGTAATGGAATGTGGAAACGAATGAAATGGAAAGTGCAATGGTATGTGTAATGGAAAGTGGAATGCAATGGAATGGAATCTGGAATGTAATGTATAATGGAATGGAATGGAAAATGGAATGGAACGTGGAATGGAACATCAAATGGAATGGAATGGAATGTGTAATGGAATGTGGAATGGAATGGAATGGAATTTGGAATGGATTGTGGAATGGAATGTGGAATGGAATGGAATGGAATGTGGAATGTGGAATACAAGGTGGAATGGAATGGAATAGAATGTGGAATGGAATGTGGAATGGACTGGAATGAAATGTGGAATGGAATTTTGAGCGGAAGGTGGAGCGGAATGTGGAATGGAATGGAATGGAATATGGAATGGAAAGGAATTGAATGTTGAATGGAATGTTTAATGGAATGTGCTATCGAATGGAATGGATTCTGGAATGGAATGGAAAAAAATGGTATGGATTATGACATGGAATGTGGATTGGAATGGAATGGAATGGTATGGAATATGGAATGGAATGGAATGGAATGTGGAATGGAACATGGAAAGGAACGAGGAATGGAACGTGTAACGGAACACTGAATGGAAGGTGGAATGGAATGTAAAGGAACGTGGAAAGCAATGTGGAATGGAATGGAATGGAAAGTATAGTGTAACGTGGGATGGAATGGAATGGAATGTGGAATGGAATGTGGAATGGAAAGTGGAATAGAATTTGGAATGTTACGTGGAATGGAATGTGGAATGAAATTGAATGGAATGTGGAATGGACTGGAAAGGAATGTGGAATAGAATCGAATGGTCTGGAAAGTAATGTGGAATAGAATTGAATGTTCTGGAAAGTGGAATAGAATGGAATGGAAAGCGGAATGGAATGGAATGGAATGGAATGTGGAAAGTAATGAAAGGGAATGGAATGTGAAATTGATTGAAATAGAATGTGGAATGCATTGGAATGGGGAAAGGAATGGAATGGAATGTGGAATGGAACGCAATGGAAATTGGAATGGAATGTGGAATGGAATGTGGAATGGAATGGAAGGCAGTGTGGAATAGAATTGAATGGAATGTCGAATGTAATGGAATGGAATGGAATGTGGAATGTAATGGAACGGAATGTGGAATGGAATGGAATAGAATGTGGAACAGAATGGAGCGTGGAATGGAATGACAAGGAATTGAATGTGAATTGGAATGGAATGGAATATCTAATGGAATGGAATGGAAAGGGAAATGGAATGTTTAACTGAATGAGAAATGGAAGGTGCAATGGAATGTGGAATGGAATGTGGAAAGGAACGAATAGAATGTGGAATGGGATGGAATGGAATGAGGAAAGGAAGGGGTATGAACGCAATGGAATGTGAAATGGAATGTGGAATGGAATGCTAAATGGAAATGAATAGAATGTGGAATAGAATGGAAACAAAAATAGAATGGAATGGAATGTAGAATAGAATGAGAAATGGAATGGAATGTGGATTCGAACGGAAAGGAATGTGTAATGGAATGGAATAGAGTGGAATGGAAAGTGAAATGGAATGTGGAATGGAATGTGAAATGTAATGTGGAATTGAATGTGGGATGGAAAGTTGAATGGAATGGAATGGTAAGTGGAAAGGAATGGAATGGAATGGAAAGTGGAATGGAATGGAATGTGGAATTGAATGGAATGCAATGTGGAATAGAATGGAATGGAAAGGAATGTGGAATGGAATGGAATGGAATGTGGAATTCAATGGAATTGAATGTGGAATGGAATGGAATGGAATGCAATGTGGAGTGGAATGTGGAATGGAATGGAATGGAATGTGGAATGGAATATGAAATTAAATGTGGAGTGGAATTGAATAGAAGTGTATGGAAAGGAATGTTTAGTGGAAGGGTTGGAATGTGGAATGGAAGGTGGAATGGAATGTGGAATTTAATGGAATGTGTAATGGAACGTAAAGTTATGTGTAATGGAACGGAATGGAATGTGTAATTGAAAAGAATGGAATGTGGAATCGAAAGGAGTGGAATGTGGAATGGAATTGAATGGAATACAATGTGGAATGGAATGTGGAATGGAATGTTAAATGGAATGTGGAATGGAATGGAATGGAATGGAATGGAATGGAATGGAATGTGGAATGAAATGGAAAGGAATGTGGAATTCAATTGAGATGAATGGGATGTGGAATGGAATGGAATGGGAAGGAACTTGGAATGGAATGGAAAGGATTGTGGAATGGAACATGGAATTGAATGGGATGCATTGTGGAATGGAATGTGGAATAGTATGGAATGGAATTTGGAATGGAATGTGGAATGGAATGGAAAGTGGAATGGAATGGAACGGAATGCAATGTGTTACGGAATGGAATTGAATGGAATGGAATTTGGAATGGAATGTGGTATGGTATGGAGGGGAGTGTGTAATGGATTGTGGAATGGAATGGAATGGAATGTGGAATGGAATGGAATTGAGTGTGGAATGGATTGTAGAATGGAAAGAGGACCATGCCGTGGAATGGAATATGGAATGGAATGGAATGGAAGGGAATGTGTAATGGAAAGTGGAATGGAATGGAGTGGAATCAGAAAAGGAATGTGGAATGCAATGGAATGTGGAATAGAATGGAAAGCAATGGAATGTGGAAAGGAATAAAATATGGAATGGAATGCGGAATGGAATGTAAAGGAAAGAGGAATGGAATGAGGAATGGAATGGAAATGAATGTGGAAAGGAATGTGGAATGGAATAGAATGGAATGTGGAATGGAATTGAATGGAATGTGGAATGGAATAGAATGGGATGTGAAATTCAATGGAATTGAATGGAATGTGGAATGGAATGGAATGGAATATGGAATGGAATGGAATGGAATTTGAAATGGAATGGACTGGAATGTGGAATGGAATGGAATGGAATGTCAAATGGAAAGGAATGGAATGTGGAGTGGAATAGAATTGTATGGAAGGTGGAATGGAACGGAATGTAATGTGGAATAGAATGGAATTGTATGTAATGTGGAATGGAATGGAATGGAATGAGGAATGTATTGGCATGAAGTGAGGAATGGTATGGAATGGAATGGAATATGGAATTTAATGGAATGGAATGCAATGTGGAATGGAATGGAATGGAATTTGCAATGGAAGGGAAAGGAATGGAAAGGAATGTGTAATTGAATGGAATGGTATGTGGAGTGGAATGGAATGGGAAGTGGAATGGAATGTGGAATGGAATGCAATGTGCAATGGAATGTGGAATGGAATGGAAAGAAATGTGGAATGGAATGGAACGAAATGGAGAATGGAAAGGAATGGAATTTGGAATGGAATGGAATGGTATGGAATGTGGAATGGAAAGGAACGGAATGGAATGGAAGGTGGAATGGAAAGGAATGGAATTTGGAATGGCATGGAATGTAATCTGGAATGTAATGGAATGGAATGGAATGTGGAATGCCTTGGAATGGAATGGAATGCGGAACGGAATTGAAAGGAATGTGCAATGGAATGGAATGGAATGAAATTCTATGTGATGAGGAATGGAATGGATTGGAATGTGGAAAGGAAGGGAATGGAATATGGAATTTAATGGAATGGAATGGAATGTGGAAGGGAATGGAATGGAATGCGGAAAGGAATCGAATGGAATCTGCAAGGGAATGGAATTGAATGTGGAAATTAATGGAATGGAAGGGAACGGAATTGAATGTGGAAATTAATGGAATGGAATGGAATGTGCAATGGAATGGGAAGGAATGGAATGCAGAATGGAATGGAATGGAATGTGGAGTGGAAAGGAGTTGAATGGAATGGAATGGAATGTGGAATGGAATGTGGAATGGATAGGAATGGAATGTGGAATGGAATGTGGAATGGAATGTGGAATGGAATGTGGAATGGAATGTGGAATTGAAAGGAATGGAATGGAATGGATTGTGGAATGGAATGTGGAATGGAATGTGGAATTGAAAGGAATGGTACGGACTGGATTGTGGAATAGAAAATGGAATAGATTGTGGAATGGAACATGGAATGGAAAGGATTGGAATGTGTAATGGAACATGCAATGGAACCTGGAATGGGATGCAGACTGGAACGTGGAATGGAATGTGCAATGGAATGTGGAATGGAACGTGGAATTGAAAGGAATGGATAGTAGAATAGAACGTGGAATGGAACGGAATAGAACGTGGAATGGAATGTGGAATGAAATCCAGAATGGAACGTGAAATGGAACGTGGAATGGATTGGAATGGAATGCTAGGCAATGTGGAATGAAATTTGGTATTTAATATAATGGAATGTGGAATGGAATGTCGAATGGAATGTAATGGAATGTGGAACGGAATGTAATGGGATGTGGAATGGAAAGGAATGGAATATGGAATGCAATGTGGAATGGAATGTGGAATAGAAAGAGGAATGGAATGGAATGGATTGTGCAATGGAACGTGGAATGGAATGGAATGCAACATGGAATGGAACGTGGAATGCAACATTCAATGGAACGTGGAATGGAATGTGGAATGCAGCGTGGAATGGAATGTGGAAGGGAATGTGGAATGGAACGTGGAATGGAATGGAATGGAACGTGAAATGGAATCTCGAATGGAATGTGGAATGGAATGGAATGGAATGTGGAATTGAATGGATTGGAATGTGGAGTGGAATGTGGAAAGGAATGGAATGGAATGGGAATGGAAAGTAGACTGGAATGCAGAATGGAATTTGGACTGGAATGGAATGGAATGTGGAATGGAATGGAATGTGGAGTGGAAAGTGGAATGGAATGTGGTGTGGCACGTGGAATGGAACGTAGTGCAATGTGGAATGGAATGTGGAATGAAATGTGAAATGGAAAATGGAATGGAATGCAATGTGGAATCGAACGTGGAATGAAATGGAGTGGAGCGGGGAATGCATCGTGGAATGGAATGTTGAAAGGAAAGTGGAATGGAATGGAATGCAATGTGGAATGGAAAGCGGAAAGGAATGGAATGGAACGTGGAATGGAATGTGCAATGGAATGTGGAATGCAACGTGGAATGGAATGTAGTGGAAAGTGGAATGAAATCTGGAATGCAATGGAATGGAATGTGGAATCTAATGTGGAATGGATTGTGCAATGGAATTTGGAATGCAACGTGGAATGGAATGTAATGGAAAGTGGAATGAAATCTGGAATGCAATGGAATGGAATGTGGAATCTAATGTGGAATGGAACGAGGAATGGAATGGAATGGAACGTGGAATAGAACGTGGAATGGAAAGGAATGGAATGTGGAATGGAATGTGGAATGGAAAGTGGAATGGATTGGAAAGGAAAGTGGAATGTAACATGGAAAGGAACGGAATGGAAAGTGGAAAGGAATGAGGAAAGGAAAGTGGAAATTAATGTGGAAAGGAATGTGGAATGGAACGGAATGGAATGTGGAATTTAATGTGGAATATAATGTGTAATGTAATGGAATGCATTGTGGAATGGAATGTGGATTAGAATGGAATGGAATGTGGAATGGAATGGAATGGAATGTGGAATTGAAGGGAATGGAATGGAATGGAATGTGGAATTGAATGGAATGGGAAGAGGAATGGAATGGAATGGGAAGAGGAATGGAATTTGGAATGGAATGGAATGTGAAATGGAATGAGTAATGGATTGGAAAGAATATGGAATTGAAGGGAATGTAAGGTGGAATGGCATGGAATGGAATGGATTGGAATGTGGAATGGAATTGTATGGAATGTAGAATGGAAAGGAATGGAATGTGGAATGGAATGGAATGGTATGGAAAGGCATGGAATGGAATGGAATGTGGAATGGAATGTGGAATTCAGTGGAATGGAATTTGGTTTGGAATGGAATGGAATGTGGAATGGAAGGTCAAATGGAATGTCGAATGTAAAGTGGAATGGAAAGCAATGGAATGTGCAAGGCAATGGAGTGGAATGTGGAATGGAATAGAATGCAATGTGGAATGGAATGCGGAATAGAATGTGGAATGGAAAGCAATGGTATCTGGAAGGGAATGGAATGGAATGGAGTGGAATGGAACGTGAAATGCAACATAAAATGGAAGGTGGAACGGAATGAGGAATGAAATGGAAATGAATGTGGAATGGAAGGTAATGGAATGTGGAATTGAATGTGGAATGGAATGCAAAGGAATGTGGAATGGAATGGAAAGGATGTGGAATTGAAAGTAATGAAAAGTGGAATGGAATGGAATGGAATGGAACGGAATGTGGAATGTTACGGAAAGAAAACTGTAATGGAACATGGAATGGAATGGAATGGAACGTGGAATGGAAAGTGGAAAGGAACGTGGAAGGGAATGGAAAGGAACGTGGAATGGAACGTGGAATTGAATGTGGAATGTAAGGTGGAATGGAACGTGGAATGGAATGGAATCGAATGTGGAATGGAATGGAATGCAATGTGCAATAGAATGGAAAGGAATGTTGAATATAAAGTGGAATGGAATGGAAAGGAATAAAGAATGGAGTTGAATGGAATGGAATGGAATAGAATGCAATGGAAAGTGGAATGGAACGTGGAAGGCAACGTGGAATGGAATGTGGAATGGAAAGGAATCGAATGTGAAATGGAAGGGAATGGAATGTGTAATGGAATGTGTAATGGAATGGAATGGAATGGAATGGAATGTGGAATGGAATGTGGAATGGAATGTGGAATGGAATGGAATGGTATGGAAAGTGGAATGGAATGGTATGGAAAGTGGAAAGGAATGGAATGGAATAGAATGCAATATGGAACGGAATGCAATGGAATGTGGAATGGAATGGAATCGAATGTGTAATGGAATGGAATAAAATGGAATGCAGAGTGGTATGGAATGGAATGCGCAACGGTATGGAATTGAATGTGGAATAGAATGGAATGCAAAGTGGAGTTGAATGAAATGGAAAGTGGAATGGAATGGAATGGAATGTGGAATGTAATGGAATGGAATGGTATGGAATGGAAGGTGGAATGGAATGTGAATTAGATTGTGGAATGGAACGAGGAATGGAATAAAATGGAACGTGGAATGGAATGGAATGAAACGTGGAATGGAATGGAATGGAACGTGGAATGGAATATGGAATGGAATGTGGAATGAAACGTTGACTGGAATATGGCAGGGAATGGAATTTTAAATGCAATGGAATGGAATGTGGAATGGAATGGAATGGAATGGAATATGGAATGCAACGTGTAATGGAAAGAAATGAAAGGTGGAATGGAACGTGGAATGGAACCAATAATGGAACATAGAATGGAACGAGGAATTGAAAGGAATGGAACGTCAAATGGAAAGCAGAATGTAACGTGGAATGGAATAGAATGGAAAGTGGAATGGAATGTGGAATGTAATGGAAATGATTGTGGAATGGAATGGAATGGAATGTGGTAAGGAATGTGGAAAGGAATAGAATGGAATGTCGAATGGAATCTGGTATCGGATGTGGAATGGAATGGACTACGGAATGGAATGTTGAATGGAATGTTCAATGGAATGTGGAATGGAATGGAACGGAATGGATTGGAATGGAGTGTGGAATGGCATGTGAATTGGAATGCAATGGAAAGTGGACGGGAATGTGGAAGGAAATGCAATGAAATGAGAATGGAATGTGGAATTGAATGTGTAATGCAATTTGGAATGGACTGTGGAATGGAATGTGGAACGGAATTTGGAATGGAATGTGGAATACAATGGAATGGAATGGAATGTGAATTGGAATGCAATGGAATGTGGAATGGAATGTGGAATGAAATGCAAAGGAATGAGAATGGAATGCGGAATGGAATGTGGAACGGAATGTGGAATGCAAAGTGGAATGGAATGGAATGGAATGTGCAATGGAATGAAGAATGGAATGTGGAATGGAACGGAATATAACGTGGAATGTAATGTGGAATGGAATGTGGAAGGGAAAATGGAATGGAATGTGGAATAGAACATAGAATGGAACATGGAATGGAACGTCGAATGGGATGTTCAATGAAATATGGAATGGAAAGTTGAATGGAATGGAATGGAACACGGAATTGAACGTGGAAAGGAATGGAATGGAATGTGGAATGGAAAGTAGAATGGAACGTGGAAAGTAATGTGGAAGGGAAAATGGAGTGGAATGGAATGGAATTTGGAATGGAAAGTAGAATGGAACGTGGAAAGTAATGTGGAATGGAATGTGGAAGGGAAAGTGGAGTGGAATGGAATGGAATGGAATGGAATGTGAAATGGAACGTGCAATGTATCGTGGAATTGAATGTGAAATGGATTGTGGAATGGAAGGTGAAGTGCAATGTCGAATGCAAAGTGGAATGGAATATGGAATGGAACGAGAAATTGAATGGAATGGAATATTGAATGGAACGTGGAATGGAATGGAATGGAATGTGGAATGGAATGCGGAATGTAGTGGAATGCAATGTGGAATGGAATCTTAATAGGAAAGTGGAATGAAATGGAATGGAATGTGGAATGGAACGTTGAATGGATTGTGCAACTTAATGTGGAATGGAATGGAATGAAATGTGGAATGGAATGTGGAATGGAAGGGAATGTAACGTTGAATGAAATGTGGAATGGAAAGTGGAGTGTAATGGAATGGAATATGGACTGAAACCAGGAAAGGAATGGAATGGAAGGTGGAATGCAACGTGGAAAGGAACGTGGAATGGAACGTGTAATGGAATGTGGAACGGTATGTGGAATGGAGTGGAATGGAATCTGTTAAGGAATGTGGAATGGAATGTGGAAAGGAAAGTGTAATGTAATGGAATGGAATGTGGACTCAAACGAGGAATTGAATGGAATGGAAGGCGGAATGGAAGGTGGAATGGAATGTGGAAGGGAACGTGTAAAGTAATGTAGAATGGAACGTGGAATGGAATGGAATGGAATGTGGAATGGAATGTGGAATGTAGTGGAATGCAATGTGGAATGGAATCTTAATAGGAAAGTGGAATGGAATGGAATGGAATGTGGAATGGAACGTTGAATGGATTGTGCAACTTAATGTGTAATGGAATGGAATGAAATGTGGAATGGAACGGAATGTAACGTGGAATGAAATGTGGAATGGAAAGTGGAGTGTAATGGAATGGAATATGGACTGAAACCAGGAAAGGAATGGAATGGAAGGTGGAATGCAGCGTGGAAAGGAACGTGGAATGGAACGTGTAATGGAATGTGGAACGGTATGTGGAATGGAGTGGAATGGAATCTGTTAAGGAATGTGGAATGGAATGTGGAAAGGAAAGTGTAATGTAATGGAATGGATTGTGGACTCAAACGAGGAATTGAATGGAATGGAAGGCAGAATGGAAGGTGGAATGGAATGTGGAAGGGAACGTGTAAAGTAATGTAGAATGGAATGTGGAATGGAATGGAATGGAATGTGGAATGGAATATGTAATGGAATGTGGAATGGAATGTGGAATGGAAGGGAATGGGATGTAGAATGAAATGTGGAATGGAATGTGAAATGGAATGTTGAGTTGCGTATGGAATGGAAAGTGGAATGGAACATGGAATGGAAAGTGGAATGTGATGTTCAGTGGAATATGGAATGAAAAGTTGAATGGAATGGAATGGAACGTGGAATTGAATGTGGAAAGGAATGGAATGGAACGTTGCATGGAACGTATAATGGAACGTGGAAAAGGAATGTGGAATGGAACGTGGAATGGAATGTGGAAGGGAATGTAGAGTGGAATGGAATGGAATGTGGAATGGAACTTGAAATGTATCGTGGAATAGAATATGAAATGGAACGTGGAATGGAACGTGAAATGGAATGTGGAATGTAATGTGGAATGCAATATGGTATGGAACGTGAAATTGAATGAAATGGAATGTTGAATGGAACGTGGAATGCAAAGGAATGGCATGTGGAATGGAAAGTGGAATATAATGGAATGGAATGTGGAATGGAATCTGGAAAGGAAAGTGGAATGAAACAGAAGGGAATGTGGAATGGAACGTGGAATGGAATCTGCAAAGGAATATGGAATGGAATGGAATGGAATGTGGAATGGAATGTGGAATGGAACGGAATGTAATTTGCAATGGAATGTTGAATGGAATATCAAAAGGATAGTGGAATGTAATGCAGTGGAATGTGGAGAGAAACGATAAATGGAATGGAAGGTAATGTGGAATGGAATGTGGAATGGAACGTGGAATGGAACGTGGAATGGAATGTGGAATGGAATGTGGAATGAAATGGAATGTGAAATGGAAAGTGGAATGGAATGTGAAATGGAACGTGGAATGGAATGTGGAATGGAATGAAATGGAAAGTGGAATGGAATGCAATGGAAAGTGGAATGGAATGTAATGGAATGCGGAATGTAATGGAATGGAATGTGGAATGGAATGGACGGTGGCATGCAATGGAATGGAACCTGGAATGGAATGCAATGTAACTTGGAATGGAACCTGGAATGGAATGTAATGTAACGTGGAATGGAATGAAATGCAACGTGGATTGGAATGGAATGGAATGTGGAAAGGAATGGAATAGAATGTAAAATGGAATGAAAAGGAATGTGCAATGGAATGTGGAATGGAAATGAATGGAATGAGGATAAGAATGTGGAATGGAATGGAATGTGGAATGCAATGGAATGGAATGCAATGTGTGATGGAATGGAGTTGAATTGATTGGAATTTGGAGTGGAGTTTGGAATGGAATGGAGTGGATTATGTAATGGAATGAGGAATCGAATGGAATGGATTGTGGAATGGAATCTGAAATGGAATGGAATGGAGTGTGAAAGGCAACGAGGAATGGAAAGTGGCCTAGAACGTGGAATGGAACCTGGAATGGAATGGAATCGAAGGGAATGCGGAATGGAAAGTGGAATGGAATGGAGTGTAATGATAAAAGGAATGTGGAATAGAATGGAATGTGGAATGGAATGGAAAGGAATGGAAAGAGGAATGGAATGGAAGGGAATGTGGAACAGAATGTGCAATGGAATGAAAATGAATGTGGAATGGAATTGAATGGAATGTGGAATGGAATGGAATGGATCGTGGAATGGAAAGTGGAATGGAATGTAAAGGAATGTGGAATGGAATGTGGAATGGAATTGAATGAAATTTGGAATGCAAAGTGGAATGGAATGGAATGGAATGTGGAATGGAATGTGGAATGGAACGTAGAATGGATTGGAATGGAATGTGGCATGGAATTTGGAATGGAATATGGAATAGAATGTGGAATGGAATGTAATCTGGAGTGGTATGTGGAATCGAATATCGAATGGAATGGAATGGAATATGGAATGGAATGGATTGGAAATGAATGGATTGGAATGGAATGGGATATGGAATGGAACGGAATACGGAATGGAGTGGAATGGAAAGGGGAATGGAAGGGAATGGAATCTGGAATGAAATGGAATATAATGTGGAATAGAATGGAATTCAATGGAATAGAATGTGGAATGGAAGGGAATGGAATGAGGAAAGGAATGGAATGGAATAGAATGTGGAATGGAATGGAATAGAATGTGTAATGGAATGGTATGGAATGTGGAATGGAATGGAATGGAATGTGGAAAGGAATGGAATGGAATGGAATGGAATGTGGAAAGGAATGGAATGGAATGGAATGGAATGTGGAATGGAATGGTATGGAATGTGGAAAGGAATGGAATGGAATGCGGAATGGAATGGAATGGAATGTGGAATGGAATGGAATGGAATGTGGAATGAAATGGAATGGAATGTGGAATGGAATGGAATGGAATGTGTAATGGAATGGAATGAGGATTGGGATGTGCAATGGACTGGAATGAAATGGAATGGAATGTGGAATGGAATGGAATAAAATTTGCAATGGAATGGTATGTGGAATTGAATATGGAGTGGAATGGAATGTGGAATGGAATGTGGAATGGAATGGAATGGAATGAAATGTGGAATGGAAAGGAAAGGAATGTGAAATGGAATGTAATGTAATGTGGAATCGAATGGAATTGAATGGAATGTGGAATAGAATGGAATAAAGTGGAATATGAAATGGAATGAAATGTGGAATGGAATGTGTAATGGATTGGAATGAAATGGAATGTGGAAAGGAAAGGAATGTTTAATGGAATGGAATGGATTGTGGAATGGAATGGAGTGGAATGGAATGGAATGTGGAATGCAATGGAATGGAATGTAGAATGGAATGCAATGGAATGGAATGGAATGGAATGGAATCTGGAATGGAATAGTATTGAATGAGGAAATAAAGTAATGTAATGAAACGGAATTAAATGGAACGTCGAATGAAATGGAAGGTGAAATGGAATGGAATGGAATTTTGACTGGAATGTGGAATGGAATATAATGAAATGTGGAATGCAATGTGGAACGGAATGGAGTGCAATGTTCAATGGAATGTAGAATGAAGTGGAACGTGTAATGGAATGGAATCAAACGTGGAATGGAATTGAATGGAACGTGGAATGGAATGGAATGGAATGCAATGGAATGGAATGTGGAAAAGAATGGAACATGGCACAGAATGGAATGGAACGTATTGTGGAATGGAATGGTATGGAACGTGGAATGGAATGGAATGGAATGAGGAATGGAATTTGCAATTGAAAGGATAGTGGAATGAAATTGAATGGAATGGAATGTGGAATGGAATGTTAAATGGAATCTGATGGAATGTGGAATGGAATGTGGAATGGAATGGAATGGAATGTGGAATGGAATGAAATGGAATGTGGGATGGAATGTGGATTGGAAGGGAATGCAAAGTGGAATTGAATGGAATAGAATGAGGAATGGAATGTGGAATGGAGTGGAATAGAAAGTGGAATAGAATGTAGAAGAATGTGGAATGGAATGTGAAATGGAACGTGGAGTAGAACGTCGAATGGAAAGTGGAATGGAACGTGGAACGGAATGGAAATGAATGTGGAATGGAATGTAATAGAATGGAACGTAATTAAATAGGACGTGGAATGGAATGGAATGTGAAATTGAATGGAATGGAATAAGGAATGGAATGTAATGGAATGTGGTAGGGTATTCAATGGAATGGGGAATGGAATGTGGAATGGAATGGAATGGAGTGTGGAATGGAATCTGGAATGGAATGGAATGGAATGTGGAATGGAATGGGGAAAGGAATGTGGAAAGGAAAGTCGAATGGAACGGAAAGGAAGATGGAATGCAATATGGAATGGAGTGTGAAATGTAATGCGGAATGGAACGCAATGGAATGTGGAATGGTATGTGGAATGGACTGTGGAAAGTAATGTGGAATTGAACGGAAAGGAAGTTGGAATGGAATGTGGAATGGATTGTAGAATGGAAAGTGAAATGTATTGGAATTGAATATGGAATTGAACGTGGAATGGAATGGAATGGAACGTGGAATGGAACGTGGATCAGAACGTGGAATGGAATGGAAGAGAACGAGGAATGGTATGTGGGAAGGAATGTGGAAAGTAATGGAATGGAATGTGGAATGGAATGTGGAACGGAATGGAATGTGATGCGGAATGGAATGGAATGGAAAGTGAAAGGGAATGTGGAAAGGAATGTGAAATGGAATGTGGAATGGAATGTGAAATTGCATAGAATGGAATGTGAAATGGAATCTCAAATGTAATGGTGAATGGAATATGGAATTGCATGGAAGGGAATGCGGAATGGAATGAAATGAAAGGTGGAATGGAATGTGTAATGGAAAAGTGAGAGTAACGTGGAACTTAACGTGGAATGGGGTGGAATGGAATGTGGAATGGAATGGAATGGAATGTGGAAAGGAATGAGGAATCGAATGTGGAATGGAATGGAACGGAATGTGGAATGGAATGTAGAACGGAATGTGGAATGGAATGTGGAATGGAATGTGGAAAGAAATGTGAAACGGAACAGAATGGAATGTGAAATTAAATGGAATGCAAAGTGGAATGGAATGGAATGTGGAATGGAATACAATAGAATGTGGAATGGATTACGAAACGAAATCTTCATTGGAAAGTGGAATGGAATGTGGAAAGGAATGTTGAATGTAACGGAAAGCAATGTGAAATTGAATGGAATGAAATGTGGAAATAAATGTGGAATGGAATGGAATGGAACGTGGAATGGAATGGAATGGAATGTGGAATGCAATGGAATGGAACGTGGAATGTAATGTGGAATGGAATATGGAATGGAATGTGGAATGAAATGTGGAATGGAATGGACTGCAATTTGGATTGAAATGTGGAATGGAGTGTAGAATGAAACGTAGAGTGGAAGGGAATGGAATGTGGAACGGAATGTGGAGTAGAGTGTGGAATGGAATGTGGAATGGAACGGGATGGGAAGTGGAATGGAATGTGGAATGGATTGTGGAATGCACCGTAAAATGGAATGGAAAGCAATCTGGAATGGAACGTGGAATGGAATGAGCAAAGAATTGGAAAGTGGAAAGTAATGGAATGGAATGGGGAACAGAATGGAATGGAATGTGCAATGGAATGTGGAAAGGAATGGAAAGGAATGTGCAATGGAATGTGGAAAGGAATGGAAAGGAATGTGGAATGGAACGTGGAATGGAATGGACTGGATGTGGATTGGGATGTGGAATGGAACGTGGATTGGAGCGACAAATGGAATGGAATGGAATGTGGAATGGAATGGAATGGAGTGTGGATTGGAATGTGGAATGGAATGGAAAGCGGAATGGAATGGAACGGAATGTGGAATGGAATGGGATGGAATGTGGAAGAGAATGGAATGGAATGTGGTTTGGAATGGAATGGAAATTGGAAAAGAATGTGGAAAGGAATGTGGAATAGAATCCGGAATGTAAATGAATGGAATGTGGAAGGGTATGGATTCGAATGTGGAATAGAGTGGAATGGAATGTGGAAGAGAATGGAAAGGAATGGAAAGTGGAATAAAATGGAATTGAAAGGAATGGAATGTGGAATGGAATGGAATGGAATCTGGAATGCAATGTAGTGGAATTGAATGTGAAATTGAATGGAATGTTATGTGGAAAGGAATGGAATGGAATGTGCAATGGAATGGAAAGCAATGTGGAATGGAATGGATTTGAACGTGGAATGGAATGTAGAATGGAATGTGGAACGGAATAAAATGGAATGGAATGGAATGTGGAATGGAACAGAAAGGAATGTGGAACAGAATGGAATGGAATTCAATCAGGAATGGAATGTGGTATGTAATCGAATGGAATGTGGAATGGAATGGAATGGAATGTGAAATGGAATGGAATGGAATGGAATAGAATGGGAAACAGAATGTGGAACGAAATGTGAAATGGAATGGAATGGAATATGTAATGGAACGTGGAATGGAATTGAATGGAATGTGGAATGGAACGTGCAACAGATTGTGGAATGGAATGGAATGTGAACTGGAATATGGAATAGAATGGAATGGAAAGTTTAAATGGAATGGAATGGAATGTGGAAGAAAATGTAGAATGGAAGAGAATGGAATGTGGAATGGAACGTGGAATAGGATGTGGAATGGAATGGGATGTGGAATGGAATGTTTAATGGAATGGAATGGAAAGTTTAAATTGAAAGGAATGGAATGTGGAGTGGAATGGAATGCAATGTGGAATGGAATGTCGAAAGGAGTGGAATGGAAAGTGAAATGGAATGGAATCCAACGTGGAATGGAATGGAATGGAATGGAATGTGGAATGGAATGGAATGGAATGTGGAATGGTACGCAAAGCAATGTAGAATGGACTGTGGAATGGCAATGTAGAATGGACTGTGGAATGGAATGTGGAATGGAAAGCAGTGGAATGTGCAATGGAATGTGGAATGGAATGTGGAATGGAAAGCGAAATGAAATGGAATGGAATATGGAATGGAAGGTATAGTGGAATGGAATGGAACGTGGAATGGAACTTGGAATGAAACCTTGAATGGAACGTGCAATGGAAAGTGGAATGTAATGTGGAATGAAAAGGAATGGAATGTGGAATGGAATGGAATAGAATGTGGAATGGAATGGATTGGAATGTGGAATTGATTGTGGAATGCCATGGAATGGAATGAGAATAGAATATGGAATGGAATGTAACGGAATGCGGAATGGAACGGAAGGGAAAGTTACGGAATGTGGAATGGAGTGGAACGCAAAGTGCACTGGAATGGAATGGAAAGTGGAATGTAACGTGGAATGGAATGAGGAATGGAATGGAAAGGAATGTGGAATGGAAGGGAATAGAAAGTGGAATGGTATAGAATGGAATTGATTGGAATCTGGAATGGAATGGAATGGAAATTAGAATGGAAAGTAATGGAATGTGGAATGGAATGGAATTGTATGGAAAGTGGAATCAAAAATAATGGAATGTGGAAGAGAATGGAATGGTAATTAACGTGGAATGGAATGGAATGGAATGGAATGTGGAATGGAATATAGAATGGAATGTGGAATGGAATGCAAAGGAATGTGGAATGGAATGGAAAGGATGTGGAACGGAAGGTAAAGGAAAGTGGCATGGAATGTGGAATGGAATAAAATGGAATGGAATGGAATGTGGAATGGAACGTGGATTGGAATGGAATGGAATGTGGAATGGAAAGTGGAAAGGAACGTGGAAGGGAATGGAAAGGAACCTGGAATGGAAAGTGGAAAGAAACGTGGAAGGGAATGGAATGGAACCTGGAATGGAATGTGGAATATAACGTGGAATGGAACTTGGAATGGAATGGAATGGATCATAGAATGCAATGTGGAATGGAACATGGAATGGAACGTGGAATGGAAAGTGGAATGGAATGTGGAAAGCAAAGGAATGGAATGTGGAATGGAATGGAATGGAATGTGGAATTGAGTGGAATGCAATTTGCAATGGAATGGAAGTGAATGTCGAATATAATGTGGAATGGAATGGAAAGGAATCCAGAATGGACTGGAATGGAATGGAATGGAAAGTGGAATGGAACGTGGAATGCAAAATGGAATGGAATGTGGAATGGAAAGGAATCGAACGTGGAATGGAAGGGAATGGAATGTGCATTGGAAAGTGTAATGGAATGGAATGGAATGCAATGGAATGTGGAATGGAATGTAATGGAATGTCGAATGGAATTTGGAATGGAATGTAATGGTATGGAATGTGGAACGGAATGGAATGGAATAGAATGCAATGTGGAATGGAATGGAATGAAATGTGCAATGGAATGGAATCGAATGTGTAATGGAATGGAGAGAAATGGAATGCCGAAATTTATGGAATGGAATGCTGTATGGTATGGAATGGAATGTGGAATGGAATGTGGAATGGAATGGAATGCAATGGAGTGGAATGGAATGTGGAATTGAATTTAATGGAAAGTGGAATGGAATGGAATAGAATGTGTAGTGGAATGGAATGGAATGGAATGGAAAGTGCAATGGAATGTGAATTGGAATGTGGAATGGAACGTGGAATGGAATGAAATGGAACGTGGAATGGAATGGAATAGAACGTGGAGTGGAATGCGAAATGGAACATGGAATGAAACGTTGACTGGAACGTGGATTGGAATGGAATGTTGAATGGAATGGAATGGAATGTGGAATAGAATGGAATGGAATATGGAATGTAATGTGGAATGGAAAGAAACGGAAGGTGGAATGGAACTTGGAAGGGAACCACTAATGGAAAGTACAATGGAACGTGGAGTGCAATGGAATGGAACATCAAATGGAAAGTAGAAGGAACGTTGAATGGAATGTAATGGAAAGTGTAATGGAATGTGGAATGTAATGGAACTGAACGTGGAATGGAATGGAATGGAATGTGGTAAGGAATGTGGAAAGGAATGGAATGGAATTTGGAATGGAAGGTGTTATCGGATGTGGAACGGAATTTGATCGAATGTGGAATGGAATGGAATGGAATGTGAAAAGGAATGTGGAATGAAATCTGGAATGGAATGTGGAAAGAAAGGTGGAATGAAATGGAATGGAATGTGAAATGGAACATGGAATGGAAAGTGGAATGGAATGTGCAATGTAATGTGGAAGGGAACGTGCAATGGAAAGGAATGGAAAGTGGACTGGAAAGTGGAATGGAATGGAATGGAACGTGGAATTGAATGTGGAATGGGCTGTGGAATGGAAAGTGAAATGGAACGTCGAAAGCACTGGATTGGAATGTGGAATGTAATGTGGAATGTAATGCCAGGCAATGTGGATTGGAAAGTGGAATGGAATGGAAAGGAATTTGGAATGGAATGTGAAATGGAATGGAACAGAATGTGGAATGGAATGTGGAATGCAATGTAATGGAACGTGGAATGGAACGGAATGGAATGTGGAATGGAATGTGGAATAGAAAGTGGAATGGAATGGAATGGAAAGTGCAACTGAACGTGGAATGGAATGGAGTGGAACGTGGAATGGAAATTTGAATGGAAATTGGAATGCAACGTGGAATGGAATGTGGAATGCAACCTGGAATGAAAAGAGGAATGGAAGGTGGAATGGAATGGACTGGAATGCGGAATGGAATGAAATTGAATAAGGAATGGAATGTGGAATGGAATGGAATGGAATGTGAAATAGAATGTGTAATGGAACGGAATGGAATGGGGTGGATTGTGGAATGGAATGTGGAATAGAACTTGTAATGGAATGTGGAATGGAAGGTGGAATGGAATGTGGAATGTAACGTGGAATGGAAAGGAATTGTATGTTTAATGGAATGTAGTGGAATGTGGAAAGGAATGGAAAGGAATGTGAAATGGAACCTGGAATGGAAGGTGGAATGGAATGTGGAATGGAATGGAATGGAATGTGGAATGGAAGGAAATGGAAAGTGGAATGGAAGGAAATGGAATTTGGAGTGGAATGTGTAATGGAATGCAATGGAATGTAATGGAATGGAATGTAGAATGAAATGGAATGGAATGTGGAATGGAATGGAATGCACTGTGGAATGGAATGGAAATGTCAGAAATGTGGAATGGAATGCAATGGAATAGAATGGAATGGAATGGAATGGAACATGGAATAGAATGTGGAGTGGAACGTGGAATGGAACGTGGTATGGAACTTGGAAGGTAGAATGGAATGTGGTATGGAATGTAGAATGGAATGGACTGGTATGTGGAATGTAAAGGAATAGAACATGGAATGGAAGATGTAATGGAAAGGAATGGAATGGAATGGAATGGAAAGGGTTGGAATGGACCGTGGAATGGGATGGAATGGAATGTGGAATGGAATGGAATGCAATTTGGAATAGAATGGAATGTGGAATGGTATGTGGAATGCATTGTGGAATGGAATGGAACGGTCTGAATGTGGAATGGAATGAAAAGTAAAGGAATGGAACGTGGAATGGATTGGAAAGGAATTTGGGATGGAATGGAATGGAATGGAATGGAATGCGGAATGGTAAGGTATGGAATGTGGAATGGAATGGAATGGAATGGAATTTTATGGAATGGAACGTGGAATAGAATGTGGAGTGGAACGTGGAATGGAACGTGGTATGGAACTTGTAATGGAGTGGAATGGAATGTTGAATGGAATGCAATGGAATGTGGAATGGAGTGGAATATTTAACGTAACGTGCAATGGAATGGAATGGAACGTGGAATGGAACGTGGAATGGAACCTCTAATGTAATGAAGAATGGAACGTGGAATGGAATGGAATGGAATGTCTAAGGAAACATAGAATGGAACGTGGAATGCGATGGAATGGGAAGTGTAATTGAATGTGGAATGAAATGTGAAAATAATGGGATGGAATGTGGAATGGAAAGGAATGTAATGTGGTATGGGATGTGGAATGGAATGGAATGGAATGAGGAAAGGAATGTGAATGGAACAGAATGGAATGTGAAAGGGAATGTGGAATGCAATATGGAGTGGAAATTGGAAGAGAATGTGGAATGGAATCTGGAATGGAATGTGGAATGGAATGTGGAATGGAATGTAGAATGGATCTTGGGATGGAATGGAATAGAATGTGGAATGGAGCGTGTAATGGAATGGAATGGAACATGGAATACACCGTGGAACGGTATATGGAATGGAATGTGGAATGGAACGTGGAATGGAATGTGCAATGGAAAGTGGAATGGAACTTGGAATGGAATGTGTAATGCATTGTGGAATGGAACGTGGAATGGAATGGAAAGGAATGTGGAATGGAACTTAGAATGGAATGGAATGGGAATTGGAATGGAACGTGGAAAGTAATTTGGAATGGAACTTGGAATGAAAAGTACAATAGAATGTGGAATGGAAGGCGGAATGCAATGGAATGGAATTTGGAATGCAAAGTTCAATGGAATGTCGAATGGAACGTTTAATGGAATGGAATAGAAAGGGGAATGGAAAGAGGAATGGAACGTAGTGTGGAATGTGGAATCAAATGGAATGTAAATTGGAATGGAAACTGGAATGGAATGAAATGGAATGTGGCATGGAATGTGAAATGAAACGTGGAATGTAATGGAATGGAATATGTAATGGAATTGAATGGAATGTGGAATGCAATGCAATGTAATGGAACGTGGAATTGAATAGAATGAAATGGAAAGTTGAATGCACTGGAATGGAATGGAACGAGGAATTGAATGGAATTGAACAGGGAAAGGAATGTGGAATGGAAAGTGGAATGGAATGTGGAATGGAATGGAATGGAATTTGGAATGGAATGGAATGGAATGTGGAATGGAATGGAATGGAATGTGGAATAGAATGGAATGGAATGGAATGTGAAATGGAATGTGCAATGGAATGTGGGATGCAATGGAATGGAACGTTGAAAGGAATTGAATGTGAAATGGAAAGGAATGGAATGGAATGGGGAATCTTATTGAATGGAATTGAATGGAATGTAGAGAGGAATGGAATGGAATGTGCGAAGGAATAGAAAATGAAATGCAACGAAGTGGAATGGAATGCGGAATGGAATGGAATGGAAGGGAATGTGGAATGGAAGGGAATGGAATTGAATGGAATGTGGAATGGAATGCAGTGTAATGAGGAATGGAAGAGAATGTGTAATGGAATGAAATGGAATGGATTGTGGAATGGAATAGAATGTGGAATGGAATGAAGTGGAATGGAAAGTTTAACGGAATGGAATGGAATGGAATGGAATATGGAATGTAATGGAATGGAACTGAATGTAATGTGGAATGGAATGGAGTGGAAAGTGGAATGGAATTTTTAATGGAATGGAATGGAATGTGGAATTCAAAGGAATGGAACTGAATGGGATGTGGAATGGAATGGAGTGGAATGTGGAATGGAATAGAATGTGGAATGGGAAGAAATGAAATGGAATGTGGAACGGAATGGAATGGAATGTGGAATGGAATGGAATGGAATGTGGAATGGAATGGAATGGAATGTGGAATGGAATGGAATGGAATGTGGAATGGAATCGAATGGAATATGGAATGGAATGGAATATGGAATGGAATGGAAAGGAATAGAAGCTGGAATGGAATGTGGAATGGAATGGGATGGAATGGAATGGAAAGGGAATGGAATGGAATGGAATGGAATGGAATGTGGAATGGAATGGAATGGAATGTGGAATGGAATGGAATGGAATGTAGAATGGAATGGAATGGAATATGGAATGGAATGGAAAGGAATAGAAGCTGGAATGGAATGTGGAATGGAATGGGATGGAATGGAATGGAAAGTAGAATGGAATGGAATCTAATCTGGACTGGAATGTGGAATGGAAAGTGCACTTCAATATGGAATGGAATGGAATGGAATGTGGAATGGAAATTGGAATGGAATGGAATGGCATGTGAAATGGCATGTGGAATTGAACGCTGAATGGAACGTGGAAAGGAAAGTCGAATGGATTAGAATGGAACGTGAAATGCAATGGAAAGGAATGTGGAATGGAATGGAATGTACAATGGAATGTGGAATGGAATGGAATTGCATGCAGCATGCAATGTGCAATGGAATGGAAAGAATGTGAAAAGGAAGGAAATGGAATGTGGAATGGAATGTGGAGTGGAATGGAATGGAATTGAATATGAAATGGAATGGAATGGAATGTGGAATGGAATGTGCAAAGGAATGGAACAGAGCGGAATGTGGATTGGAATGTGGAATGGAATGGAATGGAATGGAATGGGGAATTGAATGGGTTGCAATATGGAATGAAATGTGGAATGGAACAGAATGGAATGGAATGGAATAGAATGGAATGGAATGGAATGGAATGTGGATTGGAAACGGGATGGAATGGAATGGAATTTGGAATGGACTGGATTGGAATGTGGAATGGAATGGAATAGAATGTGGAATGGAATTGACTGGAACGTGGAATTGAATGGAATGGAATGGACTGGAACGTGAAATTGAATGGAATTGAATGGGGAATGGAATATGAATAGAATGGAAAGGAATGGAATGTGCAATGCAATGTGGAATGGAATGTGGAATGCAATGGAATGCAATGTGGAATGTAATTGAACTTGGAATGCAATGGAATGGAACATGGATTGGAATGGAATGGAATGGAATGTGGAATGGAATGCAATGGATTGGAAAGTGAAACGGAATTTGGAATAGAATGTGGAATGGAATGTGTAATGGAATGTGGAATGGAATATGGAAAGTAATGTAGTTTGGAATGTGGAAAGGAAAGGAATGGAATGTTCAATGGAATATGGAATGGAATGGAATTTAATGCGGAATGGAATGTGGAATGGAATGGAAAGGAATATCAAATGGAAAAAAATGGAATGTGGAATGGAATATGGAATGGAATTGAATGGAACTGAAAGTGAAATGAAATGGAATGGAATGTGGAATGGAATATGCAAAGGAATGGAATGGAGTGGAATGTGGATTGCAATGTGGAATGGAACGGAATGGATTGTGGAATGGAAAGGAATGGAATATGGAGTGCAATGGGTTGCAATGTGGAATGGAATGTGGAATGCAATGGAATTGAAAGTGGAATGGAATGAAATGGGTTGTGGAATTCAGTGGGAATGGAATGGAGTGCATAGTGGAATGGAATGGAATGGAATTGAATGTGGAATGGAATTGAATGGAACGTGGAATTGAATGGAATGGAATGGAAAGGAACATGGAATTGAATGGAATGGAAGGTGGAATGGAATGGAATTGAATGTGGAATGGAATTGAATGGAACGTGGAATTGAATGGAATGGAATGGAAAGGAACGTGGAATTGAATGGAATGGAAGGTGGAATGGAAAGTGGAATGCAATGTGGAATGGAAAGTGGAATGAATTGTGAAATGGAATTTGGAATGGAACGTGGAATGGAATGGAATGGAACCTGGAATGGAAGGTGGAATTGGAATTTGGAATGGAACGTGGAATGGAATGGAATGGAACCTGGAATGGAAGGTGGAATTGAATGTGGAATGGAACGTGGAATGGAAACTGGAATGGAATGGAATGGAATGTGGAATGGAATGTGGAATGGAACGTGGCAAACAACGAGGAATGGAATAGAATATATTGTGGAATGGAATGTGCAATGGAATGGAATGGAATCTGGAAAAGAGGGTGGAATAGAATGTGGAATAGAATGGAATGGAATGTGGAATGGGAAGTTGATTGGAATGGAATGGAATATGGAATCGAATGGAGTGGAATGTGGAATCAAATGTGGACTGGAATGCAATGGGATGTGGAATGGAATGTGGACTGAAATGGAATGGAATGTGCAATGGAATGTGGAATGGAATGTGGAATGTAATGGAATATAATGTGGAATGGAATGTGGAATGGAATGGAATGGAATGTTGAATGGATTGTGGAATGGTAGGTGGAATGGAATGTGGAATGGAACATAATGTAATGCGGAATGGAATGTAGAATGGAACGTGGAATGGAAAGTGGAATGGAATGGAACGGAACGTGAAATGGAAAGCGGAGTGCAACGTGGAATAGAACATGGAATGTAACGTGGAAAAGAATGTAAAATGGAATGAGCAAAGAAATGTGGAATGTATCGCGGAATGGAATGTGCAATGCAATGTGAAATGGAAAGTGGAATAGAATGGAATGGAATTTGGAATGGAAAGTGGAATGGAATGGAATGCAACGTGGAATTGAATGTGGAATGGAACGTGGAATGGAACGGAACATGAAATGGAATGGAAAGTAACGTGGGATGGAAAGTGGAATGAAATGTGAAATGCAACATGGAATTGAATGTGGAATGGAATGTTGAATGGAAAGTTGTGCAATGTGGAAAGGAATGTAATGGAATGTGGAATGGAATTTAATGGAGTGCGGAATGGAAAGTGGAATGGAATGGAACGGAACGTGTAATGGAATGTGGAATGGACTGGAATGTGGAAAGGAATGGAATTTAATGGTATGGAATGTGAAATGGAATGGAATGGAATGTACAGTGGAATCTGGAATGAAATGGAATGAAACGTGTAATGGAACGTGGAATTGAATGTGGAATGGAACGCGGAATGTATCGTGGAATGCAACGTGGAATGAAATGTGGAATGGAATGTATTGGAAAGTGGAATGGAAGGGAATGTAATGTGTAACAGAACGTGAAATGGAATGGAATGAAATGGAATGGAATGTGGAATGGAATTTAATGTATTGTGTAATGGAAAAGACTGGAATGCAGAATGGAATGGAATGTTATGGAAGGTGGAATGGAATTGAATAGAGTGGAATGGAAAGTGGAACGGAATGAAATGGAATGCGGAACAGAATGGAATGAAATCTGGAATCGAATGTGAAATGGAATGTGGAATAGAACGTGGAATGGAAAGTGGAATGGGATGTGGAAAGGAATGGAATGGAATATGGAATGGAATGTGGAATTGAATGTGGAACAGTACTGGAATCGAATGTGGAATGGAACATAATGAAACGTGGAATGCAATGTGGAATGGAATGTGGAATGGAATGGAAAGGAACGTGGAATGGAATGCCGAATGCAAAGTGGAATGGAACGTGTAATGGAACGTGGAATGGAATATACAATGTAACATGGAATGGATTGTGGAATGCAATGTGCAATGCTATGTGAAATGGAACGTGGAATAGAATGAAATGGAATGTGGAATGGAACGTGGAATAAAACGGAATTGAACACGGAATTGAAAGTGGAATGGAACGAGGAATGCAATATAATGGATCGTGGAATGGAATGTGGAATGGAATGGAAAGGAACGTGGAATGGAATGTGGAATGGAATTTGGAATGGAACATGGAATGGAACGTGAAATGGAATGGAATGGAACGTGGACTGGAATGTGGAATGGAATGTGGAATGCAACGTGGAATTGAATGTGGAATGGAATGTGGAATGGAAAGTTATGGAAGGTGGAATGGAATGGAATGGAATATGGAATGGAATTTAATGGAATGCCGAATGGATTGAGGAATGGAATGGAATGGAATCTGGAATTGAATGTGGAATGGAATGGAATGTGGAATACAATGGAATTTAATGGTATGGAATATGGAATGGAATGGAATGTAGTTTGCAGTGGAATCTGGAATGGAATCTGTAATGGAATGGAATGGAACGTGGAATGGAACGTGGAATTCGATGTGGAATGGAACACGGAATGGAAAGTGGAATGGAACGTGGAATGAAATGTGGAAGGTAATGTAATGGAATGTGGAATGGAAGGGAATGTAAAGTGTAATGCAACGTGGAATGGATTGGAATGAAATGGAATGCAGTGTGGAATGGAATGGAATTGAATGTGTAATGGAAAGGAATGGAATGTGGAATGGAATGGAATGAAATGGAATGTGGAATGGAATTGAATGGAATGGAATGGAATGTGGAATAGAATGGAATGAAACGTGCAATGACATGTGAAATGGAATGAGGAATGGAAAGTGGACTGGAAAGTGGAATGGAATGTGGATAGGAATGGAATGGAATGGGGAATGGAATGTGGAATGGAATGGGGAATGGAATGTGAAATGGAATGGAATGGAATGTGGAATCGAAAGGAATGTAATGCTGAATGGAATGTGGATTGGAAAGGAATAGACTGTGGAATTGATTTTGGAATGGACTGCGGAATGGAATGGAATGGATTGCGGAATGGAATGTGGAAAGGAATGTGGAATGGAATGGAATGGAATGTGGAAAGCTATGTGGAATGGAGTGTGGAATGGATTGTGGAAAGGAATGGAATGGAAAGTAGAACGGAATGTGGAATGGAATGTGGAATTTAAGGGAATGGAAAGTGGAAAGGAATGGAATTGAAAGTGGAATAGTAAGGAATGGAATGGAATGTGGAAAGGAATGGAATGGAAACTGGAACGGGATGAAATGGAACGTGGAATGGAAGGGAATGGAACGTGTAATGGAATAGAAAGAAACGCGGAAAGGAATGTGGAATGCAACGTAGAGTGCAATGTGTAATGGAATGAGGAATGGTATGGAATGGAATGTGGAATGCAATGTGGAATGGAAAAGAAAGGAATGTGCAAAAGAATATGGAACGGAATATGGAATGGAACTCAATGGAATGTGGAATGGAATGTGGAATGGAACGTGGAATTGAAAGTGGAATGGAATGGAATGGAAAGTGGAATGGAATGTGGAATGGAACGTGGAATGGAAAGTGGAATGGAATGGAATGGAATGGAATGTGGGATGGAATGTGTAATGGAACGGAAAGGAATGTGGAATGGAATGTAGAATGGAATGTGGAATGCAATGGAAGGGAATGGAATGTGAAATGGAATGTGGAATGGAATGTGAAATGGAACGTGGAATGGAATGTGAAATGGAATGAAATGGAATGTGGAATGGAACATGGAATGGAATGAGGAATGTAATGGAATGGAATGAGGAAGGGAATGTGGAATGGATTGGAATGGAATGTAATTTGGGGTGGAGTATACAATGGAATGGAAGGGAATGTGCAAAGGAATGTGGAATGGAATGTGGAAGGGAATGCAATGTTATGTCAAATGGAATGTGGAATGGAATGTGAAATGGAATGTCGAAAGGAATGTCGAAGGGAATGGAATGGAACGTGGAATGGAATGTGGAAAGGAACGTGGAATGGAATGGAATAAAATGTGGAATGGAATGTGGAATGTAATGTAGAATGGAATGCAGTGGAACGTGGAATGGATCGTGGAACAGAACGTGGAAAGATACATGGAATGGAATGAAGAATGGAATGAGGAAAGTAATGGAAAGAAATGTGGAATAGAATGTGGAATGGAATGTGAAATGCAATGTGGAATGGAATGGAATTGAATGTGGAACGGAACGTGGAATTGAAGGTAATGGATCGTGGAATGGAATGTGGAAAGGAATGAAATGAAACGTGGAATGGAACGTGGAATGGAATGTGGAATTGAATGGAATGGAATGTGGAATGGGATGTGGAAAGGAATGTGGACTTGAGTGAGGAATGGAATGTGGAAAGGAATGTGGAATGGAATGGAATGTGGAAGGGAATGTAGTGGGTTGTGTAATGGAATGTGTAATGGAATGCAATGGAATCTGGAATGGAATGTGGAATGGAATGTGAAATGGAATGTTGAAAGAAATGTCGAATGGAATGGAATGGAAAGTGGAATGGAATGGAATGGAACGTGGAATGGAATGTGGAATGGAACGTGGAATGGAACATGGAAAGGAACGTGGAATGGAATTACATGGAATATGGAATGGAATGTTTAATGGAATGTGGAATGGAATGGAATGGGATGGAATTTGGAATGGAATATGGAATGGAATATGGAATGGAACGTGGAATGGAATATGGAATGGAACGTGGAATGGAACGTAGAACGGAATGGAATAGAACAGAGAATATAACGTCGAATGGAACGTGGAATGCAACGGAATGAAACGTGGAATGGAACGTGGAATGGAAAGAGGAATGGAATGGAAAGGAACGTGGAATGGAATGTGGAATGGAATCTGGAAAGGAATGTGGAATGGAACGGATTGGAATGTGCAAAGGAATTTGGAATGGAGTGTGGAATGGAATGTGGAATGGAACGGAATGGAATGGGGAAAGGAATGTGGAATAGTGTTTGGAATGGAAAGTGGAATGTACAGAATGGAACGTGAAATGGAATGTGGAATGGAAAATAGCATGGAAAGGGAAAGGGATTGGAATTGACTGTGGAATTTAACGTGTAATGAAATAGATTGGGATGGGGAATGGAACGTGGAATGGAACGTGAAATGGAGATGATTGGAACGTTAAATGGAATGTGGAATGGAATGTGGAAAGGAATGGAATGGAAAGTGGAATGGAATGTGGAATGAAATGTGTAATGGAATGTGGAATGTAATGGAATGGAATGTGGAATGGAATGGGAAGGAATGTGGAGCGGAATGTGGAATGGAATGTGGAATGTATGTGGAAAGTGACGGATTGGAATATGAAATGGATTGTGGAATGGAATAGAATTGAATGTGGAATGGATTGTGGAACGGAATGTGGAATGGAATGTGGAATCCAATGTGGAAAGGAACGTGGAATGAAACAGAATGGAATGTGAAATGCAATTGAATGGAATGTGGAATGGAGTGTGGAATGGAATGGAATGCAATGTGGAATGGAATGTGGAAAGAAATGTGGAATGGCATGGAATGAAATGTGGAATGGAATGTGGAATGGAGTGTGGATTGGAATATGGAATTGAACGTGGAATGCATTGCAGAAAGGAAAGAGGAAAGGAATGTGGAATGGAACGGAATGGAATGTCGAATGGAATGTGGGATGGAGTGTGGAATGGAATATGGAATGGAACATGGAATGAAAAGTGGAATTGCATGTGGAATGGAATGTTGAATGGAGAATGGAATGCAACGAGGAATGGAAAGGAATGCAGTGTGGAATGGAATGAGGAACGGAATGGAATGGAATGTGGTTGGAATGTGGATTGGAATGTGCAATGGACTGTGGAATGAAAAGAGGAATGTAATGTGAAATGGAACGGAATGGAATGTGGAATGCAATGCGGAATGAAAGGTAGAATAGAATATGGAATGGAATTTGAAATAGAATTGAATGGAATGTGGAATGGAATGGAATGCAAAATGGAATAGAATGGAATGTGGAATGGAATGGAATAGAATGTGGAATAGAATGGAATGGAATGGAATGTGGAATGGAAGGGAATGGAAAGTGGAATGCAATGGAATGGAATGTGGAACGGAATGGAATGGAAATTGGTATGGATTGCGGAAAGGAATGGTAAGGAAAGGAATGTGGAATGTGGAATGGAAGGTGGAATGGATTGTGGAAAGGATTGTGGAATGGAATGCAATGGAATGTGAAATGGAATGTGGAATGGACTGTGGAATGGAAAGTGGAATAGAACGGCATGGAATGTGTAATTGAATGTGGAATGGAATGTGGAATGCAATGTTGAATGGAGTATCGAATGGAATGTGGAATTGAACGGAAAGGAGTGTGGAATGGAATGTGGAATGGAATGGAATGGAATGTGGAATGGAACGTGGAATGGAATGTGGCAAGGAAAGGAATGGAAAGTGGAATGGAATTTGTAATTGAAATTTGGAATGGAACGTGAAATGGAATGTAAAGGAATGTGCAGCGCAACGTGGAATGGAATGTAATGGAACATAAAATGTAACATGGAATGGAAAGTGGAATGTAATGGAATGGAACATGGAATGGAATATGGAATGTAATGTGGAAAGGATAGGAATTTCGAAAGGAATGGAATGGAATGTGTAATGTAATGGAATGGAATGTGGTATGGGATGGAAAGAATGTGAAATGGAATGTCAAATGGAATGGGAAATGGAAGGTGGAATGAAATGTGCAATGGAACAGAAGGCAACACGGAATGATATGGAATAGAACGTGGAATGCAACGTGGAATGGAACGTGGAACGGAATGTCAGATGGAATGGAATGGAATGCGGAATGGAATGTGGAATGGAAGATGGAATGGAGTCTGGAATGTATTGTGGAGTGGAAGGGAATGGAATGAGGAATGGAATGCAGTGAAATGGGGAATGGAATGTGAAATGGAATGTGGAATGGAATGCAATGGATTGTTGAATGGAATGTGGGATAGAAAGTGGAATGCAATGGACTGAAAGGTAGAATGCAATGTGGAATGGAATGGAATGGAACGTGGAATGGAAATTTTAATGGAACGTGGAATGGAACATGGAATGGAAAGAGGAATGGAATGTAATTGAATTGAATGTGGAATGGAAAGGAATGAAATGTGTAATGGGATCTGAAATGGAATGTGGAATGAAATGTTGAATGGAATGCAATGGAATGTGGAATGGAATGTGGAGTGGAATGCGGAAGGGAGCATGTAATGGAGTGGAATGTGGAAGGGAGCATGTAATGGAATGGAATGGAATGTGGAATCGAACGTGGAAGGCAATGTGGAATGGAACGTGGAACGGAATGGAATGGAATGTGGAATGGGAGGTGGAATGGTATGGAATGGGACGTGGAATGGAACATTGAATGGAACGTGGAATGGAACATGGAATGTAATGTGGAATGGAAGATACAATGGAATGTGCAATGGAATGTGGAATGGAAAGTGGAATGGAAAGAAATGGAACCTGGAATGCAACATGGAACGGAATGATTTGCAACGTGGAATGGAATGTGGAATGGAATCTGGAATAGAACGTGGAATGGAATGTGGAATGGAATGCAATGGAATGTGGAATGGAAAGTGGAATGGAACGTGGAATGGAATGAAAACAAATGTGGAATTGAATGGAATGTGGAAAGGAATGTGGAATGGAACAGAATGGAATGTGAAATGCAATGGAATGGAATGTGGAATGGAATGTGGAATTTAATGGAATGGAAAGTGGAATGGAATGTGGAAAGGAATGTGGAAAGGTACGGAATGGAATGTGGAATGCAACGTCGAATGTAGTGTGGATTGGAATGTTGTATGGATTGTGGAATGCAATGCGAAAAGGAATGTGGAAAAGAATGTGGAATGAAACGGAATGGAATGTGGAATGGAATGTGGAATGGAGTGTGTAATGGAATGTGGAATGGATTGTGTAATGGAATGTGTAATGGAACAGAATGCAATGTGAAATGGAATGTGGAATGGAATGTGTAATGGAATGTCAAATATAATGCAACGGAATGTGCAATTTAACGTGTAATGGAATGGAATAGAAAGTGGAATGTAATGTGGGATTGACTGTGGAATGGAATTTGGAATGGAATGGAAAGGAATGAGCAAAGGAATATGGAATGGAATGTGGAATGGAAGTCAATGGATTGTGTAATGGAATGAGGAATGGAACGTAGAACGGCATGAAATGGAAAGTAGAATTTAATGGAATGGAATGTGGAATGGAATGGAATGTTACTTGGAATGAAAAGTGGAATGGAACGTGGGATGGAGTGGACCGTGGAATGGAACTGTGAATGGAAGGTGGAATGGAATGTGGAAAGGAATGGAATGGAATGTGCAATAGAATGTGGAATGGATTGGAAAGGAATGTGCCAAGGAATTTGGAATGGAATGTGGAATGCAATGTGGAATGGAATGCAGTGGATTGTGGAATGGAATGAGGAAAGGACTGTGGAATGGAAAGTGGAATGAAAAGAGGAATGGAATAGAATGGAAAGTGGAATGGAATGTGTAATGGAACGTGGAATGGAAAGTGGAATGGAATGGAATGGAAAGTGGAATGTAATGTGGAATGGAATGGAAAGGAAAGTGGAATGGAATGTAGAATGCAAAATGGAATGGAATGGAATGGAATGGAATGTGAAAAGGAATGTGGAATGGAATGTGAAATGGATTGTGGAACGGAATGTGGAATGGAATGAAATGGAACATGTAATGGAACGTGGAATGGAATGTGGAATCGAACGGAAGGGAATGTGGAATGGAATGTGGAATGTAAATGAATGGAAAGTGGAATGGAATGTGCAATGGAATGGAATGGAACGTGCAGAGGAATGTGGAATGGAATGTGGAAGGCAATGCAATGGTATGTCAAATAGAATGTAGAATGGAATGTGAAATGGAATAGGGAAAGAAATGTCGAATGGAATGGAATGGAACGTGGAATGGAATGGAATGGAACGTGGAATGGAACGTGTAAAGGAAATTGGAATGGAATGCAATGAAATGTGGAATGCAATGTTGAATGGAATGTGGAATTGAATAGAATGGTGTGGAATGGAATGGAATGTGGAATGGAATGCGTACTGGAACGTGGAATGGAAAGAGGAATGGAATGTAACAAAACGTGGAGTGGAAAGTGTAATGGTACGTGGATTGGAACTTGGAATGGAAGGAGGAATGGAATGCAAAGAAATGTGAAATGCAATGTGGAATTGAATGGAATGGAATGTGGAACGGAACGTGGAATTGAATGGAGTGGAACGTGGAATGGAACATGGAATGGAATGGAATGAAACGTGGAATGGAATGTGGAATGGAACATGGAATGGAATGTGGAATGGAATGTGGAATGCAATGTGGAATGGAATGTGAAATGGAATGGAATCGAATGTGGAATGGAATGGAATGGAATGTGGAATGGAATGTGGAACGGAATGTGGAACGTAATGTGGAATGGAATATGGAAAGAAATGTGGAATGGAACGGAAGGGAATGTGAAATGGAATGGAATGGAATGTGGAATGGAATGTGGAATGGAATGGAATGTGGAATGGAATGGAATGTGGAATGGTATGGAATGGAAAGTGAAATGGAATATTGAATAGAATGCGGAAGGAATGTGGAAAAAAAGTGGAATGGAACGGATTGGAATTTGGAATGGAATGTGGAATGCGACGTGGAACGGAAAGTGCAATGGAATGGAATGGATGCGTAATGGAATGTGAAATGGAAAGCAATGGAATGGAATGGAATGGAATGTGTAATGGTACATGGAATGGAAATGAATGGACCTTGAAATGGAACGTAAAATAGAATGTGGAATGGTATGTAATGAAGTGAGGAATGGAATGGAATGTTGAATGGAATGGAACGGAAGGTGGAATAGAATTTGGAATGGAATAGAATGGAATTGCGAATCGAATGGATTGGAATGTGAAATGGAAAGTTGAACGTAATGTGAGATGTAATGTGGAATGGATAGGAATGGAATGTGGAATGGAATTTTGAACGGAATTTGGAATGGAATGTGTAATGGAATGGGGTAAGGAATGTGTAATGGAACGGAATGGAATGTGAAATGGAATGTGGAATGGAATGGAATGGAATGTGGAATGGAATGGAAAGGAGTTTGGAATGGAATGTGGAAGGGATTGTGGAATTGAATATGGAATGGAATGTGGAAAGGAATCTGGAATTTAACGGAATGGAATGTGAAATGGAATGGAATGGAATGTTTAATTAAATGTGGAATGAAATGGAATGGAACGAGGATTGGAATGGGGAAAGGAATGTGGAACGGAACGGAATGAAATGTGAAATGGGATGTGGAATGGAATGTGGGAAGGAATGTGGAAAGGAATGCAAAATGAAAAGTGGAAAGGAATGTGGAATTTAACGGAATGAAATGTGGAATGGAATGTGGAATGGAGTGTGGAATGGAATGTGAAATGGAACAGAACTGAACGTGGAATGGAATTTGGAAGGGAATGTGGAATGGAGTGTGAAATGTAATGTGGAATGGAATGGAATGGAACGTGGAATGGAATGTGGAATGGAATGTGGAATGGAGTGTGGAATGGAATGTGGAATGGAACGCAATGGAATGTGAAATGGAATTTGGAATGGAATGTGGAAAGGAATGTGAAATGTAATGTAATGGAATGTGGAATTGAAAGTGGTATGGAAAGGAATGGAACGTGGAATGGAATGTGGCATGGAATGGAATGGAATGCGGAATGGATTGTGGAATCGAATGTGGAACGTATTGTGGAATGGAATTTGGAATGGATTGTGGAATGGAATGTGGATTGGAATGTGGAATGGAAAGTGGAATGTAACGTGGAATGGAGCGTGGAATGTAATTTATTGGAACGTGTATTGGAATGTGGAATAGAATGGAATGTGTAATGAAATGTGGAATGGAATGTGGAATGAAATGTGGAAAGGAAAGGAATGGAATTTGGAATGGAATGTGCAATGGAATGGAATGGAATGTGGAATCTAATGGAATGGAATGTGGAACGGCATGTGGAATGGAATATGGAATGGAACGGAATGTAATGTGGAATGGAATGGGTATTGGAATGTTGAAAGGAAAGTGGAATGGAATGCAATGGAATGCGGAATGGAACGTGAAATGCTATTGAAGGGAACTTGGAATAGAACGTTGAATGGAACGTGGAAAGGAATGTGGAATGGAATAGAATGGAAAGTGGAATGGAATTTAATGGAATGTGGAATGGAATGTGGAATTGAATGCGGAATGTAATGTGGAACGGAACATGGAATGGAACGGAATGGAATGTTGAAAGGAATGTGGAATGGAGTGTGGAATGGAGGGTGTAACGGAACAGAATGGAATCTGAAACGGAATGTGGAATGGAATGTGGAATAGAAAGTCAAATGTAATGTAATGGAATGTTTAATTGAACGTGGAAAGGAATGGATTGGAACGTGGCATGGAATGTGGGATGGAATATAGTGGACTGTGGAATGGATTGTGGAATGGAATGTAGTGGAATGTGCAATGCAATGTGAAATAGAGTGTAATGGAATGTGAAATGGAGTTTGGATTGCAATGTGGAATTGGACATCGACTTGAATGGAATGGAACGAGTAATGGAAAGTGGAATGGACCGGAATGGAATGTGGAATGCAGTGGAATGGAATGTGGAATGGAATGTGGAAAGGAAAGTGGAATGGAATGGAATGGAATGGGGAATCGAACGAGGAATTTAATTAAATGGACCTTGGAATGGAATGTAGCATGGAACGTTGAATGGAATGTAATAGAATGTGGAATGGAATGGAATGGAATATGGAATGGAAAGTAATGGAATGTGGAATGGAAAGTGGAATGGAATGGAGTGGAATGTGGAATGGAATGGAAAGGAATGTGAAATGGAATGTGGAATGCAATGGAATGCAATGTGGAATGGAATGGAGTGGAATGTGGAATGAAAGGAGGAACGGAACGTGGAATGGAATGTGGAATGTAATGTGGAAAGGAATGTGGAATGGAACGGAATGGAATGTGAAATGGAATGTGGAATGGAAAGTAATGCAATGTGGAATGGACTGGGGAACGGAATGTGTAATGGAATGTGGAATGGAAAGTGGAAAGGAATCAGGAATGCAAGAGAATGGAATGTGAAATTGATTGGAATGGAACGGAATGGAATATGAAATTGAATAGAATGGAATGTGGAATGGAATGTTTAATGGAATGGAATGGAATGTGGAATGGAACGGAATGGAATGTGGAAAGAAATGGAATGGAGTGGTATGGAATGTGGATTGGAATGGAATGGAATGTGGAATGGAATGGAATGGAATGTGGAATGGGATGTGGAATTGAATGGAATGGAACGTGTAATGGAACGTGGAATGGAACGTGGAATGGAAAGTGCAATGGAAAGTGGAATGGAACGTGGAATGGAATGACTAATAGAACGGAATGGAATGTGGAATGGAATGGATTTTAATGGAAAGTGGAATGGAATGGAATCTAAATTGGAACAGAATGGAATGGAATGTGGAAAGGAATGTGGAATGGAATGGAAATGAATGGAATGTGCAATGGAATAGAATTGAATGTGGAATTGAATGGAATGGAATGTGGAATGGATTGGAGTGGAATATGGAATGGAATGAAATGGAATGAGGAATTGATTGGAATTGAATGTGCAATGGAATGAAATGGAATGTAGAATGGAATGGAGTGGAATTGAATAGAATGTGGAGTGCAACTGAAAGAAATGGAATGGAATGTGGAATGGAATTCAATGGGATGGAATGTGGAATGGAATGGAATGGTTTATGGAACACAATGTAATGGAATGTGGAATGGAACACGGACTGCAATATGGAAACTTATAATGAATGGGATGAAATGGAAAGTGGAAAAAATTGGAATGGAATGTGGAATGGAAGGGAATGGAAAAGAATGTCGACAAGAATGGAATGGAATGGAACTGAATGTGGATTGGAATGGAATGGAACATGGAATGGAATGTGGGAAGAAGCGTAACGGAATGTGGAATGGAATGGAGTGGAGTGGAATGTGGAATGCAACATGAAATGGAATGGAATTGAATGCGGAATTCATCATGGAATGGAATGGAATGGGACGAAGAATGGAACGTGGAATGTAACGTGGAATGGAATGGAATGGAATGTAGAATGGAATGTAGAATGCAGTGTGGAAAGGAATGGAATGCAATGTGGAATGGAATGTGGAATGGAATGGAAAGGCATGGAATAGAATATGGAAAGGAACGTGGAATGGAACATCGAATGGAATGGAATGGATGGTATAATGGAAGGTGGAATGGAATGAAATGGAACGTGGAATGGAATGTGGAATGGAATGCGGAATGTAATGGAATGTAATGTGGAATGGAATGGAATGGAATGTGGAATGGAATGGAATGGAATGTGGAATGGAATTTTGAATGGAAGGTGGAATGGAATGTGGAATGGAATGGAATGCAAAGTAGAAAGGACTGTGGAATGGAATGTGGAACAGAACGGAAGTAATGTGGAAAGGTATGTGTAATGGAATGTGGAAAGGAAAGTGGAACGGATTTTAATGGAACGTGGAATGGAATGTGGAATGGAATGTGGAATGGAATGGAATGCAATGTGGAAAGAAATACGAAATGCAATGTGGAATGTAATGTGGAATGTAATGTGAAACTGAATGTGGAATGGAATGTGGAATGGAATGGAATGGAATGTGGAATGCAATGTGAAATGCAAAGGAATGTTATGTGGAATGGAATGTGGAACGGAATGTAATGGAATGGAAATTATTGTGGAATGGAATGCGGAATGGAAAGTATAATGGAACGGAATGGAATGTGGAATGCAATGTGGAATGGAATGTGGGATGGGAAGTATAATGCAATGGAATGGAATGCGGAATGGAACTTGGAATTGTAAGGAATAGAACGCGCAATGGAACATGGAATGGAACGTGGAAGGAACGTGGAATGGAATGTGGAATTGAACGTGGAAGGAAATGTGCAATGGAATGTAGAATGGAACGTGGAATGGAATGGAATGGAACGTGGAATGGAACTTGGAACAGAAAGGAATGCAACATGGAATGGAAAGTGGAATGCAATGTTGAATGGTAAGTGGAATGTAATCGAATGGAATGTGGAATGGAATGGGATGTAATGTGGAATGGAATGAAATAGAATGTGGAATGGAATAGTAAGAAATGTGGAATGGAATGGAATGGAATGGAATGCGGAACGGAATGGATTGGAATGTGGAATGCAGAATGGAATGGAATGGAATGGAATGGAATGGAATGGAATGGAATGGAATGTGGAATGGAACGGAATGGAACGTGCAAAGGAACGGAATTCAATGTGGAATGAAATGCGGAATGGAATGTGCAATGGAATGTGGAATGGAATGGAAATGAATGTGGAATGGAAAGTGGAGTTGAGTGGAAAGGAATGTGGAATGGAAAGCAAAGGAATGTGCAATGCAATGTCGAATGGAATGGAATGGAATCTGAAACGGAATGTCGAATGGAATGGAAAGGAATGGGAAATGGAATGTGAAATGGAAAGGACAGTAACGTGGAAAGGAATGTGGAGTAGAATGCGGAATGGAATGGAATGGAATGTGGAAAGGAATGGAATGGAATGTGGACTATAATGGAATGGAATGAACTGGAATGGGAATGGAATGGAATGGAATGTGGAATGCAATGGAATGGAATGAAATGAGGAATGGAATGGAGTGGAATATTGAATGCAATGCAATGGAAGGAAATGAAGAATTGAAAGGAATGGAATGTGAAATGGAATGGAAAGGAATGTGGAATGGAATGGAATAGAACGTGGAATGGAATGTGGATTGGAAAAGAATGGAATGTGGAATGAAATGGAATGGAATGTGGAAAAGAAATTAGAATTGAATGTGGAATGGAAAGTGGAATGGAATGGAACGGAATGTGGAATGGAATGGAATGGAATGTGGAATAGAACGGAATGGGACGCAATGGAAAGCAGAATGAAATGGAATAGAATGTGGAATGCAATGGAATGGAGTGAAATTTAGAATTGAATGTAATGGAAAGTGGAATGGAGTGGAATGGAATGTGGAATGGGATGGAATGGAACGTGGAATGGAATGTGGAATGGAATGTGGAATGGCATGTGCAATGAAATATGGAATGTAATGGTATGGAATGTTGACTGTAATGGAATGGAATATGGAACAGAATGGAATGGAATGGAATGTGGAATGGAATGGAAAGGAATGTGGAAGTGAATGCAATGGAATATGGAATGGAATGGAATGGAACATAGAATAGAAAGTGGAATGGAAAGGAATGCAACATGAAATGCAATGTGGAAAGGAATAAGGAATGAAAAGTGGAATGGAACGTGTAATGGAATGGAAAGGAACGTGAAAAAGATTGGAATGGAAAGTGGAATGTAATATGGAATGGAATGTGGAATGGGACATGGAACAGAATGCAATGCAACTTGGAATGGAATGTGGTAGAATGTGGAATGGAATGGAAAGGAATGTGGAATGGAATGGATTGGAATGTGGAAGGGAATGTATTGGAATGTGGAATGGAATGGAATGGAACGTGGAAAGGAATGTGGAATGGTACGTGGAATGGATTGTTTAATGGAAAGGAATGGAATGTGTAATGGAATGTGGAATGGATCATGGAATGAAATGGAATGGAATTACCAATGGAATGGAAAGGAATGTGTACTTTAATGGTGTGGAATGGAATGGAAAGTGAAATAGAATGTGGAACGGAACGTGAAATGGAAATTGGAATGGAATGTGGAACGGAAGGTAATGGAACGTGGAATGGAATGGAATGGAACGTGGAATGGAACATGGAATGGATTATGGAATGGAAAGAGGAATGGAATGTGGAATGGAACGTGGAATAGAACGGGGAATGGATCCTGGAATGCAAGGAGGAATGGAAAGTGGAATGGAATGTGGAATGGAAGGGAATAGAATGTTGTATGAAATGTGGAATGGAATGGAATGTGGAATGGAAGGTTGAATGGAATATGGAATGGAACGTGAAATTGAATGCAATGGAATGTTTAATGGAACGTGGAATAGAATGGAATGGAATGTGGAATGGAATGTGGAATGGAATGGAATGGAAAGTGAATGGAATCTGAAAATGAAAATGGAATGGAATGGAATAGAATTTGGAATGGAATGCGGAATGGAATGTAATGGAAAGTGGAATGGATTGTGGAATGGAATGTGGAATGGAACGTGGTATTGAAACTGCAATGGAACGAGGAATGGAGTGGAATGGAAAGGTAGTGGAACTTGGAAAGAATGGAATGGAACTTGGATTAGAATGTGGAATGGAATGTGGAATGGAAAGTGGAATGGATCGTGGAATGGAATGCATTGGAATGTGGAATGGAATCAGATGGAACTTGGAATGCAATGTGGAATGGAATGTGGAATGGAACGTGGAATGCAAAGTGGAGTGAAATTGAATGGAATGTGTAATGGAATGTGGAATGGAATGGAATGGAAAGTTGAATAGAATGGAATGGAAAATTGAATGGAATTGAATGGAGTGGAATATAGAATGGAATCGAATAGAATGGAATGGAACGCGGAATGCGAAGGAATGGAATGTAGAATGTAATGGAACTGAAAGGAATGTGGAATGGAATGGAATGGAATGTGGAATGGAATGGAATGGAATGTGGAATGGAATGGAATGGAATGTGGATTGGAATATAATGGAATGGAATGGAATGTGCAATTGAATGGAATGGCACGAGGAATGGAATGGATTAGAATGTGGAATACAATGGAATGGAACTTGGAATGGAATGTGGATTGCAATGTAATGGAAAGTGGAATGGAATGGAATGGACTGCGGAATGGAATGTGGAATGGAATGTGGAATGGAATGGAATGGAATGGAAAGGAATGTGGAATGTCATGTGAACTGGAAAGAAATGGATTGCGGAATAGAATGTGCAGCGAAATGAAATGGAATGAGAATGGAACATGGAATGGAATGTGGAATGGAATGTGGAGTGGACCGCAGAATGGGATGTGGAATGGAAGGTGGAATGGAATGGAATGGAATGGAATGTGGAATGGAAAGTGAATTGGAAGGCAATGGAATGTGGAATGTAATGTGGAATGCAATGCAATGGAATGAGAATGGAATGTGGAATGGAATGTGGAATGGAATGTGGAATGGAATGTGGAATGGAATGTGGAATGTAAAGTAATGGAATGTGGAATGGAATGTGGAATGGAATGGAATGGAATGTGAAATGGAATGTGGAATGGAAAGGAATGTGGAATGGAATGTGTAATGGAATGTGGAATGGAATGGAATAGGATGTGGAATGAAATGTGGAATGGAATGTGTAATGAAATGGAATGGAATGTGGAAAGGAGTGGAATGGATTGTGTAATGGGATGTGGACAGGAATGGAAAGCAATGTGGAATGAAATGTGGAATGGAATGGAATGGAATGTGGAATGAAATATGGAATACAATTTAATGGAATGTGGAATGGAATGTGCAATGGAAGGTGGAATGGAATGTGAAATGGAATGTGGCATGGAACGCAATGGAATGTGGAATGGAATGTGGAATTGAATATGTAATGGAACGGAATGGAAAGTGGAATGGAAAGTGGAATGGAATGTGGAATAGGACCTGGAATATAATGGAATGGAACGTGTAATGGAACATGGAACGGAATGGAATGGAAAGTGGTATGGAAAGGGATGGAATGTGGAATGGAATGGAATGGAATGTGGAATGGAATATGGAATAGAATGTTTAATGGAATGTGGAATTGAATGGAATGGAATGTGGAATGGAATGGAATGGAATGTGGAAAGGAATGTGGAATGCAATGCAATGGAATGTGAATTGGAACGGAATGGAATGTGGAATGGAATGTGGAATGGCATATGGAATGGAACGGAATGGTATGTGGAATGGAATGTGGAATGCAGGGGGAATGGAATGTGGAATGGAACAGAATGGAATGTGCAATGGAATGTGGAATCAAAAGTGGAATGGAAAGGATTGGACAGTGAAATTTAATTGTATGGAATGGTAGGGAATGTGGAATGGAATAGAAAGGAATGCAATGGAAAGTGGAATGGAATGTGGTGGGGAATGTTATGGACCGTGGAATGGAATCTGGAAAGGAATGTGGAAAGGAATGGAATGGAATGTGGCAGGGAAAGTCGGATGGAATGTGGAATGGAATGGAAGGAATAAGGAATGGAATGTGAAATGCAATGGAATGGAATGTGAAATGGAATGGAATGGAATGTCAAATGGAATGTGGAAAGGAATCAGAAATGGAAAGTGGAATGGAATGTGGAATGCAATGTGGAATACATCGTGGAATGGAACGTGGAATAGAATGGAATGCAACTTGTAACGGAGTGTCGAATGGAAAGGAATGGAATGTGGAATGTAATGTTTAATGGAATGTGGAATGGAATGGAGTGGAATGTGGAATGTAATGTGGAAACGAATGGAATGGAATGAGGAATGGAATGGAATGAGGAATGGAATGTTGAATGGAATGTGCAATGGAATGTGGAATGGAATGGAATGGAACGTGGAATGGAATGTAGTGGAACATGGAATGGAACGTGGAATGGAACACGGAATGGAATGGAATGGAACGTGGAATGTAATGTGTAATGGAATTTGGAAATGAATGGAATGTCGAAAGGAATGGAATGGAATGTATAATGGAATGCAATGGAATGTTGAATGCAATGGAATGGTATGTGATATAGAATGAGGAATGGAATGTGGAATGGAATGGAATGGAAAGTGGAATGCAATGGAATGGAACGTGGATTTTATGTGGAATGGAATGGAATGGAATTTGCAATGGAATTGAATGGAATGTGGAATGAAATGGATACGAATGTGGAATGAAATTGAATGGAATGGAATGGAATGTGTTGTGGAAAGTTGAACGGAATGGAATGGATTGTGGAATAGAATGGAATGGAATGTGGTATGGAATGTGGAGTGGAAGGGAATAGAATGTGGAATGGAATGTGGAATTGAATGCGGAATGAAACGGAATGTAATGTGGAATGGACTGCGGAATGGAATGCGGAAATGTAAGTCGAATGGAATGGAATGGAACCTGAAATGGAATGTGGAAATAAATAGGAAGGAATATGGAATGGAATGTGTAATGGAATGGAATGGAATGTGGAAAGGAACCTGAAATTGAATGGAATGGAAAGTGGAATGGAATGTGGAATATAATGTGGAAGGTAATGTGGAATTAAATGGAATGAAACGTGGAATGGAATAGAGTATAATGTGGAAAGGAATGTGGAATGGAATGCAATGGAATGAGGGATGGAACAGAATGGAATGTGGAATGGAATGTGGAATATAAAGTGGAATGGAACGGAATGCAATGTGGAATGGAATGAAATGGAAAGTGGAATGGAATGGAACTGAATGTGGAACGGAATGTGGAATGGAATGTGGAATGGAAAGGAATGTAATGTGGAATGGAAAGGAATGTAATGTGGAATGGAATGTGAAAACGATAGTGGAATGGAATGCAATGGAATGTGGAATGGGAAGTGGGTTGGAATGGAATGGAAAGTGGAATGGAACGTGGATTATAAAGTGGAATGTAATGGAATGGAATGGAATTTGGAATGGAATGGAATGGAATGCTGAATGTAATGTAATGGAATATGGAATAGAATGAAAAGGAATGGAATGTAGAATGGAATGTGGAATGGAATGTGGAACGGAATGGAATGGAATGTGGAATGGAATGGAACGGAAAGTGGAATGGAATGGAATGGAATGGAATGTGGAATGGAATGTGGAATGGAATGGAATTGAATGTAGAATGGAATGGAATGGAATGTGGAATGGAATGTGGAATGGAACGGAAGGTGGGATGGAATGGAACAGAATGTGGAATGAAATGTTGAATAGAATGTGGAATGGAATGTTGAATAGAATGTGGAATGGAAGGGAATGGAATGTGGAATGGAACGCGGAATGGAATGCAATGGAACGTGGAATGGAAAGTGGAATGGATCGTGTAATGGAACGTAGAATAGAATGTGTAATGGAACGTGGAATGAAATGTGCAATGGAATCTGGAACGGAACGTGGAATGGAATGGAAAGGAAGGTGGAATTTAACATCCAATTAAATGGAATGGAAAGTGAAATGGAAGGTGGAATAAAATGAGGAATGGAATGTGGAATGCAACGTGGAATGGAATGGAATGGAACGTGGAATGGAACGTCGAATGCAATGGAAAGGAACTTGGAATAGAATGGAATGAAACATGGAACGAAATGTGGAATGGATTGTGGAATGTGACGTGGAATAGAATGGAAGGCAACTTAGAATGGAATGTGGAATGGAATGTGGAATGGAATAGAATGCAATGTGCAATGCACTGGAATGGAATGTAGAGTAGAAAGGAATGGAATGGAATGGAATGGGAATGGAATGTAATAGAATGTGCAATGCAAAGGAATGAAATAAGGAATTCAATGGAACAGAATGTGAAATGGAATGGAATTCCATGTGGAATGTAATGTGGAATGGAACGGAAGGGAATGTGGAATGGAATGATGAATGTAACGTGGAATGGAATGTGGAATAGAATGGCATGGAATGTTGAATGAAATGTGGAATAGAACGGAATATAATGTGGAATTGAATGTGGAATGGAACGTGGAAAGTAAAGTGGAAAGGAATGGAATGGAAAGTGGAATGAAACGTTGAATGGAATACAATGAACCGTGGAATGGAATGTGGAATGGAATGGAATGGAACTTGCAATGGAACGTTGAATGTAACCCGGAATCGAACTTGGAATGGAACGTGGAATGGAATGGAGTGAAATGTTGAATGTAATGGAATGCAATGTGGATTGGAATGCAATGGAATATGGAATGTAATGTGCAATGGAATGGAATGGAATATGGAATGGAAAGTGGAATGGAACATCGAATGGAATGTGGAATGGAAAGTGGAATGGAACATCTAATGGAATGTAGAATGGAACGTGGAATGGAATGGAATGGAACGCCTAAAGGAAATTAGAATGGAAAGTGGAAAGGAATGGAATGGAACGTGGAATGAAATGTGGACCGGAATCTGGAAATTAATCGAATGGAACGTGGAATGAAATGGAATGGAATGTGGAATGGAATGGAAGGGAATGTGGAATGGAATATGGTATGGGATGTGGAATGGAATGCAATGGAATGTGGAATAGAAAGTGGAACGGAATGGAAAACAATGGGAAAGGGAATGTGGAATGCAATGTGTAATGGAATGTGGAATGGAATGTGGAAGGAAATGGAATGGAATGTGGAAAGGAATGTGGAATGAAATGGAATGGAATGTGGAAAGGAATGTGGAATGGAATGGAATGTGGAATGGTATGTCGATTGCAATAGAATGGAATGTGGAATGGAATGAGGAATGGAACGTGGAATAGAGTGGAATGCAATGTGGAATGGAACGGGGAATGGAATGGAATGGATCATGGAATGGAAACTGGAATGGAACGTGGAATGGAATGTGGAATGGAATGTTGAATGGAATGGAATGGAATGTGGAATGGAACTGGAATGGAATGGAAAGTGGAATGGAATGTGGAATGGAATGTGGAATGGAACTTGGAATGGAAAGTACAATGGAATGTGGAATGGAAAGTGGAATGGAATGGAATGTAACGTCGAATGGAATGTGGTATGTAATGTGGAATAGAATGTGGACTGGAACGTGGAATGGAATGGAATGGAATGTGCAATGGAAAGCTGATTGGAATGTGGAATGGAAAGTGGAAAGCAATGTAATCGAACATGGAATGGAAAGTGGAACGGAAGGTGGAATGGAATGGAATGGATTCTGGAATGGAATGGATTGGAGTGTGGAATGGAATGTGGAATGAAACGGAATGAATGTGGAATGGAATGTAGAAGGGAATGCAATGGAATGTGGAATGGAATGGAATGGAATGGATTGTGGAATGGAATGAGGAATGCAATGTCGAATGCAATGGAATGGAACGTGGAATGGGATGGAATGGAATGTGGAATGGAAGTTGGAATGGAATGTGGAAGTGAATTTGGAATGGAACGTGGAATGGAAGGTGGAATGCAATGGAATAGAATGTGTAATGGAAAGGAATGGAGTGTGGAATGGAATGTGGAATGGAATGGAATGGAATTTGGAATTCAGTGGAATGGAATGTAAAATGGAAGGTGGAAGAGAATATGCAATGTAAAGTGGAATGGAAAGGAATGGAATGTGGAATGGAATGGAGTGGAAGATGGAATCAAATGGAATATTATGTGGAATGGAATGAGGAATGGAATGGAATGGATTGTGGAATAGAATGTGTAATGGAATGGAATGAAATCTGAAATGGAATGGAATGAAATGTGAAATGGAAAGTGGACTGGAACGTGGAAAAGAACGTGGAATGGAACTTGGAATGGAATGTGGAATGGAATAGAAAAGAAGGAGAATGAAATGGATTGGAATGTGGAATAGAATGTGGTATGGAATAGAATGGAATGTTGAATGGAATAGAATGGAAAGTTATGGAATTTGGAACGGAAGGAAACGCAATGTGGAATGGAACATGGAATGGAATGGAATGGAACGTGGAATGGAATGCGGAATGGAATTATTAATGGAGCTATGAATGAAACGTACAATGGAATGGAATTCAACGTGGAATGCAATGTGGAATGGAAAGGAATGGAACGCAGATTATCACATGGAATGGAACATGGAATGCGACGTGGAATGGAAAGTGGAATGGAATGTGCAATGGAATAGAATGGAATGTGGAATGTAATGGAATGGATTGTGGAATGCAATGGAATGGAGTGGAATGTGGAATGGGATGGAATGGAGTGGAATGGAATGCGGAATTCAATAGAGTGGAATGTGGAATGGAATGGAATGGAATGGAATGGAATGGAATGTGGAATGGAATGGAATGCAAAGGAATGGAATGTGGAATTTAATGGAATAGAATATGGAATGGAAAGGACTGGAAAGTGGAATGGAAAGTGAAATGGAATGTGGAATGGAATAGAATGGAATGTGGAATGGAATACGGGATGGAGTGTGGAATGGAATGGAATGGAATGTGGCATGGAATTTAAAGGAATGTGGAAAGCCAAGTGGATTGGAATGAGGAATGGATTGTGGAATGGAATGTGGACTGCAACGCAATAGAATGTTGAATGTACTGTGGAATGGAGTGCGGAATGGAACTTGGAATGAAATGCAATGGAATGTGGAAAGGAAAGTTGAATGGAATGGAATGGAAAGTGGAATTGAATGTGGAATGAAACTTGGAAAAGAATGGAATGGAATGTGGAATGGAACGTAAAATTCAATAAAATTGAACGTGGAATGTAACGTGGAATGGAACGTGGAATGGAACATGGAATTGAACGTGGTATAGAATGTGGAATGAAATGTGGAATGCAACGGAATGGAATGTGGAATGGAATCTGGAATTGAGTGTGGAATGGAACGTGGAATTGAATGGAATGGACTGGAATGGAATGTGGAATGCAATGGAATGGAATGTGGAAAGGAATGTTGAATGGAATCTGTAATGGAATGGAATGGATTGAAAAATGGAATGAAATGTGGATTGGAAAGGAATGGAATGTGGAAGGGAATGGAATGGATTGTGGAATGGAATTTAATGGAAATTGGAATGGAACATGGAATGGAATGGAATGGAATGTGGAATGGAATGGAATCGAATCAGGAATGGAATGTGAAATGGAATGGAATGAAATGTGGAAAGGAAAGTGGATTGGAAAGCAATGGAAAGAGGAATGGATTGGAATGGACTGTATAATGGAATGTGGAATGGAATGTGGAATGGAATGTGGAATGGCATGTGAATTGGAATGCAATGGTTTGTGGACTGGAAAGTGAAACGAAATGCAATGGAATGAGAATGGAATGTGGAATGGAATGTACAATGGAATGTGGAATGGACATCGGAATGGAATATGGAGTGGAATGTGGAATGGAATGGAATGGAATGGAATGTGGAATGGAATGTAAATTGGAATGCAAAGGAATGTGGAATGGAATGTGGAATGAAATGCAATGGAATGAGAATGGAATGTGGAATAGAAGGTGGAATGGAAAGTGGAATGGAATGGAAAGGAAAGTGGATAGGAATGTGGAATGGAATGGAATGCAATGTGGAATGGAATGTGGAATGGAATGTGGAATGGAATGGAATGGAATGTGGAATGGAATGTGGCATGGAATGTGGAAATGAATGTGCAATGGAAAGGAATGGGATGTGGAATGAAATGTGGAATGGAATGTGTAATGGAATTTAAAGGAATGTGGAAAGGAATGTGGAATGGAATGTTTAATGGAATGGGATGGAATGTGGAATGGAATGTGGAATGAAATGCAATGGAATGCGAAATGAAATGTGGAATGGAATGGAATGAAATGTAGAATGGAATATGGAATGAAACGGAATGTGGAATGGAACGTGGAATGGAATGTGGAATGGAACGTGAAATGGAATGCAATGTGGAATGCAAAGTGGAATGGTACTGAATGGAATGTGGAATGGTATGTTGAATGAATTAGAATAGAATGTGGAATGGAAAGTGGAATGAAACGTGGAATGGAACGTGTAATTGAATGGAATGGAACTTGGAATAAAATGTGGAATGGAATGGAAGGGAATGTGGAATGAAATGAGGAGTGTAATGGAATGGAATGTGGAATGGAATGGAATGGAATGTGGAATGGAATGAAGAATGGAACAGAATGTAATATGGAATGGACTATAATGGAATGTGGAATGGAAAGTGGAATGGAATGTGGAATGCATAGTGGAAAGAAATGTGGAATGCCTTGTGTTATGGAATGTAGAATGGAACGGTATGGATGGTGGAATGGAATATAGAAAGGAGTGTAGAATGGAACTTGGAATGGAATGCAATGGAATGTCGAATGGAACGTGGAATGGAATGGAATGGAACGTGGAATGGAACATGGAAAGGATCGTGGAAATGAATGTTGAATTGAACTTGGCATGGAATGTGGAATGGAATGTGCAATGGAACGGAATGGAATGTGGAATGGCATATGGAATTCAATCTGAAATGGACCGTGGAATGGAATGTAGAATGGAACGTGGAATGGAATGGAATGGAATGGAATGTGGAATGGAATGTGGAATGGAATGGAATGAATTGTGGAATGAAATGTGGATTGGAATGGAATGCAATGTGCAATGGAATGGACTGGAATGTGGAATTGAATGTGGAGTGGAATTTAATTCAAAGTGGAATGGAAAGTGCAATGGAATGGAATGCAAGGGAATGGAATCTCGAATGGAATGGAATGGAATGTGGAGTGGAATGTGGAATGGAACGGTAAGGAAGGTGGAAAGGAATATGGCATGGAGTATGGAATGGACCTTAGAATGGAATGCAAAGGAATGTGGAATGGAACGTGGAATGGAAGAGAATGGAACGTGGAATGGAACGTGGAAATGAACGTTTAAAGGAATGTGAAATTGAACTTGGCATGGAATGTGAAATGGAATGTGCAATGGAACGGAATGGAATGTGGAATGGAATATGGAATTGGGTGTGGAATGGACCGTGGAACGGAAAGGAATGGAATGTTGAATGGAAAGTGGAATGGAATGGAATGGAATGGAATGGAATGGAATGTGGAATGGAATGGAATGGAAAGTGGAATGGAATGTGGAATGGAATGAATGGAATGTGGAATGCACTGGAATGGGGAGCAGAATGGAATGTGGAGTGGAATGTTGAATATAATGTGGAATGGAATTGATGGGAATGTGGAATGGCATGTGAGTTGGAATGCAATGGATTGTGTAATGGAAAGTCTAAATAAATGCAAAGGAATGAGAATAGATTGTGGACTGGAATGTGGAATGGAATTTGGAATGGACTGCGGAATGGAATGTGGAATATAATGTGGAATGGAATGTGGAATGGAATGGAATGGAATGGAATGTGGAATGGATTGTGAAATGGTATGCAATGGAATGTGGAATGGAATGTGGAATGAAATGCAATGCAATGAGAATGGAATGTGCAATGGAATGTGGAACGCAATGGAATCGAAAGTGGAATGGAACATGGAATGAAATCGAATGGAACGTGGAATGGAAAGTGGCATGGAATGTGAAATGGAATGTGGAATGGAATAGAATGGAATGTGGAATGGAATGTGGAATGGAGTGTGGAATTGAATGTAATGGAATGTGGAATGGAATGTGGCAGGGAATTTAATGGAATGTGGAAAGCAAAGTGGATTGGAATGTGGAATGGAATGTGGCAGGGAATTTAATGGAATGTGGAAAGCAAAGTGGATTGGAATCTGGAATGGATTGTGGAATGGAATGTGGAATGGAACGGAATAGAATGTGTAATGGAACGGAATAGAATGTAGAATGTAATGTGGAATGGAGTGTGGAATGGAACTTGGAATGAAATGCAATGGAGTGTGGAAAGGAACGTGGAATGGAATGGAATGGAAAGTGGAATGGAATGTGGAATGGAATTTGGAAAGGAATGGAGTGTAATGTGGAATGTAACGTGACATGCAATAGAATTGAACATGGAATGTAACGTGGAATGGAACGTGGAATGGAATGTGGAATTGAAGGTGGTATAGAATGTGGAATGAAATGTGGAATGGAACGGAATGGAATGTGGAATGGAATCTGTAATTGAGTGTGGAATGGAACGTGGAATTGAATGGAATGGAATGAAATGGAATGTGGAATGGAATGGAATGGAATGTGGAATGAAATGTGGAATGGAACGGAATGGAATGTGGAATGGAATCTGTAATTGAGTGTGGAATGGAACGTGGAATTGAATGGAATGGAATGAAATGGAATGTGGAATGGAATGGAATGGAATGTGGAATGAAATGGAATTGAACATTGAAGGGAACGTGGGATGGAACGTGGAATGGAACGTGGAATGGAAAGTGTAAAGGCACATTGAATGGAACGTGAGATGGAACATGGAATGGAACGTGGAAGAGAATGGAATTGAAGGTGGAACGGAATGGAATGGAACATGGAATGGAATGGTAAGGAATGGAAAGGAATGTGGAATGGAATGGAGTAGAAGGTAGATTGGAATATGGAATGGAATGGAATGTGAAATGGAATGGAATGGAATAGAATATGGAATTTAATGGAATTGAAGGAGGAATGTAATGGAATGGAATATGGAACGGAATGGAATGAAGTGGAACGTGGAACGGAATGGAATGGAGTGTGGAATGGAATGTGGAATGGAATGGAATGGAACATGACATGGAATGTGTAATAGAATGTGGAGTGGAAAGTGGAATGGAAAGTGGACTAGAACGTTAAATGGAATGGAATGGAATCTCGAATGGAATTCAATGGAATTTGGAATGGAATGGAATGGAATGTGAAACGCAATGGAAAGGAATGTGGAATAGAAAGTGGAATGGAATGGAATGGAATGTGGAATGGAATGGAAGGAATTGCGGAATGGGATTCAATGGTGGAATGGAATGGAAACGAAAGAAATGGAATGTAGAGAGGAATGCACTGGAATGTGGAATGGATTGGATTGGAATTTGGAATGCAATGGAATGGAATTGAATGTGGAAAGGAATGCAATGGAATGGAATGGAATGTGGAGTGCAATGGATGGGAATGTGCAATGGAATGTGGAATGGAACGGAATGGAATGTGGAATGGAAAGGATTGGTATGTGGAATGGAATGGAATGGAATACGGGATGCAATGGAATGGTATGGAATATGGAATGGTAGGGAATGGAATGGAATGTGGAATGGAATGGAATGTAATGGAATCGAATGGAATGGAATGTTGAATGGAATGGAAAGCAATGTGGAATGGAATGTGGAGTGGAATGGAATGGAAAGTGGAATGGAATGGAAAGCAATGTGGAATGGAATGTGGAATGGAATGGCATGGAAAGAGGAATGGAATGGAATGTGGAACGGAATGTGGAATGGAACAGGATGGAATGTGGAATTTAATGTGGAATGGAATGAAGATGAATGTGAAATGGAATGGAATGGAATGGAATGGAATGTGGAATAGAATGGAATCGGATGTGAAATGGAGTGGAATGGAAGTTGGAATGGAATGGAATGGAGTGGTAAGTGGAAGGGAATGGAATAGAATGTTGAATGGAAAGTAGAATGGAATGTGGAATGGAATGTGGAATGGAAAGAAATGTGGAAAGGAATGGAATGGAAAGGAATGGAATGGAATGTGGAATTGAATGGAATGGAATCCAATGTGGAATGGAATGGAATGGAATGGAATGGAGTGGAATGTTGAATGGAATTCAATGGAATTTTGGAAGGGAATGGAATATAATGTGGAATGGAATGGAAATGAATGTGCAATGGATGTGCATGTTAAAGGAATGCAATGTGGAATGGAATGGAATGGACTGCGGAATGGAATGGAATATCACGGAATGTGGAAAGGAATGGAATAGAATGTGTAATGGAATGGAATGGAAAGGAATGGAATGGAATTTGAAATGGAATGAGTGGAATGTGGAATGGAATGGAACGGAACGTGGAATGGAATGCAATGGAGTACAATGCGGAATGGAATGGAATGGAATGTGGAAAGGAATGTGGAATTGAGTGTGCAATGCAATGTGGAATGGAATGGAGTGGAAAGTGGAATGGAAGGTTGAATGTAATGTAGTGAAATGTGGAATGGAATGCAGTGGAATGTGAAATGGGATGGAATGGAATATGGAATGGAATGTTGAATGGAATGGAATGGAATGTTGATTGGAATGTGGAATGGAATGGAATATGGAATGAAAGGTAGAATATAATGGAAGGGACGTGGAATGGAAGGTGGAACACAATGAGGAATGGAATGGAATGGAATGTGCCATGGAATGTGGAATGGAATGGAATGGAACGTGGAATTTAATGTGGAATGAAAAGGAATGGATCACAGAATAGAATGGAATGGTATGCAGAATGGAATGGAATGCAATGTGGAATTGAATGGAATATGGAATGGAATGTGGAATGGAGTGGAATGGAATGTGGATTGGAATGGAATGGAATGAGGAACGGAATGTGAAATTTAATGTGGAAAGGAATGACATTCAATGTGGAAAGGAATGTGGAATGGAATGGAATGAAACGGGGAATGGAATGTAAAATGGAATGTGAAATGGAATGTGGAAAGTAATGTGCAATGGAATGAGGAATGGAATGGAACGGAATGGAACGGAATGTGGAACGGAATGGAATGGAAACTGGAATGGAAGGGAATGAAATGGAATGGAGAGTTGAATGGAATTGAATGGAATACGGAATGGAATGGAATGGAATGTGGAATGGAAAGTGGAATGGAATGGAATGGAAATTGGAGTGGATTGGAATGGAATGTGGAATGTAAGGTGGAATGGAATGGAAAGGGACGTGGAATGGAATGGAATGAAAAGAAGAAATGAATGGAATGGAACGTGGAATGCAATGTGGAATGGAATGGAATGGAATGTGGAAAGGAATGGAATGAAAGGGAATGTGGAATGGAATGGACTCGAATGTGGAATAGAATGTGGAATGGATTGGAATGGAATGTGGAATGGAATGCGGAATGGAATGGAATAGATTGTGGAATGGAATGTGGAATGAAATGTGGAATGGAACGTGGAATGGAATAGAATTGAATGTGGAATGGAATGGAATGGAATGTGGAATGGCATGAAAACAATGTGGAATGCAACGTGGAATGGAATTCAATGGAATGGAAAGTGGAATAGAATGGAATTGAATGGAAAGTGTAAAAGAAGGGAATGTGGCATGGAATGGAATGGAACGTGGAATGGAATGTAAAATGGAATGGAATGGAATGGAATGCAATGGAATGGAATATGGAATTGAATGTGGAATGGAAAAGAATGGCAGGTGGAATGGAATGGAATGGAATGTGGAATGGAATGTGGAATGGGATGGAATGGAATGGAAAATGGAATGGAATGGAATGGAATGTGGAATGGAATGGATTGGAATGTGAAATGGAATGGAATGCAATGTGGAATGGAATGGAGTGGAATGTGGAATGGAATGTGGAATAGAATGAATTTAATGTGGAATGGAATGTAGAATAGATTGGAATGGAATGTGGAATGGAACGTGAAATGGAATGTGGAATGGAATGGAATGGAATGTGGAATAGAATGGAATTGAAGTTCGAATGGAATGTGAAATGAAATGGAATGGAAACTGGAATGGAATGGAATGGAATGTGGAATGGAACGTGCAATGGAATGTGGAATGGAATGGAAAGGAATCTGGAATGGAATGTGGAATGCAGTGCAACGGAAGTTCGAATGGAATGTGGAATGAAATGGAATGGAATGGAATGTGGAGTGGATGGTGGAATACAACGTGGAATCGAATGCAATGTAATGTGGAATGGAAATGAAAGGAATGTGGAATTGAACGTAGAATGTATTGGAATGGAATGTGGAGTGGAATGGAATGGAAAGTGGGATGGAATGTTGAATGGAATGTGCAATGGAATGTGGAAAGTAATGGAATGGAATGTGTAATGGAATGTGGAAACGAATCTGTAATGTAACGTGGAATGGAACGTGGAATGGAACATGGAATGGAAAGAGAAAGGGAAAGGAATGGAAGCTGGAGTAGAATGCAGAACGTAACGTGGAATGGAAAGTAGAATATAACGTGGAATGCAAAGTGGAATGGAAAGTAAAGGAAAGTGGAATTGAACGTGGAATGGAATGTGAAATGGAATGGAATGTGGAATGGCATGAAGAGAATGTGGAATGGAACGTGGAATGGAATTGAATGGAATGGAAAGTGGAATGGAATGGAATTGAATGGAAAGTGGAAAAGAATGGAATGTGGAATGGAATGGAATGTAACGTGGAATGGAAAGTAAAATGGAATGAAATGGAATGCAAAATGGAATGGAATGTGGAATGGAAAGTGAAATGGAATGGAATGGAAATTGCAATGGAATGTGGAATGGATTGGAATGGAACGTGGAAAGGAATGGCGTGGATTGTGGAATGGAATGGAATGCAATGGAATGGAAAGTGGAATGGAATGGAATGGAACGTGAAAAGAAGGGAATGGAATACGGAATGGAAAGGAAAGTAATGGAATGTGGAATGGAATGTATAAAGGAATGCAGAAGGGAAAGGAATGGAATGTGGTCTGGAATGGAATGGAATGGAATGGGGAATGTAATGTAATGGAATGGAATGTGCATAGGAATGGAATGGAATGTGCATAGGAATGGAATGGAATGTGGAATGTCATGGAATGGAATGTTGAGTGGAATGGAATGGAATGTGGAATGTAATGGAATGGAATGGAATGTGCATAGGAATGGAATGGAATGTGCATAGGAATGGAATGGAATGTGGAATGTCATGGAATGGAATGTTGAGTGGAATGGAATGGAATGTGGAATGGAATGGAAATGAATGTAATGTGGAATGGAATGTGGAATTGAATGTGGAATGGAATGGAATGGAATGTGGGATGGAATGTGGAATGAAATGGAATGGAAAGGGGAATGCAATGGAATTTGGAATGGAATGTGGAATTTAATGTCAAATGGAATGGAATGGAATGTGGGATGGAATGTGGAATGGAATGGAATGGAAAGGGGAATGCAATGGAATTTGGAATGGAATGGAATGTGGAATGCAACGTGGTATGTAAAGGAATGGAATGCGGAATGGGAAGGAATGGAACGTGGCATGGAAAGGAATGGAATGTGGAATGGAATGGAATGGAATGCAATGTGGAATGCAATGGAATGGAAAGTGGAATGGAAAGTGGAATGGAAGAGAATGGAATGTGGAAGGGAATGGAATTGAATGAGGAATGGAAAAGATTGGTATGTGGAATGGAATGGAATGCAGAAAGGAACGTCGAACGGAATGAAATGGTACGTGCAATTGAATGTCATGGAAAGTGGATTGGAATGGAGTGGAACCTGGAATGTGATGGAATGGAAAGTGGAATGGAATGGAATGGAATGTGGAATTGTATGGAGTTGAATGTGGAATGGAAAGTGGAATGGAATGCAATGGAATGCGGAATGGAACATGGAATGGAATGTGGAATGGAATGGAAAGGAAAGTAGAGTGGAATGGAACGGAATGTGGAATGGAATGTGGAATGGAATCTGGAATTGAATGTGGAATGGAATGGAATGGAATGGAAATGAATGGAATGTGAAATGGAATGCAATGGAAAGTGGAATGGAAAGTGGAATGGAATGGAATGGAACGTGGAATGGAATGGAATGGAACACGGAATGGAAGGCAACGGAATGTGGAATGGAAAGGTATGGAATGTGGAATGGAATGGAATGGAATGCAGAATGGAATGGAATGGAATGTGGAATGGAACGCGGAATGGAATGGAATGGAATGGAGTGGAATGTGGAATGGAATGGAATGGAATGTGGAATGCAGTGGAATGGAATCTGGAATGGAATGTGGAATGGAATGGAATGGAATGAATGGAATGTGGAATAGAATGGAATGGAACGCGGAATGAAATAGGAAACGGAATGTGGAATGGAATGTGGAATGGAATCGAATAAAGTGCATTGGAACGTGCAATGGAATGGAATGGAATGGAATGTGGAATGGAACGGAATGTGTACGTGAATGGAAGGCAAAATGCAATGGAATGTGGAATGGAACGTTTCGAATGTGGAATGGAATGTGGAATGGAATGGAATGTGGAATGGAATGGAATGGAATCAAAAGGAATATGGAATTTAATGGATTGGAGTGTGGAATGGAATGTAATGGAATTTGGACAGCAATGGAATGGAATGTGCAATGGAATGTGGAATGGAATAGAATGGAATGCGGAATGGAATGGCATGTATTGTGGAATGGAATGCAATGGAATTTAATGTGGAATGGAATGGAATGGAATGGAATATGGAATGGAATGGAATAGATTGGAATGTGGAATTTCATGGAATGGAATGGAATGGAATGCAATGGAATGTGCAGTGGAATGGAAGGGAATGTGGAATGCAAAGTGAAATGGAATGGAATGGTTTGTGGAATGGAACGTCGAATGGAAAGAATATAGGAAAGAGGAATGGAATGTAGAATGGAATGGAATGAAATGTGCTACGGAATGGAATGTTAAGGAATGCAGAATGCAGAGGAATGTAATGGGGAATGGAATGGAATGGAATGTTGTATGCAATGGAATGGAAATTAATGGAATGTGGAATAGAATGGAATGGAATGGAATGGATTGGCATGGAATGGAATGGAATGTGGAATACAATGTGGAATGGAATGGATCGGATTGGAATGGAATGGAACGTGCAATGGAATGGACTTGAATTTGGAAAGGAATGGAATGGAATGTGGAATTGAATAGAATGTAATCTGGAATGGAATGAAATGGAATGGATTATGGGATGGAATGAAATAGAATGTGGAATGGATTGGAATGGAATGTGGAATAGAATGGGAAGGACTGTGGAATGGAATGGAATGGAATGGAATCTGGAATGGAATGGAATGGAATGGAATGTGCAATGGAATGGACTTGAATTTGGAAAGGAATGGAATGGAATGTGGAATTGAATAGAATGGAATCTGGAATGGAATGAAATGGAATGGAATATGGGATGGAATGAAATAGAATGTGGAATGGATTGGAATGGAATGTGGAATAGAATGGGAAGGACTGTGGAATGGAATGGAATGGAATGGAATCTGGAATGGAATGGAATGGAATGGAATGGAATGTGGAATGGAATGGAATGGAATGTGGAATGGAATGGCATGGATTGTGGAATGGAATGGAATGGAATGGAATGGAATGCGGAATGGAAGTGAATGTGGAATGGAATGGAAGGGAATGTGGAATGGAATGTGGAATTGAATGGAATGGAATGTCGAATGGAATGTGGAATGAAATGGAATGGAATTGAATGCAACGGAATGTGGAAAGGATTGTGGTATTGAATGGAATGAAATGTGGAATTGAATGTCGAATGAAATGGAATGCAATGTGGAGTGGTACGTGGAATGGAATGGAATGGAATGTGGAATCAAATGGAATGGAATGGGGCAAGGAAAGGAATGGAATGTGGAATGGAATGGAATGGAATGGAATGGAAAGTGGAATGGAAAGGAATAGAATTTGGAATGGAATGGAATGGACTGTGAAATATAAAGTGGAATCGAATGGAAAGGAATGTGAAATGCAATGTGGAATTGAATGGAATGTAATATGAAATGGAATGCAATATAATGTGGAATGGAACATGGAATGGAATGAATAGAGGAATACGGAATGGAATGTGGAATGGAGGGGAATGGAACGTAGAATGGAATGGAATGGTATGGAATGGAATGGAATGGAAAGGAATGCGGAATGGAATGTAATGGATTGGATTGGAATGGAATCGAATGGAATGCAATGTGGAATGGAATGGAATGGAATGAAATGGAATGCAGAATGGAAAGGAAAGGAATGTGGAATGGAATGTGGAATAGAATGGAAAGGAATGTGGAATGGAAAGGAACGGAATTTGAAATGGAATGAATGGAATGTGGAATGGAATGAAACGTGGAATGGGATGTGGAATGGAATGGAACCTGGAATGGAATAAAATGTGCTATTGAATGTGGAATGGAATGGAATGCAAAGTGGAATGGAATGTGGAATGGAAATTAATGGAATGGAATGTGGAATGGAATGGAATGTGGAATGGAATGGAATGGAATGTAGCATGGAATGGAATGGAATGTGGAATGGAATGTAACTGAAAGGAATATGAACTGGAATGGAATTTACTGGAATGTGGAATGGAATGTGGAATCAAATGCAATGGATTGTGGAATGGATTGTGTAATGGAATGGAAAGGAATATAGAATGGAATGTGGAATGGAGTGGAATGGAACGTTCAATGGAACGTGGAATGAAACTTTAGAATGGAACGTGGAATGGAACGGAACGTGGAATGGAATGAAATGGAATGTGGAATGGAATGGAAAGGAATGTGGAATGCAATGGTATGGAATGTGGAATGGAATGGAATGGAATGGAATGTGGACTGCAACGGAATGGAATGGAATGAAATGTGGAACGGAATGGAATGGAACATAGAATGGAATGGAATGGAATGTGGAGCGGAAAGGAATGCAATGAGGAATTGAATGGAACGTGAAATTGAATGGAAAAGGATGTGGCTAGAAATGGATTGTAATGCGAATTTGCTTGTAATGGAATGTGGAATGGAATTGAATGGAATGGAGTGTGGACTGCAATACTATGGATTGGAATAGAATGTGTAATGGAATGGAATGGAAAGTGGAATGGAATGTGGAATGGAATGGAATGGAATGGAATGGAATGTGGAATGGAATGTGGAATGGAATGGAATGGAATGGAATTGAAAGTGGAATGGAAAGTGGAATGGAATTGAATGGAATGTGGAATGGAATGTGCAATGGAATGGAATGGAACGTGGAATGGAACATGGAATGGAAAGTAGAATGGAATGGAATGGAACTGAATGCAATGGAAAGAGGAGTGGAATGGAATGTGGAATGGAATGTGGAATCGACTGGAATATAATGGTTGGAATAGGTTCCATATTACATTCAATTCCATTCCACTTTCCATTCCACGTTCCATTGGATTCCATTCCCCTTACCTTTCCATTTAATACCACATTCCATTCCATTCCATTACACATTCTATTCCACATTCCGTTCCATTCAATTCAACCTATTGGAAACTCTATTCCTTTCCATTCCATTCCACATTCCATTCCGCATTCAATTCCATTCCATTCCACATTCCATTGGACATTCCATTGCATTCCATTCCACATGCCTTTCCATTGCATTCCACACCACATTCCTTTCCATTGCATTCCACGTTCCATTCTAATCCATTCCAATTTCCTTACTACGTTCCATTTCAGGTTCCATTCCACTTTCCAATTCACATGCCATTTCACTTGCCCTTCCATTCCATTCCAATGTCCATTCCACATTCCATTCCATTCCATTCCACATTCCATTCCATTCCATTCTACATTGCAGTCCACATTCCATTCCACATTCCAGTCCAGATTAGATTCGATTCCATTCCACTTTCCATTCCATTCCATCCCATTCCATTCCAGATTCCATTACGGATTCCATTCCTTTCCATTCCTTTCCATATTCCATTCCATTCCATTCCACATTCCATTCCATTCCATTCCACATTCCATTCCATTTCATTCCATTCCACATTCTATTCCCTTCCACTTTCCGCTCCATTCCATTCCACATTCCATTCAGTTCCATTCCATTCCATTCCACATTCCATTCCATTCCACATTCCATTCAACTTCATTGCATTCCACATTCTATTCCATTCCACAATCCATTCCATTTCATTACATTCTACATTGTATTCCATTTCATATTTAACTGCATTCCATTCCACATTCCATTGAACTCCATTCTATTCCATTCCACTTTCTATTCCATTCCACATTTCACTGCATTACATTCCACATTCCCTTTCCATTCCATTCCATTCCATTCCACATTCCATTCCATTCAATTCCACATTCCATTCTACATTCCACTCCATTCCTTTCCTCATTCTATTCCACATTCCATTCCATATTCCATTCCATTCCACTTTCCTTTCCATTGCACATTAGATTCCATTCCACATTCCATTCCATTCCACACCATTCCCTTCGTTTCCATTCCATTCCATTCCACATTCCATATCATTTATTCCACATTGCATTCCATTACATTCCACATTGAATTCCATTACTTTCCACATTGCATTCCATTACTTTCCACATTGCATTCCATTCCTTTCTATTCCACATTCAATTCCATTCCATTCCACATTCAATTCCATTCCATTCCACATTCCATTTCATTGCCTTCCATTCCATTCAATACTACATTCCATTCCATTCCACATTCCTTTCCATTCCATTCAATTCCATTCCACATTCCATTCCTTTCCATTCCATTCCTTTCCACGTTCCATTCCACGTTCCATTCCACATTCCATTCCATTCAATTCCATTCAATATCACGTTCAATTTCATTCCATTCCATGTTCCATTCCATTCCATTCCACATTCAGTTCCATTCCACTTTCCATTCCATTTCACGTTCCATTCCATTCAATTCCACATTGCATTCCACATTCCATTCCATTCCACAATCTATTCCATTCCACATTCCTTTCCATTCCATTCCATTCCACATTCCATTCCATTCCACATTCCCTTCCTCATTCCATTCCATTCCTTACCATATTCCATTCCATTGCACTCCTCTTTCCATTCCATTCCATTCCACGTTCCATTCCACATTACATTCTGTATTCCATTCCGCGTTCTAGTCCATGTTCCATTCCACTTTCCATTAAATATTCCATTCCATTACATTTCGCATTCGATTACACTTTCCATTCCATTCCATTCCACCTTCCATTCCACAATCCATTCCATTCCATTCCACTCCGTTCCATTCCATTCAATTCCATTCCACATTCCATTCCATTCCACATTCCATTTATCATTCCATTCAATTCCATTCCACATTCCTTTCCATTCCATTCCCCATTCCATTCCTTATCATTCCACATTACTTTCCACATTCCATTCCACTTTCCATTCCACGTTCCTTTCCATTCCATTCCAAGTTCCATTCCACGTTCCATTCCACCTTCCATTCAACAGTCCATTACACGTTCCATTCCATTCAATTCCACATTCCATTCCACATTCCATTCGGCATTACAATCCATTCTATTCCACATTCCTTTCCACATTCCATTCCGCATTCCATTCCATTCCATTGCACATTCCATTCCACATTCCATTCCACTCCATTCCACATTCCATTACACATTCCATTGCATTCCATTCCACTTTCCATTCCACTCCATTCCACATTCCATTCCATTCCACATTCCATTCCATTCCACATTCCATGCCATTCCTTTCCACATTCGTTTCCATTCCATTCCACTCCATTCCATATTCCATGCCATTCCCTTCAATTCCACACACCATTCCTTTCCATTCCACATTCCATTGAATTTCATGCCACATTCCATTCCATTCCATTCCACCTTCCATTACACATTCCATTCCACATTCCATTCCCCTCTCCATTCCATTAAATTCCACATTCCGTTCCACGTTCCATTCCATTCCATTCCACATTCCATTCCTTTCCATTCCACATTCTATTCAATTCAATTCCATTCCATTCCACATTCCATTCTATTCCGTTCCACATTCCATTCCCTTCAATTCCACCTTCCTTTCCATTCTATTCCACTTTCCATTCCATTCCATTCCACGTACCATTACACATTCCATTCTATTCTATTCTAACCTCAATTCCAGATTCCATTCCATTCCATTCCAAATTCTAGTCCACATTCCGTTCCATTCCATTCCACATTCCATTCCGTTCTGTTACACATTCCATTCCATTCCGTTCCACATTCCATTATATTCCATTCCACATTCCGTTCCATTCCATTCCACATTCCATTCTGTTCCGTTACACATTCCATTCCATTCCATTCCAAGTTCCATTCCACTTTCCATTCCACGTTCCATTCCACTTTCCATTCCACATTCCTTTACACATTCCATCCCACATTGCATTCCATTCCGTTCCACATTCCATTCCACATTCCATTTCATTTCATTCCATATTCCATTCTATTCCACTCCACATTCCTTTCAACATTCCTTTCCATTCCATTCCACATTCAATTCCACTTTCCATTCGATTCCATTCCACATTCCATTCCTCATTCCATTCAGTTCTATTGCACATTACATTCCTAATTCCATTCCACATTCCATTCGAATCCATTGCACATTGCAGTCCACATGCTATTGCATTACATTCCACATTCCATTCCATTCTTTTTCAAGTTCCATCCCATGTTCCATTCCACTTTCCTTTCCAACTTCTATTTCAATCCAATCCATTGCATTCCACATTCCGTTCCATTCCGTTCTATATTCCATTCCATTACATTCCACATTCCATTCCATTCCATTCCACATTCCATCCCACTTTCCATTCCATTACATTCCACATTCAATTCCACGTTCCATTCCATTGCATTCCATTCTATTCCACATTCCATTACATTCCATATTCCCTTCCATTCCATTCCATTACATTTCACATTCCTTTCCATTCCATTCCACTTTCCATTCCATTCCATTCCGTATTCCCTTCCATTCCATTTCACATTCCTTTATATTCCATTCTGCATTCCATTACACTTCATTCCATCCCATGCCATTTCATTCCACATTGCATTCCACTCCATTCCATTCCACATTCCATTCCATTCCACTCCTATCCATTCCATTCCATTACATTCCATTTCACATTCCATTCCATGTTCCATTGCACTTTCCATTCCACGTTCCATTCCACGTTCCATTTGACGTTCCATTCCAGTCCTTTCCACTTTCCACTCCATTCCATTCCACGTTCCATTTCATTCCATTACACATTCCATTTCCCTTTCCATTTCACATTCCATTCCACATTCCATTTCGCATTGCATTCCATTCCATTCCTTTCCTTTCCACATTATGTTCCATTCCAAACAATATTCCATTCCATTCCATTCCACGTTTCATTCCATTCCACATTCCATTCCATTCCACTTCCCATTGCATTCCATTCCACATTCCATTACATTGGACTCCACTTTCCATTCCACATTCCATTCCATTCCAATCCACATTCCATTCCACATTGCATTCCACATTCCATTCCATTCCATTCCACTTTCCATTACATTCCATTTCACATTCCTTTCCAAATCCCATTCCATTCCATTCCACATTCCATTCCACATTCCATTCCACATTCCTTTCCATTCCATTCCACATTCCTTTTACACGTTGAATTCTATTCCATTCCACTTTCAATTCCATTCCGTTCCATTCCACATTCCATTCCACATCCCATTCCATTCCATTCCACATTCCATTCCATTCCATTCCATATTCCATTCAATTCCATTCCACATTCCATTGCACATTACATTACATTCCATTGTACATTCAATTCAATTCCATTTTACATTCCATTCTACTCCATTTCACATTGCATTCCATTCCACTCCACATTGCATTCCATTGCATTCCATTCCATTCAATTCCACATTCCTTTCCATTCCATTCCAGATTCAATTCCATTCCATTCCACATTCCATTCCATTCCATTCCATTCCATATTCCGTTCAATTCCATTCCACATTCCATTCCATTCCATACCATTCCATTACACATTCTATTCAAAATTTCATTCCATTCCATTCCATGAAACATTCCATTATATTCCATTCCGCAGTAAATTCCATTCCATTCCCCATTGCATTCCATTCCATTACATTTCACATTCCATTCCATTCCATTCCACATTCAATTCAATTCCATTCCACATTCCATTCCATTCCATTCCACATTCCATTCCATTCTATTCCAGATTCAATTCCATTCCATTCCACATTCCATTCCATTCCATTCCATTCCATTTTCCTTTCAATTCCATTCCATTCCATACCAGTCCATTACACATGCCATTCAGCATTCAAATTCCATTTCATGCCACATTCCATTATATTACCTTCCGCAGTAACTTCCATTCCATTCCACTTTGCATTTCATTCCATTCCATTTCACATTCCATTCCATTCCATTCCACATTCAATTCATTTCCATTCCACATTCCATTACATTCAATTCCACATTACATTACATTCCATTTCACATTCCATTCCACACCACTTTCCATTCAGTTCCACATTCTTGTCCTTTCCTTTCCATTCAAATCCTAATTCCATTCCACATTTCATTATTCTCCATTCCACTTTCGATTTCATTCCATTCCGCATTCAATTCCATTCCATTCCTTTCCATATTCCATTCCATTCCATTCCACTTTCCATTCCGTTCCATTCCACATTCCATTCCATTCCATTCCACATTGCATTCCATTCCTTTCCGCATTAAATGACATTCCACTTTCCTTTCCATTCCATTCCATTCCACTTTCCATTCCATTCCACATTTCATTTCATTCCATTCCACTTTCCATTTCACTTTCCCTTCCATTCCATTCCACATTCCATTCCAAGCCATTCCCCCTTTCATTGTATTCCATTCCTCTTTCCATTCCATTTCATTCCATTCCATTCCACATTCCATTCCACATTCCATTCCACATTCCATTCCATTCCATTCCACATTCCATTTCACATTATATTCCACAATCCCTTCCACTTTCCATTAAGTACTATTCCACATTCCATTCCACATCCCTTTCCATTCCATTCCACTTTCCATTCCACATTCCATTCTACCTTCCATTCCACTCCATTCTATTCCATATTCCATTACATTACATTCAACATTCCATTCCATTATATTCCACATTCCATTCCATTGCGTTCCAGTTTAGAATCCACGTTCAATTCCACTTTCCATTCCATTCAAATCCACCTTCCTTTCCACAATCCATTGCATTCCATTCCACTTTCGTTTTCACATTCCATTCCATATTACATTCCTTTCCATTCCGAATCCCATTTCACATTCCATTCCATTCCATTCCACATCCCATTTCATTTCCTTCCACACTCCATTCCACATTCCATTCCATTCCGTTCCATATTCCATTTCAGATTCCTTTCCATGTTCCATTTGACATTCCATTCCATTCCATTTCACATTGCATTCCACATTCCTTCCATTCCTTTCCACATTTCATTCCACATTGCCTGCCACATTCCATTCCATTGCATTCTACATTCCATTCCAGAATCCATTCCACAGTCCATTCCATTCCATCCCACAGTCCATTCCATTTTCCATTCCATTCTATTCCGAGTTGCATTCCACATTCCATTCCACGTTCCATACCATATTCCATTCCACATTCCATTCCATTCCATTCCATATTCCATACCATTCCTTACCATTGCATTCCACAATCCATTCAGTTCCTTTCCACTTTTGATTCCACATTCCATTGCAGATTCCATTCTGTTCCATTGCACATTCCATTCCGCACTCCATTCCACATTCCATTCCAAATAGCATTCCGTTCCATTCCAGATTCCATTCCACACTCCATTCCAAATTCCATTCCATTCTATTCCACATTCCATTGCATTCCATTCCAGATTCCTTTCCACATTCCATTTCATTCCATTCCACATTCCATTCCATTCTATTCCACATTCTATTCCACATTCCATTCCACATTCCATTCCACATTCCATTGCATTCCTTTCCACATTCCATTCCTTTCCATTCCACTTTCCATTCCATTCCATTCCGTTTTCCATTGCACGTTCCATTCCATTACATTCCAGGTTCCATTCCGCATTTCATTCCATTTCCAATTCCACATTCCATTCCGTTCCATTCCATATTAAATTCCACATTCCATTACACATTCCATTGCTTTCAATTCCACTTTCCATTTCACATTCCAATACACATTCCATTCCACATTCCATTCCACGTTCCATTCCACATTCCATTACATTCCATTCCACATTGCATTCCACATTGCATTCCATTCCAGTCTATATCCCATTCCACATTCCATTCCATTCCTATCAACACTCCATTCCATTTTATTACACCTTCCATTCCACATTTCATTCCACATCCATTTCCATTCCATTCCACATTCCATTCTACATTCCATTCCATTCCACATTCCATTCCACATTCCATTCCGCATTCCGTTACACATCCCATTCCACATTCCATTCCACGTTCCATTCTCATTCCATTGCGTTTCGTTGCACATTCTATTCCACAATCCGATGCATTCCAATTCAGATGCCATTCCACATTCCTTTCCATTCCATTCCATTCCATTCCACATTCCGTTCCAAATTCCATTCCACGTTCCATTCCAATGTCCGTTAAATTCCATTCCACATTCCATTCCATTCCATTCCACATTCCCTTCCATTCCATTCCATTCCAAATTCCATTCCATTCCATTCAAATCCACATTCCATTCCATTCCATTCCACTTTCAATTTCATTCCATTCCAATTCATTCAACATTCCATTCCACATTGCAAACCATTCCATTCCATTTCATTGATTCCACATTCCGTTCTATTCCATTCCACATTCCAATCCATATTCCACTCCTTTCCATTCCTTTGCACATTCCATTCCACATTCCATTCCATTTCATTTCACATTCAATTCCATTCGATTCCATTCCACATTCCATTCCACATTGCATTATTTTCCATTTCATATTCGTTTCCATTCCATTCCACATTCCATTCCACCTTCAATTCCATTCCATTCCACATTCCATTGGACATTCCTTTCTATTCCATTCCACATTACTTTCCATTGCATTTCTCGTTCCATTATAATCCATTCCACATCCCTTTCCACTTTCCATTCCACTTTCCATTCCACTTTCCATTTCACATGCCTTTTCACATGCCATTCCATTCCATTCCAATTTCCATTCCACATTCCATTCAGTTCCATTCCACATTCCATTCCATTCCTTTACACATTGCAGTCCACACTCCATTCCACATTCCAGTCCAGATTAGTTTCCATTCCATTCCACTTTCCATTCCATTCCATCCCATTCCGTTCCACATTCCATTCTAGATTCCATTCCTTTCCACTTCATTCCATATTCCATTTCATTCAATTCCACATTCCATTCCATTCCATTCCACATTCCATTCCATTTCTTTCCATTCACCATTCTATTCCATTCCACTTTCCACTCCATTCCATTCCAAATTCCGTTCAGTTCCATTCCATTCCATTCCGCATTCCATTCCATTCCATTCCGTTAAACATTCCATTCCACTTCATTCCATTCAAAATTCTTTTCCATTCCGCAATCCTTTCCATTTCATTCCATTCCACATTCTATTCCATTCCACATTTCACTGCATTCCATTCCACATTCCATTCAATTCCATGCCATTCCATTCCGCATTCCATTCCACAGTCTATTCCATTCCACATTCTATTCCTTTCTACATTCCTTTCAATTCCATTCCATACCATTCTCAATTCCATTCCATTCCTTTCCATTCCACATTCAATTCCGTTCCACATTCCATTCCACTCCATTTCACATTCCATTCCATTCCATTCTGTTGCATTCCATTCCATTCCATTCCACTGCATTCCATTCCATTCTATTCCACATTCCATTCCATTTCTTTCCATTCCATTTCCCTCCTTTCCACATTCTGTTCCTTTCCACATTCCATTCCATTCCTTTTCACATTCCATTCCACTGCATTGTATTCCATTACAATCCACATCCCATTCCATTTCATTCCATTGCACATTCTACACCTTTCCATTCCACATTCCATTCCATTCATTTATTGCATTCTATTCCATTCAATTCCCCATACCATTCCATTCCACATTCCTTTCCACATTCCATTCCATGTTCCATTTCACCTTCCATTCCATTCCATTCCACATACCATTCCAATCCATTCCACATTCCATTCCCCTTTCCATTACATTGCATTCCACATTGCATTCCCTTCTATTCCACATTCCATTCCATTCTATTCCTCATTCCATTCCACAGTTGATTCCATTCCATTCACCATTCGTTTCCACATTCCATCCCATTCCATTCCATTCCACAATCCATTCCACATTCCTTTGCACATTCTATTCCACGTTCTGTTCCCTTAAATTCCACATTCCATTCCACATTGCGTTCCATTCAATTTCACATTCCATTCCTTCAATTCCACATTCCATTCCACATTCCATTCCATTCCATTCCATTCCACATTCCATTCCACATTCCATTCCACATTCCATTAAATTCCATTCCACATTCCAATCCGTTCCATTCCACCTTCCATTCCTTTCCTTTCCACGTTCCATTCAATATTCCGTTACACATTCCCTTCCACGTACCATTCAACATTTCATTCCTCATTGCATTTCACATTCCCTTCCATGTTCTATTCCACATTCCATTCCACGTTCCTTTCCACATTCCATTCCACGTTCCATTGCATGTTCTATTCTATACCATTACAAGTTCCATTCCACATTCCATTCCATTGCTTTCCACGTTCCATTCCACATTTCATTCCACATTACCTTCCACATTCCATTCCGTTCCATTATATTTTTCATTCCACATTCCATTCCACAATAAATTCCATTCCATTACATTCTATTCCACATTCCATTGAACATTCCATTCCACATTCCATTCCACAATTCAATAGATTCCATTCCACCGTCCATTCCACATTCCTTTCCAATCCACTCCACATTCCACTGCACATTCCATTCCATTCCATTCCACTTTCCATTCCACTTTGTATTCCCCGTTCCATTCCACTTTCCTTTCCACTTACCATTCTTTTCCATTCCACATTGTATTCTACATTACATTCCATTCCGTTCCTGTTTCCTTTCGACATTCCATTCCACATTCCATTAACCATTACTTCCGTTGCATTCCACATTCCATTGCAGATTCCATTCCACTTTCCATTCCGCATTCCTTTCCATTCCATTCCACATTCCATTAATGATTCCATTCAACATTCCATTCCACATTCGTTTCCACATTCCATTCCATTCCATTTCACTTTCTGTTCCACTTTTGACTCCATTATATCCTGCATTCCATTCCACATTCCAGTCCACATTCCATTTCATTCCATTTTACATTCCATTACATGTTCCATTCCATTCCATTTGATGTTCATTTCCACGTGCCATTCCTGATTATGTTCCACATTCCAATGCACATTCCATTTCACATTCCATTCCTTTCCATACCACATTGCATTCCAATCGATTCCACTTTCCATTCCACATTCAATTCTACATTCCATTCCACTTTCCACTCCATTCCATCCCACATTCCATTCCACGTTCAATTCCATTCCATTCCACATTCCATTCCACCTTCCATTCCCTTACATTCCACGTTCCATTCCACGTTCCATTCCACATTTCTTTCCACGTTCCATTCCACATTCAATTCCATTCCATTCCATATTCCATTCCATTCTATTAAATTCCACAATGCATTCATCATTCCATTCCATATTCCATTTCACATTCCATTCCACATTCCATTCCATTCCATTCCATTCCATGTTTTATTACATTACACGTTCTCTTACACCATACATTCCACGTTGCTGTACACGATCCGTTCCATTTCATTCCATTCCACTTTCCATTCCACATTCCATCCCACATTCCATTTCACATTCCATTCTCTTTCCATTTCACTTTCCATTCCATTCCATTGTATTCCATTCCACATTCCATTCCATTCCAATCCACATTCCATTGTATTCCATTCTACGTTCAGTTCGGTTCCACATTCCATTCCATTCCGTTCCACGTTCCATTGCATTCCATCCAATTTTCCATTCCATTCCATTCCACATTCCATTACACATTCCACTGCATTCCATTCTATTCCACATTCCATTCCTTTCCAAACCACATTCAATTCCATTCCATTCCACATTCCATTCCTTTTCATTCCACATTCCATTCCAAATTCCATTCCACATTCCATTCCACGTTCCATTCTTTTCCATTCCACATTCCATTCCACGTTCCTTTCTATTCCATTCCACATTCCATTCCATTCCATTCCACATTCCATTGCATTTCATTCCACATTCCATTTAATTCATTTTCACATTCCATTCCATTACATGGCATTCCTCTTTCCATTCAATTCCACTCCGCATTCCCTTCGAATCCATTGCATTCTATTCCACATTCCATTCCATTTCATTCTGTTCCACATTCCATTCCATTCCATTCCGCATACCATTGAATTTCATTCCACATTCCATTTCATTCCATTTCACATTCCATTCCATTATATTGCATTCCACATTCCATTCAATTCCACTCCGCATTCCATTGGAATCCATTCCATTCTATTCCACATTCCATTCCATTTGTTTCTATTCCACATTCCATTACATTCCATTCCACATTCCATTCAATTACATTTCACATTCCTTTCCACGTTGCATTCCACATTCTATTCCACGTTCCTTTCCACATTCCATTGAACATTCCATTCCATTCCATCCCACATTCCATTACACTTTCCATTCCATTCCATCCATCTTCCATTACTTTCCATTCCAATCAATTCCACCTTTCATTCCAGTTCCCATTCCATGTTCCATTCCACGTTCCTCTCTACGTTTCATTCCACATTCCATTCCTTTCCATTCCACACTCCTTACCATTCCATTCCATTCCATTCCACAATCTATTCCATTCCATTCCACATTTCTTTCCACATTCCATTCAACTTTCCATTCCATATTCCATTGAACATCACATTCCACGTTCCATTCCATGTTCCATTCCACGTTCCATTCCACATTCCATTGATTCCATTCAACTTTCCCTTCCACATTTCATTCCACATTCCCTTCCACATAATATTCCGTTGTATTCCACTTTCCATTCCACATTCCATTCGACATTCCATTCCACATTCCATTGCACATTCCACTCCATGCCTTTCCACTTTCCATTAAACACTCCGTTCCACATTGCATTCCACTTTGCATTCCATTGCATTCCACAATCCATTCCAAAGTCCCTACCACTCCATTCCACCTTCCATTCCACAGTCCGTTCCAAATTGCATTACACATTCAATTCCACATTCCATTCTCATTCCATTGCATTACTTTCCACTTTCCATTCCTCATTCCATTGCATTCCAGTTCACTTGAAATTATACTTTCCATTCCAATTCACATGCAATTCCACATTCCATTCCATTCTATTCCACATTCCATTCAACATTCGATTCCACATTCGATTCCGCAGTCCATTCCATTCCATTCCAAATTCCATTCCATTCCAATCATCATTACATTCCACATTTCGTTCCATTCCATTCCACATTCCATTCCACATTCCATTCCACATTCCATTCCATTCCATTCCTTTCCATTCCATTCCACTTTCCATTCCACTTTCCATTAAATTCTATTCCACATTCCATTCCACATTCCAGTCCATTGCATTCCACATTCCTGTCCATTCCATTCCACATTGCATTCCATTCCAAAACACATTTCATTCCACAATTCATTCCATTCCATTCCACATTCCCTTCCACATTCCATTCCACATTCCATTTCATTCCATTCCACATTCCATTCCATTCCATTCCATTCCACGTTCCATTGCACATTCAATTCCATTCCATTCCTTCTTCCATTGCACGTTCCTTTCCACATTCCATTCCATTCCACGTTCCATTACACACTCAATTCCACATTCCATTCTACATTCAATTCCATTCCATTGCACATTCCATTCCACATTCCATGCCACGTTGATTTCTGTATTCTTTTCCATGTTCCATTCTAGGTTCCATTCCACCTTCCATTCCTTTCCATTTCAAGTTCCATTCCTCATTCTATTTCACCATCCATTCCCTTCCATTCTATTCCACTTTCCATTCCACGTTCCGTTCAAAATTCCATTGCATTCCATTCCAACTTGCATTCCAAACTCCATTCCGTATTCCATTCCGCCTTCCATTCTGTTCCATTCCACATTCCACTCCACTTTCCAGTCCACATTCCATTAAAGTCCATTCCACATTCCATTCCACATTCCAATCCATTCCATTGCACATTTCATTCCACGTTCCATTCCATTCCATTCCACATTTCATTCCACATTCCATTCCACATTCCATTCCACATACCATTCCACCTTCCATTCCGGATTCCATAACATTCCATTCCATTCTATTCCACTTTCCAATCCATTCCATTCCACATTTCCTTCCACTTTCCATTCCACTGCATTCCAGATTTCATTCCACATTCCATTCCACATTTCATTCCACATTCCATTCCTCATTCCATTACACATTCCATTCCACTTTTCATTCCACATTCCTTTCCATTCCATTCCTGTCCATTCCAGATCAAATTCCACATTAAATTCCACGTTCCATATTCCATTCCACGTTCCATTCCATGTTCCATTCCATTCCATTCCACATTGCATTCCATTCCATTCCACTTTCCATAGCATTCCATTCCATTCCATCCCGCATTCCATGCCATACCATTCCACATTCTATTCCAGATTCCCTTCCATTCCTCTCCACATTCAATTCCATATTCCATTGCATTCCAATCCACGTTTCATTCCATTCCATTCCATGTTCCATTCCACGTTCCATTCCACATCCCATACCATTCCATTCTACATTGCATTCCATTTTCCATTCCATTTCATGCCATATTCCTTACCATTGCTTTCATTCCATTCCACTTTCCATTCCATTGCATTCCACATTCTACTCCACATTCCATTCCATTCCATTCCACATTCCATATCACGTTCCATTCCATTCCATTCCAAATTCCATTTTACATTCCATTCCACATTCCATTACTTTCTATTCCAGATTCCATAACACATTCCATTCCACATTCCATTCCACATTCCATTCCATTCCACATTCATTTCACATTCCATTCAATTCCATTCCACGTTCCAGTCCACATTCTATTCCACATTCCATTCCACTTTCCTTTCCATTGCATTCCACGATCCATTTCAAATTCCATTCCACAATCCTTTCCACTTTCCTTTACATTCCATTCCACATTCCATTCCACTTTCCATTCCATTCCATTCCAATTTCCATTCCACATTCCATTGCATATTTCATTACACTTTCCATTCCACATTTCATTCCACATTCCAATGCACGTTCCATTCCACGTTTCATTGCATTCCATTCCACGTTCCATTCCACAAACCATTCCATTCCATTGCACGACACATTCCACATTCCGTTCCAAATTTGATTCCAAATTCCCTTCTGTTCCATAACACGTTCCATTGCAGATTGCATTCCACATTCTATTCCACATAACAGTCCACACTCCATTCCATTCCATTCCATATTCTATTCCACATTAAATTCCATTCTATACCACATTCAGTTCCACGTTACATTCCACATTCCATTCCACATCCCATTACACATCCCATTCCATATTCCCTTCCACATGCCATTCCATTCCATTCCACACTCAATTCAAAATTCCATTCCATTCAATTCCACATTCTATTGCATATTGCATTCCACATTCCATTCCATTCCTTTAAACATTCCATTAGACATTCCATTCCATTCCATTCCACATCCCATTCCACTTTCCATTGCATTATATTCCACATTATGTTCCACATTCCATTCCACATTCCTTTCCTCAGTCCATTCCATTCCATTCCACATTGCATTCCACATTCCATTCAATTCCATTCCACATTCAATTCCACATTCCATTCCTCAATCCATTCCAATGCTTTCCACATTTCTTTCTGCATTTCATTCCACATTCCCTTCCATATTCCATTCCATTCTTTTCCACATTCCATTCCACATAACATTCCACATTCCCTTCCATATTCCATTCCATTCCATTACACATTCTTTCCACATTCCTTTCCATTCCATTCCACATTACATTCAACATTCGATTCCAAATTCCCTTCCACATTCCATTTCATTGCTTTCCTAATTCCATTCCACATTCCAATCCATTCCCTTCCGCATTCAATTCCACATTCGATTGCATTCCTTTCCACATTTCACTCCATTCCATTCCACATTCCATTCCACATTCCATTCCACCTTCTATTCCATTCCTTTCCACGTTTCATTCCACCTTCCATTGCACGTTCCATTCGAGTTTCCTTTTCACTCCATTCCACGTTCTATTCCAACTTCCATTCCACATTCCATTCCATTGCATAACATTCCAGTCCAAATTCCATTCCAATCCATTCCCCATTCCATTCCATTACTTTCCACATTCCATTCTTTTACATTCAGCATTCCATTTCACATTCCATTTCACTTTCTATTCCACTTTCCGTTCCCCATTCAAATCCACGTTCCATTCAATTGCATTCTACTTTCCTTTCCACGTTCCATTCCACATTTCCTTCCAAGTTCCATTCCATTACATTCCATATTGCATTCCTTGTTACATTCCATTCCATTCCACACTGCATTCCACATTCCATTCCACATTCCATTGCATTCCATTCCACAATCCATTCCACATTCCATTCCACATTCCATTCCAATTTCCATCCCACGTTCCGTTCGATTTCCTTCCATGTTCCATTCCACATTCCATTCCTTTCCATTCCACTTTACCTTCCACTTTCCATTCCAAATTCCATTCTTCATTACATTTCGTTCCATTCCATATTCCATTGCACATCCCATTCCATTCCCTTCCACGTTCCATTTCATTCCGTTCCACTTTCCATTCCACTTTCCATTTCACATTCCGTTCCACATTCTATTTCATTTTCCTTTCCTATCCCTCCCATTCCATTTCACATTCCTTTCCATTCCGTTGCTCATTCCATTCCATTCCATTCCATTCCATGATCCATTCCACATTCCATTCCACATTTCCTTCCAGTCCATTCTATTCCACATTCCATTCCATTCCTTTAAACAATCCATTCCCTGTACCATTCCACATTCCATTCCATGTTCCATTCCATTCTACTTTCCAATTCATTCCATTTCACGTTCCAATCCATTCCATTCCACATTCTACCACATTCCATTCCAAGTTGCATTACATTCCGTTCCACGTCACATTCCGCATTCCATTCCATATTACATTCCACGTTCCATTCCAATCTATTCCACGTTCCTTTCCATTCCATTACACGATAAATTCCCCTTTCCATTCCACATTCCATTCTACATTCCATTTCACGTTGCATTCCATTCCATTCCACGTCCTATTCCAGGTTCCATTCCATTTCATTCAACATTCCATTGCATTCCATTCCACGTTCCATTCCATTCCATTCCACATTCCATTCCATTCCATTCTATTCCATATTCCATTGCATTACAGTCAACATTCCATTCCATTATATTCGACATTCCATTCCACATGCCATTCCATATTCCATTCCACATTCCATTGCACGTTCCATTCCATTCTTTCCACATTCCATTCTATTACATTCCACTTTCCATTCCATTCAATTCCACGTTTCGCTAAATTCCATTGCATTCCACATTCTATTACATTCCATTCCGCATTGCATTCCATCCCATTCCGCTTTATTCCACATTCCATTCCATCCATTCCACTTTCCATTCCACATTCAATTCCACATTCTTTTCCAGGTTCCATTCCATTACATTCCACATTCCATTGAATAGCATTCCACATTCCATTCCACGTTCTCTTACATTCCATTGCACATTCCATTCCATTCCATTACACATTCCATTTCTTTCAATACCTCATTTCATTCCATTGCATTGCATTCCATATTCCGTTCCATTCCATTCCTCATATCATTCCATTCCATTGCATTCCACATTCCGTTCTATTACATTTCATTATATTCCACATTCCATTCCATTCCATTCCACTTTACATTCCATTCCATTCAACATTCCATTCCACTTTCCCTTCCACTCCATTTCACATTCCATTCCACTTTCCGTTCCACATTACAGTCCTTTCCATTCAACATTCCATTCCACATTCCATTCCATTCCACATTCCATTCCACATTCCGTTCCATTCCATTCCACATTCCTTTGCACATTCCATTGCATTCCATTCCACATTCCTTTCCATTCAACTCCACATTCCATTCCACGTTCCTTTCCATTCCATTCCACATTCCATTGCAGATTCCATTCCGCATTCTATTCCATTCCATTCCACATATCATTCCATGTTCCATTCCATTGCTTTCCACGTTCCATTCAAAGTTTCATTCCACATTCCATTCCACATTACATTCCACATTCCATTCCGTTTCATTCCACATTCCATAGTACATTTCATTACATATTCCATTCCACTTTCCTTTCCACATTCAATTCCACATTCCATTACATATTCCATTCCATATTTTATTACAAATTGCATTCCACATTCCATTACATTTTCCATTCCATGTTCCATTCCATTTCACTTTCCATTCCACATTCCATTTTACTCCATTCCTCATTCCATTTCATTCCATTGCACCTTCCATTCCAAATTCGATTTCAGTTTCCATTCCATTCCATTCCATTCCATTCCACATTACATGCCATTCCATTCCAATCCATATTCCATTCCATTCCATTCCAATCCACATTCCATTCCATTCCAATCCAAGTTCAATTCCATTCCACATTCCCTTCCATTCCATTCCACATTCCATTCCACATTCCATTGCACATTCACTTCCATTCTATTCTATTTAACAATCCATTCCATTCCATTACATATTCCGTTACACATTCCACTCCCCGTTCAATTCCATTCATTTCCACGTTCCATTGCATTCCATTCCATTCAAATCCACGTTCCATTGCATTCAATTCCATTCAATTCCACGTTCCATTAAATTCCATTCCACATTCCATTCCATTCCATTCCACATTCCTTTACATTCCATTCCACATTGCATTCCATTCCATTCCACATTCCTTTACATTCTATTCCACATTGCATTCCATTCCATTCCCATTCCAGTATACATTTCAATACTTTCCATTCCACTTTCCATTCCATTCCATTCCATTCCATTCCACATTCCATTCCACATTGCAATCCGTTGCATTCCACATTCCACTACATTCCATTTCTTGGCACATTACATTCCTCTTTCCATTCCACTCCATTTCACATTAAATTCCATTCCATTCCATTCCACATTCCATTCCACATTCCATTTCTTTCCATTTCACATTCTTTCCAGTCCATTTCACATTGCATACCGCAGTCAATTCCATTCCATTCCACATTCCTTCGGACATTCAATTCCTTTCCAATCCGCATTCCATACTACATTTCATTCCATATTCCTTTCCACATTCCATTTCAAAATCCATTCCACATTCCATTACATATTACTTTCCACATTCCATTTCAAAATCCATTCCACATTCCATTACATATTACTTTCCACATTCCATTCGAAGTTCCATTGCATTCTACTTTGCATTCCACATTCCATTCTATTCCATTCCACATTCCAATTCATTCCATTCCACATTCCATTGCAAATTCCATTTCACTTTTCAATTACATTCCATTCCATTTCACATTCCATTCCATTCCATTCCACAGTGCATTTCATTCCAATCCACATTCCATTCCAAATTCCATTTCACTTTCCATTCCATTCCATTCCATTTCAATCCACATTCCGTTTTATTCAATTCTATGTTCTATTCCATTCCACATTCTATTCCGTTCCACTCCAATCCACATTCCATTCCATTCCATTCCAAGTTCAATTCCATTCCACATTCCATTCCATTGCTTTTCACAATCCATTTCACATTCCATTGCATAATCCATTCCATTCCATTCTATTCCACATTCCATTCCATTCCATTCCACATTTCATTTCATTCCATTCCACATTCCATTCCACTTTCCATTCCACATTTCTTTGCCCATTAAATTGCATTCCATTCCACGTTACATTCCATTCCATTGCATTCAACCTTACATTCCTTTCCATTCAATTCCACGTACCGTTCCATTCCATTGCATTCCACATTCCATTCCATTCCATTCCACATTCCATTCTATTCCATTCCATATTCTATTCAATTCCATTCCATTCCATTCCACATTCCATTCCATTCCATTACAATCCACATCCCATTCCAATCCATTCCAAGTTCAATTCCATTCCAAATTCAATTCCATTGCTTTCCACATTCCATTCCACATTCCATTGCACATTCACTTCTATTCTATTCTATTTCACATTACTTTCCATTCCATTCCACATTCCATTCCATTCTCTTCCACATTCCATTCCATTCCACTCCACATACCATTCCACATTCCATTCCATGTTCCGTTCCACATACCATTAAACATTCCATTCCTCATTCTATTCCGTTGCATTCCAAATTCCATTCCACATCCCATTGCATTCCATTCCACATTCCGTTCTCATTCCATTGCATTCGTTTCCCATTCTATTCCACATTCCATTACATTCTATTCCACTTTTCATACCACATTCCATTCCACATTCTATTCCATGCTCCATTCCACGTTCCATTCCACTTTTCATACCACATTCCATTCCACGTTCCATTCCATGCTCCATTCCACATTCCATTCCATGTTCCATTCCATACCATTCCATTCCTCGTTCCATTCCATTCCATTCCACGTTCCAATTCATTCCGTTCCACATTCCATTCCACATTCCATTTCACATTCCGTTCCACACTATATTTCACTTTCCAATCCATTCCATTCCATTCCACATTCCATTCCAGTCCATTCCATTACATTCCACCTTTCATTCCATCGCATTCCACATTCCATTCCATTCTATTCCATTCCATTAAACATTCCATTCCACTTTCCATCCACATCGCATTCCATGTTCCATTCCACGTCCCATTCCAGTTTGCATTCCTTTCCATTCCACGTCGCATTCCATGTTCCATTCCATATCACATTCCAGGTTGCATTCTTTTCGATTCCACATTCCATTCCATTCCATTCCATGTTCCTTTCCACGATCCATTCCACGTTTCATTCCAATTTCCATTCCATTCCACATTCCATTCCACGTTCCAGTCCATTAAATTCCATGGTGCATTGCATTCCATTCCACATTCTTTTCCGCATTCCATTCCGTTCCGTTACACATTCCATTCCACATTTCATTCCACAATCCATTTCAAATTCTATTCCACTTTCCATTCCACATTCCATTCCACATTCCATTCCATTCCATCCCACATTCCCTTACACTTTCCATTCCATTCTATTCAACATTCCATTCCAAGTTAGATTCCATTCCATTCCACCTTCCATTCCATGTTCCATTCCAAGTTCCATTCCCCATTCTTTCCACGTTCCATTTCACATTCGATTCCATTCCTTTCCATATACCATACAATTCCATTCCATTCCAATCCACAATTCATGCCATATTCCATACCATTCCATTCAATTCCATTTCACAATCCATTCCATTCCATTGCACATTCCATTCCATATTCCATTCCACATTCAATTCCTTTCCATTCCACATTCCATTCCATTACATTCCGCATTCCACTCCGCCTTCCATTCAAAATTCCACTCCACATTTCATTCCAGTCCATTCCACATTCTATTCCACATTCCAATCCCTTCCATTCCACATTCTATTGCACATTCCACATTCCATTCACATTCCACATTCAATTCCACATTCCATTCCAAATTCCATTCCATTCCATTTCACATTCCATTACACGTTCCATTCCGTTTCATTTGACGTTGCATTCCACCTTCCATTCCGTATTAAATTCCATTGCATTCGACGTTCCATTCTACGTTCCATTCCACATTCCGTCTCACATTTCCTTCCATATTCCATTTCACATTCCATTCCATTCCATTCCACATTCCATTCCAATCCATTCCACTTTTCATTCACCATTCCCTTCCACATTCCATTCCATTCCATCCCACATTCCGTTGCACGTTCCCTTCCATTCCATTCCACGTTGCATTCCATTAATTTCCAAGTTCGATTTCACGTTCCTTTCCACATTCCATTACACATTCCATTCCATTCCATTCCATTTTCTATACCATTCCTTTCCATTCCACTATCCATTCAGCATTCCATTCCGCATTCCATTTCACATTCCATTCTGCATTCCATTCCATTCCATTCCACATTTCATGCCATTGCACGTTCCCTTCCGCGATGCATTCCACGTTCCACTCCACGTTCCATTCCATTCCATTCCACATTCCATTCTGCATTCCATTCCATTCCATTCCACTTTCAATTCCACATTCCATTCCTCATTACATTCGAAAGTGCATTCCTTTAAATTCCACTTTACATTCCACATTCCATTCCCCATTCCATTCCATTCCTATCCACATTCAATTCCACATTCCACTCAACATTCCATTAAACATTCCATTGCATTCCATTCCACATTCCATTCCATTTCACTCCACATTCCATTCGACATTTCATTCCATTCCTTTCCACATTCCATTGCACATTCCATTCCACATTCCATTCCTTTCCATTCTACATTCCATTCCAACCTCCATTCCATTCCATTCCACGTTACATTCCACGTTCCATTCCACATTCCACTCCACCTTACATTCTACATTTCATTCCTTTCCATTACATATTCCATTCCACATTTCATTCCACAATCCATTCCCCATTCCATTCCACATTCCTGCCACCTTCCATTCCATTCCATTCCTAATTCTATTCCAAATTCCATTCCATTCCATTCCACATTCCATTCCACATTCCACGCCATTACATTCTATGTTTCATTCCACATTCCATTCCACGTTCCATTCCAAGTTCCATTCCATTCCGTTGCATGATCCATTCCTTCCCTTTCCTCTTTCCATTTCATTCCATTCGGCTTTCCATTCCACCTTCCATTTCACTTTCCATTAAACATTCCTTTTCACATTCCATTCCATTTCATTCCATTCCATTACATGTTCCAATCCATTCCTATCCACATTCCATTCCATTCCATTCCATGTTCCATTACGTTTCACATTCCATTCCATTCCGTTCCACTTTCCATTCCATTCCATTCCACATTCCTTTTCATTGCATTCCACATTCCTTTTCATTGCATTCCACATTCCTTTTCATTGCATTCCACATTCCATTCCACATTCCATTCCATTCCATTATATTCGACATTCCATTCCATTCCATTCCACAATCCATTCCATTACATTCCACATTCCATTCCGCATTCCATTCCGTTCTTTCCACATTCCATTTCATTCAATTTCACATTCTATTCCATTACATTGCATTCCAAATTCCATTCCATTCCATTCTATTCCACATTCCATTCAATTCCATTCTATTCCCCATTGCATTCCATTCCATTCCACACTATTCCACATTCCAATCCATTCCATTACACATTCCATACAATTCCATTCCACATTCCTTTCCACTTACCATTCCACATTCTATTCCACTTTCCATTCCACATTCCATTCCATACTCCACTCAATTCCATCTCACATTCTGTTTCACTTTCCATTCCATTCCTTTCCACATTCCATTCCACGTTCCATTCCATTCCATTCCACCGTCCATTCCATGTTCCATTCCATGTTCCATTCCCTGTTCCTTTACACGTTAAATTCCACATTCCATTCCATTCCATTCCATATTCCATACCATTCCATTCCATTCCAATCCACAATCCATGCCGTATTCCATACTATTGCATTGCATTCGATTCTGTAATCCATTTCAATCCTTTGCACTTTCCATTCCACACTCCATTCCATATTCCATTCCACATTCCATTCCACACTCCATTCCATATTCCATTCCACATTCCATTCCACATTCCATTCCACATACCATTCCATTCCATTGCACATTCCATTCCACATTCCTTTCCTTTGCATTCCCCATTCCATTAAAGAATCCATTCCACATTCCATTCCATTCCACATTCCATTCCGTTCCATTCCACATTTCATTCCGTTCCATTCCACATTTCATTCAACATTCCATTCCGTTTGATTCCACTTTCCATTCCATTACATTCCTCATTCCATTACCCATTACATTCCACATTGCATTCCGTATTGCATTCCATTAAATTCCACATTCCATTTCACATTCCATTCCACGTTCCACTCCACATTCCATTTCACATTCAATTCCACGTTTCATTCCATTCTATGCCACATTCCATTCCATTCCATTACACATTCCATTCCACATTCCATTCCATTGCATTCCACATTTCATTCCAGATTACATTCCACTTTTCATTCCACATTCCATTCCATTCCACATTCCATTACACGTTCCATTCGATTCTATTCCACGTTCCATTCCACGTTCCATTCCGTACTCCATTCCACATCCCAATCCACATTCCATTCCACAATAAATTCCATTCCATTACATTCTTTTCCACGTTCCATTCCACTTTCCATTCCACATTCCATTCCACATTTCACTCCATTCCATTCCTCATTTCTATCCACATTCCATTCCATTCCATTCCACTTTCCATTCCACATTCAATTTCACATTCCATTCCAGATTTAATTCCGCATTGCTTTTCGTATTCTATTCCACATTGCATTCCATTCCATTCCACATTCCATTCCACATTCCATTCTATTCCATTCCACATTCCATTCCAATCCATTCGGCATTCTATTCAACGTTCCATTCCGCGATCCATTCCACATTCCAATCCAATTTCCATTCCATTCCATTCCACATTCCATTCCATTCCATTCCACATTCCATTCCATTCCATTTCACACTCCATTCCGTTCCATTACACATTTCTTTCCACATTACGTTCCACATTCCATTCCACATTCCGTTCCACATTCCCTTCCATATTCCATTCCATTCCCCATACCTTTCTATTCCATTCCACATTCCATTCCATTCTTTCCACATTCCATTCCACATTCCGTTCCACGTTCCTTTCCATTCCATTGCACGTTCCTTTCCATGTTGCATTACACTTAAGATTTCATTCCATTTCGCGTTCAATTCCACATTGAATTCCATTCCATTTCACGTTCCTTTCCACATTCCATTACATTCTCTCCCAGATTCCAATTTACATTGATTCCACAATCCATTCCACATTCCATTTCACACTCCATTCCACATTCCATTCCGTTTCTTTCCACATTCTTTTCCATGTTCCGTTCCACATTCCATTCCACATTCCATTCCATTCCATTCCACATTCCATTCCGTTCCATTCCCCGTTATATTCCATTCAATTGCACTTTCCTTTCTACTCTCCATTCCAAGGTCCAATCAATTCCTTTCAACTTCCCATTCCACATTGCATTCCTTTGCATTGCCCTTTCCTTTCCACATTTCATTACATATTCCATTCGATTCTATTCCACTTTCAATTCCAGTCCATTCCACATTCCATTCCATTCAATTCCACATTCAATTACACATTCCATTCCATTCCATTCCACGTTGCATTGCACGTTCCACTCCAAGATCCAAACCACATTCCATTTCACATTCTATTCCAATCCTTTTCACATTCCATTCCACATTCAAATCCATTCCCTTCCACATTCCATTCCACATTACATTCCACAGTCCATTCCACATTCAATTGCACTTTCCATTCCATGTATCATTCCATTCCATTTCACGTTCAATTACACTTTCCAGTGCATTACATTTGACATTGCATTACACATTTCTTTCCACATTCCATTACACATTGCATTCTGTTGCATTACACATTCCATTCCACACTCCAATCCACATTCCATTCCACATTCCATTCCACATACCATTCCGTTTCATTCCACACTCCATTCCACACTCCATTCCACACTCCATTCCACATTCCATTCCACATCGCATTCCATTGCATTCCACATTCCTTTTCACATTCCTTTCCGCATTCCATTCCACATTCCATTCCACACTCCTTTCCACATTCCATTCCACGTTCCATTCCGTAGCATTCCACATTCCTTTCCACCTTACATTCCACATTCCATTCCACATTCCATTCCATTCCATTTCACATTCCATTCCACATTCCATTCCGTTCCATTTCACATTCCATTCCATTCCATTCCACATACCTTTCTACATTCCGTTCCACACTCCGTTCCACATTCCATTCCGTATTCCATTCCATTCCATTCCACAATCCATTCCTTTACATTCCACATTACCTTTCACATTCCATTCCGTTCCATTCCACATTCATTCCACATTCCATTCCACATTGCATTCCACATTCCATTCCACATTCCTTTCCACATTCCATTCCATTCCATTCCACATTCCATTCCATTCAATTCCAAGTTCCAGTTCACATTCCATTCCACATTCCATTCCAGATTCCATTCCATTCCTTTCCACATTCCATTCCATTCCTTTCAACATTGCATTTCACATTCCATTCCACATTCCATCGCATTCCATTCCAAATTCCATTCCATTCCACGTTCCATTCCACATTCCATTCTACATTTCATTTCACATTCCATTCCACATTCCATTCCACTCCATTCCACAATCCATTCCACTCCATTCCACAATCCATTCCATTACATTTGACGTTCTATTTCACCTTCGTTTCCACATTCCATTCCTTATTCCAATCCACTTTCCATTGCATTTCCTTCCACATTCCATTCCACATTCCATTTCATTCCATTCTACATTCCATTCCATTCCATTCCACATTCCATTCCATATTCAATTCCATGTTCTATTCCATTTCATTCCACATTCCATTCCATTCCATTCCACATGCCATTCCGTTTGATTCCACATTCCTTCCCACGTTCCATTCAACCTTCCTTTCCATTCCATTCCACGTTCCATTCCACATTCCATTCCATTAAATTCCACTTTCGTTTCCACATTCCATTCCACGTTACATTCTTTTCCATACCACATTACATTCCACATTCAATTCCACTTTACATTGCTTTCCATTCCACATTCCATTCCACATTCCATTCCACATTCCGTTCCATTCCTTTCAGCATTCCATTCCATTCCTTTCCACACTCCATTCAACATTCCAATCCATTCCATTCCACATTCCATTCCACATTCCGTTCCACATTACATTACGTTCCATTCCTAATGCCATTGCATTCCATTCCAGATTCCTTTCAACATTCTTCTCCATTGCATTCCGCTTTCGCTTCCATTATATTCTACATTACATTCCACATTATATTCCACTTTCCATTCCTCCTTCCATTCCATTCCATTTCAGGTTACTTTCCAATTTCCATTCCATTGCATTACATATTCCTTTCCATATTCCGTTCAATTTCACTCCACAATCCATTCCACATTCCATTCCATTCCATTCAACATCCCATTCCATTGCATTCCATTCCACATCCCACTCCATTGCATTCCTCGTTCCATTCCACGTTCCATTCCTTTCGATTCCACTTACATTTCTGCATTCCATTCCACAGTGCATTCCATATTACATTCCGTTCCATTCTACATTCCATTCCACATTGCATTCCACTTTCCATTCCATATCATTCCCTGTTCCATTCCCCACCATTCCCTGTTCCATTCCCCATTCCATTCCATTCCATTCCACATTCCATGCCACATTCCATTCCATTCCATTCCATTCCAAAATCCATTCCACATTCCATTCCATTCCATTCCATATTCCACTCCAAATTCCATTCCATTCCTTTCAATTTCATTCCACACTCCTTTCCATTTCATTCCACATTCCATTCAATTCCATTCCACATTCCATTCCATTCAATTCCAAATTCCAATCCACGTTCCATTGCATTCCATTCCAATTTCCATTCCATTCCATTCCACATTCCATTCTTCATTCCATATCACATGCCATTCCATTCCATTCCACATTCCATTGCATTCCATTAAACATTCCATTCTATTCCTTTCCATTTTCCATTCACTTCCACATTCCATTTCACATTACGTTCCACGTTCCATTCCATTCCATTCCACGTTCCATTCCACGTTCCATTCCATGTTCCACTCCATTTCATTCCACGTTCCATTACAAATTCCATTCCCTTACATTTCAAGTTCCCTTCCACATTCCATTCCACTTTCCATTCGACTTTCCATTGCGTTCCATTCCACATTCCATTACACACTCCACTCGATATTCTATTCCACATTCCATTCCACATTCAATTGCACATTTCATTCTACATCCCATTCCCTTCCATTACACATTCAATTCCACCTTTCATTCCACATCCCATTCCATTAAATTCCACATTCCATTCCACATTCCATTCCACATTCCATTCCATTCCATTCCACAATCCATTCCACATTCCATTCCACGTTCCATTCCACGTTCCATTCCACATACTGTTCCATTCCATTCCACCTACCGTTCCATTCCATTCCTCGTTTCAGTCCACTTTCCATTCCATTACATTCCACTTTCTTTCCACATTCCATTCCACATTCCATTCCACATTCCATTCCAGATTCCATTCCGTTCCATTCCACGTTCCATTCCACATTCCATTCTACATTTCATTTCACATTCCATTCCACATTCCATTCAACTCCATTCCACAATCCATTCCATTACATTTGACGTTCTATTTCACCTTCGTTTCCACGTTCCATTCCTTATTCCAATCCACTTTCCATTGCATTTCCTTCCACATTCCATTCCACATTCCATTTCATTCCATTCCACATTCCATTCCATTCCATTCCACATTCCATTCCACTTTCCATTCCATATTCTATTCCATGTTCTATTCCATTTCATTCCACATTCCATTCCATTCCATTCCACATGCCATTCCGTTTGATTCCACATTCCTTCCCACATTCCATTCAACCTTACTTTCCATTCCATTCCACGTTCCATTCCACCTTCCATTTCATTAAATTCCACTTTCGTTTCCACATTCCATTCCACGTTACATTCCTTTCCATACCACATTACATTCCACATTCAATTCCACTTTACATTGCTTTCCATTCCACATTCCATTCCGCATTCCATTCCACATTCCGTTCCATTCCTTTCAGCATTCCATTCCATTCCTTTCCACACTCCATTCAACATTCCAATCCATTCCATTCCACATTCCATTCCATATTCCATTCCATTACACTTTTCATTCCACATTCCATTCCACAATCCATTTCGCATTCCAATCCATTCCATTCCACATTCCATTCCATATTCCATGCCATTCCATTCCACATTCCATTCTCATTTCAATGCATTTCATTCCACATTCCATTCCACATTCCATTCCATTCCACTTTTCATACCACATTCCATTCCATTCCATTCCATTCCACATAACATTCCTCATTCCATTCCTCTTTCCATTCCATGATCCATTCCACGTTCCATTCCACGTTCCATTCCATTCCATTCCACCTTCCATTCCATTCCATTCCACGTTCCATTTCATTCCATTCCACATTCCATTCCAATTTCCATTTCACATTCCCTTCCACATACTATTTCATTTTCCTTTCCTTTCCCTTCCATTCCATTACACATTCCTTTCCATTCCGTTGCTCATTCCATTCCACTCCATTCCACGATCCATTCCACATTTCATTCCATTCCATTCTATTCCACATTCCATTCAATTCCATTAAAAAATCCATTCCACCTACTATTCCACATTCCATTCCACGTTTCGTTCCATTCCATTCCACTTTCCAATTCATTCCATTTCACATTCCAATCCATTCCATTCCACATTCTACCACATTCCATTCGAAGTTGCATTCCATTCCGTTCCACGTCACATTCCTCATTCCATTCCATATTACATTCCAAGTTCCATTCCAATCTATTTCACTTTCCTTTCCATTCCATTCCACGTTCCATTCCAATTTCCATTCCACATTCCATTTCACGTTGCATTCCATTCCATTCCACATTCTATTCCACGTTCCATTCCATTCCATTCCACATACCATTGCATTCCATTCCACATTCCGTTCCATCCCATTCCACATTCCAATCCATTCCATACCACATTCCATTCCACATTCCATTTCACATTCCTTTCCACGATCCATTCCACACTCAATTCCACGAAACACTGCACGTTCCATTCCACATTCTATTCCGTTCCATTCCATTCCCCTCCCCATTCCCTTCCACATTCCGTTCCACATTCCATTCCACGTTCCATTCCACTTTCCTTTACATGTTTCATTCTACATTCCATTCCACATTCCATTCCATTACTTTCCACGTTCAATTCCACGTTCCATTGCATTCCATTAAACTTTCCATAAGATATTCCATTGAACATCAAATTCCACGTTCCATTCCACGTTCCATTCCACCTTCCATTCCGTTCCATTCCACGTTTCATTCCACTCCATTCCACATTCGATTCCATTCCATTCAACGTTCCTTTACATTCTATTTCACTTTCCATTCCATTCGAATCCATTCCACAATCCATTCCCTTCCATTCCAATCCACATTCCATTCCATTCCATTCCACATTCCTTTCCACATTCCACTGCACATTCCATTCCATTCTATTCCGCATTCCTTTCCATTCCATTCCACGTTCCATTCCTTTCCATTCCACATTCCATTCCACTTTCCATTCCAGATTCCATTCCACCTTCCATTTCATTCCTTTCCACGTTCCATTCCACATTCCATTTCACACACCATTCCACCTTCCATTCCATTCCATTGCATTCAATGTTCCATTCCATTCCACTCAATTCTACGTTCCATTCCATTCCACCTCATTCCATATTCCATTCCATTCCGCATTCCATTCCATTCCATTCCAATCCACATTCCGTTGAATTCCATTCCACATTCCATTCCACATTCTATTGCACATTTACTTCTATTCTATTCTATTCCACATTCCTTTCCACATTCCATTCCATTCCATTCCACATTCCATTACACATTCCATTCCTCATTCAATTTTATTCATTTCCACGTTCCATTCCATTCCATTCCACGTTCCATTCAATTCCGTTCCACATTCAATTCCATTCCTTTCCATTCCACATTGCATTCCATTCCATTCCCATTCCATTCCACATTCCATTCCATTCCATTCCACTTTCAATTCTATTCCCTTCCATTCCATTCCACATTCAATTCCACATTGCAACCCATTGCATTCCACAATCCTTTCCATTCCATTCCACATTCAAATCCACATTCCACTCCAATCCATTCCTTTGCACGTTACATTCCACATTCCATTCCACTCCATATCTCATTCAATTTCATTCCATTCCCTTCCACATTGCATTCCACATTCCATTTCTTTCCATTTCACATTTTTTCCATTCCATTCCACATTCCATTCCGCATTCAATTTCATTCCATTCCACATTCATTTGGACATTCCATTCCATTCCGTTCCTCATTCCATACTACATTTCAATCCATATTCCATCCCAATTTCCATTTCACATACCATTCCACATTCCATTACACATTCCACTCCACATTCCACTCCTTGTTCCATTGCATTTCGCTTTCCATATCACATTCCATTTTATTCCATTCCACATTCCGTTTCATTACATTCCACATTTCATTCCAAATTCCATTTCACTTTCCATTCCATTCCATTACATTCCACATTCCATTCCATTCCAGTCCACATTCCATTCCATTCCATTCAAAGTTCAATTCCATTCCACATTCCATTTCACATTCCATTGCACATTCCATTCCTTCCATCCTATTCCACATTGCATTCTATTCCTTTCCACATTCCATTGCATTCCATTACACATTCCATTCCACTTTCCATTCCACATTCCTTTCCTCGTTCAATTGCATTCAATTCCTCATTCCATTTCATTCCATTGCTTTCCACATTCCATTCCATTCCATTCCACATTCCATTGCATTCCGTTCCATTCCACATTCCATTCCATTCCATTCCATTCCACGTTCCATTCCATTCCATTCCAATCCATTTTCCATTCCATTCCATTCCAAGTTCAATTCCATTCTACATTCCATTTCATTCCATTCCATATTCCCTTGCACTTTCAATTCCATTCTATTCTATACCCTATTCCATTCCATTCCATTCCACATTCGATTCCATTCCATTCCAGTGCACATTCCATTCCATTCCATTCCAAGTTCAGTTCCATTCAACATTTCATTCCACATTCCATTGCACATTCCATTCCATTCGATTCCACATTAAATCCCATTCCAGTCCACATTCCATTCCATTCCATTCCACATTCCATTCCACTTTCCATTCCACATTCCTTTCCCCGTTCAATTCAATTCAATTACACGTTCCATTCAATTCCATTTTACATACAATTCCATTCCATTCCACATTCCATTCAACTTTCCATTCCATTCCATTGCATTCCACATTCCATTCCATTCCATTCCACATTCCATTCCATTCCGTTCCATTCCACTTTACAGTCCTTTCCATTCCACATTCCATTCCACATTCCATTCCATTCCATTCCACATTCCATTCCACTCCACATTCCATTGCACTTTCCATTACATTCCACTCCACATTCCTTTCCATTCAACTCCACCTTCCATTCCACATTGCATTCCATTCCATTCCACATTCAATTCCATTCCATTCCGTTCCATTTTCCATTCCGTTCCATTTTCCATTCCATTCCCTTCCACTTTCCATTCCACATTCCATTCCATATTACAGTCCTTTCCATTCCACATTCCATTCTACTTTCCATTCCATTCCTTTCCGCATTCCATTCCACATTCCATTCCATTCCATTCCGCATTCTATTGTGCTTTACATTGCATTCTATTCGACATTTCTTTCCGTTCAACTCCACCTTCCATTCCACATTCTTTTCCAATCCATTCCACATTTGATAGCACATTCCATTCCACATTCTATTCCATTTCATTCTACATTTCTTTCCACGTTCCATTCCATTCCTTTCCACGTTCCATTCTAAGTTTCATTCCACATTCCATTGCACATTTCGTTCCACATTCTTTTCCGTTCCTTTCCACATTCAATTCCGTTCCATTCCACATTCCATGCTACATTTCTTTCCATATTCCATTCCACATTCCATTCCACATTCCATTCCACATTCCATTCCACATTCCATCCCATATTCCTTTCCATGTTCCATTAGTTTCCACTTACCATTCCACATTCCATTCTATTGCATTGCACATTCCATTTCATTCCATTCCACATTCCATTCCAAATTCCATTTCACTTTCCATTCCATTTAATTTCATTCCACATTCCATTTCATTCCATTCCAATCCACATTCCAATCCATTCCATTCCAATTCAATTCCATTCCACATTCCATTCCATATTCCTTTCCACATTCCATTCCACATTCCTTTGCACATTCCATTCCATTCCATTCTATTCTAGATTGCATTCCATTCCATTCCACATTCCATTCCATTCCATTCCATTCCATTCTATTCCAGATTGCATTCCATTTCATTCCACATTCCATTCCATTCCATTCCACATTACACTCCATTCCATTCCCATTCCATTCCACATTCCATTCCGTTCCATTCTGCTTTCAATTCCATTCCATTCCACATTAAATTACACATTGCAACCCATTGCATTCCACTTTCCACTCCATTACATTACACAATCTATTCCATTCCATTCCACATTCTATTCCACATTCCACTCCGTTCAATTCCTTTGCACCTTCCATTCCACATTCCATTCCATTCCATTTCACCTTCAATTCCATTCCATTCCATTCAACATTCCCTTCCACATTTCATTTCTTTCCATTTCACATTCATTTCCATTTCATTCCACATTCCATTCCGCATTCAATTCCATTCCATTCCACATCCCATTGGACATTCCACTCCATTCCATTCCACATTCAATACTACATTTCATTCCACATTCCATTCCACATTCCATTCCACTTTCCATTACACATTCCATTCCACTTTCCATTCCTTGTTCCATTGCATTTCACTTTCCATTCCACATTCCATTCTATTCCATTCTGCATTCCATTTCATTCCATTCCACATTCCATTCCAAATTTCATTTCACTTTCCATTCCATTCCATTCCATTCCACATTCCATTCCATTCCAGTCCAGTCCACATTCCATTCCATTCCATTCCATTCCGTTCCAAGTTCAATTCCATTCAACATTTCATTCCACATTCCAATACACATTCCATTCCATTCTATTCCACATTCCATTCCATTCCATTCCACATTACATTCCATGCCATTCCACATTCCATTCCACTTTCCATTCCACATTTCTTTCACTGTTCAATTCCATTCAATTCCACGTTCCATTCCATTGCATTGCCTTCAACGTTCCATTCCATTCCGTTCAATTCCACTTTCCATTCCATTGCATTGCTTTCCACATTCCATTCCATTCCATTCCACATTCCATTCCATTCCGTTCTATTCCTTATTACAGTCCTTTCCATTCCACATTCCATTCCATTTTCCATTCCATTCCATTTCACATTCCATTGCACATTCCTTTACATTCCATTCCACATTCCTTTCTATTCAACTCCGCCTTTCATTCCACATTCCATTCCATTCCATTCCACTTTCCTTTCCATTCCATTCCGTTCCACTTTCCACTCCATTCCATTCCGTTCCACTTTCCATTCCATTCCATTCCACATTCCATTCCACTTTCCTTTCCATTCCATTCCACATTCCATTGCGCATTACATTGCATTCTATTCGACATTCCTTTCCATTCAACTTCACCTTCCATTCAACATTCCTTTCCATTCAACTCCACCTTCCATTCCACATTTCTTTCCATTCCATTCCACATTTCATTGCACATTCTATTCCACATTCTATTCCATTCCATTCGACATTTTATTCCACGTTCCATTCCATTCTTTCCACGTTCCATTCTACGTTACATTCCACATTCCATTCCACATTTCATTCCACATACCATTCCGTTCCATTCCACATTCAATTCCGTTCCATTCCACATTCCATGCTACATTTCTTTCCATATTCCACTCCACATTCCATTCCACATTCCATTCCACATTGCATTCCCCATTCAATTCCACATTCCATTCCATGTTCCATTACTTTCCACTTACCAATCCACATTCAATTCTGTTGCATTCCACATTCCATTTCATTCCATTCCACATTCCATTCCAAATTCCGTTTCACCTTCCATTCCATTCCATTCCATTCCACATTCCATTCAATTGTATTCCAATCCACATTCCATTCCATTCCATTCCATCCTCCATTCCATTCCACATTCCATTCCATTCCATTCCACATTCCATTCCACATTCCATTCAACATTCCATTGCACATTCCGTTCCATTCCATTCTATTCCACATTCCTTTCCCTTCCATTCCATTCCATTCCACATTCAATTCCACTTTCCATTCCTCATTCCTTTCCCCGTTCAATTCCATTCAATTCCACGTTCCATTCAATTCCATTGCATTCAACATTCCCTTCCATTGCATTCAACATTCCCTTCCATTCCATTCAATTCCAAGTTCCATTCCATTCCATTGCATTCCACATTCCCTTCCGTTACATTCCACATTCCCTTCCATTCCATTCCATTCCAAATTCCATTCCATTCCATTCCAATCCACATTCCATTCCATTCCATTCCAAGCTCTATTCCATTCCACATTCCATTCAATTCCATTCTACATTCCATTCCACATTCCATTCCACATTCACTTCCATTCGGTTCTATGCCACAATCCATTCCATTCCATTCCACATTCCATTCCCCGTTCAATTCCATTCAATTGCACATTCCATTTCATTCCATTCCACATTGCATTCCATGTTCAATTCTATTCAAATGCACATTGCATTTCATTCCATTCCATTGAATTCCACATTCCAGTAATTTCCATTCCACATTCCATTCCCTTCCATTCCACATTCCATTCCATTCAATTCCACATTCCATTCCATTCCATTCCCATTCCATTCCACATTGCATTCCATTCCATTCCACTTTCAATTTCATTCCATTCCAATTCATTCCACATTCCATTCCACATGGCAAACCATTCCATTCCATTTCATTCCACATTAGATTCTATTCCATTCCACATTCCAATCCCCATTCCACTCTATTCCATTCCTTTGCACGTTGCATTCCACATTCCATTTCATTCCATTTCACATTCAATTTCATTCCATTCCATTCCACATTCCATTCCACATTCCATTTCTTTCCATTTCACATTCCTTTGCATTCCTTTCCACATTCCATTCCGCCTTCAATTCCATTCCATTCCACATTGCATTGGACATTCCATTGTATTCCATTCCATATTTCTTTCCATTGCATATCTCATTCCATTCTAATCCATTCCACGTACCTTTCCACGTTCCATTCCAGTTTCCATTTCACATGCCATTTCACTTGGCATTCCATTCCATTCCAATTTCCATTCCACATTCAATTCAGTTTCATTCCACATTCCATTCCATTCCTTTACACACTGCAGTCCACATTGCATTCCACATTCCTGTCCAGATTAGATTCCGTTCCATTCCACTTTCCATTCCATTCCATCCCATTCCATTCCACATTCCATTCCAGATTCCATTATTTTCCACTCCATTCCATATTCAATTTCATTCAGTTCCACATTCCATTCCATTCCATTCCACATTCCATTCCATTTCTTTGCATTCACCATTCTATTCCATTCCACTTCCCACTCCATTCAATTGCAAATTCCGTTCAGTTCCATTCCATTCCATTATATTCCACATTCCATTCCATTCCATTCCGTTTAACGTTCCGTTCCACTTCATTCCATTCAACATTCTATTCCATTCTGCAATGCATTCCATTTCATTCCATTCCACATTCTATTCCATTCCACATTTCACTGCATTCCATTCCACATTCCAGTCAATTCCATTCCATTCCATTCCACATTCCATTCCATTCCATTCCATTCCGCATTCCATTCCACTTCATTCCATTCCATGTTCTATTCCATTCCACATTCCATTCCATTACTTTCTACATTCCATTCCATTCCATTCCATACCATTCTCAATTCAATTCCATTTCTTTCCATTCCACTTTCTATTCCGTTCCACTTTCCATTCCACTCCATTTCACATTCCATTCCATTCCATTTCATTCCATTCCATTCCATTCCACATTCCATTCCATTTATTTCCATTCCATTTCCTTCCATTCCACATTCTATTCCCTTCCACATTCCATTCCTTTCCTTTCCACATTCCATTCCACTGCATTGTATTCCATAACAAACCATGTTCCATTCCATTCCATTCCATTGCACATTCTATTCCTTTCCATCCACATTCCATTCCATTCATTTGTTGCATTCTATTCCATTCAATTCCCCATACCGTTCCATTCCACATTCCTTTCCACATTCCATTCCACGTTCCATTTCACCTTCCATTCCATTCCATTCCACTTACCATTCCAATAGTTTCCACATTCCATTCCACTTTCCTTTCCATTCCATTCCGCATTCCATTCCCTTCCGTTCCACATTCCATTCTGTTCTATTCCACATTCCATTCCACTGTTGATTCCATTCCATTTACCATTCCTTTCCACATTCCTTCCCGTTCCATTCCATTACACAATCCATTCCACATTCCATTGCACATTCTATTCCACATTCTGTTCCATTAAATTCCACATTCCATTCCACATTCCATTCCATTCCTTTCCACATTCCGTTCCACATTGCATTCCATTCCATTTCACACTACATTTCATATTCCATTCCATTTAATTTCACATTCCATTTCATCAATTCCACCTTCCATTACACATTCCATACCATTCCATTCCATTCCACATTCCATTAAATTCCATTCCACATTCCATTCCATTCCATTCCCCATTCCATTCCATTGCATTCCACAGTCCATTCCATTGCATTCCACATTCCTTTCCATTCCATTCCAACTTCCATTCCATTTCATTCCACATTCCATTCAACATTCTATTCTACGTTCCATTCCAAGGTCCATTCAGTTAAATTCCACGTTCCATTTCCCATTATACTCCATTCTATTCCAGGCTGTATTTCACATTGCATTCCACAATCCTTTCCATTCCATTCCATTCCATTCCATTCCACTCCATATTCCATTCAACATCCCATTGCATTCCATTCCAATTTCCTTTATGCGTTCCATTCCATGATCCATTAAGCTTTCCATTCCATTCCTTTCCATGTTCCATTCCATTATATTCGGCATTTCTTTCTACATTCCATTTCACTTCCCATACCTCATTCCCTTTGACATACAACTGCATTCTCTTCCACGTTCCATTCCATATTCCTTTGCACATTCCATTCCATTCCATTGCACATTCCATTCCACATTCCATTCCATTCTGCATTCCATTCCACATTCCATTCCATTCCATTCCACATTCCTTTCCACGTTCCATTCCACGTTCCATTTCATTCCATTCCACATTCCATTCCACGTTCCATTTCACATTCCATTACATGTTCCATTTCATATTCCATTCCACATTCCATTTCACATTCCATTCCATTCCATTCCATTCCACATTCCAGTCTACATTCCATTCCACATTCCTTTCCACTCCATTCCACATTCCATTCCGCGTTCCTTTCCATACCATTCCACTTTCCATTCCACTTTCCATTCCACATTCCATACCACTTTCCATTCCATTCTTTTCCACTTTCCATTTCACTTTCCATTTCGTGTTCAATTCCACATTCTATTGCCTTCCATTCCGCATTCCCTTCCACATTCTCTTCCATATTCCTTTGAACATTCCCTTAATTTCCATTCCACATTCCACTCCGCATTGCATTCCTTTGCATTCCAAATACCATTCCACATTCTCTTTTACTTTCCATTCCATTCCATTCCACATTCCAATCCTTTCCATTCCACCTTCCATTCCATTCAATTTCACATTCCATTTCATTACATTGCTTTCCACATTCCATGCCATTACATTCCGTATTCCATTCCATTGCATTCCATTCTATTCCACATTTTGTTCCATTCCATTCTTTTCCACATTCCATTCCACTTTATTCCACATTCCATTCAATTACATTCCACATTACATTCCACATTCTATTCCACATTCTATTCTATGTTCCATTTTATTGCATTCCACATTCTATTCCATTCCATTCCACATTCCATTCCATTCAATTCCTCATTCCATTCCATTCCATAGCATTACACATTCCATTCCATTCCATTCCACATTCCATTCCATTCCATTCCCTTGTATTCCACATTCGATGCCAATGCATTCCACATTCCATTCCATTCCTTTCCACATTCCATTCCACATCCTATTCCACGTTCCATTCCATTCCATTCCACTTTCCATTCCATTCCATTCCACATTCAATTCCATTCCTTTCCATATTCCATCCCATTGCATTCCACGTTTCATTCCATTCCATTCCACGTTCCATTCCACCTTCCATTCCACATTCCATTCCAGGTTGCATTCCATTCAGTTGCACGTTCCATTCCACCTTCCATTCCATTCCATTCCACCTTCCATTCAACTTTCCATTACGCATACCCTTCCACGTACCATTCAACCTTTCATTCTTCATTCCATTGCACATTCCCTTCCATGTTCCATTCCACATTCCATTCCACGTTCCATTGCGCGTTCTATTCCATACCATTACAAGTTCCATTCTTCATTACATTCCATTACATTCCACGTCCCATTCCACGTTTCATTCCACATTGCATTCCACATTCCATTCTGTTCCATTACATTTTCCATTCCACATTCCATTCCACATTCCATTCCTAAATAACTTCCATTCCATTACATTCTATTCCACATTCCATTCAACATTCCATTCCACATTCCGTTCCACATTCCATTCCACATTTCAATAGTCTCCAGTCCACCGTCCATTCCACATTCCTTTCCATTCCACTCCACATCCCATTCCATATTCCATTCCACATTCCATTAAATTCCATTAAACATTCCAATCAATTCCATTCCACATTCCATTCCATTGCATTCCATATTACTTTCCATTCCATTCCACATACCTTTCCATTCCATTCCACATTCCATTCGACATTCCTTTCCATTACATTCCATATTCCATTCCACATTTTATTCCATTCCACGTTCCATTCCACGTTCCATTCCACGTTCCATTCAGTTCCATTCCACATTCCATTCCACGTACCATTCAATTTTCCATTCCACGTTCCATTCCACGTTCCATTCCATTCCATTTTTTTACACGTTCCATTCCATTGCATTCCACGTTCCATTTCATTCTGTTTCACATTCCACTCCACATTCCATTTCACATTCTGATCCACATTCTATTTCACTTTCCATTCCATTCCATTACACCTTCCTGTACATTCAATTCCATATTCTTTTCCACATTCCATTCCACATTCTATTCCATTCCATTTCAACTTCCATTCCATGCAATTCAAAATTCCATTCCACATTTCATTCCATTCCTTTTCACTTTCTATTCCATTCCATTCAACCTTCCATTCCACATTCCTCTCCATTCCATTCCACATTCCATTCCATTCCATTCCACATTCTATTCCATTCCATTCCACCATCCATTCTGCATTCTATTCCATTCCTCATTCCATTCCACATTCTATTCCATTCCATTTCATAGTCCATCTATTCCATTCACATTCCATTCCATTCCAGTCCAGTTTCTGTTTCATTCCTTTACATTTCAGTCCACATTCTATTCAATTCCATTGCATTACACATTCCGTTGCATTCCATTCCACATTCCATTCCATTCCATTCCACACACCATTCCATAGTCCATTCCATATTCCATTCCACATTTCATTCCATTCCATTCCACATTCCATTCCCTTCTACTCCACATTCAATTCCGTTCCATTCCATTCCATTGTCAGTGCATTCCACATTCCATTCCATGCCTTTCCACTTTCCATTCCATTCCATTCCACATTCCATACCATTCCATTCCATTCCATTCCACATTCCATTCTATTCCATTCTACGTTTCATTCCACATTCTGTTCCACATTGCATTCCGTTCCGTTCCACATTAAATTCCACATTGCATTCCATTCCATTACACCTTCCATTCCGCATTCCATTCCATTTAATTTCACATTCCATTCCCTTCCATTCCATATTCATTTCCACATTCCCTTCCACATTCCTTTCCATATACCTTTCCACTTTCCTTTCCGCATTCCATTCCCTTCCACATTCCATTTCACATTCCTTTCCACATTCCTTTCCACATTCCATTCCACATTCTATTCCACATTCCGTTCCGCATTGCATTCCACATTCTATTCCATTCCATTCCACGTTGCTTTCCATTCCATTCCACATTCCATTTTTCATTCCATTCCACATTGCATTTCACATTCCATTCCATTCCATTCCCCATCCCACTCCATTACATTCTACTTTCCATTCCACTTTCCATTCCATTCCATTCCACATTGCATTCCATTCCATTCCACATTTTGTTCCGCATTCCATTGCACATTTCATTCCATTCCGTTCCACATTCCATTTCACATTCCATTCCTTTGCCTTACACATTCTTTGCACATTACATTCCACATTCCATTCCACATTCCGTTCCTCATTGCATTCCACATTCCATTCCCTTCCTTTCCACATTGCATTGCACTCCATTCTACATTGCATTTCACATTCCATTCCACATTCCATTTCACATTCCATTCCATTCCATTCCCCATTCAATTCCATTGCGTTCCACTTTACATTCCACATTCCATTCCATTCCATTCCACATTCCTTTCAACATTCCATTCTACGTTCCATTCCAAGGTATATTCAGTTAAATTCCACGTTCCATTCCACATTATACTCCATTCTATTCAAGGTTCCATTTCACATTGCATTCCACAATCCTTTGCATTCCATTCCATTCCATTCCATTCCACATTCCATTCCACATTCCTTTGCATTCCATACCACATTCCTTTCCACGTTCCATTCCACGATCCATTAAACGTTCCATTCCATTCCTTTCTACGTTCCATTCCATTATATTCGACATTTCTTTCCACATTCCATTTCACATTCCATACCACTTTCCCTTTGACATACCACTTCATAAACTTCCACGTTCCATTCCACATTCCTTTGCACATTCCATTCCATTCCACTGCACATTCCATTCCGTTACATTGCACGTTCCATTGCACCTTCCATTCCATTCCACATTCCATTACACATTCCATTCCATTCCACATTCCATTACATTCCATTGCACATTCCATTCCATTTCATTCCATTCAATTTCATTCCATTCCACATTCTATTCCATTCCACATTCCATTCCATTCCACATACCATTCCACTGTATTCTATTCCATTCCATTCCACATTCCATTCCATGTCACGCCATTCCACATTCCATTCCATCACAAATTCCAATCCATTCAATTGCTCATTCCATTCCATTCATTTATTGCATTCCACTCCATTCCATTCCACATACCATTGTATTCGACATTCCATTCCACATTCCATTCCACGTTCCATTCCACGTTCCATTCCATTCCATTACATGCCATTCCACTTTCCATTCCGTTACATTCCACGTTGCATTCCACATTCCATTGCCCGTGCCATTCCACATTCCATGCCACATTCCATTTCACGTTCCATTCCACTTTCCATTACAAGTTCCATTCCATTATATTCCACTTTCCATTCCACATTCCATTCCACATTCCATTCCACAATCCATTCCGTTCCATTCTGTTCCATTCCACATCCTATTCCACATTCCATTCCTCATTCAATTTCATTCCATTCCACTTTCCATTCCACATTTCATTCCAGGTTGCATTCCAGATTCCATTCCACGTTCCACTCCAATTTCCCTTCAAAATTCCATTCCACGTTCCACTCCATTCCATTCCATGTTCAGTTGCACATTCCATTCCATTCCATTAAACTTTCTATTCCACATTCCATTTTGTTCCATTCCACATTCCATTACATTCCATTCCAGATTCCATTGCACATTCCATTCCATTCAATTTCACATTCCATTCCAAATTCCATTCCATTCCATTCCACTTTCCATTCCACGTTTCATTCCATTCCATTGCATGTTCCATTCCACTTTCCATTCCAGTCAATTCCACGTTCCGTTCCACATTCCATTGCATTCAATTCCTTATTGCATTTCACATTCCATTCCACATTCCATTCCAAATTCCTTTCCATTCCATTCCTCATTAAATTCCACGTTTTATTCCACGTACCATTGCACGTTCCATTCCACGTTCCATTACATTCCATTCCACGTTCCGTTAAACATTCCATTCCACATTCCGTTCCACTTTCCATTCCATTCCATTCCATTCCATTCCATTCTACATTCCATTCAAAATTCCTTTCCACATTTCATTCCATTGCTTTCCAATTTCCTTTCCACGTTCCATTCCATGTTAAATTCTATGTTCCATTCGATTTCATTCCATTCCACGTTCCATTACATTCCATTCCACATTTCTTTCCATATTCCATTTCACATTACATTACACATTCCATTTGAAATGGCATTGCATTCCATTCCGCATTGCATTCTACATTCCTTTGCGCATTCCATTCCATTCCATTGCACATTCCATTCCACATTCCATTCCATTACATTCCATATTCCATTCTACATTCCAATCCATTCGATTCCACATTCCATTCAACGTTCCATTCCAAGCTCCATTTCATTCCATTCCACATTCCATTCCACGTTTCATTTCACATTCCATTCCACATTCCGTTTCCGGTTCCATTCCATTCCATTCCATTCCATTTTGCATTCTACATTCCATTCCACATTCCTTTCCATTCCATTTCACATTACATTCCACTTTCCATTCTACGTTCATTTCCACATTCCATTCCATTCCATTCCCCTTTTCATTCCACGTTCCATTCCACAGTCCATTCCAGATTCCATTCCACATTCCACTGCGTTCCGTTCCACATTTCATTCCACATTCCATTCCCTATTTCTTGGCACATTCCTTTCAATTCCTTTCCACATTCCATTGCACATTCCTTTTAATTCCATTCCCCTTTCCATTCAACCTTCCATTCCACGTTCTATTCCACTTTCCATTCCTCGTTCCATTCCATTCCATTCCACATTCCATTCCACATTCCATTCCACATTCCATTTCGTTCCATTCCACATTCCTTTCCACATTCCTTTCTTCATTGCTTTCCACATTCCATTCCACATTCCAATCCACACTCCATTCCACATTCCATTCCACATTCCTTTCCGTACCATTCCACATTCCTTTCCACATTCCATTCCACATTCCATTTCAATCCATTCCACATTCCATTCTACATTTCGTTCCATTGCATTTCACATTCCATCCCGTTACATTCCAACTTACTTTCCACATTCCTTTCCACATTCCGTTCCACATTCCGTTTCACATCCCATTCCACATTCCATTCCATTCCTCATTCCATTTCACATTCCATTCCATTCCATTCCACATTCATTCCACATTCCAATCCATTACTTTCCACTTTCCATTTCACATTCCATTCTGTTCCATTCCACATTCATTGGACATTCCATTCCACATTCCGTTCCACATTCCATTCCACATTCCATTCCATTCCATTCCACATTCCATTCCATTCCATTGCACATTCCATTTCACATTCCATTCCACATTCCATTCCATTCCTTTCCACATTCCATTCCACATTCCATTTAACGTTTCATTCCTCTCCATTCCACGTTGCATTGCCCTTTCCATTCCACGTCCTATTCCATTTCATTTCACATTCAATTCCACAGTGAGTTACATTCAATTTCACCTTCCATCCTACATTACATTCCACATTCTATTCCACATTCTATTCCGTCCATTCCCCATTCCATTCCACACTCCATTCCACATTCCATTCCACATTCTATTCCGTTCCATTCCACATTCCTTTCCACATGCCATTACACATTCCACTGCACATTCCATTCCGTTGCATTCCACATTCCTTTCCAGATTAAATTCCACATCCATTCCACATTCCATTCCATTCCATTCCAGATTCCACTTCACATTCAATTCCGCAATCATTCCACATTCCATTCCATTCCATTCCAGATTCCATTTCACATTCCATTCCACAATACATTCCACATTCAATTGCACACGCCATTCCACATTCCATTCCACATTCCATTACTTTCCATTCCACAAACCTTTCCAGATTCCATTCCCCATTCCATTCCACATTCCATTTCATAACATTCCACATTCCATTCCATTCCAATCCACTTTCCTTTCCACGTTCCTTTACATTCTATTCCACATTCCATTTCATTCCATTCCATGCTACATTCCATGTTCTTGTCCACGTTTCATTCCACGTTCCATACCACTTCCCATTCCATTCCATTCCACTTTACTTTCCTTTCCATTTCACTTTGCATTCCACATTCCATTCCATTCCATTTCACATTCCATTTCACTGTCCATTCCACATTACATTCCACACTCCATTCCACATTCAATTTCACATTCCATTCCTTTCCATTCCACATTCATTTCCACATCCCATTCCATATTCCATTCCATTCCTTTCCACATCCCATTCCACTTTCCATTCCATTCCATTTCACATACCATTCCGTTCAATCCCACATTCCATTCCACATTCCATTCCACATTCTGTCCCACATTCAATTCTACATTCCGTTCCATTCCATTCCACACTCGATTCCATTTCATTCCACTTTCAATTCCACATTCCATTTCATTCCGTTCCACATTCCAATCCATTCCATTTCACACTCCATTCCGTTCCCTTCCACATTCGTTTCCACATTCCATTCCACCGTCCATTACACATTCCAACCCACATTCCATTCCACATTCCAATCCATTACTTTTCTTATTCAATTCCCCTGCATTCCACATTCCTTTCCACATTCCATTCCACATTCCATTCCACATTCCATTCCACATTCCATTCCACATTCCGTTCCACATTCCATTCCACATTCCATTCCATTTCCTTTCATTCCACATTCCATTCCTTTCCATTCCACGTTACATTCATCGTTCCTGTCCACGTTCCTTTCCAAGTTCCATTCCAGGTTGTAATCGATTCCATTCCACGTTCCATTCCATGTTCGATTCCACATTTCAATTCACATTCCTTTACACGTTGCATTCCATTCCATTCCTCGTTCCATTAAGCATTCCATTGCACATTCCATTCCACGTTCCATTCCACATTCCATTCCACTTCCCATTGCTTTCCATTCCACGTTCCCTTTCATTCCCTTCCATGATCGATTTCATTCCATTCCACATTCCATTATACATTCAATTTCACATTTCATTCCACATTGCATTCCATTCCAATCCACATTGCATTCCTTTCCATTCTACGTTCCATTCCGTTCCACATTCCATTACATTCCATTCCACGTTCCATTTCATTGCATTAAACATTCCATTCCACATTGCATTACAGTCCATTCCATTCCACTTTCCATTCCACATTCAATTCCACATTCCATTCCCCATTCCATTCCATTTCATTCCACATTCCATATTATTCCCAGCCATTCCACATTGCATTCCATTCCATTCCACATTCCATTACATTCCATTCCACATTGCATTCGATATAGCACTCCACATTCCATTCCATTCCATTCCACATTCCATTCCATTCCATTCCACATTCCATTCCATTCCATTCCACATTCAGTTCCATGCAATTCCACATTCCATTCAACATTCCATTTCACATTCGATTCCACATTCCATTCCATTCCTTTCCACATTCCATTCCACATTGCGTTTAAAGTTCCATTCGTTTCCATTTCACGTTCCATTGCACGTCCCATTCCATTTCTCTCCACGTTTAATTCCACAGTCAATTCCATTCCATTTCACGTTCCATGCTACAATCCATTCCACATTCCCATCCACGATCCATTCCGTACATTTCACATTCCATTCCACATTACATTCCACATTCCTTTTCGTTCCATTTCACCTTCCAATACACACTCCATTCCACATTCCTTTTCGTTCCATTTCACATTCCAATACACACTACATTCCACATTCCTTTGCACATTCCATTCCGTTCCATTCCACGTTCCTTTCCACATTCCATTCCTCATTCCACTCCGCATTCCATTAAATTCCTTTCCACATTGCATTTCACAACCCACTACATTCCATTCCACATTCCATTCCATTCTATTCCACAGTCCTTTCCACATTCCATTCCACATTCCATTCCATTAAATTTGAGATTCCATTCCACATTCCATTCCATATTTCATTCCACATTCCATTCCACATTCCATTGCACATTCCATTCCATTCGATTTCACATTGCTTTCCACATTCCATTCCACCTTCCATTCCATTCTATTTCCCATTCCATTCCACATTCCATTCCACATTCCACTCCACATTCCATCCTACATTCCATTCCACGTTTCATTCCATTCCATTCTATGTTCCATTCCACATTCCATTCCATTCAATTCGACGTTCCGTTCCACATTCCATTCCATTCTATTCCACATTGCATTTCACATTCCATTCCACATTCCATTCCACATTTCTTTCCATTCCACATTCCATTCCACATTCCATTCCACATTCCATCCCACATTCCATTCCACGTTTCATTCCATTCCATTCTATGTTCCATTCCACGTTCCATTCCATTCAATTCCACATTCCATTCCACATTCCATTCCATTCAATTCCACATTGCATTTCACATTCCATTCCACATTCCATTCCACATTCCTTTCCATTCCAGTCCTCATTCCATTCCACGTTCCATTCCACGTTCCATTACGTTCCATTCCACTTTCCCTTAAACGTTCCATTCCACATTCCGTTCCACTTTCCATTCCACTGCATTGCATTCCACATTCCATACAACATTCCTTTCCACATTTCATTCCATTCCATTCCAATTTCCTTTCCACGTTCCATTCCACGTTCCATTCCATTCCATTCCACATTCTATATCACATTCCATTCCTTTCCATTCCACATTCATTCCACATTCCATTCCATTCCATTCCACATTACATTTCACATTCCATTCCTTTCCATTCCACATTCATTCCACATTCCATTCCACATTCCATTCCATTCCATTCGACATTCTTTTCCATTCCATTCCACATTCCATTCCACACTCCATTCCACATTCCATTGCACATTCCATTCCTTTCCATTCCACATTCCTTTCCAGATTACATTCCACATTCCATTCCACGTTCCATTGCATTCCATTCCACATTCCATTCCATTCCATTCCAGATTCCATTTCACATTCCATTCCACAATCCATTCCACATTCATTTGCTCATTCCATTCATCTTTCCATTCCACATTCTATTTCATTCCATTCCATTTCACATGCCTTTCCAGATTCCATTCCCCATTGCATTCCACATTTCGTTTCATTCCATTCCACATTCCATTCCATTACATTCCACTTTAATTTCCACATTCCACTCCTTTCCATTCCACATTCCATTCCATTACATTCCACGCTACATTCCATGTTCTTGTCCGCGTTTCATTCCACGATCCATACCATGTTCCATTCCATTCCATTCGGCTTTCCATTCCATTCCATTCCACTTTCCCTTCCATTAGTTTTCACATTAAATTCCACATTTCATTCCTTTCCATTCCATATTGCATTTCACATTCCATTCCACATTACATTCCACACTCCTTTCCACATTCAATTCCACATCCCATTCCTTTCAATTCCACATTCATTTCCACATTTCCCTCCACATTCCATTCCGTTTCATTCCACATCCCATTCCACTTTCCATTCCGTTCAATTCCACATTCCGTTCCACATTACATTCCACATTCCATTCCACATTCTGTCCCACATTTAGTTCTACATTCCATTCCATTCCATTTCACACTCCTTTCCAATTCATTCCACATTCCATTCCAAATTCCTTTCCACTCGGTTCCACATTTCAATCCATTCCATTTCACATTCTATTGCGTTCCATTCCACATTCGTTTCCACATTCCATTCCAACGACCATTACACATTCCAATCCACATTCTATTCCACATTCCATTCCATTCCATTTCACATTCGATTCCGTTCCATTCCACATTCCGTTCCACATTTCATTCCACATTCCATTTCACATTCCATTCCATTTCATTTCATTGCACATTCCATTCCTTTCCATTCCACGTTACATTCCACGTCCCTGTCCACGTTCCTTTCCAAGTTCCATTTCACGTTGCATTCCTTTCCATTCCACGTTCCATTCCATGTTCCATTCCACATTCCAATTCACATTCCATTACATGTTCCTTTCCATTCCATTCCACGATCCGTTCAACATTCCATTCCTTTGCATTCCACTTTCCATTTCATTCCATTCCATGATCGATTTCATTCCATTCCACATTCCATTATACATTCCATTTCACATTCCATTCCACATTACATTCCATTCCATTCCAATCCACATTGCATTACTTTCCTTTCCACGTTCCATTCCGTTCCACACTCCATTACATTACATTCCACTTTCCATGTCATTGCATTCCACATTCCATTTCACATTGCATTACAATCTATTGCATTCCACTTTCCATTCCACATTCCATTCCACATTCCATTCCCCATTCCGTTCCATTCCATTCCGCATTCCATAATATTCTCTGCCATTCCACATTGCATTCCATTCCATTCCACGTTCCATTCCATTCCAATCCACATTGCATTCGACATTGCATTCCACATTCCATTTCATTCCATTCCACATTCCATTCCATTCCATTCCACGTCCCATAACTTTCCATTCCACAGTCCATTCTGCATTCTATTCCACGTCCCATTCTCCATCCATTTCACATTCCATTGCATGTTTCATTCCATTCTATTCCACATTACATTCCAATCCATTCCACGTTCCATTCCATAAAATTTAATTCCATTCCACATTTCATAACATTCCATTCCATTCCATAATCCATTCCTTTCCTTTACACATTCCATTGTATTCCATTCCACATTCCATTCCATTTCATTCCATTCCATTCCACATTCCATTGCACATTACACTCCCTTCCATTCCATATTCCATTACATTCCATTCAACATTTCATTCCACGCTCCATTCTGCGTTCCATTCCGTGTTACATTCCTCGTTCAATTCCACGTTCCATTCCATGTTCCTTTCTATTCCATTCCAGATTCCACTACACATTACGTTCCCTTCCATTCCACATTCCGTGCCATTAACTTCCATTACATTCCACATTCCATTCCATTCCACATTCCATTCCAACTTCCATTCCATTCCATTCCACATTCCATTCTGCTTTCCATTTAATTCCATTCCACATTCCATTCCATTCCATTCCGCATTCCATAACTTTAAATTGCACCTTCCATTCATCATTCAATTCCACGATGCATTCCACATTTCATTCTACATTCCATCCCACGTTCCTTACCATTCCATTCCACGTTCTATTCCATTCCACATTCCATTCCACATTCAATTCCGCGTAACATTCCATTTCTTTCCACGTTCCATTCCACGTTCCATTCCACTCTATTCCACGTTCCATTTCACATTGCATTATGTTCCATTCCACATACCATTCCACATTCCATTCCACATTCCATTCCTCATCCCTTTGCATTCCTTTACACATTTGATTGCACATTCCAGTCCATTCCATTCCAAATTCCATTCCATTTCAATCCACTTCACAATCCACATTCCATTCCATTCTACTCCATATTCTATTCCGCATTCCGTTCCACATTCCATTCCATTCCATTGCACATTCCATTCAACAATCCATTCCATTCCATTCCTCTTTCTATTCCACGTTCCATTCCACATTCTTTTACACTTTCCAGTCCATTCCATTCTGGTTTCCATTGCAGGTTCCATTCCACATTCCATTCCACATTGCATTCCACGTTCCATTCCATTCCACATTCCATTGCATTCCATTCCATTCCACATTGCATTCCATTTCATTCAATTACATTGCATTCCATTCCACAATCCAATCCATTCCAATCCTCTCCACATTCCATTCCATTCCATTCCACATTATATTCTATTCCATTCCACATTCCAATCCATTCCATTGCACATTCCATTCCATTCCATTCCATTCTATTCCACATTCCACACCATTCCATTGCATTCCACCTTACATTCCTTTCCATTACACATTCCATTCCTTCCATTACATGTTACATTCCATTCCATTCCACATTCCATTCCAATCCATTCCACCTTCCATTCCACGGTCCATTCCACATTACCTTACATTTCATTCTATTCCATTGCACTCCATTTCACATTCCAGTCTACATTCCATTGCTTTCCTGTCCACATTCAGATCCACGTTCCATTCCAATTTCCATTCTATTCCATTCCACATTCCATTCCACATTCCATTGCATTGCTGTCCTCATTCCTTTCCACAATCCATTCCACATTCCAATGCATTCCTGCCCACATTCCATTCCACATTCAATTCCATTCCATTCCTCATTCCATTCAATTCCAATCCACATTCCATTCCACATTCCATTCCACATTCCGTTCCATATTCTATTCAATTCCATTCCACTTTCCATTCCACATTCCATTCCACATTCTATTCCACGTTCCATTCCACGTTCCATTCCACATTCCATTCAACGTTCCATTCCACGTTCCATTCCATACCATTCCACGTTCTATTCCACATTCCATTCCTTTCCGTTCGACGGTCCATTCCACATTACATTCCCCATTCCATTCCACATTACTTTCCATTCCATTCCACATTCCATTCCATTCCATTCCACTTTGCATTTCACATTCCATTTCACATTCCTTTCCTCAATCCATTCCATTCCATTCGACAATCAATTCCATTTCATTCCACATTCCACTCCACATTCCATTCCATTCAATTCCATATTCCATTCCACTTGCCATTCAACATTCCATTTCATCTTCCATTCCATATTCCTTTCCAATCCATTCCACATTCCATTTTACATTTCATTCCATTCCATTCCACATTCCTTTGCACATTCCATTTCACATTCCATTCCACATTCCATTCCAATACATTCCACATTCCATTCCACATTCCATTCCATTGCATTCAACATTGCATTCCATTCCATCTCAGATTCCATTCCATGTTCCATTCCATTCCATTCCACATTCCATTCCATGTTCCATTCCATTCCATTCCACATTCCATTCCATTCTGTTCCACATTCTATTCCACATTTCATTTCATTCCATTCCACTCCACGTGCCATTCCACATTCCATTCCATTCCATTCCACATTCTATTCCACGTTCCATTCCATTCCAATCCATGTTCAATTCCACGTTCTTTTCGACATTGCATTCCACGTTCAATTCCACATTCCATTCCACATTCCATTCCACATTCCATTGCATATTGCATTCCACATTCTGTTCCATTCCATTCCACTTTCCATTCCACATTGCATTCCACATTCCATTCCATTCCATTCCACATCCCATTCAAGATTCCATTCCACTCGATGCCGCATTCCTTTACATTCCATTTCAAATTTCTTTCCCCATTCCATTCCATTCCATTGCACATTCTATTCCACATTCCATTCCATTCCTCATATTATTCCACATTCCATTCCACATTCCATTCCACGTTCCATTCCATGTTCCTTTCCATTCCTTTCCATGTTTCATTCCATGATCGAATGCATTCCATTACACATTCCATTCCCCTTTCAATTACGCTTTCCATTCATTTGCATTTCACGTTACATTCCACTTTCCATTCCATTCTATTTCACTTTCATTTCACATTGTATTCCATGTTCAATTCCACGTTTCATTCAATTCCATTCCACATTGTATTCCATTCCACCTTCCTTTCCACATTCCTCTCCACTCCTTTCCACATTCCTTTCCGCATTCCATTCCAACTTCAATTGCACATTCCATTCCATTCCATTCCATTCCACATTGCAATCCATTCCACATACCATTCCATTCCATTCCACATTCCATTCCTCGTTCCATTGCATTCCATTCCACCTTCCATTCCATGTTCCATTCCACGTTCTGTTCCACGTTCCTTTCCACGGTCCATTCCACATTCCATTCCACTCTATTCCATATTCCATACTATTCCATTCCTTTCCATTCCACAATGCATTCCATTCCATTGCTCGCTCCATTCCACATTCGTTTCCACATTCAAATCCTTTCCATTCCACATTGAATTCCTTTCCATTCCACATTCCTTTCCACACATCATTCCACATTGCAATCCACATTCAATTCCGTTTCAATCCACATTACATTCCACGTTGCATTCCACATTCCACTCCGTTCCATGCCACATTCCATTGCATTCCGTTCAACATTCCTTTCCACATTCCTATCTATTACATTCCACATTCCATTGCACTGCACATTCCATTTCATATTCTATTCCACATTCCGTTACACATTCCAAAGCATTCCATTCCACATTCCATTCCTCATTCTATGCCACATTCCATTCCACTTTCCATTGCATTGCATTCCATGTTACCGTCCACATTCCATTCCACTTTCTATTCCACATTCCTTTCCATTCCATTCAACCTTCAATTCCACGTTCCATTTCACATTCCATTCCACATTCCATTACGTCAATTCCATATTTCATTCCATTCCACTTTCCATTCCATGATGCATTCCACGTTCCATTCCATTCCACACCATGTTCCATTCCACATTGCACTCTATTCCATTCCATTATCTATTCCAAATTTCATTCCACATTACATTTCACATTAAATACCTTTCCATTCCAAATTCCATTCCACATTCCATTCCACATTCCATTTCTTTCCATTCCACATTCCATTCCACATTCCGCTCAACATTCCATTCCACATTCCATTCCATTCCATTCCAGATTCCATTCCACTTTCCATTCCATTCCACTCCACATTCCAATCCACATTCCATTCTGTACATTCCACATTCCATTCCACATTACATTCCACATTCCATTCCGTTCCATTGCACATTCCATTCCACACTCCATTCCACATTCCATTGCACATTCCATTCCGTTTCATTCCACCTTCCTTTCCACATTCCATTCCTCATTCCATTCCACATTCCATTAAATTCCGTTTCACATTGCATTCCACAACCCACTACATTCCATTCCACGTTCCATTCTATTCTATTCCACATTCCTTTCCACATTCCATGCCACTTTCCATTCCATTCAATTTCAGATTCCATTCCACATTCCATTGCACATTGCATTCCACATTGCATTCCACATTCCATTCCACATTCCATTTCACATTCCATTCCATTCTATTCCACATTCTTTTCCACATTCCATTCAACATTCCATTCCATTCCATTTCCCTTTCCATTCCACATTCCATTCCACATTCCATTTCACGTTCCTTCCCACGTTCCATTCCACGTTTCATTCCATTCCATTCCTTGTTGCATTCCACGTTCCATTCCATTCAGTTCCACGTTCCGTTCCACATTCCATTCCATTCAATTCAACATTGCATTTCACATTCCATTCCACATTACTTTCCATTCCATTTCTCCTTTCATTCCACGTTCCATTCCACGTACCATTCCATGTTCCATTCCACGTTCCATTACATTCCATTCCACGTTCCATTAAACGTTCCATTCCACATTCCATTCCACAGTCCATTCCATTCCATTCCATTCCACATTCCATTCAACATTCCATTGCACATTCCATTCCGTTGCATTCCACATTCCTTTCCACATTCCATTTCACATTCCATTCCACACTCCATTCCATTCCATTCCACATTTCATTCCATTCCATATTCCATTCCACGTTACATTCCACGTTCCACTCCACGTTCCATTTCATTCCATTCCATATTCCATTCCACTTTCCATTCCATTCCATTCCACTTTCCATTCCACTTTCTATTCCACATTGCATTCCACATTACATTCCTTTCCATTGCACATTTCATTCCACATTCCATTTCACATTCCAATCAAGATTGCATTCCACATTCTATTCCATTGCATTCCACATTCCATTCCCATGCATTCCATTCTTTTCCACATTCCATTCAATTACATTCCATTCCACATTCCATTCCATTATACTCCACATTAAACTCAATTACATTCCACATTCCATTCCACATGCAATTCCACATTCTGATCCACGTTCCATTCCATTGCATTGCACATTTTTTCCATTCCATTCGACGTTACATTCCATTTAATTCCACATTTGATTGCATTCCTTTGCATTCCACATTCCGTTCCATTCCATTCCGCATTCCCTTCCTTTGCCTTCCTTTCGATTCCATATTCCGTTCCATTCCATTCTATTCCACATTCCATTCTATTACCTTCCACGTTCCATTCAATTACTTTCGACGTTCCATTCCTCATTCTATTCCACATTGTATTCCATACTATTCCACATTCTATTACATTACTTTCTACATTCCATTCCATTGCATACCACATCCCATTCCATTCAATTCCTCATCCCATTCCATTCCATTCCATTCTATTCCACTTTCCATTCCGTTCCACTACACATTCCATTCCATTCCATTCCACATTCCCTTCAACATTCCATTCCACATTCTTTTCCACGTTCCACTCCATTCCATTCAACATTCCATTCAATTCCATTCCACATCCCATTCATCATTTCATTGCTTTCCTTTCAGCATTCCATTCCACATTCCATTCCATTCCATTTCCCTTTTCATTCCACGTTACATTCCACTTTCCATTCCACGTTCAGTTCCATGGTCCATTCCACGTTCCAATGTATTCCATTCCACATTCCACTGAACATTTCAATCCATTCCATTCTACATTCCATTCCACTTTCCACTTCACATTCAATTCCACATTCCAAACCATTCCATTCCACATTCTTTCCAATTTCCATTCCACATTCCATTCCATTACTTTCCACGATCCATTTCATTCCATTCCACTTTCCATTCCACATTCCATTCCAAATTCCATTTCACATTTCATTCCGCATTCCATTTCACTTTCCTTTCCATTCCACTTCATTCCATTGCACATTCCATTCCATTCCAATCCACATTCCATTTCATTCCATTCCACGTTACATTCCGTTCCACATTCCATTCCATTCCGTTCCACTTTCCATTCCATTCCGTTCCACCTTCCATTCCATTCCATTCCACATTCCATTCCACATTTCATTTCATTCCATCTTATTCCACATTCCATTCCATTCCATTCTGTTCCACTTTCCATTTCCTTTCATTCGACATTACATTCCACATTCCATTCCACGTTCCATTACAATCCATTCCACATTCCATACCATTCCGTGGCATTCCACATTACTTTCCTTTCCATTACGCATTCCATTCCTTTCCATTCCACGTTCCATTCCGTTTCATTCCACAATCCATTTCATTTCATTCCACCTTCCATTCCACGATCCATTCCACATTCCATTACATTTCTTTCGATTCCATTGCATTCCATTCCACATTCCATTCCAGATTCCATTCCATTCCATTCCACATTCCGTTCCACATTCCTTTCCACATTCCATTCTATCCCATTCCGCATTCCATTCCAATCCATTAAACTTTCCTTTCCTTTCAATTCCATTCCATTCAACATTCCATACCATTCCATTGCATTCCACATTCCATTCTTTTCCATTCCACGTTCCATTCCGTTCCATTCCACATTAAATTCCATTCCTTTCCACTTTCCATTCCATTCCATTCCACATTCCATTACATTCCATTCCACATTCCATTCCACATCCCAATCCACGTTCCATTCCACATTCCATTCCACCTTGCATTCCATTACATTCCACAATCCATTCCATTCCATTCCACCTTCCTTTCAACGTTCCATTCCATGTTCCATTCCACGTTCCATTCCACGTTTTATTCCATTCCAATCCACATTCCATTCCATTCAATTCCACCTTCCATTCCTCATTTCACTCTACTCCTTTCCACATTCCTTTCCACATTCCATTCCACTCCATCTCATCTTCAATTCCAGATTCCATTCCATTCCACATACCATTCCATTCCATTCCAAATTCCACTCCATTCCATTCCATACCATTCCACATTCCATTCAGTTCCATTCCATTCCATTCCTTATTCCATTCGATTCCATTCCAGTTTCCATTCCATTTATTTCCACATTCCATTCCATTCCACGGTCCATTCCATTCCATTCCACATTCTATTCCACATTCCATTCCATTTAATTCCACATTCCATTCCACTCCATTCAATTCCACATTCCAATCCACATTCCATTCCATTCCATTCCAGTCCACATTTCATTCCACATTCCATTCCACATTCCCTTCCATTCCATTCCATCTTCAATTCCACAATCCATTCCATTACATTCAATTCCTTTCAAAATTCCATTCCACTTTCTATTCAATTCCATTCCACATTCCAGTACATTCCATTCCATTCCATTCCATTCCAGATACCATTCCACATTCCATTTCATTCCATTCCACATTCCATTCCACTCCACTCCATGATCCATTACACATTCCATTCCATTCCATTCCACATTCCATTCCACGTTCCATTCCTTTCCAATCCGCGTTCCATTCCACCTTCCATTCCACATTCCATTCCACATTCAATTCCACTTTCCATTCCACATTCCATTCCATTCCATTGCACATTTCATTCCACATTCTATTCCATTGTACTCTACCTTCCATTTCACAATCCATTCCACATTCTGTTCCATTCCATTCCATTCAGCATTCCATTCCATCCGATTTCATATTCCATTCCAGTCCATTCCTCATTCCATTCCCCATTCAATTCCACATTCCAATCCCCATTCCATTCCTTTAAATTCCACATTACATTCCACATTCCATTCGACGTTCCATTCCATATTCCGTTTCACATTGCATTCCACATTTCATCCCATTATATTCCACATTCCATTCCATTCCACTCAGTTCCATTCCACATTCCATATCATTACATTCCATTCCACTTTCCATTCCTTTCCATTACACATTCCATTCCATTTCATTCCACATTCCATTACATTTCGTTCTATTCCATTCCACATTCCATTACCCATTACATTTAATTCCATTCCATTCCACATTCCATTACATTTCGTTCTATTCCATTCCACATTCCATTACCCATTACATTTAATTCCATTCCACATTCCATTACACATTACTTTCCCGTCCATTCCACATTCCATTACATTCCATTCGACATTTCATTCCACTTTCCATTCCACGTTCCATTCCGCGTTCCTTTCCACATTCAATTCCGCGTTCCATTCGACGTTCCATTCCATTCCTTTCCAGATTCCACTGCACTTTACATTCCATTCCAATCCATATTCCATAGCATTAAATTAAATTCCACTACACAGTCGATTCCATTCCACATTCCGTTTCACATTCCATTCCTTTCCATTCCACATTCAATTCTGCATTCCATTAAATTCTATTCCACATTCCATTCCGTTCCTTTCTACATTATTTCCACATTCCATTCGACATTCCATTCCAAGTTCTATTCCTCGTTCCATTCCAGCTTCCATTCCATTCCACTCCACATTCCATTCCATTCTTTTCCATGTTCCATTTTACCCCGTTCCACATTCCATTCCACATTCCATTTCACATTCAATTCCACATTCCATTTCACATCCCATTCTATTCCATTCCATTCAATTCGACGTTCTATTCCTTTCCAATGCGCATTCCATTCCTTTGCTTTCCACACTAAATTCCATTCCATTCCACATTCCATTCCATTCTATTCCATTCCATTCTACATTCCATACCATTTTATTCCATTCCAAATTCCATTCTTTCCATTACTCATTACATTCCATTCCTTTCCACATTCCATTCGATTACATTCCATTCCACATTCCATTCCACATTCCATTCCCTTTCATTCCACATTTCATTCCCTTCCATTCTACCTTGCATTCCACGTTCCATTCCATGATCCTTTCCACGTTCCATTTAGTTCCATTCCTCATTCTATTCCACATTCCATTCCATTCCATTTCACGTTCCATTTCACATTCCATTACATTCCATTCCATGTTCCATTCCACATTACATTCCACATTACGTTCCATGTTCCACTCCACGTTCCATCCATTCAATTCGTTGTTCCATTACACGTTCCATTCCACAATGCATTGCACATTCCATTACATATTCCATTCCACTTTCCATTCCACGTTCCATTCCACGTTGCGTTCCATTCCATTATACGTTCCATTACACATTCCATTCTCCATTCAATTCCACTTTCCATTTCATTCTATTCCACATTCCATTCCATTCCTTTCCACATTCCTATCCTTTCCGCTTTCCAGTGCAGATTCCTTTCAACGTTCCATTCCATTCCATTACACTTTCCATTCCACGTTCCATTGCCTGTCCTATTCCATTCCATTCCATTCCATGTTCTGCTCCACATTCCATTCGATTTCATTTCACGTTCCATTCCACAATTCCATTACAAATTCCTCTCCACTATGCATTTCATACCATTCCACATTCGATTCCACTCTCCACTCCTTATACCATTCCACATTCCATTCCGTTCCATTCCATATTCCATTCCACATTCTATTCCACATTTCATTCCATATTGCATTCCATTCCATTCCACATTCCTTTCCATTCCACTCCCCTTTCTATTCCACATTGCATTACCCGTTCCATTCCACTTTCCATTCCACGTTCCATTCCATTCCATTAAACGTTACTTGCCATATTCTATTCCATTCCGTTCCAGTTTCCTTTCCGCATTCCATTCCACATTACTTCCGTTCCATTCCACATTCCATTTCACATCCCATTCCACATTCCTTTCAATTCCATATTCCATTAATCATTCCATTCAACATTCCATTCCACATTCCGTTCCACATTCCTTTCCATTCCATTGCACATTTCATTCCACATTCCATTCCGTAACTTTCCACTTTCCATTCTACATTCCATTCCACGTTCTATTCCATTCCATTTTACATTCCATTACAAGTTCCTTTCCATTCCATTCGACGTTCGTTTGCACGTTCCATTCCACATTCCTTTCCACATTCTATTCCAACTTCCATTACATGTTCTATTCCATTCCATTCCATATTCCATTCCACGTTCTATTCCATTACATTCCACGTTCCATTCCACATTCCATTCCATTCCATTCCATATTTTATACCATTACATTTCATGCCACAATTCATTCAGCATTCCATTCCAGTTTCCATTTCACATTGCAATCCACATACCATTCAATTCTATTCCACATTTCATTCCAATCCATGTTCCCTTCCACGATGCATTCCACGTTCCACTTCACGTTCCATTCCGTTCCATTTCACGTTGCATTCCACATTCCATTCCATTCCCTTCCACTTTCCCTTCCCATTACCACTCCACATTCCATTCCTCTTTCCATTCCACATTCCATTCCATGTTCCATTCCATGTTCCATTCCTACCATTCTATGTTCCATTCCATGTTCCATTCCATTCCAATCCAAGTCTCTTTCCACACTCCATTGCACTTTCCATTAAAATTTCCATTCCACATTCCATTCCACTTTCGATTCCACGTTCCATTCCATACCAATTCCGCGTTCCATTCCACATTCCATTCCACATTCCATTCCACATTCCATTCCATTCCATTGCACATTCCATTCCACATCACATTCCATTCCATTCCACGTTATATTCCATGTTCCATTCCATTCTATTCCACTTTTCATTCCACGATCCATTCCACATTCCTTTACACTTTCCATTCCTTTCCATTCCACGTTCCTTTCAATTCCATTTCACGTTCCATTCCGCATTCCATTACACATTCCATTTCACGTTCCATTCCTCCTTCCATTCCATGTCCCTGTCCATTCCATTCCATGTTCCATCCCGTTCCATCCCACGTTCCATTTCATTCAATTCCACATTCCATTCTACATTCCTTGTAACATTCCATTCCACTTTCCATTCCACATTCCATTCTATTGCATTCCATTCCACATTCCATTCCATTCTGTCCCATTCCAGTCCACATTCCACTACATACTATTCCATTCCACATTCCTTTCATTTCCACACCACATTCCTTTTCATTCCATTCCACATACCACTCCTTTCCATTCAACATTTCCTTCAATTCCATTCCTTTCCACTTTCCATACCATTACATTTCACATTCCATTGCTTTCCATTCCACATTCCGTTCCATTCTGTTTCACATTCCATTCCATTCCATTCCATTACACATTCCATTCCGCTTTCCATTACCTTCCAATCCACATTCCCTTCCATTCCTTTCCACGTTCCATTCCACGTTCCAGTCCACGTTCCTTTCCACGTTCCATTTCACGTTCAATTCCATTCCATTCCAGATTCCATTTTAGGTTCATTTCCATTCCATTCCACATTCAATACAATTCAATTCCAATGGATTCCACATTGCATTACATTCCATTCCACATGCCATTCCACATTCCAATCCATTCCATTCCACATTGCATTCCACATTCCATTCCACATTCAATTCCATGCCACACCACATTCCATTCCACGTTTCATTCCACAATCCTTTCCACTTTCAATTCCACCTGCCATTGCACATTCCATTCCACTTTCCATTCCACGTTCCATTCCACGTTGCATTCCACATTCCACTCCACGTTCCACTCCATTTCATTCCGCATTCCATTCCATTCCATTGCACACTCCATTCCACATTCCATTCCATTCCACTCCACATTACATTTCATATTCCATTCCATTCCTTTCCACATTCCATTCCACATTCCATTCCATTCCATTCTACTCCACATTCCATTTCGTTCCATTCCACTTTCCGTTCCAATCTATTCCACATTCCAATCCACATTCCATTTCACATTCCATTCCACTTCCCTTTCCATTCCATTCTACATTCCATTCCATTCAATTCCACATTCCATTCTATGCAATTCCACTTTCGATTCCTTTCCATTTCATTCCGAATTCCATTCCACTTTCCTTTCCACGTTCCATTCCATTTCATTCCATATTCCACTCCATTCTATTTCACATTCCATTCCATTCCATTTCACATTCCATTCCATTCCATTCCATTCCGCATTCCATTCCATTCCATTCCGCATTCCATTCCATTCCAATCTGCATTGAATTCCATTCCATTCAATATTCAAATCCTTTCCATTCCACTCCATTGCATTCCACATTCCATTCCATTCTGCCTTGAATTCCACTCCACTCAGTATTGAAATCCTTTCCATTCCCCTCCATTGCATTCCACATTCCATTCCATTCCATTTCACACTCCACTCCATTGAATGCCACATTCCATTCCCTTCCATTCCATTCCATTCCGCATTCCACTCCATTCCATTCCGCATTCCACTCCATTCCATTCCATTCCGTTCCAAATTCCGTTCCATTCCTTTCCATTCCATAATCCATTCCATTTCATTCCTCATCCCATTCCATTCATTTTATTTCTATCGTATCTTCCATACCATTCCATTCCATTCCACATTCCATTCCTTTCCGTTCCACATTCCATTCCATTCTTTTCTGCATTCCATTCCATTCCACTCCACATTCCATTCCACGTTACTCTCCACATTCTATTGCACTTTCAATTCCACGTTTCATTCCACATTCCATTCCATTCCATTCCACATTCCATACCATACCATTCCATTTCATTCCACATTCCATTCCATTCATTTCCACTCCAAATTCCATTCCATTCCTTTCCATTTCATTCCACATTCCATTCCTTTCCATTCCTCATTCCATTCCACATTCCATTTAACATTCCATTCCATATTTCATTGCACATTCCATTCCATGTTCCATTCCATTCCATTCCACGTTCCATTCCATTCCAATCGATGTTCCATTCCACATTCCATTCCGCGTTGTATTCCAGTTTGCATTCCACGTTCCATTCCACTACATTTCATTCCACGTTCCATTCCATCTTCCATTTCATTCTATTGCATTCCAGATTCCATTCAACATTCCATTCCACGTTCCATTTCACTTTCCTTTCCACGTTCCTTTCCACGTTCCCTTCCATGTTTCATTCCACGTTGCATTCCACATTCCATTCCATTCCGTTGCACATTCCATTCCACATTCCCTTCCACATTCCATTCCACATTCTATTCCATTCCATTCAACATTCCATTCCACATTCCATTCCACATTCCATTCCTCATAGCATTCAACATTCCATTCCATTCCATTCCATTCCAGTATCTATTCCACTTTCCATTCCACATTCCATTCCACATACCATTACGTTCCATTCCACATACCATTTCGTTCCTTTCCATTCCATTCCACTTTCGATTCCACATTCCATTCCAAATTCCATTGCATTCATGCTCACATTCCATTCAATTTTTCCATTCCATTCCATTCTACATTCCACTCCATTCCAATCCACATTCCATTCCACATTCCATTCATTTCCATTGCACATCCGTTCCACAGTCCATTGCATTCCATTCCACATTGAATTCCACATTCCATTCCATTCCATTCCACGTTCCATTCCATGACCAACTCCACATTCCATTACACGTTCCATTACATTCCATTTCACTATCCATTCCAGGTTCCATTCTATTCCATTCCACGTTCCATTCCGCATTCCATTCCACATTCCATTCCTCATTTCATTCTATAGTTCATTCCACATTCCATTCCATTCCACTTTCCACTCTTACATACCATTCCACCTTCCGTTCCATTCCATTTCACATCCTATTCCATTCCAATCCACATTCATTTCCATTCCATTCCATTCCATTCCATTCCATTTCACATTCTATTGCATTCCATTCCACCTTCCATTCCATATATCATTCCATTCCATTCCACATTCCATTCCATTTCATTTCACAATGCATCCGACATTCCATTGCATTCCATTTCACATTCCATTCCATTCCACCTTCCTTTCCATTCCATTCCACTTTGCTTTCCATTCCTCTCCACGTTCCATTCCACGTTCCATTAGACTTTTCTTTCCACGTTGCATTTCACGTTCCATTCCAAGTTCCATTCCATTCCATTCCACATTTCATTCCACATTCCATTCCATTCCTTTCCACCTTCCATTCCACCATCCTTTTCACCTTCCATTCCAGATTCATTCCATTGCATTCCACATTCCATTCTACATTCCATTCCACATTCCGTTCTGAATTCCATTCCAATTTCCACTCCATTCCATTCCATTCCACCTACCATAGTGTTCCATTTCACATCCCATTCCATTCCATTCAACATTCCATTCCATTCCTTTCCATTACATTTCCCATTCCATTTCATTCCAGCGTCCTTTCCATTCCATTTCAAATTACTTTCCATTCCTCCCCACGTTCCATTCCATGTTCCATTCAACTTTTCTTTCCACGTTGCATTTCACGTTCCATTCCAATTTCCATTCCATTCCATTGAACATTCCATTCCACATTCCATTCTACATTCCATTCCACATTCCATTCCATTCCATTCCAATTTCCACTCCGTTCCATTCCATTCCACCTTCCATAGTGTTCCATTTCACAACCCATTATATTCCATTCCACATTCCATTCCACATTCCATTCCATTGCATTCCACATTCCATTCCATTCTTTTCCACATTCCATTACATACATTTTCACATTTGATTCCATGTTACTTTCCATTCCATTCCTTTTCACATTCCATTCCTTTCCATTCCACATTCCTTTCCACATTCCATTCCATTCCATTCCACATTCCATTCCACTTTCCATTCCACTACATTCCACATTCCATTCCAAATTGCGTACCATTCATTTCCACATTCCATTCCATTACATTCCACGTTCCATTCCACTCCATTCCACCTTCCATTCCATTCCATTCCACATTGCATTCCATTGCATTCCACGTTCCATTCCACGTTCCACTCCAGTTTTCACTCAACATTCCATTCCATTCCATTCCACGTTCCATTTCACATTCCATTCTGTTCCACATTCCTTTCCATTCCATTGCTTTTCACATTTCACTCCATTAAATTCCATTTCACTTTCCACTCCATTCCATTCCATTTCACCTTCCATTCCACATTCCATTCCATTCCATTCCACATTCCATTCCAATCCACTCCATTGCATTACATTCCTTTCCACAGTCCATTCCATTCCATTCCATGGCACATTCAATTCCATGACATTTCAATTTCCATTTCACTCCATTCCATTCCATTCCACATTCTTTTTCATTGCATTCTACATTCCCTTACTTTCCCTTCCACTTTCCATTCCAGTCCTTTCCACGTTCCTTTCCACATTCAATTCCACATTCCATACCATATTCCATTCCATTCAATTCCACAATCCATTCCAAATTCCATTTCATTGCGTTCCACATTCCATTCTACATTCCATTACATTCCACATTCTACTCCATTCCATTTTCCACTCATTTCGTTTCCATTCCACATTCCACTCCATTCCGTTCCACATTCTGTTCCACATTGTATGCCACATTGCAATTCATTCCATTCCACACTGCATTCCACTTGGCAATAAACATTCCATTTTACATTGCACTACATTCCTTTCCATTCCACACTACATTGCAATCTACTCCATATTCCTTTCCATCCCATTACAAATTCCAATCCACTTTAATTTCCACATTCCAATCCACATTTCATTCCACGTTCCATTCCTTTCCATTCCACATTCCTTTCCACATTCCATTCCATTCCTTTCCACATTCCAGTCCACTTTCCATTCCACTACATTCCACGTTCCATTCCAAATTCCATACCATTCATTTCCACATTCCTTTCCATTGCAGTCCACATTCCATTCCAGACCATTCCACCTTCCATTCTATTCCATTCCACATTGCATTCCATTGCATTCCACGTTACATTCCACTTTCCACTCAACTTTCCATTCCATTCCATTCCAGGTTCCATTTCACTTTCCATTCCACATTCCATTCCATTCCAGTCCACTTTCCATTCCATTCCATTTCACATTCCATTCCATTCCATTAAATTGCAGTCCAGAATCCATTCCATTAGAATCCACATTCCATTCCATTCCATTCCACATTGCATTCCACATTCCATTCCACATTCCATTCTGCATTCCATTCCACATTCCATTCCATTCCATTCCACTTTCCATTCCATTCCATTCCACTTTCCACTCCATTCCATTCCATTCCACCTGCCATTCCTTTCCATTTCACATCCCATTCGATTCCAATCCACTTTCCACTCCATTCCAATCCATTCCATTTCACATTCCACTCCATTCCACTTTACATTTTATATATCATTCCATTCCATTCCACATTCCATTTCTTTCAATTCCACATTCCATTCGATTCCATTACATTGAATTAAACATTCCATTCCACGGTCCATTCCACGTTACATTCCACATTCCTTTCCACTCTCCATTCCACTTTAGATTTCACGATCCATTCCACGTTCCATTCCATTCCTTTCCACTTTCCATTCCACATTCCATTCCATTGCATTCCACATTCCATTCCATTCCATTCCAGATTCCATTCCATTGCATTCCACATTAGATTCCATTCTATTCCACATTCTATTCTACACATTTTCGCATTCCATTCCATTCCACATTCCATTCCATTCCTTTTCGCATTCCATTCCTTTCCATTCCACATTCCATTCCATTCCATTCCACATTTCATTCCACTTTCTGTTCCGTTACATTGCAGATTCCATTCCAAATTCCATACCATTCATTTCCACATTCCATTCCATTACATTCCGCCTTCCATTCCACTCCATTCCACCTTCCATTAGATTCCATTCCACATTGCATTCCATTGCATTTCACTTTCCTTTCCCCTTTCCACTCAACGTTCCATTCCATTCCATTCCACGTTGCATTTCATGTTCCATTTAACATTCCATTCCATTCCATTCCACATTCCATTCCTTTCCATTCCATTTCACATTTCCCTCCGTTAAATTCCATTTCACATTCCACTCCATTCCATTCCATTTCTCCTTCCATTATACATTGCATTCCATTCCATTCCACATTCCATTCCAATTCATTCCATTCCATTACATTCTTTCCACAGTCCATTCCATTCCATTCCATTCCACATCCCATTGCATTCCATTCAATTGCACATTTAATTCCATTGCACATTTAATTCCATTCCATTTCATATTCCATTCCCTTGCATTCCACATTCCATTGCATTCCGTTCCACATTCCATTCCACGTTCCACTCATTTCCATTCCACATTCCATTCCACATTCCATTCCTTTCCATTTCATTCCATTCCACATTCCATTCCATTCCTTCCCATTCCGCGTTCCATTCCACTGCATTCCACTTTCCCTTCAGTTACATTCTACATTTCTTTCCATTTCTTTGCACTTTCCATTTAATTCCATTCTTCTTTCCATTACATTCCATTCCACATTCCATTCCACATTCCATTCCATTCAATTCCATTCCATACCACAATCCATTCCATTCCATTCCACATTCCATTCCATTCCATTCCACTTTCCATTCCACTTTCCTTTCCATTCCATTCCACAAAACTTTCCATTACGTTCCAAAATTGCATTGAATTCCATACCACATTCCATTGTATTTCACGTTCCATTCCATTCCATTCAGGTTCACTTTCTATTCGACAACACTCCACATTCCATCCCATTCCATTCCATATTCCGTTCCACACTGCATTCCACATTGCATTCTACATTCCATTCCACAATCCTTTCCATTCCATTCCACATTCCACTCCATTCCATTCCATTCCACATTCCATTCCATTCCATTCCACATTCAATTCCACATTCCACTCCATTCCATTCCATATTCCATTGCATTCCTTTCCACATTCCATTCCACTCCATTCCATGTTCCATTCCACTTTCCATTCCATTCTATACTATATTCTACTCCATTGCATTCCACATTCCGTTACATTCCATTCCACTTTCCATTACATTCCATTCCACGTTCTGTTTCATTCCATTCCATATTCCGTTTCGCTTTCCATTCCATTCCATTCCACATTCCATTCCATCTTCCATTCCACGTCGCATTCCACCATCCATTCCACGTTCCATTCCACCATCCATTCCACGTTCCATTCCAGTTTAATTCCAATGCATTCCACATTCCATTAGATTCCATTCCATTTTCCATTACATTCCATTCCACGTTCCATTCCATTCCATTCCATGTTCCGTTTCCCTTTCCATTCGATTGCATTCCACATTCCATTCTATCTTCCCTTCCACGTTGCATTCCACCATCCATTCCATGTTCCATTCCACCATCCATTCCATGATCCATTCCAGTTTAATTCCAATGCATTCCACATTCCATTCCACATTCCATTCCACATTCCATACTACATTCCATTCCACATTCCATTCCATTCCATTCCAATTTCCACTCCATTCCATTTGATTCCGCCTTCCATAGTATTCCATTTCACTTCTCATTCCATTCCATTCCACTTTCCATTCCATTGTAATCCATCCTATTCCACATTCCACTCCATTACATTCCGCATTCCATTCCACAATCCATTCCATATACCACTCCACATTCCATTCCAATCCATTCCACCATCCGCATCATTCCATTCCAGTCCACATTCCATTGCATTCCATTTCACTTTCCTTTCCATTCCAATGCACGTTTCATTCTGCATTCCATTCCATTCCATTCCACATTCCATTCCATTCCATTCCATTCCACATTCCACTCCATTATATTCGGCATTCCGTTCCGCATTCCATCACATATTCCAGTCCACATTGCATTCCACTCCATTCCACCATCCGCTTTATTCCATTCCATTCCACATTCCATGCCATTCCATGCCATTCCAGTTTCCATTTCACATTACTTTCCATTCATTTCCACATTCTATTCCATTCCATTCCAAGTTCCTTTGAATTCCAGTTTACATTCCATTCCATTCCATTTCACGTTCCATTCCATTCCATTAAATTCTCGTCCAGAATCCATTCCATTGGAATCCCCATTGCATTTCATTCTATTCCATCTTGCATTCCACGTTCCATTTCACATTCCAGTCTACATTCCATTCCACATTATATTCCATTCCATTCCAATTTCCACTCCATTCCGTTCCATTCCACCTTCCATTCCATTCCATTTCACATCCAATTCCATTCCAAACCACATTCCATTCCATTCCATTTCATTCCATTTCACATTCCATTCCATTCCACTTTACATTTCATATCATTCCTTTCCATTTCACATTCCATTCCCTTCCATTTCACAATGCATTCCACATTCCATTCCATACCTTTTCACATTCCATTCCATTTCACATTCTATTGCAATCCTTTTCACATTCCATTCCATTCCACTCCACATTCCATTCCACATACCATTCCATTCCTGTCCACATTCTATTCCTTTCCAATCCAGTCCACATTCCTTTCCAATCAATTCCATGAACCATTCTGCATTCCCGTCCATTCCATTTAATTGAATTCCATTCCTTTCCATACCATTCCATAGCATTCCAATCCATTGCATTCCACATTCCATTCCATTCCATTTCATTCCACATTCATTCTATTCCATTACATTCCATTATATATTCGATTCCATTCCATTCCATTCCACAATCCATTCCATTTCATTCCACTTTCCATTCCATTACATACCACATTCCATTCCACATTCCATTCCATTCCATTCCGCCTTCCATTCTACATTCCAGTCCATTCCATTCCACATTCCGTTCAATTCCACTCTACATTCCATTTCACTTTCGACTCTACATTCCATTCCATTCGATTCCACATTCCATAAAATTCCATTCCGCCTTCCATTCCATTCCACATTCCGTTCCATTCCATTCCTTTCCATTCCAGTCCAAATTCCATTCTATTTCATTGCTCTTTCCATTCTATTCCATTCCACATTCCATTCCATTCCATTCCTTTCCATTCCACGTTCAATTCAATTCCATTCCATTCCACATTCCATTCCATTTCATTCCACATTCTGTTGCATATCATTCCACATTTCATTCCATTCATTTCCTTTCCATTGCATTCCACATTCCATTCCATTGCATTCCATTCCGCAATCCATTCTATTCCATTACACATTCCATTCCATTCCATTCCATTCCTGTTTCCATTCCACATTACTTTCCATTACATTCCACATTCCATTCCATTCCATTTCAGTTTCTATTACATTCTATTCCATTCCATTCCACATTCGGTTTCATTCAATTCCATATTTCATTCCATTCCCTTCCACGTTCCATTCCACTCCTTTAAACGTTCCGTTCCACATTCCATGCCAAACTCCATTCCACTTTGCATTCCATTACATTCCACATTCCATTCCATTCCCTTCCACATTACATTCCACATTCTATTACATTCAATTCCACATTCCTCTCCATTCCATTGCACATTGCAATAAACATTCCACTTCATTCCATTCCACATTCCGTTCCATTTTGCATTCCACATTCTATTCCTCATACCATTTCATGACATTCCACATTCCACTCCATTCCGTTCCATTCCATATTCCATTCCACATTCCATTCCACATTCAATTCCACGCTCCATTCCATTCCATTGCATGTTCCATTCCACATTCCATTTCTTTTTACGTTCCACCTTCCATTACATGTTCCATTCCACATTCCTTTCCACGTTCCATTCCATTTTCCATTCCATTCCATTCCACATTAGATTCCACATTCCTTCCCATTCCATTCCTCATTCATTCCACATTCCATTCCATTCCATTCCACATTCCATTCCACGTTCCATTACACGTTCCATTCCATTCCATTCCACATTGCATTCCATTCTACATTCCATTCCATTCCATTCCATTCCACATTCCATTCCATTCCGTTTCACATTCAATTCCATTCCATTCCACTTTCCATTGCACTCCATTCCACATTCTATTCCATTCATTTCCATTGCATTAAATTCCAAATCCCATTCCATTCCATTCCATTCCATAATCCATTCTATTTCATTCCACATTTCACTCCATTCCATTCCACTTTACATTCCACATTCCTTTCCATTCCAGAACACATTCCATTCCATTCCATTCCAAATTAGATTGAATTCCTTTCCAAATTCCATTCCACTACATTTCACGTTCCATTCCATTCCATTCCAGTCCACATTCCAATCTATTATAATCCAAATTCCTTTGCATTCCATTCCTCATTGTATTCCACGTTCCATTCCACGTTCCATTTTACAATGCATTCCACATTCAATTCCATTCCATTCCACGTTCTATTCCACGTTCCATTATACAATGCATTTCACATTCCATTCCTTTCCATTTCACATTCCACTCCACTCCATTCCATTCCACTTTCCATTCATTTCCATTCCACTTTCCATTCCGTTTCATTCCAAATTCCACTACACGTTCCATTCCACATTCCTTTCCATTCCATTCCACATTGCATTCCATTCCATTACAATTTCCATTCCACTTTCCTTTCCATTCCATTCCACATTGCATTATATTCCATTACACATTCCATTCCACATTCCGTTCCATTCCATTTCACATTCACTTCCATTCAATTCCACATTCCATTCCACGTTCCTTTCCTTTCCATTCCACATTCCATTCCACATTCTATTCCTTTCCATTCCGCATTCCATTCCATTCCATTCCATTCCATTCCATTCCATTCGACATTCCATTCCATTCGACATTCCATTCCACATTTCATTCCACATTTCATTCCACTGCAATCCACATTCCATTCCACTGCATTCGAAATTCCATTCCTTTCCACTCCCCATTCCTTTCCACATTTCATTTCATTCCATACCAAATTCCATTCCATTACATTCCTCATTCCATTCCACTTTCCATTGCATTCTATTCAACATTCCATTCCACTCCATTCCACTTTCCATTCCACTTTCCTTTCATTCCATTCCACATTCCTTTCCTTTCCATTCCAAAATTGAATTGAATTCCATTCCACATTTCATTGCATTTCACGTTTCATTCCATTCCATTCCTTTCCAGTTCACTTTCTATTCCACTACATTCCACATTCCATTTCATTCCATTCCACATTCCATCCGCATTGCATTCCACATTCCATTCTACATTCCATTCCACATTCCATTAAATTCCTTTCCACAGTCCACTCCATTCCATTCCATTCCACATTCCATTCCATTCCATTCCAGCTTCCATTCCACATTCCAATCCATTCCATTCCTCATTCCATTCCATTCCTTTCCACATTCCATTCAATTCCATTCCATTTTCCATTCCGCTTTCCTTTCCATTCCGTACTACATTCCTTTCCATTCCTTTCCACATTCCATTAGATTCCATTCAACTTTCCATTCCATTCCATTCCACGTTCCGTTCCATTCCATTCCATGTTCCATGTAACATTCCATTCCATTCCACTCCACTTTCCATTCCATCTTCCATTCCACGTTCCATTCTACCATCTATTCCACATTCCATTCCAGTTTCATTCCTTTGCATTCCACTTTCCATTGCACATTACATTCCACATTCCATTCCACATTCCATTCCAGATTCCTTTCTACATTCCATTCCACATTCCATTCCATTCCATTCCAATTTCCACTCCGTTCCGTTCCATTCCACCTTCGATATTATTCCATTTCACTTCCCTTTACATTCCATTCCACATTCCATTCCATTGCATTCCATCCCATTCCACATTCCACTCCATTACATTCCACATTCCATTCCACTTTTCATTCCACATTCCTTTTCATTCCATTCCACATTCCATTCCGTTCCATTCCACTTCCGATTCTGCATTCCATTCCATTCCATTGCATTCTATTCCATATTCCATTCCACATTCCATTCCATTCCATTCCATTACATATTCCATTCCATTTCATTCCACATTCCATTCCACACTCCCTTCCATTTCATTCCATATTACATTCCACATTCCATTCCTTTCCATTCCACATTCCATACCACTTCCCATTCCACAATACTTTCCGAATTCCATTTCATTCCACGATCCATTCCACTTTCCATTCCGCATTCCATTCCATTCCACGTTCCTTTCCACATTGCATTCCACTTTGTATTCCACATTCCATTCCAGTCGATTTCACATTCCATTCCACATTCCAGTCCATTCCATTCCACATTTCATTCCACCTCATTCCACATTCCATTCCACATTCCATTCCATTCCACAATACATTCCATTCCATGATCCATTACACATTCCATTCCACTTTCCATTGCATTACGAGTTCCATTCCACAATCCATTCCATGTTCCATTTCACATTCCATTCCATTCCATTTAGCGTTGAATTCAAGATTGCATTCCATTCCATTCCACATTCCATTTCATTACATTCCACATTTCATTCCACATTCCATTCCATTTCTTTCCACATTCCATTCCACATTCCATTGCATTCCATTGCACATTCCATACCACATTCCATTCCACAATCCGTGGCACATTCCATTCCATTCCACGATCCATTCCACTTTCCATTCCGCATTTCATTCCATTCTAGGTTCTCTTCCACATTCCATTTTACATTGCATTCCACATTCCACTCCATGCGATTCCACGTTCCATTCCACATTGCTATCCATTCCATTCCACATTACTTTTGATCCCCTTCCAAATTCCGTTCCCCTTCCATTCCATTCCATTCCACTGTCCATTCCAAATTACATTCCACAATCCATTCCACATTCTATTCCATTCCAAATTACATTCCACAATCCATTCCACATTCCACTGCTTTCCACGTTTCTTTCCAGTTTGCATTGCAGGTACCATTCCATATTCCATTCCATTCCATTCCATTCCACTTTCCATTCCATTGCATGTTCCATTAAACATTCTATTCCATATTTCATTCCACGTTCCATTTCACATTCCCATCCATTCCATTCCACGTTGAATTCCACATGCCATTCCATTCCATTCCACAATCCATTCCATTTGATTCCACATTCCATTAGGAATTCCATTCCTTTCCATTTAGCTTTCAATTCCACATTCCATTCCATTCCCCATTCCATTCCACATTCCATTCCGTTCCATTCCGCATTTCGTTCCACATTCCTTTCCTTTCCTTTCCACATTCTATTATTTATTCCATTCCATTGCATTCCACTTTCCATTCCACTTTCCTTTCCTTTCCATTCCGCATACCATTCGAAATTCCATTCCATTCCATTGCCCATTCCATTCCACATTCCATTCCAATCCAGTCCACATTCCATTCCATTGCATTCTGCATTCCATTCCACATTCCATTCCATTTCATTCTGCACTCCATTATTCATTCCATTCCATTCAATTACACATTGCATTCCACTGCATTCCACATTCAATTCTACTCCATTCCACTTTCCATTCCACATTCCATTCCATTCCATTCCATTTCACATTCAATTCCATTGCATTCCACATCCAATTCTACATTCCATTACATTCCTTTCCACTTTCCATTTCACATTCGATTACATTCTATTTCACATTCCATTCCACTTTTTTCCCTTCCAGATTCCATTCCATTCCATTCCTCATTCAATTCCATTCCATTCCATATAGCATTGCATTCAATTCCATTACATATTCCTTTCCACATTCCATTCCTTTCCACGTTCAATTCCACATTCCATTCCACATACCATTCCACGTTCCATTAAACAATCCATTCTGCATTCCATTCCACATTCCTTTCCACATTCCAATCCATTCCATTCTACATTTCGTTCCACATTCCATTCATTCCATTCCATTCCACATTGAATTACGTTCCATTGCATATTCCATTCTATTGAATTCCACATTCAATTCCATTCCATGTTCCATTCGTGTTTCCATTCCACGTTCCTTTCCACATTCCATTCCATTTCATTCCACGTTCCATTTCACATACCTTCTGACTTTCCAACCCATTACACGTTCCGTTCCACTTTGCATTCCACGTTAAATTCCACATTCCTTTCCATTCCAATCCACGTTCTATTTCACACTCCATTCCATTCAATTCCGAATTCCATTTCATTCCATTCTGTTTCATTACTCATTCCATTACATTCCATTCCACATTCCACTCCATTCAATTCCATTCCATTCCACATTCCATTCCTTTTCATTCCACATTGCATTGCATTCCATTCCAAATCCCATTCCATTCCTGTCCACATTCCATTCTACATTCCATTCCACATAGCATTCCACGTTCCATTCCACATTCCATTTCACATTCCATTCCACATTCCATTCCATTCCATTCCATTCCACATTCCATTCCATTCCACTCCATTCCATTCCAATTTCCATTCAACTTTCCATTCCATTCCACTAAAGTCCATTCCACATTGCATTCCTTTCCAATGTATTCCATTCCATATTCCATTCCACTTTCCATTCCTTTCCTTTCCAGATTCCATTCCAGATTATATTCCATTGCATTGCACATTCCACTGCATTCCATTCCATATTCCATTCCATTCCAACCCACACTGCATTCTCTTACATTCCAAATTCCATTCCATTCCATTCCACATTCCATTCCATTCCTTTCCATTCTTTTCCACTTTTAATTGCATTCCATTTCACATTCCTTTCCATTCCATTTCACATTTCATTCAATTGCATTCCACATTCCATTCCATTCCATTCCACATTCAATTCCATTGAATTCCAAATTCCATTCCATTCCATTCCACATTCCATTCCTTTCCATTCCTTTCCACTTTTCATTGCATTCCATTTCACATTCCATTCCATTCCATTTCACATTCCATTCTGTTCCATTCCACATTCCATTCCATTCCATTCCACATTCAATTTCCTTGAATTCCAAATTCAATTCCATTACATTCCACATTCCATTCCATTGCATTCCACGTTCCTTTCCATTCCATTCCAAATTGCATTGCCTTCCATTTCCTATTCCATTCCATTCCATTCCATTCCATGTTGCATTCCATTCCATTCCACGTTCCATTTCACATTCCATTCCATTAAATTCCACATTCCATTCCATTCCTTTCCACTCCTGTCCACATTGCATTCCATTCCACTCCACATTGCATTCCATTCCATTCCTTTCCACATTCCATTCAACTTTCCATTCCATTCCATTCCACATTCCATTGCTTTCCATTCCACGTTCCATTCCTCTTACCACTGAACATTCCATTCCATTCCATTCCACATTCCTTTCTGCATTACTTTACATTCCATTCCACTTTCCATTACACATTCCATTCCATCACATTCAACATTCCTTTCCATTCCACGTTCCATTCCACTTACCATTCCACATTCGTTTCCATTCCTTTCCACAATCCATTCCATTGCATTCCATTCTGCATTCCATTCCATTCCACTTTCCATTCCAAATTTCATTCCACATTCCATTCTACATTCCATTCCACATTCCAGTCCCTTCCATTCCACATTACATTACATTCCACTTTGCTTTCCACATTCCATTCCACATTGCATTCCATTCCATTCCACATTCCACTCCCTTCCATTCCACTTTCCGTTCCACTTTCCATTCCATGTTCCATTACTCTTTCCATTCCACATTCCACTCCACGTTCCATTCCACGTTCCATTCCACCTTCCATTAAATGTTCCATTATATTCCATTGCACGTTCCAATCCACATTTCATTCCATTCCACCTCCCATTCCACACTCCATTCCACTCCAAGTTCCATTCCACCTTCCATTCTATGTTATATTCCACGTTCCAATCCAGTAAATTCCATGATCCCTTCCACATTTCTTTGCATTCCATTCCACATTCCATTCCATTACACTCCACATTCAATTCCAATCCATTCCACATTCAAATTCATTCAACACTCAATTCCACTCCAAATTTCTTTCCATTACATTCCCATCCATTCCACATCCCATTCCTTGCCATTCCACGTTGCATTACATTCCATTTCACATTCCATTCCATTCCATTTCATTCAACATTTCATCCGATTCCATTCCACAATCCATTCCACATTCCATAGCATTCCATTCCACGTTCCATTGCATTGCATTCCACATTCCATTCCATTTCATTCTATTCCATTCCAGATTCCCTTCCATTCCATTCCACATTCCATTCCACATTCCTTTTCCTTCCATTCCACGTTCTGTTCCACATTTCATTCTATTCTATTACACGTTCCGTTACACATTCCATTCGACATTCCATTCTATTCCATTCCATTCCATTCAACATTCCATTCCATTCACATTGCATTCTATTCCACATTCCCTTCCATTCCAGTCCACGGCATTCCATTTTCAATTACAGATTCCGTTCCATTCCATTCCATATTCCATTCCATTCCATTCCATTCCACCTTCCATTACATTCCATTCCGCCTTCCATTCCACATTCCATTCCATTCCACATTCAATTAAATTCCATTCCACATTCCATTGCATTCCATTCCATATTCCATTCCATTCCATCCCACAGTGCATTCTCTTACATTCCAAATTCCATTCCGTTCCATTTCACATTCCATTCCATTCCTTTCCATCCCTTTCCACTTTTCATTCCATTCCATTTCACATTCCATTCCGTTCTATTCCACATTCCATTCCACTCCATTCCACATTCAATTCCATTGAATTTCAATTTCAATTCCGTTACATTCCACATTCCATTCCATTGCATTCCACGTTCCGTTCCATTCCATTCCAAGTTGCATTCCCCCAAGTTGCATTCCCTTCAATTCCCCGTTCCATTCCATTCCATTCCATGTTCCATTCCATTCCATTCCTCTTTCCATTCCATTCCATTCCACATTCCATTCAACTTTCCATTCCATTCCATTCCACATTCCATTCTGTATTCCTTTCCTTTCCATTCCACTTTCCATTACACATTCCATTCCATCACCTTCAACATTCCATTCTATTCCACGTTCAATTCCACTTACCATTCCAAATTCCATTCCATTCCATTCCACATTCCATTCCATTGCATTCCATTCCGCATTCCATTCCATTCCACATTCCATTCCACATTTCCATTCCACATTCCATTCAATTCCATTCCACATTCTATTCCATTCAATATTGCATTCCACATTCCTTTCCAGAGTCCATTCCACATTCCTTTCTACATTCCATTCCACATTACATTACATTCCACTTTGCTTTCCACATTCCTTTCCACATTGCATTCCTATCCATTCCACATCCCATTCCACCTTTCATTCCACATTGCATTCAATTCCATTCCATATTCCATTCCATTCCACATTCCATTCCACATTCCATTCCTCATTTCCTTCCATTCCATTCCACATTCCTTTCCACACACCATTCCGCCTTCCATTCCATTCCTTTCCATTCCGTTCCACAGTCCATTCCATTCGTTTCCACGTTCCATTCCTCATTACATTCCACCTTCCAGTCCATTCAATTTCATTCCATTACATTCCATTCCACTTTGCATTCAATTCCATTACATTCCATTTTACTTTACCTTCCATTCCATTTCACTTTAAATACCGTTCCATTCCACATTACGTTCCACATTCCGTTCCACATTACATTCCACGTTCCATTCCACATTCCATTCCACATTCCATTCCATTCCATTCCACCTTCCATTCCATTGCATTCCACGTTCCATTCCATTCCATTCCACATTCCATTCCGTTCCATTCCATTACAAATTCCATTCGATTCCATTCCATTCCACATTCCATTCCATTCCTTTGCAGATTCCATTCCTTTCCATTCTACATTATATTCCATTCCACATTCAATTCCATTCCCCATTCCATTCCACATTCCTTTGGATTCCATTCAATTCCACTTTCCCTTCCACTCCATTCCATTCCACATTCCATTCCACATTCCATTCCACATATCATTGCATTCCATTCCACATTCCATTCCATTCCAATCCACATTCCATTCCATTCCATTTCACATACCATTCCATTCCATTGCATTCCCTTCCATTTCACATTTCATTTCATTCCATTCCACATTCCACTCAACGTTCCATTCCACGTTCCATACCACATTGCATTTCATGCCCCTCCACGTTCCATTCCATTGCATTCCATTGCATTCCACTTTCCATTAAAGATTTCGTTCCATTCCATTCCACATTTTATTCCCTTCCATTCTATTCCACCTTCCATTCCATTCCATTCCGCATTCCATTTCACATTCCATTCCATTCCACATTCAATTCCTTTACATTCCACATTCCTTTGCATTCCATTCCACATTCCATTCCATTCCATCCCACACTGCATTCTATTCCATTCCAAATTCCGTTCCATTCCATTCCACATTCTGTTCCATTCCATTCCACTTTCCTTTCCCTTCCATTTCACATTCCATTCCATTCATACTACATTGCATTCCACATTCCATTCCATTCCATTCCACATTCCATTCCCTTCCTTTCCACATTCCATTCCACATTCCACTCCGTTCCATTCCATTCCGAATTCCATTCCATTCCATTCCACATTCCATTCCACGTTCCATTTCACGTTCCATTCCACGTTCCATTCCACATTCCATTCCACCTTCCTTTCCACGTTTCATTCAACTTTCTTTTCCACATTACATTCCTCAGTCCTTTCCACATTCAATTCCACATTCTATTACATTCCATTCCACATTCCATTCCCTACCATACCACATTCCATTCCCTTCGATACCACATTCCATACTATTCCACATTCCAGTCCTCATTCCATTCCAATCCATTCCAGATTCCATTCCCTTCCATTCCACTTTCCATTCCACGTTCCATTACTCTTTCTATTCCACGTTCCATTCCTCGTTGCATTCCATGTTCCATTCCACGTGCCATTAAGCGTTCCATTACATTCCCGTCCACGTTCCATTCCACAATCCATTCCTTTCCATTCCACCTCCCATTCCACACTACATTCCACTCCACCTTCCATTCCGCTTTCCATTCCACGTTACATACCACGTTCCAATCCATTACATTCCATGATCCCTTCCTCATTACGTTCCATTCTATTCCACATTCCATTCCATTACACTCCACGTTCCATTCCTATCCATTCCACATTCAAATCCATTCATCACTCTATTCCACTCCACATTTCTTTCCATTTCATTCCAATCCTTTCCACATCCCATTCCATGATATTCCACACTGCATTGCAATCCATTTCACATTCCATTCCATTCCGTTTCATTCAACATTTCATCCCATTCCATTCCATATTCCATTACACCTTCCATACGGTTCCATTTCACATTCCATTGCATTGCATTGCACATTCCATTTCATTCTATTCCATTCCAGATTCCATGCCATTCCATTCTGTTCCACATTCCATTCCATTCCACTCCACTTTCCATTCCATTCCTTTCCACATTCCCTTCCATTCCATTCCAGTTTCCATTCCATTCCACCCACATTCCATTCCATTCCATTCCACTTTCCATTACAGATTCCATTTCACATTCCATTCCATTCCACTTCTCATTGCTTTCCATTCCATTCCATTCCACATTCCATTCTATTGCATTTCACTTTCTATTCCATTCCATTCCATTCCACATTCCATTCCACATCACATACACATTCCATTTCATTCCATTTCTCATTCCATTCCATTGCAATTTCCATTCTATTCCATTCCACATTCCATTCCATTCCATTCTACTTTCCATTTCTTTCCATTCCACATTCGTTTCAAGATTCCTTTCCATTCCATTGCACCTTCCATTCCATTCCATTCCACGTTCCATTCCACTTTACTTTCCACATTCCATTTTATTCCATTCAACATTCCATTCCGCCTTCCATTCCATTCAATTAAACATTCTATTCCACATTCCATTCCATTCCATTCCACGTTCCATTCCACATTCCATTCCATTCAATTCTGCATTCCTTTCCATTCCATTCCACATGGGATTCCATTCCAATCTGTTCCATTCCACATTCCATTACTTTCCATTCTCCATGACATTCCATTCCATTCCACGTTCTTATCCATTCCATTCCACCTTGCGTTCTATTCCATTCCCTGTTCCATACATTCGATTCCTCCTTCCATTCCATTCCATTCTACTTTCAGATCCATTCCATTCCACATTCCATTCCACTGCACAATCCTTTCCATTCCACGTCCAATTCCATTCCATTCCATTCCACTCCACATTCCAATCCATTCCGTGTTTCATTCCATTCACTTCCATTCCACATTCCATTCAATTCCATTCCACATTCCATTCCATTCCATTGCAAGTTCCATTCAATTCAATTCCATTCCACTTTCCATTCTTTTCCATTCCACATACCATTCCACATTGCATCTCATTCCATTCCATTCCATTGCACATTCCATTGCGCATTCCATTCCACGTTCCATTAGACATTCCATTCCACGTTCCATTTTATGTTTCATTCCACGTAACATTCCAAGTTCCATTCCAGGTTCCAATCCACGTTCCATTCCACATTCGATTCCATTCTACTCCATTCCATTCCACATTTCATTTCACATTCCATTCCATTTCATTACACATTACATTCAACCTTCCATTCCACAGTCCATTCCATATTGCATTCCATTCCATTCCACATTCCATTCCACATTCCATTCCATTCCATTCGATATTCCATTCAAAGCCATTCCAAATTCCGTCCCATTCCATTCCACTTTCTTTTCCATTCCACATTCCATTCCATTCTATTCCATTCCTCATTCGATTCCATTCCATACCACGTTCAATTCCATCTCATTTCATATTCCATTCCACATTCCATTCCATTGCATTCCACATAGCATTCCACATTCCATTGCACAATCCATTCTACCTTCCATTCCATTCCACGTTCCATTACACTTTCCATTCCATATTCCTTTCCACCTCCCATTCCACATTCCATTCCATCCCATTCCGCGTTGCATTCCACATTAAATTGCATTCCATTCCAAAATCCATTCCATTTCTTTCCACATTCCATTCAACATTCCATTACATTCCATTTCACATTCCATTCCAAATTCCATTCCACATTCCACTGCATTCCATTCCATTCCACATTACATTTCACATTCCATTCCATTGCATTCCACAATGCATTCCAAGTTCCATTCCACGTTCTGTTCCACTTTCCATTCCACGTTCCATTACAATTACAATTCCACGTTCCATTCCATTCCGTTCCACATTGCATTGCATTATATTACACATTCCATTCCATTGCATTCCACATTCCATTTCACAATCCTTTCCATTCCATTCCATGTTCGATTCCATATTCCCCTCCATTACATTCCGCGTTCCATTCCATTCCGTTTTAAGTTCCATTCTATATTCCATGCCACGTTCCATTCTTCCTTCCTTTCCATGTTTCGTTCCATTCCATTGCAAATTCAATTCCATTATACATTCCATTCCACTGCATTCCATTCCATTCCACATTCCATTCCAATCCACATTCCATTCCACATTCCATTGCATTCCATTCCACATTCCATTCCATTCCATTCCATTCCACTTTCCATTCTATTCCATTCCACATTCCATTTCACTCCATTGCACATTCCCTTCCACATTCCATTCCATTGCATTCCACTTTCATTTCAACATTCCATTCCATTCCACTCCACATTCTATTCCATTCCACATTCCATTCCAGTCCATTCCAATTCATTCCATTTCGCATACCATTCCACATTTCATTCCACGCCAAATTTTATTCCATTCCTTTCCACATTTCATTCCATTCCATTCCACATTGCATTCCATTCCATTCCATTCCATTCCACATTCCATTCCATTCCATTTTGCAATCCAATCCATTCCATTCCACATTCCATTCGAGATTCCATACCACATTCCATTGCATTCCATTCCACCCTCCTTTCCACATACTATTCCCTTCCGTTACAGTTTTGATTGCACATTCCATTCCATTCCTTTCCATTTCACTGTCCACTCCATTCCACTCAGCATTCCATTCCACATTCCAGTCCATATTCCATTCCACATTCCATTCCAGTCCATTCCACCGTCCACTTCATTACATTCCAGACCACATTCCATTCTATTCCATTCTGTATTCCATTCCACGTTCCATTCCATATACCATTCAACTTCCCTTCCATGTTCCTTTCCAGTTTCCATTCCAGTTTCCATTCCATTGCGCTCCACAATGCATTCCTCATTCCATTTCTTTCCATTCCACATTCCATTCCCCATTCCATTCCATTCTATGCCGCATTCCATTCCATTCCATTCCATATAGCATTCCACTTTCCATTGCACATTCCATTCCAATTTCCATTAAACGTTCCGTTCCACTTTCCATGTCACATTCCATTCCACCATCCATTCCATTCCATTCCACATTGCATTCCACATTCCATTCCACATTCCATTCCATTCCATTCCACATTCCATTCCACAGTGCATTCCATTGTGATGCACATTCCATTCCACATTCCACTCCACGTTCCTTTCCAAATTACATTCCATTCCATTCCACTTTCCATTCCAGATTGCATTGCAATCCGTTCCACATTCCATTTCATTCCTTTCCATTCCACATTCCATTCCAATTCATTCCACCTTTCTTTCCATTGCATTCCTCATTGCATTCCATTCCATTCCACGTTCCATTCCACTTTTCATTCCACATTCCATTCCACGTTCCATTCCACTTTCCACTACACTTTCCAGTCCATTCCATTACACGTTCCATTCCACGTTTCATTCCACGTTCCATTCCAATTTCCATTCCACTTTGCGTTCCCCATTCTATCCCATTCATTTCCACATTCCAATCCTTTCCATTCCACATCCATTCCATTCCATTTCACATTCCATTCCAATCCTTTTCACATTCCATTCCATTGCATTCCACATTCCATTCCATTCAATTTCACAATCCAACACATTCCATTTCACATACCATTCCAGATTCCATTCCACGTTCAATTGCATTCCATTCCACATTCCATTCCACATTCCATTCCATTCCACATTCCATTCCATTCCATTCAACTTTCCATTCCACATTCCATTCCATATTCCATTCTATTCCATTCCACATTCGATTCCATTCCATTCCACATTCCATTCCATTCCACTTCACATTCCATCCTATTCCATTCCACATTCCTTTCCATGGCATTCCACATTCCCTACCACTTTCCATTCCATTCCATTCCACTTTCCTTTCCATGTCATTCTATATCCTTTTCCACTTTCCATTCCATTCCATTCCAGATTTCATAACATTCCATTCATTTCCAGGCCACATTCCATTCCATTTCTTTGCATTCCACATTACATTCCATTTCATTCCGCAATCCATTCCATTCCATTCCTCTTTCCATTCCATTCCATCACACGTTACATTCCACCTTCCATTCCTCTTTCCAATCCACGTTCCAATTCGCTTTCCATTCCACATTCCATTACACTCCATTCATTTCCACATTCCATTCCACTTTCCATTACACTCCATTCATTTCCACATTCCATTCCACATTCCATTTCTTTGAATTCCAAATTGCATTCCATTCCATTCCACATTCCATTCCATTCATTTCCAAATTCCATTCCATTCGATTCCATTCACTTCCAAGTTACATTCCGCGTTCCATTCCATTCCATTCCACGTTCCATTCCATTCCACATCCCTTTCCACATTCCATTCCTATCCAGTCCACATTAAACATTCCATTTCACGTTCCATTCCACTTTCCATTCCATGGTCCATTCCACGTCCCATTCCATGTTCCCTTCCATTCCAGCCTGCATTCCATTCCACGTTCCATTCCATTCCATTCCAAATTGCATTTCATCCCATTCACCTTCCATTACACCTTCCATTCTATTCCATTCCATTTTCCATTACACTACATCCCACATTCCATTCGTCATTACATTCCGTTCCATTCTACATTCCATTCAATTCCATTACGCATTCCATTCCACATTCCATTCCATTCCATTCCCTATTCCATTCCATCACATTCCACATTCCATTGCATCACACTCGATTACATTCCACATTGCATTCTACATTCAATTCTATTCCATTCCATTCCAAATTACATTCCATTCCAATCCATATTCTATGCCATTCCATTCCACATTCCATTCCTTTCCATTCCACATTCCATTATATTCCATTCAATTCCACATGCCATTCCACATTCCAATGCATTCCATTTCACATTCCATTCCATTGCATTCCATTCCGTTGCAAATTCCATTCCACATTCCTTTTCATTCCTTTCCACATTGCATTCCATTCACCATTCCATTCCATTCCACTTTCCATTTCATACCATTCCATTTCAATCCATTCCATTCCACTTTCCACTCAATTCCATTCCACGTTCCATTCCTATCCATTCCATATTCCATTCCGTTCCATTCCACATTCCATTCCATTCCATTCCACATTCCATTCCGATTTCCACTCCATTCCGTTCTACATTCCATTCCAAATTCCATTCCATTCCATTCCACATTGCATTGCATTCTATTCCACACTCCGTTCCAAATTCCTTTACACATTCCATTTCATTCCATTCCAGTCCACATTCCATTCCATTCCTTTCCATTCTGCATTCAATTCCATTCCATTCCACATTCCATTCGACATTCCATTCAATTCCTCATTTGATTCCGTTCCATTCCACATTACATTCTGCATTCCATTCCATATTCCATTCCATTCAATTACACATTCCATTCCCTTCCATTCCATATTCTATTCCATGTCATTCCACATTTCATTCCACATTCAATTCCATTTCATTCCACATTCCATTTGATGCCATTGCATTCCAGACCACATTCCATTCCATTCCACATTCCATTGCGTTACATTGCGTTTTCCATTCTCTTCCACATTCCATTCCATTCCATAATATTCCAGTCCGCATTCCATTCCATTCCAATCCATTCCATTCCACATACCATTCAATTGCATAACATCTTCCTATCCGTTCCATTCAACATTCCATTACATTCTATTCCACTTTCCATTCCATTCCATTCCAAGTTTCCATTCCGCGTTCCATTCCACGCTCCTTTCCATGTTCCATTCGATGTTCTATTCCATATCATTCTATTCCACATTCCATTCCATTCCATGCTATTCCAGATTGCATTGCACATTCTTTTCGATTCCATTCCACTTCATATTCCATTCCATGTTCCATTCCATGTTCCATTCCACATTCCTTTCCATGTTCCATTCCGCGTTCCATTCCACGTTACTTTCCACTTTACATTGTGCCTTTCATTCAACATTCCATTCCATTCCATTAAACATACCATTCCACATTCCATTCCAATCCATTACACTTTCCATTTGACATTCCATTCCGTTCCATTCCACGTTCCTTTCCACTTTCCATTCCTTTCCATTTCTGTCCGTATTCCATTCCATTCCATTCCATTCCACATTCCATTACTTTCCATTCTTCATTCCATTATATTCCAATCCACATTGCATTCCATTCCTTTTCACAATCCATTCTTTCCCACTTTCCATTCCATTACACATTCCATTCCACATTCCCTTCCATTGCATTCCACATTGCAATCCATTCCATTCCACATTCCATTCCATTCCATCCTACATTCCACACTGAAATCCATGTTCCATTTCACGTTCCATTCCACTTTCCATTGCATTCCATTCCACATTCCATTCCACATTCAATTTCATTCAATTCCACCTTTCATTCCATTCCATTCTACCATCCATTCCATTCAATTCCACGTTCCATAACATTCCATTCTTCGTACCATTCCATGCCATTCCACGTTCCTTTCCCCATTCCATTCAATTCCACATTCCAATCTATTCCATTCCATATTGCCTTGTATTCCATTCCTCTTTCCATTCCACATCATATTCCGTTGCATTCCACATTGCATTCCATTGCATTCCATTCCACATTCCATTAATTTCCATTCCACGTTCTATTTTATTCCATTCCGTGTTCCATTCCATTCCATTCCATGTTCCATTCCACATTCCATTCCATCCCAAATTCCGTTGAATTCCACTTTCCATTCCATTCCATTCAACTTTCAATTCCACATTCGATTCCATTCCATTCCACATTCCATTCCACATTACTTTCGACATTCCAATTCCATTACAAACTCCATTCCATTTCATTCGACTTTTGTTTCCATTCCACGTTAAATTCCATTCCTTTCCACAATCCATTGCATTCCATTCCACATTGCATTCCAATCCATTCCACATTCCATTCCATTCCGTTCCATTGCACATTGCATTCCATTCCCTACCACATTCAATTCCATTCCTTTCCACATTCCATTGCACTTTCCATTCCATTCCATTTCACACAGAATATAGAATGGAATTTGGAATGGAATCTGCAATGGAATATAATTGAATGTGGAATGGAATGTCGAATGGAATGGAATGGAATGTGGAATGGAATGTGGAATGGAATGGACTGGAATGAGGAATGGAATGTGTAATGGAATGGAATGGAATGAGGAATGGATTTGAATGGAATGCGGAAAGGAATGTGGAATGGAATTGAATGTGGAATGGAATGAAATGAATTGTGGAATCGAATGGAAAGGAATGTGGAATGGAATGTGCAATAGAATGGAATGGAATTTGGAAAGGAAAGTCGAATGAAATGGAAAGGAATGTGGAATGGAAGAGAATACAATGTGAAATGGAAAGGAATGGAATGTGGAATGGAATCTGGAATGGAATGGAGTGGAATGTGCAAAGGAATGTGGAATGGAATGGAAAGTGGAGGGGAATGGAACGGAATTTGTAATGGAATGGATTGGAATGGAAAGGAATGTGGAGTGATATGGAATGGAATGTTGAATGGAATGTGGAATGAAATGGAATGAAATGGAATTAAATATACAATGGAATGGAATGGAACAGAATTTGGAATGGAAAGGAATTGAATGGAATGGAGTGGAATGTGGAATGGAAAGTGGAATGGAATGGAATGAAAAGTGGAATGGAATGGAACGTGGAATGGAAAGGAATGGAACGTGGAATGGAATGGAATGGAATGGAAGTTGAATGAAAAGGAATGCAATGGAATGTGGAAGGGAATGTAATGGAATGTGGACTTGAATGTAATGGAATGTGGAATGGAACGTGGAATGGAATGTGGAATGCAACATTGAATGGAAAGAGGGATGGAAAGTTTAATGGAATGTGGAATGGAATATGGAATGGAATGGTTTGTGGAATGTGGAATGGAAAGGAATGGAATGTGAAATGGAAAGGATTGGAGTGTTGAATGGAATGGAATGGAATGTGGAAATGAATGGAATGGAATGTGGAATGTAATGGAACAGACTGTGGAAAGGAATGGGCTGGAATGATGAATAGAATGGAACAGAATTGAATGGAATCGAGTGTGGTATGGAATGGAATGGAATGGAATGGAATTTGGACTGCAATGGAAAGGAATGTAATGTGTAAAGGAATATAATCAATTGTGAAATGGATTGTGGAATGGATTGGAATGGAATGAAATGTGGAGTGGAATAGAATGGAAAGGAATGAAATGTGGAATAGGAATGAATGGAATGTGGAGTGGAATGTGGAATGGAATGAGATAGAATGTGGAATGGTAAGTGGAATGGAAAGTGGAATGGAACGTGGAATAAAATGGAATGGAATGTGGAATTGAATGCAGAATGAAATGGAATGGAATGTGGAATGGAATGTGCAATGGAATGGAATGGAATGTGGAAGATGAACGTGGAATGAAATGGAATGGAATGGAATGCGGACTTGAATGGAATGGAATGGAAGATGGAATGGAACGGAAGGTGAAATGGAATGTGGAAGGGAATGGAATAGAAGTAGGAATGGAATGGAATGCAATGGATTATAGAATGGAATGTGGAATGGAATAGAATAGAATGAGGAATGGAATGGAATGGAATGTAAATTGGAAGGGAATGTAGAATGAAATGCAATGGAATGTTTAACAGAATGTGTAATGGAAAGGAATGGAATATGGAATTTAATGTGGAAAGGAATGGAATGGAATATGGAATTGAATGGAATGGAACGTGGAATGGAATGTGGAATGGAATGTGGAAAGGAATGGAATGGAATTTGGAATGGAATAGAATGGAACATGGTGTGGAACGTGGAATGGGACTTGGAATGTAAAGTGCAAAGGAACATGGAATGGAACGTGGAAAAGAATGGAATGGAATTGAATGTGGAACGCAATGGAATGTGAAATGGAATGGAATGGAATGTGGAATCGAATGGAATGGAACGGAATGTGGACTGTAATGGAATGGAATGGAATGGAATGTGGAATGGAGTGAAATCGATTGTGAAATGGAAAGTGGAATGGAATTGAATGGAATGTAATGTGGAATGGAATGTAATTGAAAGGAATAAAATGTGGAATGGGATAGAGTGGATTTTGAAAAGGAAATTCAAAAGGAATGGGATGGAATGTTGAATGGAATGTGAAATGGAAAGTGGAATGAAATGTGAAATAGAATGTAATGTAACAGGTAATGGAATGTGGAATGGAATGAAATGGAATGTGGAATGGAAAGTTCAATGGAATGTAATGGAATGTGGAATGGAAAGTGGAATGGAAAAGAATGGAATGGAATGTGGATTGAAATGGAATGGAATGTGGAATGCAATGGAATGTAATGGAACGTAATGGAATCTGGAATGGTATGGAATGGGATGGAATGGAATGGAAAGGAAAGTGGAATGGAATGGGATGGAATGGAATGGAAAGGAAAGTGGAATGGAATGGAAAGTGATATAGAATTGAATGGAATGGAAAGGAATGTGGAATGGAATGGAATGGAAAGTGGAATGGAATGTGGTATGGAATGGAATCGAATGAGGAATAGAATGGAATGAAATGGAATGTGGAATGGAATGTAGAATGGAATGGAATGGAATCTGGAATGGAATGTGGAATGGAAGATGGAGTGGAATTCAATGGAATGTGAAATATAATGGAATGGAATGGAACGTGGAATGGAAGATGGAGTGGAATGCAATGGACTGTGAAATATAATGGAATGGAATGGAATGTGGAATAGAATGGAAAGGAGCGGAATGGAATGCAGAATGAAATGGAATGGAATGTGGAATGCAATGTAATGGAATGGAATGTGAAATTGAATGGAAAGGAATGTGGAATTGAATAGAATGTAAAGTGGAATATAATGGAATGGAATGGAAGGTGGAATAGAATGGAATGGAGTGGAATGGAATGCGGAATGGAATGGAATGGAATGTGGAATGGAATGGAATGGAATGTGGAATGGAATGTAATGGAATGGAAAGTGAAATTGAATGCAATGGAATGTGGAATGGTATGTAATGGAATGTGGAATGGAATAGAAAGGAATGTGGAATGGAACGTGGAATGGAATGTGGAATGGAAAGTAGAATGGAATGTGGAATGCAATGGAATGCAATGTGGAATGCAATGTAATGAATGGTGGAATTGAATGGAATGGAATGGAATGTGGAATGGAATATGGACTGGAATGTGGAATAGAATGGAAGGGAATGTGGAATGGAATGGAATGGAATGTGAAACGGAATGCAAAGTGGAATGTAATGGAAGGGAATGAGGATTGGAATGGAATGTGTAATGGAATGGAATGGACTAGAATGGAATGGAATGGATTGGAAAGTGAAATGGAAAGTGGAATGGAATGTGACTTGCTAAGTGGAATGGAATCTGGAATGGAAAGTGGAATGCAATGAAATGGAACGTTGAATGGAATGGAATGGAACATGGAATGGAACATGGAATGGAACATGGATTGGAATGTGGACCGATATGTGGAATGGAATGTAGAATGGAATGGAAGGTGGAATGAAATGCGTAAGGAAACGGAATGGAATTTGGAATGGAATGTGGAATGGAATGGAATGAATTGTGGAATGCAAAGTTGAATGGAATGTGGAATGGAATGGAATAGAATGTGGCATGCAATGTGGAATGGAATGTGAAATTGTAAAGAATGGAATGTGGAATGGAATGTGAAATGGAATAGAGTGAAATGTGAAATGGAATGTGGATTGGAAGTTGGAATGGAATGTGGAATCGAATGTGGAATGGAATGAAAAATGGAATGAAGTATGGAATATGGAATGGAATGTAGAATGGAAAGGAATATAATGTGGAAAAGAATGCAGAATGGAAAGTGCAATAGAAAATGGAATGGAATGGAAAGGAATGTGGAATGGAAAGTGGAATGGAACGGAATGGAACGATGAATGGAACGTGGAATTTAACGTTTAACGGAATGTGGAAGGTAATGTGGAATGTAATGGAATGGAATGTTTAATGGAATGGAATGTGGAATGGAATGTGGAATGGAATGTCGAATGGAATGTGGAATGGAAAGGAATTGAATGTGGAATGTAAAGTAGAAAGGAATGTGGAAGTGAACATGGAATGGAATGGAATGGAATGTGGAATGTAAGGGAATGGAAAGTGGAAAGGAATGTGTAATGGAATCCAATGGAATGTGGGATGGAATGGAATGGAATGTAGAGTGGAATGTGTAATGGAATGTGAAATGGAACAGAATGGAATGTGAAATGGAATGTGGAACGGAATTTGGAATGGAGTGTGGAACGGAATGTGCAATGAAATGTGGAATGGAAAGTGGAAATGAAAGTGCAATGGAACAGAATGGAATGTGAAATTAAATGGAATGGAATGTGGAATGGAATGGAATGGAATGAGGAATGGAATGCAAAGGAATGTGGAATGGTTTATGGAACGGAAAGTGGAATGGAATATTGAATGGAATGTGGAAAGGAATGTGGAACGTAAGGGAATGGAATGTGAAATTGAATGGAATGAATTGTGGATTAGAATGTGAAATGCAATGGAATGGAATGTGGAATACAATGGAATGGAATGTGGAATGGAATGGAACCTGGAATGGAATGTGGAAGGTAATGTGGAATGGAATGTGGAATGTAATGGACTGCAATGTGGAATGAAATGTAGAAGGGAAAGTGTAATGAAACGTGGAGTGGAACGGAATGGAATGTGGAAAGGCATGTGGAGTAGAGTGTGGAATGGAATGTGGAAAGGAACGGAATGGAAAGTGGAATGGAATGTGGAATGCAATGTGGAATGGAACGTAAAATGGAATGGAATGGAAGGTGGAATGTAACGTGTAATGGAATGTGGAAATGATTGGAATGTGGAAAGCAATGGAATGGAATGTGGAATGAAACGTGGAATGGAACATGGAATTGAATGGAATGGAACTTGGAATAGAATGTAGAATGGAACGCAAGGAAATGTGGAATGAAATGTGGAGTGTAATGGAATTTAATGTGGAAAGGAATGGAATGGAATGTTGAAAGGAATGAGGAATGCAACGGAATGTAATATGGAAAGGAATGTGCAATGGAATGTGGAATGGAAATTGGAATGGAATGGAATGGAATGTGGAATGGAACATGGAATGAAAAAGAATGCAACATGGAATGGAAAGTAGAATGGAATGTAGAATGGAATGTGGAATGGAATGGAAAGGAATTTGGAATGGAATTTGGAATGTAATGCAACAGAATGTGGAATGAAATGGAATGGAATGTGGACTGAAATCTGGAAAGGAAAGTGGAATAGAATCTGTAATGGAATGTGGACTGTAATGTGGAATGGAAAGGAATGGAATGTGGAATGCAATGTGGAATGGAATGTGGAATTGAATGGAAAAGAATGTGGAATGGAACGTCAAACGGAACGTGGAAAGCAACGTGGAATGGAAAGTGGAATGGAATGGAATGGAATGTGGAATGCAATGGAAGGGAATGTGGAATGAAATGTGGAATGCAATATGAAATGGAACGTGGAATGAAAACTGGAATGGTACATGGAATGGAATGTGGTATGGAACGTGGAATGGAATGGAATATAACGTGTAGTGGAACGTGGAATAAAACATGGAAGAGAAAGTTGAATGGAACGTGGAATGGAACATGGAATGGAATGAAATTCAATTTTGATTGGAATGGAATGGAAGGTCGAATGGAATCGAAGGGAATGGAATGTGGAATGGAATGGAATAGAACAGAATGAGGAATGGAATGGAATGGAATGGAATACAATGTGGAATGGAATGGAATTCAATATGGAATGGAATGGAATGGAATGGAATTGCAGGAGGAATGTAATGTAATGTAATGAGGAATGAAATGGAATGGAATGTGGAATAGACAAGAATGGAATGAAATGGAAGGTGAAATGCAATGGAATGGAATGTGAAATGGAATTCAATGGAAGTTGCAATGGAATGGAACAGATTGTGGAAAGGAATGGAAAGGAATGTCGAATGGAAAGTGGAATGGAATCGAATGGAAAGTGGAATGGAGTGGAAGTGATTGCAGAATGGAATGCAATGGAAAGGAAATTCGACTGCAATGGAATGGAAAGGAAAGGAATGTGGAGTGGAAGGGAAGGGAATGTGTAATGGAATGTGGAATGGAATGGAATGGAAAGGAATGGAGGGTGGAATGAAATGGAAGGGAATGTGGAATGGAATATGGAATGGAATGGAATGGAAGGTAGGTTGTAATGGAATGGTATGTGGAATGGAATGGAATGGAATGGAAAGGAATGGAATGGAAAGGAATGGAAGGTGGAATGAAATGGAAGGGAATGTGGAATGGAATGTGGAATGGAATGGAATGGAATGGAATCTAATGTGGAATGGAATCAAATGGACTGGAATGTGGAATGGAAAGAATGGAATGGAATGGAATGGATTGGAATGGGATGGAATGTGAATTGGAATGGAATGGAATGGAGTGGAATAGAATGCAATGGAATGGAATGTGGAATGGAGTATAAAGGGATGGAAAGTGGAATGGAATGTGGAAAGGAATGGAATGAAATGTGGAATGGAATGTGGAATGGAATTGAATGCAACGTGGAATGGAATGTGAAATGGAATGTGGAATGCAATGTTGAGGAATGCAATCTGCAATAGAACGGAATGGAATGTGGAATGGATTGGAATGGAATGTAATGAGGAATGGAATGGAATGGAATGTGAAATGGAATTGAATGGAATGTAATTGAATTTCAAATGGAATGGAATAGAATGTGGAATGGAATGGGATGAAGTTGAAGGTATATTGGAATGGAATGGAATATTGAATGGAATGTGGAATGGAATGTGGACTGGAATGAAGTGGATTGTGGAATGGAATGGAATGGAATGGAATGTGGAATGCAAAGTGGAATGGATTGGAATGGAATGTGGAATGGAATGTGGAAAGGAGTGTAGAATTGAATGGAATGGTTTGTGGAATGGAAAGTGGAATGCAGCGTGGAATGGAATGGAATTGAATGGAGTGTGGAATGGAATTGAATCTAATGTGATACGGAATGGAATGAGGAATGGAATGAAATTTGAAATGGAATTGAATGGAAAGGGGAATGGAATGGAATCGAAGGCGGAGTGGAATGGAATTGAGTGGAATGCGTAAGGGAAAGGAATGGAATGTGGAATGGAATGTGGAATGGAATGTGGAATGGAATTTGGAAAAGAGTGTGGAATGGAATGGAGTGGAATGTGGAATGGAATGTTGAATGGAATGGAGGGGAATGTGGAATCGAATGGAATGGAATGAGAAATGGAATGTGGAATGAAATGGCATGGAATGTGGAATGGAATGTTGAATGTTATGCAATGGAACGTGGAATGGAATGTGGAATGGACTGGAAAGTAAAGTAGAATGGAACGTGGAATGGCACGTGGAATGGAAAGTGGAATGTATTGCAATGGAATGTGGAATGGAATGTGGAATGGAATGGAATGGAACGTGGTATGGAAGGTGGAATGCAACGAGTAAAGAAACGTGGAATGGATTGTGTAATGGAATATGGAATGGAATGTGGAATGGAATGCTTAATGGAATCGAATGGAATGTGGACTGGAACGTTGCATGAAACGTGGAAAGAAATGGAATGGAAGGTGGAGAGGAACATGGAATGGAATGATGAATGGAAGGTGGAATGCATCGTGGAATGTAATGGAACGTAATGTGCAGTGGAAAGTGTAATGGAACGTGGAATGGAAAGTGTAATCGAAAGTGGAATGGAATGGAATGCATTCTGGAAGGGAAAGGAAGGGAAAGTGCACAGGAATGGACAGGAAAGTGAAATGGAATGGAATGAAATACAATGGACTGTGGAATGGAATGGAGTTGAATGTGAAAAGGAATGTGGAATGGAACGGAATGGAAGGTGGAATGGAAAGTGGCATGAAATAGAATGGAACGTGGAATAGAATGTGGAATGGATTGTGGAATGGAATGGAATGGAACGTGGAATAGAACGTGGAATGGAATGTGGAATGAAATGGAATGGAGTGTGGAATGGAATGGAGTGGAATGTGGAATGGAATGGAGTGGAATATGGAATGGAATGCGGAATGGAATGGAGTGGAATATGCAATGGAATGGAATAGAATTTGGAATGGAATGGACTGCAAAGTGGAATGGAATGGAATGTGGAATGGAATGTGGAATGGAATGTTTAGTGGAATGGAATGGAATGGAGTGCAAAGTGGAATGGAATGGAATGTGGAATGGAATGTTTAATGGAATGGAATGGAATGGAATGTGGAATGGAATGGAAAGTGGAATGCAATGGAATGGAATGTGGAATGGAATTGAATGAAATGTGGAATGGTATGGAATTAAATGTGGAGTAGAATGGAATGCAATGTGAAATGAAATGGAATGTGGAAAGGAATGGAATGGAATGGAATGTGTAATGGAATGGAATGGAATGGAATGGAATGTGGAATGGAATGGAATGGAATGGAATGGAATGGAATGCAATGTGGAAAGGAACGGAATGGAATGTGGAATGGAATGGAATGAAATGTGCAATGGAATGGTATGGAATGTGGAATGGAATGGAATGGAATGGAATGGAATGTGGAACGGTATGGAAAGGAATGGGGAAATCGTTGGAATGGAATGTGGAATGGAATGGAAAGGAACGTGTAATGGAATGGTATGGAATGCGGAATGGAATGGAATGGAATGTGGAATGGCAATGGAATGGAATGGAATGAATGTGGAATGGAATGGAACAGAACGTGAAAAGAAATGGAGAGGAATGTGGAATGGAATGGAATGCAATGTGGAATGCAATGGAATGGAATGTGGAATGGAAAGGAATTGAATGTGGAATGGAAAGGATTTGAATGTGGAATGGAATGGTATGCAATGTGGAATGGAATGGAATGCAATGTGGAAAGGAATGTGCAATGGAATGGAATGAAGTGGAATGCAATGTGGAGACGAATGGAATAGAATGTGGAATGGAATACAATATGGAATGGAATGGAATAGAATGGAATGTGGAATGGAATCGAAAGGAATATGGAATGGAATGGAATGTGGAATGGAACGGAATGGAATTTAATGGAATGGAATGTGCAATGGAATCGAATGAAATGTGGAATCGAATGGAATGGAATGTGGAATGCAATGCGGAATGGAACATGGAATGGAATGGAATGGAACGTGGAATGCAACGTGGAATGGAACGTAGAATGGAACCTGCAATGGAGTGTGGAATGTGGAATTGAATGGAATGGAAAGTGAATTTGAATGGAATTGAATGTGGAATGGAATGGAATGGAATGGAAAGGGAAATGGCATGGAATGGAATGTGGAATGGAATGTAATGAATTGGAAAGTGGAATGGAATTGTATGGAAAATGGAATGGAATGGAATGCAAATTGGAATGGAATGTGGAATGGAAAGTGGAATGGATTGGAATGGAACGTGGAATGGAATGCAAGGGAATGAAAAGGGAAATAGAATGCAATGCAATGGAATGGAAAGTAGAACGGAATGGAATGGAAGGGGAAATGGAATGAAATGGAATGGGGAATGGAATGGAATGGAATTGATTGGAATATGGAATGAAAGAGAAAGGAGTGTGGAATGGAAAGGAATTCAATGGAAAGTGGAATTCAATGGAATTGAATGAAATTTGAAATGGAATGGAAAGAGGAATCGAATGTGGAATCGAATGTGTAATGGAATGGAATGGAATGGAAAATGTAATGGAATGGAATGGGGAATGGAATGGAACGGGAAGTTGAGTGGAATGGAACGAAATGTGGAATGGAATGGAATGGAAAGTGGAATGGAATGGAATGGAATATGGAATGGAATGAAATACAATTTGGAATGGAATATAATGGAATGTGGAATAGAATGGAATGTGTAATGGAATGGAATAGAATGGAATGTGGAATAGAATGGAATGTGGAAAGGAATGGAATGGAATGTGGAATGGAATTGAATGGAATGTGGAATGGTATGGAATGAAATATGAAGTGGAATGGAATGCAATGTGAAATGGAATGGAATGTGGAATGGAATGGAAAGGAATGGAATGGACTGGAATGGAATGTGGAAAGGAATGGAATGGAAAGTTGAATGGAATGGAAAGGAATGGATTATGGATTGGAATGGAATGCAGAATGGAATGGAATGGAATGGAATGGAATGTGGAAAAGAATGGAATGGAATGTGGAATGGAATGGAATGGAATGTGGAATGGAATGAAGTGGAATGGAATGGAATGCTGAATGGAATTGAATGGAATGGAATGTGCAATGGAATGAAGTGGAATGGAATGGAATGTGGAATGGAATGGAATATGCAATGGAATTGAATGGAATGGAATGTGGAAAGGAATGGAATGGAATGGAATAAAATGGAATGTGGAATGGAATGGACAGGAATTTGGAAAGTAAAGGAATGGAATGTGGAATGGAATGGCATGGAATGTGGAAAGTAATGGAATGGAATGTGGAATGGAATATAAAGGAATGGAAATTGAAATGGAATGGAAAGGAACGTGATAAGGAATGGAGTGGAATGTGGAATGGAATGGAATGTAATGTGGAATGCAATGGAATGGAATGTGATATGGAATGCAATGGAATGTGGAATGGAATGGTGTGGAATGTGGAATGGAATGGAATGGAATGTGTAAAGGAATGTGCAATGGAATGGAATGAAATGGAAAGGAATGTGGAATGGAATGGAATGGAATGTGGAATGTAATGGAATGGAATGTGGAATGAAAAGAAATGTGTAATGGAATGTGGAAAGGAGTTGAATGTACTGGAATGAAATGTGGAATTGAATGGAAAGGAATGTGTAAGGGAAAGAAATGTGTAATGGAAAGTGGAATGAAATGGAATGGATTGGAATGGAATCGAGAATGGAATGGAATGGAATGGAATGTCGAATGGAATGAAAAGTAGAATGGAATGGAATGGAATGGAATGGGGCATGCAATGGAATGGAATGTGGAATGGAATGGAACGGAATGTGGAATGCAATGGAATGCAATGGAATGGAATGAAGAAAGGAATGAAGTGGAATGGAATGAAATGTGAATGGAATGGAATCTGTAATGGAATCTGGAATGCAATGGAATGGAATGGAATGGAATATGGAAAGGAATGGAATGGAATGGAATGTGGAATTGAATGGACAGGAATGTGGAAAGGAATGGAATGGAATGTGGAATGGAATGGAATATGGAATGGAATGGACAGGAATGTGGAAAGGAATGGAATGGAATGTGGAATGGAATGGAATGGAATTTGGAAAGGAATGGAAAGAAATTTGGAATGGAATGAAATGTGGAATGGAATGAAGTGAAATGGAATGGAATGTGGAATGGAAAGGAATGGAATGGAGTGGAATGGAATTTTGAAAGGAAAGGAATGGAATGTAATTGAAAGTGGAATGGAATGGACAGGAATGTGGAAATTAATGGAATGGAATGTGGAATGGAATGGAATGTAATGTGGAATGGAAAGGATTGGAATGTGGAATGTAATGGTGTTGAATGTGGAATATAATGGAATGGAATGTGGAATGGAATGGAATGGAATGGAATGTGGAACGGAATGGAAAGGAACATGGAAAAGATTGTAGTGGAATGTGGAACGGAATGGAATGTAATGTGGAATGGAATGGAATGGAATGTGTAATGGAATGGAATGGAACAGGGAATGGAATGGTATGGAAAGTGGAATGCAATGGAATACAATGTATAAAAGAATGTGCAATGGAATGGAATAAAGTGGAATGGAAAGTGGAATGGAATGGAATGGAATGTGGAATGAAAAGAAATGTGTGATGGAATGTGGAAAGGATTGTAATGTAATGGAATGAAATGTGGAATTGAATGGAAAGGAATGCGGAATGAAATGCAATGTGTAATGGAAAGTGGAAAGGAATGAAATGGAATGGAATGGAATCAGGAATGGGATGGAACGCACTGAAATGTAGAATGGAATGGAAAGTGTAATGGAATGGAACGGAATGTGGAATGGAATGGAATGTGTAATGGATTGTGGAATGCAATGAAATGGAATGGAATGGAATGTGGAAGGGAAAGGAATGGAATGGAATGGATTGGAATGTGGAAAGGAATGATCAGGAATGTGGAAAGTAACGCAATGGAATGTGGAATGGAATTAATGTAATGTGGAATAGAATGGAATGGAATGTGGAATGGAATGGTATGGAATGTGGAATGTAATGTATTGGAATGTGGAATGGAATGATATGGAATTTAATGGAATGTGGAAGGGAATGGAAAGCAAAGTGGAAAGGAATGGAGTGGAATGTGGAATGGAACGGAACGTATTGTGGAATGCAACGGAAAGGAATGTGGAATTGAATGGAATCAAATGTGGAATGTAATGGTATGGAAAGTGGAATGGAATGTAATGTGGAAAGGAATGTGTAATGGAATGAAATTAAATGGAATGGAATGTGGAATGGAATGGAATGGTATGTGGAATGAACAGGAATGTGTAATGGAATGTGGAAAGGATTGGAATGGAATGGAATGGAATGTGGAATGGAATGAAAAGGAATGTGGAATGGAATGCAATATGGAATGGAATGTGGAATGGATTGGAATAGAATGGAATGGAATCCAGAATGGAATGGAACGGAATGGAATGTGGAATGGAATGGACTGTGTAATGGAATGGAATGGGGCATGGAATTTAATGGAGTGTGGAATGCAATGGAATGGAATGTGGAATGGAATGCAACAGAATGTGGAATGGAATGGAATGTGGAATCAAATGGAATGGAGAGGAATTTAATGTGGAATATATTAGAAAGAAATTTGCAATGGAATGAATGGAATGTGGAAAGGAATATGAAATGGAACGAGGAATGGAATGGAATGGAATGCGGAATATTATTCAATGGAATGTGGAATGGAATGGAATGGAATGCAATGTGGAATAGAATGTAATGGAATGTGATGGAGCGTAGATAGGAATGGAATGGAATGTAGAATGCAATGGAATGGAATGTGGAATGGAACGGTATGGAATGGAATGTAGAATGGATTGGAATGGAATGTGGAATGGAACGGAATGGAATGGAATGTGGAATGGAATGGAATAGAATGTGAAATTGAAAGGAAAGAGGAATGGAGTGGGTAACGGAATGGAGTGGAATGGAATGGAATGTGGAATGGAATGGAATGGCACGTGGAATGAAATTGAGCGGAATTTGAAATGGAACGCAGTGGAATGGAATGGAATGGATTGTTTAATGAAATGGAATGTGGAATGGAATGGAAAGTGGAATGAAATATGTAATTAATGGAAGGGAACGGAATGTGGAATGCAATGAAATTTGGAATGGAATGGAATGGAATGGAATATGTAATGGAATGGAAGGATATGTTGAATGGAAGGCAAAGGAATGTTGAATCGAATGGAATGTGGAATGCAATCGAATGGAATGTGGAAAGGAAAGGAATGGATTGTGGCATGGAATGGATCGGAATATGGAATGGAATGGATTGGAATGCGACATGGAATGAAATGGAGTTTAGAATTTAGTGCAATGGAATTTCGAATGGAATGGATTGGAATGTGAAATGGAGTGGAATGGAATGGAAAGGAATGGAATGGAATGTGGAGCGGAATGGAATAAGGAATGGAATTGAGTGGAATGTGGAATGGATTGTGGAATGGATTTGAATGGAAAGCGGAAAGGAATGTGAAATGGAATGGAATGGAATGGAGTGAAATTTTGAATGGAATAGAAAGGAATGTGGAATGAAGTGTGGAATTAAATGGAATGCAAAGTTGAATGGAATGTGGAATGGTAAGGAATGCAATGCAGAATGGAATGGAATTGGATGTGGTATAGAATGGAATGGAATAGAATGGATTGGAATGGAATGTGGAATGAAATGGAATGAAATGTGGAATGAAGGGTGGAATTAAATGGAATGAAAAGTTGAATGGAATGTGGAATGGTAAGGAATGGAATGTGGAATGGAATGGAATGGAATGGAATGGAAAGTGGAATGGAATGGAATGGAATGCAAAGGAATGTGGAATGGAATGAAATGTTGAAAGGAATGTAATGGAATTTGTAATGGAATGGAATGGAATTGAATGCAAAGGAATGTGGAATGTAATGGAATGTGGAATGGAATGTAATGCAATGTGGAATGGAATTCAAAGGAATGTAGAATGGAATGGACTGGAATGGAATGTGGAATGGAATGGAATGGAATGGAATGCAATGTGCAATGGAATAGAATGCAATTTTGAATGGAATGTAATGCAATGTGGAATGGAATGGAATGGAATGAAATGTTGCATGGAATGGAATAGAATGCAATGTGGAAAGGAATAAAATGGAATGGGGAAAGCAATGGAATTGAACGTGTAATGGAATGGAATGGAAAGGGGAATCGAAACAAATGGAATGTGGTATGTAATTTGGAATGGAATAGAATGGAATGTGGAAAGGAATGTGGAAAGTAATGTGGAATGGAATGTCGAATGGAAGGTGGAATGGTACGGAATGGAATGTGGAAAGCAACGAGGAGTGGAATGTGGAATGGAATATGGAATGGAATGGAATGGAAGGTGGAATTGAATGTGGAATGGAATGGAATGGAATATGTAATGGAACGTACAATGGAATGGAAAGGAATGTAGAACGGAATGTGCAATGCAATGTGTAATGGAATGGAATGGAATGGAATGTGGAAAGGAATGGAATGGAATGTGGAATGGAATGCAATAGAACGTGTAAAGGAATGTGGAACGGAATTTGCAATGGAATATGGAATGCAAAGTAATGGAATGTGGAATGGAATGTTGAAAGGAATTTGGAATGGAACCTGGAATGGAATGTAATTGAACGTGGAATGGAATGGAATGAAATGTAGAATGTAATGTGGAATGGAATGGAATGGAGTGGGAAAAGGAATGAGGAATGGAATGTGAAATGTAACATGGAATGTAATGTGGAATGGTATGTAATGGAACTTGGAGTTGAATGCAATGGAATTTAATGGAACATGGAATGGAACATTGAATGGAATGTGGAATGGAATGGAATGGAAAGTGGAATAAAATGCAGAATGGAATGTGGAGTGGAATAGAATGGAATGGAGGGTGAAACCCAATGAGGAATGGAATGTGAAATGGAACACGGAATGGAATGTGGAATGGTATGAAATGGAACATGGAATGCAATGCAATGGAATTTAATGGAACGTGGAATGGAAAGTTGAATGGAATGTGGAATGGAATGGAATGGAATATGGAATGCAATGTGGAATGAAATGGTATTTAACGTGGAATGGAATGTGAAATGGAAAGGACTGGAATGTGGAATGGAATGTGGAAAGAAATGTGGAATGGAATGGAATGGAATATGGAAAGGAATAGAATTTAAACTGGAAAAGAATGGAAAGGAATATGAAATGGAATGCAATGGAATGTGGAGTGGAATGTGGAATGTGGAATGCAATGTGGAATGTAATGGAATGTAATGTGGAATGGAATGTGGAATGGAATGGAATGGAATGTTGAATGGAATGTGGAATGCAATGTGGAGTGCAATGTGGAACGAAACGGAATGGAATGTGGAATGGAATGTGGAATTCAATGTGGAATGGAAAGTGAAATGCAAAGGAATGGAATGTGAATTGGAAGGTGGAATGGGTTCGAATGGAACGTGGAATGGAATGGAATGGAATGATGAATGGAATGTTGAATGGAATGTGGAATGGAACGTGGAATGCATTGGAATGGAACGTGGAATGGAATGTGGAATGCCATGGAATGGAATGTGAAATGGAATGGAATGGAATGTGAAATGGAATGGAATGGAATGTGGAATGCAACGTGGAATGGAAAGGAATTTCATGTGGCATTTAATTTACAATGGAATGTGGAATGGATTGGAATGGAACGTGGAATGGAATGGAATGGAATGTGGAATGGAATGGAATGGAAAGTGTGAAGCCATTCGGAATGGAATCTTGAGTGGAATGGTAGGGAAAGTGGAATGCAATGAAATTGAATGGAATGCGGAATGGAATGGAATGGAATGGAGTGTGGAATGGAATGGACTGGAATATGGAATTAAATTTGAAATGGAATGCAATGGAATGTGGAATGGAAAGGAAAGGATTGTGGAATAGATTTGAATGGAATGTGGAATGGAATGGAATGGAATGCAATGTGGAATGGAATGGAATGTTATGTGGAAAGGAATGGAATGGAATGTGGAATGGGTTGGAATGGAATTAAATGGAATGTGGAATGGAATGGAATGGGGTATGGAATGGAATAGAATGGAGTGGAATGTGGAAAGGAAAGGAATGGAATGGAATGGAAAGTGAAATTGAATGGAAAGAGGAATGGAATGTGTAACGGAATGGAATTGAATGGAATATGAAATGGAATGGAATGGAATGCGGAATGGAATGGAATGCAGAATGGAATTGAATGGAATGGAATGCAATGTGTAATGTAATTGACTGAAATGTAGAACGGAATGGAATAGAATGTGGAATGCAAAGTGGAATGGAACGTGAAATGAAATGGAATGGAACGTGGAATGGAAAGTGGAATGGAACGTTGAATTGAACGTGGAATGGAATGTGGAATGTGGAATGGAATGCAATGGAATTTGGATTGGAATGTAATTGAATATGGAATGGAATAGAACAGAATGGAATGCGGAATGGCATGGAATGGAATGTGGAATGGAATGGAACAGAATGGAAAGTGAAATGGAATGGAATGGAAAGTGGAATGGAATGGAATAAAACTTGGAAGGGAATTTGGAAAGGAAGTGAATGGAATGGAATGTAATAGAAAGTGAAATGGAATGGAATGGAAAGTGGAATGGAATGGAAGGCAATGTGGAATGGAATGTGGAATGGAATTGAATGGAATGGAATGTGGAATGGAATGGAATATGGTATGGAATGCAATTGAATGGAATGTGGAATGGAATGAAATGGAATGGAGTGGAATGTGGAATGGAATGCAATTTGTAAAGGAATGTGGAACGGATTGGAAAGGAATGGAATGGAATGGAATTGAACGGAATGAAATCGAATGTGGAATGGAATGGACAGGAATGTGAAAAGTTACAGAATGGAATGTGAAATGGAATGGAATGCAATGTGGAATGGAACGGAATGGAATGTGGAATGGAATGGTATGGAATGTGGAATGGAATGTAATGGAATGTGGAATCGAATGGAATGGAATGAAATGGAATGTGGAATGGAATGGAAAGGAATGTGGAAAGGAATGGAGTTGATACTGGAAAAGAGCAGAATGTAACGTTCAAAGGAATGGAATGGATTTTGGAATCGAATGGAAAGTAATGGGGAATGGAATGGTATGGAATTTGGAATGGAATGGAACGCAATTTGGAAAGGAATGTGCAATGGAATGGAATGAAATGGCATGGAATGTGTAATGGAATGGAATGCAACTTGGAAAGGAATGTGCAATGGAATGGAATGAAATATCATGGAATGTGTAATGGAATGGAATGTGTAATGGAATGTGGAATGGAATGGAAGGTAAAGGAACAGAAAGTGGAATGGAATGGAATGGAATGTGGAATGGTAGTCAATGTGTAATGGAATGAGGGATGGAATGGAATGGAATTGGGAATGGAATGGAACAGAATGGAATGTGTAATGGAATGGAATGAAATGTGTAATGGAATTGAATGGAATGGAATGTGCAACGGAATGGAAAGAAATGAGGAATGGAATGGAACGGAATGTGGAATCGAATGGAATGGAATGGAATTGAATTTGGAATGCAATGGAATGGAAAGGAATTTAATGTGGAATGTAATGGAATGAAAAGTGCAATGGAATGAATGGAATGTGGAATGGAATGTGGAATCGAACGTGGAATGGAATGGAATGGAATGGAACTCGCAATAGAACGTGGATTGAAACCTGAAATGAAATGTGGAATGTGGAATAAAATGGAATGGAATGTGGAAGGAATTTAATTGAATGTGGAATGGAATGGAATGGAATGCGGAATGGTATGGAATGGAAAGAGTAATGGAATGTAATGGAATGCAGAATGGCATGGAATGGAATGTGGAATGGAATGTGGAATGGAATGGAATGGAATGGAATTGAATGTTATGTGGAATCGAAAGGAATGGAATGTGGAATGGAATTGAATGGAAAGTGGAATGGAATGGAAAGTTATGTGGAATGGAATGGAATGGCATATGGAATGAAATGAACGGAATGGAAAGGAATGGAATGGAACGGGGAATGCAATGGAAAGGAATGGAATGTGGAATGGAATACAATGTGGAATGGAATGGAAATGAATGGAATGTGGAATGGAATGGAATGGAATATGCAATGGAACGCAATGGAATGGAATGGAATGGAATGGAATGGAATGGAATTTGGAAGGCAATGGAATGGAATGTGGAATGGAATGTGAGGTGGAATGCAATGGAATGTGGAATGCAGAGCAAAGGGCTGTTTAATCGAATGTGGGAAGGAATGGAATAGAATGTGGAATGGGATGTTCAGTGGAATGTTGAATGGAATGTGGCATGGAATGGAATGCAATGTGGCATGGAATGTGGAATGGAATGGAATGGATTGTGGAGTGTAATGGAAAGGAATGGTAGGGAATATAGAATGGAATGGAAAGGAACATGGAAAGGAACGTTGAAAGAAACGCACAATGGAAAGTGGAATTGAACGTGGAAAGCAAAGTGGAACGGAACATGGAATGAATTGTCGGATGGAATGGAATGGAATGTGTAATGGAATGGAATGGAAAGTGGAATGGAATGGACTGGAAAGTAGAATGAAATGTGTAATGGAATGTAATGGAATGTGGAATGGAAAGTGGAATGGAATGGAGTGAATTGGGGAATGGAATGTGGAATGGAATGTGGAATGGAATGGAATGGAATGTGGAATGGAATGTGGAATAGAATGGAATGGAAAGTGGAATGGAATGTTGGAATGCAATGTTGAAAGATTGGAATGTGGAATGTAGAAAGTAGAATGGAATGGAATGGAATGTGGAATGGAATGTGGAATGGAATGGAATGGAATGAGGAATGGAATGGAATGTGGAATGGAATGGAATGGAATGGAATGGAATGTGTAATGGAATGGAATGCAATGTGGAATGGAATGTCAAATGGCATGGAATGGATTGTGGAATGGAATGGAAAGGATTGGCATGGAATATGGACTGGAGTGGAAAGGAATATGGAAAGGAACGTGGAAAGAAACGTGCAATGGAACGTGGAATCGAACGTGGAATGATATGTGGCATCTAAAGGAATGGAACGTGGAATGGAATGTGGGATGGAATGTAATAGAATGTAGAATGGAATGTAGAATGGAATGTGAAATGGAATGTGGAATGGAACGTCTAATGGAACGTCGAATGTAATGGAATGGACCGTGTAATGGAATGTGGAATGGAATGGTTGGAATGTGGAATGAAAAGTGGAATGTAAGGAAATGGAATGTGGAAAGGAATGTGGAATGGAATGGAATGGAATGAAATGGAACGTGGAATTGAAGGGAATGGATCGTGGAATGGAATGGAATGGAATGTGGAATGAAACATACATGGGATGGAATGGAATGGATCGTGGAAAGGAATTGAATGGAATATGGAATGAAACATACAAGGGATCGTGGAATGGAACGTGGAATGGAATGGAATGGAATGTGGAATGGAATGTTGAATTGAATGTGGAATGGCATGTGGAAAGGAATGGAATGGAATGTGGAATGGACTGTGGAATGCAACGGAAGTAGTGTTGAATGGAATGTGGTAGGGGATGTTTAAACAAAAGTGGAAATTAATGGAATGGAATATGGAATGGAACGTGTAATGGAACATGGAATTGATGTGGAAAGCAACGTGGAATGGAATGTTTAATGGAATGCAATGGAATGTGGAATGGAATGGAATGGAATGTGGAATGCAGTGTAATGCGATGTCGAATGGAATGGAATGTGGAATAGAATGTGGAATGGAAAGGAATGGAATGTGTAATACAATGTGGAAAGGAATGTGGAGTTGGAGGGAATGGAATGTGAAATGGAAAGGAATGGGATGTGGAATGGGAGGTGGAATGGAATGTGGAAAGGAATGTGGAATGGAATGTGGAAAGCAATGTGGAATGGAATGCAATGGAATGTGGAATGGAATGGAATGGAAAGTGGAGTAGAATGGAATGGAATGGAACGTGGAGTGGAACGTGGAATGGAACTTCGAGTGGAACGTAGAACAGAATGTCGAATGGAACGTGAAATATAATGGAATGGAATTTGGAATGGATCGTGGAATGGAACATGGAATGGAACGTGGAATGAAACGTGAAAATAAACTTGGAATGCAACGTGGTATGGAACGTGGAATTGAATGGAATGCAAAGTGAAATGAAATGTGGAATAGAATGTGTAATGTACTGGAATGGAATGTGGGATGCAACGTGGAGTAGAATGAAATGGAATGTGGATTGGAACTTGAATGGAATGGAACATGGAATGAAACGTGGAATGGAAATTGGAAGAGAACTTCGAATGGAATGTACAATGCAATGTGGAATGGAACGTGGAATTGAATGGAAAGGAAAGTGGAATGGAATGTGGAATGGAATTGAATGCAACATGGAATGCAACGTGGAATGGAACTTGGAATGGAACGTGGAGTGGAATGGAATGGAATGTGGAATGGAATGCGAAATACAATGGAATGGAATGTGGAAAGTAACAGGGAATGGAACCTGGAATGGAATGGAACGGAAAGTGGAATGAAATGTGGAATGCAATGGAATGGAATGTGGAATGGAATGTAGAATGTAATGTAGATTGAAATGTGGAATGGAAAGTAGAATGGAAAGGAATGGAATGTGTAATGGTACATGGAATGGAATGGAATGGGACGTGGACTACAATGTGCAATGGAATGTGGAAGGGAACGTGGAATGGAATGAAATATGGAAGGGAATGGAATGGAATGTGGAATGGAATGTTGAGTAGAATATGGAATTGAATGTGGAATGGAACGGAATGCAGTGTGGAGAGGAATGGAAATTAATGGTAGGGAATATGGAATGGAATGTAATGGAATGTGGAAAGGAACGTGGAAAGGAACGTGCAATGGAAAGAGGAATGGAACGTGGAATGGAACGTGGAATGGAATGGAATGGAATGTGGAATGGAATGTGGAATGGAATGTAGATTGGAATGTGGAATGGAAAGTGGAATGGAATGGAATGGAATGTGTAATGGAACGTGGAATAGAATGGAATGGGACATGGAGCGGAATGTGCAATAGAATGTGGAAGGGAACGTAGAATGGAATGAAATTTGGAAGGGAATGGAATGGAATGTGAAATGGAATGTTCAATGGAATCTGGAATGGAATGGAAAACGGAATGTGTAATGGAATGGAATGGAATGGAATGTGAAATGGAATGTGGAATGGAATGTGAAATGCAATGTGGAATTGAATGGAATAGAATGTGGAATGGAACATGGAATTGAATTTAATGGAACTTTGAATGGACGTGGAATGGAATGGAATGGAACATGGAATAGAACATTGAATGGAACGTGGAATGGAACGTGGAATGGAATGTGGAATGGAATGGAAAGGAATTTGGAATGGAATGTGGAATGGAATTGAACGGAATGTGGAATGTAATGTGGAATGGAATGTGCAAATGAATGCGGAATGGAACAGAATGGAATGTGAAATGAAGTGGAATGGAATGTGGAATGGAATGGAATGGAAGGAGGAATGGAATACAATGGAATGTGGTAAGGATTATGGAACAGAATGTGGAATGGAATATTGAATGGAATGTGGAATGGAATGTGGAATATAACATAATGGAATGTGAAATGGAATGGAATGCGGAATTGAACGGAATGTGGAATGTAATGTGGAATGGAATGTGCAAATAAATGTGGAATGGAACAGAATGGAATGTGAAATGAAGTGGAATGGAATGTGGAATGGAATGGAATGGAAGGAGGAATGGAATGCAATGGAATGTGGTAAGGATTATGGAACAGAATGTGGAATGGAATATTGAATGGAATGTGGAATGGAATGTGGAATATAACATAATGGAAAGTGAAATGGAATGGAATGCGGAATGGAATGGAATGTGGAATGGAATGTGGAATGGAAAGTGGAAAGTAATGAGGAATGGAATGTAAAATGGAATGAACTGCAAATGGAATGAAATGTGGAATGGAATGTGGAAAGTAATGTGGAATGGAATGTGTAATGGAATGAACTGCAATGTGGAATGAAATGTGGAATTGAATGTGGAACAGAATGGAATGGAATGTGGAATCGAATGGAATGGAATGTGGAATGGAATGTGGAATGGAAGGTGGAATGGAACGAGGAATGGAACATGGATTGGAATGGACTGGAAAGTTGAATGGAATGTGGAATAGAATTTAATGGAACGTGGAATGGAATGTGGAATGGAATTTAATGGAACGTGGAATGGAATGTGGCATGGAACGTTGAATGGAACGTGGAATGGAATTGAATAGAACTTGGAATGGAACGTGGAATGGGATGGAATGGAATGTGGAATGGAATGTGCAATGGAATGTACAATGTAACGGAATGGAATGTGGAGTGGAATGTAATGGAATGAGGAATTTAATGCAATGGAATGTGGAATGCAATGTGGAAAGGAATGGAATGGAATGTGGAATGGAATGTTGAGTGGAATATGGAATGGCATGTGGAATGTAATGGAATGGAGTGTGCAGAGGAATGGAAATTAACGGTAGGGAATATAGAATGGAATGGAATTTAATGTGGAAAGGAACGTGGAATGGAACGTGGAATGGAATGTGGAATGGAATAGAATGGAATGGAACGTGGAAAGGAACGTGGAAAGGAACGTGCAATGCAACTTGGAATGGAACGTGGAATGGAATGGAATGGAACGTGGAATGGAATGTGGAATGGAACGTAGATTGGAATGTGGAATGGAAAGTGGAATGGAATGCAGTGGAATGTGTAATGGATCGTGGAATGGAATGGAATGGGAAGTGGGGTGTAATGTGAAATGGAAAGTGGAAGGGAACGTGGACTGGAATGAAATTTGGATGGAAATGAAATGGAAGGTGGAATGGAATGTGAAATGGAATGTTGAATGGAATCTGGAATGCAATGGGAAATGGAATGTGTAATGGAATGGAATGGAATGTGAAGTGGAATGTGGAATGGAATGTGAAATGGAATGTGGAATGGAATGTGAAATGGAATGTGGAATTGAATGGAATGTAATGTGGAATGGAACGTAGAATGGAACTTAATGGAACATGGAATGGATTGGAATGGTATGTGGAACTGAACGTGTAATGGAACGTGGAATTGAATTTAGTGGAACGTGGAATGGAAGGTGGAATGGAATGGAATGGAACGTTTAATAGAACCTTGAATGGAACATGGAATGGAACGTGGAATGGAATGTGGAATGGAATGGAAAGGAATGTGGAATGAAATGTGGAAAATAATGTGGAATTGAACAGAATGGAATGTGAAATGAAATGGAATGGAAAGTGGAATGGAATTGAATGGAATGAGGAATGGAATACAATGGAATGTGGAAAGGATTATGGAACGGAATGAGGAATGTAATGCTGTATGGAATGTTTAAAGGAATGTGGAATATAACGGAATGGAATGTGAAATGGAATGGAATGGAATGCCGAACGAAATGGAATGTGGAATGGAATGTGGAATGGAATGTGCAAATTAATGTCGAATGGAATGTGGAATGGAATGCACTGCAATGTGGAATGAAATGTAGAATTAAATGTAGAAAGTAATGTGGAATGTAATGTGGCATCGAATGGAATGGAATTTGGAATGGAATGTGGAATGGACGGTGGAATGGGACGTGGAATGGAACGTAGATTGGAATGGACAGGAACATTGAATGGAATGTGGAATGGAACGTTGAATGGAACGTGGAATGGAATTGAATGGAACGTGGAATGGAATGTGGAATAGAATGCAATGGAATGTGGAATGGAATGAAATGGAAAGTGGAATGGAATTGAATGGAATGTGGAATGGATTATTGAACGGAATGTGGAATGGACTGTGGAGTGGAATGGAATGGAACGTGGAAAGGAATGTGGGATAGAAAGTGTAATGGAATGGAATGAATTGTGGAATGAAATGTGCATTCAAACGGAATGGAATGTGGAATGGAATGGACTGGAATGTGGAATGGAATGTGGAATAGAATTTAATGGAATGAGGAATGGAATATGGAATGGAATGTGGAATGGAATATGGAATGGAATGGAATGGAATGGATTTTGTAATGGAATGGAATTTAATGGGGAATGGAATGTGGAAAGGAATGTGGAATGGAATGGAATGAATTGTGGAATGGAATGTTGATTGGAATGGAATGGAATCTGGAATGGAATGGAATGGAATGTAGAATGAAATGTGGAATGGAAAGAGGAAAGTAATGCAATGGAATGAGAATGGAATGTGGAATAGAATTTAATGGAAAGTGGAATGGAATATGGAATGGAATGTGGAATGGAATGTGGAATGGAATGGAATGGAATGGATTTTGTAATGGAATGGAATTGAATGGGGAATGGAATGTGGAATGGAATGAATTGTGGAATGGAATGTTGATTGGAATGGAATGGAATGTGGAATGGAATGGAATGGAATGTAGAATGAAATGTGGAATGGAATGTTGATTGGAATGGAATGGAATGTGGAATGGAATGGAATGGAATGTAGAATGAAATGTGGAATGGAAAGAGGAAAGTAATGCAATGGAATGAGAATGGAATGTGGAATGGAATGTGGAATGGAATATGGAATGGACTCTGGAATGGAATGTGGAATGGAATGTTGAATGGAAAGTGGAATGGAATGTAATGGAATGTGGAATGGATTGTGAATTGGAATGCAAAGGAATGTGGAATTCAATTTGGAATGAAATGCAATGGAAAGAGAATGGCTTGTGGAATGGAAAGTGGAAAGGATTGGAAACAAATGTGGAATGGAATGTGGAATGGAATGTGGAATGGAAAGTGGAATGGAATGTGGAATGGAATATGGAATGGATTGTGTAATGGAAAGTGGAATGGAACGGAATGCAATGTGGAATGGAACGTGGAATGATATCTGGAACGGAACGGAATGTAATGTGGAATGTAATGTGGAATGTAATGTGGAATGTAATGTGGAATGGAAAGTGGAATGGAAAGTGGAATAGAATGGAAAGGAATGTGGAATGGAACGTGGAATGGAACATGGAATGTAACGTGGAATGGAATATGGAATGCAACGTGGAATGTGATGTCCAATGCAATGTAGAATGTAAAGTTGAAAGGAATGGAATGGAATGTGGAATGGTACGTAGAATGGAACTTGGAAAGGACTGTGGAATGGAAAGTGGCATGGAATGTGGAAGGGAATGTGGAGTGGAATGGAATGGAATGGAATGTGGAATGGTACATGCAATCTATCGTGGAATTCAATGTTGAATGGATTGTGGAATGGAAAGTGAAGTAGAAAGTGGAATGGAATGTAGAATGGAATATGGAATGAAACATGAAATTGAACTGAATGCAATGTGGAACTGAATGGATAGGAATGTGGAACAGAACGTGGAAAGGAACTTGGAATGGAATGGAATGGAACGTGGTATGGAATGTGGAATAGAATGGAATGGAATGTGGAATGGAATGGAATGGAATGTGGAATGGAAAGGATTGGAAAGTGAAATGGGACGTGGAATGGAACATGGAACGCAACGTGGAATGGAACGTATAATGGAAAGTGGATTGCAACGGAATGGAATGTGGAATGGAATGGAATGGAGTGGAATGTGGAATGAAATGAGATGGAATGGAGTGGAATGGGATGTGGAATTGAATGGAATGAAATGAATAATAGAATGGATTGGAATGTGTAATGCAATGGAATGTAAAGTGGAATGGAATATGAAATGGAATGTGGAATGGATTCTGCAACGGAATGTAATGGAAAGTGGAATAGAATGGAATGGAATGGAATGTGGAATGGAACGTGGAAAGGAATGTGCAATTGAATCGAATGAAATTTGGAATTTAATGGAATGGAATGTGTAATGGAATGGAATGGAAAGTGAAATAGAATGTGGAACGGTTTGTGAAATGGAATGTGGAACGTAATGAAATGCAACGTGGAATAGAATGGAGTGGAACGTGGAATGGAATGGAGTGGAACGTGGAATGGAACGTGGAAAGGAACATGGAATGGAAAGTGGAACGGAATGTGGAATGGAATGTGGAATGCAATGGAATGGAATGTTTTATGAAATGTGGAATTGAATGGAATGGAATGTGGAATGGAATGTGGAATGGAATGCAATGGAATGAGAATGGAATGTGGAATGGAATGGAATGGAATGTGCAATGGAATGTGGAATCGAATGGATTGGAATGTGGAATGGAATGTGGAATGGAATGCAGAATGGAACGGAATGGAATGTGGAATGGAATGTGGAAAGAAATGTGGAATGAAACGTGTAATGGAACGTGGAATTCAATGGAATGGAACTTGGAATAGAAGGTGGAATGAAAAGGAAGGGAATGTGGAATGAAATGTGGAGTGTAATGTAATGGAATGTGGTATGGAATGGAATGGAATGTGGAATGCAATGTGGGATGGAACGGAATGTAAAGAGGAATGGAAAGGGCAATGGAATGTGGAATGCAAAGTGGAAAGGAATGGAAAGGAATGAGGAATGGAACATGGAATGAAATCGAATGGAACGCAGAATGGAAAGAGGAATGGAATGTGGAATGGAATGTGAAATGGAATGGAACGGAATGTGGAATGGAATGTGGAATGGAGTGAGGAATGGAATGGAATGGAATGTGGAATGGAATGTGGCAGGTAGTTTAATGGAATGTGGAATGGAAAGTGGATTGGAATGTGGAATGGATTGTGGAATGGAATGTGGAATGGAACGCAATAGAATATGGATTGGAAAGTGGATTGCATTGTGCAATTTAACTTGGAACGTAATGCAATGGAATTTGGAATGGAACGTGGAATGGAATGAAATGGATCGTGGAATGGAATGTGGAATGGAATGAAATGGATCGTGGAATGGAATTGAATGGAAAGTGGAATGGAATGTGGAATGGAACTTGGAATGGAACGGAATGGACTGTGGAATGGAACGTGAAATTCAAAGGAACTGAATGTGTAATGTAACATGGAATGGAACGTGGAATGGAATGTGGAATTGAACGTTGGGTACAATGTGGAAAGAAATGTGGAATGGAACGGAATGGAATGTGGAATGGAATATGGAAAGGAATGAAGAACGGAAGGTGGAATGTAATGGAATGGAACATGGAATGCAACGTGGAATGGAATGGAACGGAAAGTGGAATGGAATCTGGAATGGAATAAGGAATGGATACTGGAATGGAACATGGAATGAAACGGAATGGTATGTGGAATGCAATGCAATGGGATGTGGAATGAAATGTTGAATGGAATGTGTAATGTATTGAAATGGAATACGGAAAGAATGGAAAGTAAAGTGGAATGGGATGCGGAATGGAACGCAATGTGAAATGGAATGTGGAATGGAATGGAATGGAAAGTGGAATGGAATGTAGAATGGAATGGAATGTGTAATGGAATGTGGAATGGAATGAAATGTAGAATGAAATGAGCAATGGAAAGCAGAATGCAATTTGGAATGGAACGGAATGGAATGTGGAATGAAATGTGGAATGGAAAGGGGAATGGAATGGCATGTAATGTCGAATGAGATGTGGAATGGAAGGGAATGAAATGTGGAATGGAATGTGGAATGGAATGTGGAATGGAAAGTGGAAAGGAACGGAATGGAAAGTGTAATGGAATGGAATGGAACCTGGAATGGAACTTGGAATGTAACGTGGAATGGAATTTGGAATGGAGCGTGTAATGGAATGTGGAATGAAATGTGGAATGGAATGGAATGTAAAGTGCAAAGAATGTGGAATGGAATCTGGAATGGAATGTGGAATGGAATGGAATGGATTGTGGAATGGAGTGGAATGGAAGTGGAATGGAATGGAATGAAACGTTGAATGGAACGTGGAATGGAACGTAATTTAATCTGGAATGGAATGGAATGGAATGGTATGGAATGTGTAACGGAATGGAATGGAATGAGGACTGGAACGTGGAATGGAACGTGGAATGGAATGTGGAATGGAATGGAAAAGAATGTGGAATGGAAGGGAATGGAATGTGGAATGGAATGTGGAATGGAAACGAATGGAATGGAATGTGAAATGGAATGGAATGGAATGTGGAATGGAATGGAATGGAATGTGGAATGGAATGGAATGGAATGTGGAAAGTAATGGAATGAAAAGTGGAATGGAATGGAAAGGAATGTGGAATGGAATGCGGAATGGAATGGAATTGTATGTAGAAAGGAATGGAAAGGAATGTGGAATGGATTGTGGAATGCAATGGAAGGTGGGATGGAATGGAATAGAATGTGGAATGGAATGTTAAATTGAATGTAGAATGGAACGTAGAATGGAATGTGGAATGGATTGTGGAATGTGACGTGGAATGGAACGTAGAATGGAACATCTAACGGAATGTATAATGGAACGTGGAATGGAATGGAATGGAACGTCTAATGGAAAATACAATGGAAAGTGGAATGGAATGGAATGGAATGTTGAATGGAATGTGGAAAGGAACGTGGAAATTAATGGAATGGAAAGTGGAATGCAAAGGAATGGAATGTGGTATGGAATGTGGAATGGAATGGAATGGAACGTGGAATGGTTTGGAATAGAAAGTGGAATGGAATGTGGAAAGGAACGTGGAATGGAGTGGAATGGAACTTGGAATGGAACGTGGAATGGAATGCAATGGAATGTGGAATGGAACCCAGAATGGAATGTTGAAAGGAAAGTGGAATTCAACGTGGAATGGAATGGAATGGAAGGTTGAATGGAATGTGGAATGGAATGTGGAATGGAACGTGGAATGGAAAGTGGAATGTAACGGAATGGAACGTGGAATGGAACCTTGGAGTGGAATGTGGAATTGCACGTGGAATGGAATGTGGAATGTAATGTGGATTGGAAAGGAAAGGAATACGGAATAGAAAGAATAGAATGAGGAATGGAATGCAATGGAATATGGAATGGAATGTTGAATGGAATGGAATGGAGTGTGCAATAGAATGTGGAATGGAATGGAATGGAATCTATAATGGAATGGAACGGAATGGTAAGGAATGTGGAATGGTAAGCGGAATTGAATGTGGAATGCAATGGAATGGAATGTGGAATGGAATGTGGAATGGAATGGAATGAATTCTGGAATGAAAAGTGGATTGGAATGGAATAGAATGTGCAATGGAATGGACTGGAAAGTGGAATAGAATTTAATGGAAAGTGGTATGGAACGTGTGATGGAATGGAATGGAAGGGAATGGAATCTCAAATGGAATGGAAAGGAATGTGGAATGGAATGTGGAATAGAATGTGAAATAGAATGGAATGAAATGTGAAATGGAATGTTGATAGAAATGGAATGGAATGTGGAATGGAATGGAATGGACAGTGGAATGGAATGTGGAAGAGAATGTGGAATGCAATGGAATGGAATGCATTGGAATGTGGAAAGGCATGTGAATTGGATTGCAATGGAATATGTAATGGAAAGTGGAAAGAAATTCAATGGAATGAGAATGGAATGTGGACTGGAATGTGGAATGGAATTTGGAATGGACTGCAAAATGGAATGTTGAATGGAATGTGGAACGGAATGGAATGGAAATTAATGTGGAATGTATTGTGAAATGGTATGCAATGGAATGTGGAATGGAATGTGGAATGGAATGGAATCGAATGTGGAATGGAACATGGAATGAAATCGAATGGAACGTGGAATGGAAAGTGGAATGGAATGTGAAATGGAATGTGGAATGGAATATAATGGAATGTGGAATGGAATGTTGAATGCAAGGTGGAATGGCATGGAATGGAATGTGGAATGGAATGTGGAAGAGAATTCAATGGAATGTGAAAGCAAAGTGGATTGCAATGTGGAATGGGTTGTGGAATGGAATGTGGAATGGAACGGAATTGAATGTGGAATGAACGGAATAGATTGTGGAATGGAATGTGGAATGGAATGTGGAATGGAATGTGGAATGGAGTGTGGAATGGAATTTGGAATGAAATGCAATGGAATGTGGAAAGGAACGTGGATTGGAATGGAATGGAAAGTGGAATTCAATGTGGAATGGAACTTGGAAAGAAATGGAATGGAATGTGTAATGGAAAGTGAAATGCAATGGAATTGAAAGTGCAATGTATCATGGAATGGAAGGTGGAATGGAATATGGAATTGAACGTGGTATAGAATGTGGAATGAAATGTGGAATGGAAAAGAATGGAATATGGAATGGAATCTGGAATTCAGTGTGGAATCGAACGTGGAATTGAATGGAATGTAATGGAATGGAATGTGGAATGGAATGTTGAATGGAGTGTGTAATGGAACGGAGTGGATTGAAATATGGAAAGAAATGTGGATTGGAAAGGAATGGAATGTGGAATGGAATGGAATGGAATGTAGAATGGAATTTAATGGAAATTGGAATGGAACAGAAAATGGAATTGAATGGAATCGAATAGAATGTGGAATGGAATGGAATGGAATGGGGAATGAGATGTGGAATGAAAAGTGGAATGGAATACAATGAAATGTGGAATGGAAGTGGATTGGAATGAAATGGAAAGAGGAATGGAATGGAGTGGACTGTGTAATGGAATGTGGAATGTAATGTGTAATGGAATGTGGAATGGAATGGAATGTGGAAAGGCATGTGAATTGGAATGCAATGGATTGTGGAATGGAATGTGGAAAGAACTGCAATGGAATGAGAATGGAACATGGAATGGAATGTGCAATGGAATGTGGAACGGGCTGCGGAAAGGAATGTGGAATGGAATGGAATGGAATGTGGAACGGAATGTAAATTGGAATGCGATGGAATGTGTAATGGAATGTGGAATGAAAGGCAATGGAAAGAGAATGGAATGTGGAATGGAAGATGGAATGGAATGTGGAATGGAATGGAATGGAAAGTGGGTTGGAATGCGGAATGGAATGGAGTGGAACGTGGAATGGAATGTGGAATGGAATGGAATGGAATGTGGAATGGAACGTGGAATGGAATGTGGAATTGATTGTGGAATGGAAAGGAATGGGATGGAAGTGGAATGAAATGGGGAATGGAACTCGTAATGGAATTGAATGGAATGTGGAAAGGAATGGAATGGAATGTTGAAAGGAATGTTTAATGGAATGGGATGGAATGTGGAATGGAATGTGGAATGGAATGGAATGGAATGTGAAACGGAATGTGGAGTGGAATGTAATGGTCGGTAGAATGGAATATGGAATGGAACTGAATGTGGGATATAACGTGGAATCGAATTTGGAATGGAACATGAAATGGAATGGAATGTGGAATGGAATGTGGAATGGAATTGAATGGAATGTGGAATGGTATATGGAATGAATTGCAAAGGAATGTGGAATGGAACGTGGATTGGAAGGTGCAATGCAATGTGGAATGGAATGGAATAGAATGTGGAATATAATTTGGAATGGAATGCAATGGAATGGAATGTGGAATGGAACGTGGAATGGAATGTGCAATGGAATGTGGAATGGAATGGAATAGAATGTGGAATGTAATGTGGAAGGGAATGGAATGTAATGTAATGTGGAATGAAATGTAATGGAATATGGAATGGAATAGAATGAGGAATGGAATGTGGAATGGAATGGAATGGAGAGTGGAATGGAAAGTGGAATGGAATTGAATGTGGAATGGAACTTGGAATGGAATGGAATGGAATGCGATGTGGATTGGAATGGAATGGAATATGGAATGGAATGGAATGGAATGCGATGTGGATTGGAATGGAATGGAATATGGAATGGAAAGGAATGTGGAATGGAATGGAATGCAATGTGGAATGGAATGTGGAATAGAATGGAAAGTGGAATGGAATATGGAATGGAATGGAAAGGAGTGTGGTATGGAATGTTGAATGGAATGGAATGGAGTGTGGAATGAAATTGATTAGAATGAGGAATGGAATCTTATGTAATGTGGAATGGATTTTGGAATGTAATGTGTAATGCAAAGAACGGAATGCAATGTGGAATGGAAAGGAAAGGAATGTGGAATGGAATGGAATGGAATGCAATGAAATGGAAGTTGGAATGGAATGAAATGGAATGTGGAATGGAATGAAATGGAATCTGGAATGGAACTTGCAATGGAGTGGAATGGAATGTGGAATGGAGTGGAATGGAATGTGGAATGGAGAGGAATGGAATGTGCATTGGAACGTGGAATGGAATGTAATGTAATGTGGAATCGAATGGAAACAAAGGTGGAATGAAACATGTAATGGAATGGAAAGCAATGTGGAATGGAATTTGGAATGGAATGGAATGGAATGGAATGTGGAATGGAGTGGAATGGAATGGAATGGAATGGAATGGAATGGAATGTGGAATGGAATGGAATGGAATGGAATGGAATGTGGAATGGAATCAAATGGAATGTGGAATGCAATTAGGAATGGAATGTGTAATGCAATGAATGGAATGCAATGTGGAATGGAATGGAAAGGAATGTAGAATGGAATGGAATCGAATGGGATATGGAATAGAAAGAAATGGAAGGTGGAAAGGAATGGAATGCCATCGGGAAAGAAACGTGGAAGGAAGAAGAATGGAATTTTCAATGGAATGTGGAATGGAATGTGAAATGGAATGTCGAATGTGATGGAAAAAAATGTGTAATGGCATGGAATGGAATGTGGAATGGAACGTGGAAAGGAAGGTGGAATGAAATTGAATGGAACATGGAATGAAACGTGGAATGGAAAGTGGAATGGAATGGAAAGTAACGTGAAATGGAATGTGGAATGGAACGTAGAGTTGAAAGTGGAATGTAATGGAATGGATAGTGGAACGGAAACTGGAATGTAACGTGGAATGGAATGGAATGGAATGTGGAATTGAATGGGAAGGAATTAGTAATAGAATGGAATGGAGTGGTATTTGGAGTGTTATGGAATAGAATGGAATGGAAAGTGGAATGGAATGGAAAGGAATGTGGAATGGAATGGAATGGAATGTGGAATGGAATGGAATGGAATTTGAATGGAATTTGAATGGAATGGAATGGAATGTGGACTGGAATGGAATTAAATGGAATGGAATGTGGATTTGAATGAAATGGAATGGGGATTGGAAACTGGAATGGCATAGAATGGAATGTGGAATGGAATGTGGAATGGAATGGAATGGAACTTGGAATGAAATTGAATAGAATGTGGAATGGATTGTGGAAAGGAATTGAAAGCAAAGTGGAATGGAATTTGGAATGGAATGGAATGTGGAATGGAACGGAATGGAATGTAGAATGGAATGGAATAGAATGTGGAATGGAACGTGGAATGGAATGAAATGGAACGTGGAATGGAAAGTGGTATGTAGTGGAATGGAAAGTGGAATATAATGGAATGGAAAGTGTAATGGAACGTAGAATGGAATGGAATGGAACATGGAATGGAATGTGGAATATATCGTGGAATGGAAAGTGGAATGGAATGTGGAATGTGGTATGGAATGCAACATCGAATGGACTGTGGAATGGAATGGAATTCAATATGGAAAGGAATGTGGAATGAAATGCAATAGAATGTGGAATGGAATGTGGAATGGAATGTAAGGGAAAGTTCAATAGAACGTGGAATGGAACGCGGAATGTAATGGAATGGAAAGTGTGAAGGAACGTGTAATCTTATGGAATGGAATGTGGAATGGAATGTGGAATGGAGTGGAAAGGAATGTGGAAAGTAATGTGGAATGGCATGGAATGGAATGTGGAATGGAATGTGGAATGGAACATGGAATAGGAAGTGGATTGCAATGGAATGGAACGTGGAATGGATCGTGGAATGGAACGTGGAATGGAAAGAGGAATGTAATGGAATGGAAAGTGGAATAGAAAGTGGAATGCAACGTGGAATGGAACGTGGAATGGAATGGAATGTAACGTGGAATGGAATGGAACGGAATGTGGAATGGAAAGGGATGGAATTTGTAATGGAATGGAATTGAATGGTATGTGGAATGGAATGGAATGGAAGGTGGAATGGAATGGAGTGGAACGGGTAATTCAATGTGGAATGGAATGGAATGGAATGTGCAATGCAATGGAATGGAATGTGGAATGGAACATGGAACGGAATGTGGAATGCAGTGGAATGTAATGTGGAATGGAATGGAATGGAATGTGAAAAGGAATGTGAAATGGAGTGGAATGCAAAGTGGAATGGAAGGGAATGGAACGTGAAATGAAATGTGGAATGGAATGAAATGGAATGTGGAATGTAATTGAATGGAATGTGGAATGTAATGAAATGGGGTGGAAAGGGAAAAGAATGGAATGTAATGTGGAATGGAATTTGGAAAGAAATGTGGATTGGAATGTAGAATGGAATGCAATCAAACTGAAAGGAATGAGGAATGGAATAGAATGGAATATGGAATGCAATGGAATTGAATGGAATGTGAAATACAGTGGAAACGAATGTGGAATTGAATGGAATGGATGTGGAATGGAATGGAATCGAATGCGTAATGGAATGAAAATGAATGCGGAATGCAATGTAGAATGCTATTGAATGGAATTTAGAATGGAATGGAATGGAATATGCAATGCAATCTCGAAAGCAATGGAAAGGAATGTGGAGTGGAATGTGGAAGGGAATGTTATGGAATCTGGAATGCAATGGAAAGGAAGTGAATGTGGAATGGAATTGAATGGAATGGAATGGAATGGAACGGAATGTGATATGGAAAGAAATGGAAAGGAATCTTTAATGGAATGGAATGGATTTTCTAATGCAATTGATTGAAAAGTGGAATGCAATGTGGAATGGAATGCAATGGAATGTGGAAAGGAAGGTGGAAAAGAATGGATTGTGGAATGGAATGGAATGGAATGGAATGGAATGTGTAATAGAATGGAAAGGAATGGAATGTAAAATGGAAATAGAATGGAATGTTTAATGGAATGGAGTGGAATAAGGAATGGAATGCAACGGAATGTGGAATGGAATGTTGAATGTGGAATTGTATGTGGAATGGAATGGAATGGAAAGTGAAATGGAATGGAATGGAAAGTGGGATGGAATGCGGGATGGAATGTGGAATGGAATATATCGGAATGGAGTTTAATGTGGAATGGAACGGAATGGAAAGTGAAATAGAAATAGAATGGAATGTTCAATGGAATAGAATGGAAAGTGGAATGGAATGGAATGGAAGGTGAAATGGAACGGAATGGAATGTGCAATGGAATTTGGAATGGAATGGAATGCAATGCGGAATGGAATGGAATGGAATGTGGAATGCAACGGAATGCAATGGAATAGAATGTGGAATGGAATGGAACGTGGAATGGAATGGAGTGGAATGGAACAGAATGTGGAATTGAATGGAATGGAATGGAAAGTGAAATGGAAAGAGAATGGAATGTTTAATGGAACGGAATGGAATGTGGAAAGGAATGGAATGGAATGTGGAATATAATGTGGAATGGAATGGAATGGAATGTGGAATGGAATGTAAAGGAATGTGGTATGGAATGGAATGGAATGTGTGATGGAATTTAGTGGAATGGAATTGAATGTGGAATGCAATGGAATTGAATGGAATGGAATGAGTAATGGAATGGAATGGAATGTGGAATGGAATGTAATGGAATTTTGAATGTAATGTAATGGAATGTGGAATGGAATATGGAATGGAATGGAATGTAAAGGAATGTGGAATGGATTCTGGAATGGAAAGTGGAATGGAATGGAGTGGAATGGAATGGAATGTGGAATGGAATGGAATGGAATGCAATATGGAATAGAATGGAATATAATGGAATATGGAATGGAATGGAATGGAATGGAATGTGGAATTTAATATGGAATGGAATGGACTGGAATGGGGAGTGGAATGGAATGTGGAATGTGGAAAGGAATGGAATGTGGAATGGAATTGAATGGAATGTGGAAATGAACGGAATGGAATGTGGAAAGGAATGCAATGGAATGTTGAATGGAATGGAAGTGAATTGAATATGGAATGCCGAATGGAATGAAATGTGGAATGGAATGAAATGGAATGAGGAATGGAACGGAATGGAAATTGCAATGGAATGTACCAGAATGTGGAATGGAATGTGGAATGAAACGTAATGGAAATTGGAATGGAATGTGGAACGGAATGGAAAGGAATGCAATTTCACATGGAATGTAATGGAATGTGGGATGGAATGGAATGATAAATGGAATGGAATGGAATGTGAAACGGAATGGAATGGAATGTGAAACGGAATGGAATGGAATGTGGAATGGAAACGAATGGAATGTGGAATGGAATGGAATGGAATGTTGAATGGAATGGAATGGAATGTGGAGTGGAATGGAATGGAATGTGTAATGGAATGGAATCTAATCTGGAATGGAATGTGGAATTTAATGGAATGGAATGTAGAATGGAATGTTGAATGGAATGGAATGGAATGCAATGGAAATTGGAATTGAATGGAATGTAGTGGAATGTGAAATGGAATGAAATAGAATGGGAATGGGATGTGGAATGGAGTGGAACGGAATAGAATATGGAATGGAACAGGATGGTTTGTGGAATGGAGTGGAATGGAATGGAACGTGAAGTGGAATGGAATGGAAAGATTCAAATCTGTAATGGAAAGCGGAATGGAATGGAATGGATTTTGTATGGAATGGAATGGAAAATGGAATGGAATGGAATGTAATGCGGAATGGAATGGAATGTAATGTGGAATGGAATGGAATGGAATGTGGAATGGAATGGAATGGAATTTGGAATGGGATGTGGAATGTAATGTGGAATGGGATGTGGAATGGAATGGAATAGAATGTGGCGTGGAATGTGGAATGCAATGAAATGGAATTGAAAGGAATTTTGAAGGGAAAGGAATGGAATTTGGAATGGTATGGAATGGAATGTGGAATGGAATGTGGAATGGAACGTGGAATGGAACGTGGAATGGATTGGAATGTGGAATGAAATGCAATGGAATTGTATGCGGAATGGAATGGAATGGAAAGTGGAATGGAATGGAATGGAATGCAAATTGGAATGTAATAGAATGAAATGGAACCGAATTTGAAATGGAATGGAATGGAATTTGGAATGGAACATGGAATGGAACATAGAATGGAACGTAGAATGGAAAATGGGATGGATCGTGGAAGGGAACGTGGAATTGAATATAGAATGGAAAGTGGAATGGAATGAAATGGAATGTGGAATGGAAGGGAATGGAAAGTGGAATGGAAGGGCATGCAATGGGATGCAATGTGGAATGGAATGGAATGGAATCTTGAATAGAATGCGGTATGAAATGGATTGGGATGTGGAATAGAACTTGGAATGGAAAGGAATGGAACGTGGAATGGAATAGAATGGAATGTGAAATGGAATGTGAAATGGATCGTGGAAAGGAATGGAATGGAAAGTGGAATTGAACGTGAGATTGAATGGAATGGAATGTAGAATGTAATGGAAATGAAAGTGGAGTGTAATGTAATGGAATGTGTAATGGAATGGAATCTGGAACGGAATGGAACGTAAAGTGGAATGGAATGCGTAATGGAACATGGAATGGGACATGGAATGGAAAGTGGTATGGAATGTGTAATGGAACGTGGAATGGGACATGTAATGGAAAGTGGAATGGAATGGAATGGAACGTGGAATGGAATGTGGTATGGACGGAATGGAAGGTGGAATGGAATGATTAATGGAATGGAATAGAATGGAATGTGTAATGGAATGTGGAATGGAATGTGCAATGGAATGTGGAATGGAATGGAATGGAATGTGTAATGCAATGTAGACTGGAATGCGGAATATAACATGGAATGGAAAATTGAAAGGAACGTGGAATGGTTCGTGGAATGGAAAGTGCAATGGAATGGAATGGAATGTGGAATGGAATGGAATGGAATGTGGAAAGGAATGGAATGGAATGTGGAATGGAATGTGGCATTGAATGGAATGGAATGTGGTGTGGAATGGAATGGAACGGAATGTGTAATGGAAAGCAAAATGAAATGGAATGGAATGTGGAATCAGATGGAATTGATTGTGGAAGGGAACGTGGAATTGAATGGAAAGGAATGTGGATTGGAAAGTGGAATGGAAAGTGGATTGGGACGTGGAATGGAATTGAATGTGGAAAGGAATGTGGAATGGAATACGGAATGGAATGGAATGGAATGGAATGTAGAATGGAATGTGGAATAGAATGGAATGGAATGCGGAATGGAATGTGGAATGGAATGAGGAATGGAAAGTGAAATGGAATTGAATGTAGAATGGAATGGAATGGAATGGAATGTGCAAAGGAATGGACTGGAATGTGGAATGGAATGGAATGGAATGTGGAATGGAATGGAATGTCGAATGTAACGTGGAATGGAAGAGAATGGAATTTGGAAAGGAAAGGAACAGAATGTGGAATGGAATGTGGAATGAATGCAAAAGAATGTGGAATGGAAGGCAATGCAATGTGGAATGGAATGGAATGGAATTTGGAATGGAATGTGGAATGGAGTGAGGAATGGAAAGTGGAATGGAAAGTGGAATAGAATGAGGAATGGAAAGTGAAATGGAAAGTTGAATGGAACGTGGAAAGTATCTTGGAATGGAATGTGAATTGGAACGTGGAATGGAACGTGGAATTGAACGTGGAATGTAATGTGGAAATGAATGGAATGGAATGTGGAATGGACTGGAAAGGAATGGATTGGAATGGAATGGTATGTGAAATGGAATTGAAAGGAAAGTGGATTAGAATGGAATGTAATGTGGGATGGTATGGAAAGAAAAGTGGACTGGAATGTGCAATGGAATGTGGAATGGAATGTGGAATAGAATCTGGAATGAAATAGAATGGAATGGAATGAAAAGTGGAATGGAACAAAATGGAAAGTGGAATGGAATGGAATGGAATGTGCAATGGAATTAATTGTAGAATGTAATGTATTGTGGAATGCAATGGAATGGAATGTAAAATGCAATGGAATGCAATGTGGAAAGAAATGGAATGGAATGTGAAATGGAATGTGGAATGGAATGGAATGTGGAATGCATTGGAATGGAACTGAATGGAATGTGGAAGGGAACGTGGAAAGGAACGTGGAAGGAAACGTGGAATGGAATGTGGAACGGAATGTGGAATTCAAGGGAATGGAATGCAATGCAATGTGTTATGGAATGTGAAATGGAATGGGATGGAAGGTTGAGTGGAATGTAGAATGTAATTTGCAATGGAATGTGGAATGCAATGGAAACGAATAAGTAATCGAATGTTCAATGGAATGTGTAATGGATAGTGGAATGGAACATGGAATGGAACGTTGAATGGAATGGAATGGAATGTGGAATAGAACGTGTCAAGGAATGTGGAAAGGAATGTGGAATGGAAAGTTTAATTGAAAGGAATGGAACGCGGAATTGAACGTCGAATGAAATGTGAATTGGAATGTAATGTAATGTGGAATGTAATGTGGAATGGAATGGCATGGAATGTGGAATGGAATGGAATAGAATGCAATATGGACTTATATGGAATGGAATGGAATGTGAAATGTCAAGTGGACTTGAATGGAATGGAACGGAGAGGAATGTAGAAGTGAATGGAATGGAATGTGGAATTGAATGGAATGGAATGAGGGCTTGAATTCAGTGGAATGGAAAGAATGAGGAAATAAACTTAACTGAATGTGGAATTAAATGGAATGGAGTAAGGAATGGAATGGAATGGAATGTGGAATAGAATGTGCAATGAAATGAAATGGAATGTGGAATGGAATGGAATGGAATGGATAGTGGACTAGATAGGAATGGAATTTGGAATGGAATGAAATGGAATGGAATGTGGAATGGAATTTAATGCAATGGAATGGAGAATGGAATGGAATGGAATGGAAAGAGGAATGGAATGGAATGGAATGTCGAATGGAATGGAATGGAATGGAATGTGGACTCGAATGGAATTGAATGGAGTGGACAGTTGAATGGAATGGAATGGAATGTCAAATGACAAGAAATGGAATGTGGAATGGAACATGTCACGGAATATAATGGAATGTGCAATGAAATGGAATGGAATGTGGAATGGAATGAAATGGAATGTGGAATCGAATGGAATGGAATGTGGAATGGAATGTTTGATTAAATTGAATGCAATGTGGAAGAGAAAGTTTAATGGAATGGAATGGAATGTGGAATGTAATGGAATGGTATCGAATGTGGAATTGAGTGTGCAATGGAATGGCAAGCAATGTGGAATGGAATAGAATTGTATGTGGAATGGAAGGGAATGGAATGTGGAATGGAGAGGAATGAAATGTGGAGTGGAATGAGGAATAGAAAGTGGAATGGAATGTTGAATGGAACGTGGAAAGGAATGGCAAATTGAACATGGAATGGTACGTGGAGTGGAACGTGGAATGGGATGTGGAATGCAATGAAATGGAATGGAAAGTGAAATGGGATGGAATGGAATGTGGATTAGAATGGAATGGAATGTGGAATGCAATTTAAAGAAATTTGGAATTGAATGTGGAATGGAATGTGGAAAGAAATGGAATGGAATGGAATGGATTGGAATTTGGAATGGAATGGAATGGAAAGTGGAATGGAATGGAATCGAATGCAATGTGGAATGGAATGGAATGGAATGGGGAATGGAATTCGATGTGGAATGCAATGTAATGTGGAATTGAATGGAAAAGAATGTGGAAAGGAATGGAACGGAATGATATATGGAATGGAAAGGAATGGAATATGGAATGCAAAGAGGAAAGGAATGGAATGGTACATGGAATGGAAAGTGGAATGGAATGGAATGGAATTGAACACGGAATGGAATTGAATGGAACGTGAAATTGAATGAGTAATGGAATTGAATAGAATGTAATGCAGTGCGGAATTCAATGGAAAGAAATGAGGAATGGAATGTAATAGAATGTGCATTTTAATGTGGAAAGGAATGTTGAACGGTATAGAATGGAACGTGGAATGGAATGAGGAATGGAACGAGGAATGTAATGGAATGGAACATGGAATGGAACGTGGAACGGAATGTGGAGTTGAACCTGGAATGGAACGTGGAATGGAATGGATTGGACCGTGGAATGGAATGGAATGGAACGTGGAATGGAATGCAAAATGGAATGGAGTGTAATGGATCATGGAATGGATTGTGGAACGGCATGTGGAAACGTAGCGAATAGAAAGTGGAATGGAGAGAATGGTAACGTGGAATGGAACGGAATGGAATGGAATGGAATGTGGAATGGAATTGAATGGAAAGAAACGGAATGGAATGTAATGCAGAATGTTATGTGGAATGCAACGTGGAACGGAATGGAATGGAATGTGGAATGTAATGCGGAAAGGAATGTGGAATGGAATGAAATGTGTAATGGAATGGAAATCAATGAGGAATGGAATGTGGAATGGATTGTGGAATGGAATGGAATGTGGAATGGAAATGAATGGAATGTGGAATGGAATGTATAATGCAATGTGCAATGGAATGTGGAATAGAATGGAATGTGGAATGGAATGGAATGGAATGTGGAATGGAATGTGGAATGGAATGTGGAATGGAATGTAATGGAATGTGGAATGGAATCTAGAATGCAATGTGGAATGGAATGTTGATTGGAATGGAATGTGGAAAGGAAGGGAATGGAATGAAATGGAATGTGGAATGGAATGTGGAATGGGATGTGGAAAAGAATGAAATGGAGTGCGGAATCGAATTTGGAATGGAATGGAATGGAATATGGAATGGAATGGGGAATGGAATGTGGAATGTAACGTAGAATGGAACGTGGAATGGAATATAATGTGGAATGGAATGCAATGGATTGGAATGTGGAATGGCAAGGAAAGGAATTAGAAATGGAATGGAATGGAATGGAATGGAATTTGAAATGGAATGAAAAGAAATTTGGAATGGAATATGGAATGGAAAGTAGAATGGAACGTGGAATGGAACTTGGAATGGAACGTGGAACGGAATGTGGATTTGAATGTGGAATGCAAAGTGGAATGAAATGGAATGGAATGTGGAATGGAAGGGAATGGAAAGTGGAATGGAATGGAATGGAATGGGATGAAATGTGGAATGCGATGGAATGGAACGTGGAATCAAATGTAAAATGGAAAGGAATAGAACGTAGAATGGAATGGGATGGAATATGGAATGGAATGTGGATTGGAATAGAATGGAATGTGGAATGGAATTTAATGGAAAGTGGGATAGAATGGAATGAAATGTGGAATGGAACGTGGAATGGAATGGAATGGAACGTGGTATGGAATGGAATGGAATGTGAAACGGAACGTGGAATGGAATTGATTGGAAGATGGAATGTAATGGAATGCAACGTGAAATGGAATGGAAAGGAACTTGGATTGGAATGGCATGGAACGTGGAATGTAATGGAATGGAATGTGGAAAGTAATGGAATTGAATGTGGAATGCAATGGATTGGAAAGGGGAATGGAATGGAAACCAATGTGTAATGGAATGAAGTGGAATGTGGAATGGAAAGTGGAATGGAATGGAATGGAATGAGGATGGAATGGAATGGGATGTGGGATGGAATGTGGAATGGAATGAAATGGAATGTGGAATGGAAAGGAATGGAATGTGGAATTGAATTTGGAATGGAAAGGAATGGAACGTTGAATGGAATGTGGAATGCAATAGATTGGAAAGTTGAATGGATTATAATGGAATGTGGAATGGAATGTGGAATGGAATGGAATGGAAAGTTGAATAGAATGTGGAATGCGATAGAATGCAATGTGTAATGGAATGTGGGAGGGAATGGAAAGAAATGAGGAATGGAATGTGGAATGGAATGGAATGGAATGTGGAATGGAATGTGGAATGGAATGGAATGGAATGTGGAATGGCATGTGGAATGGACCGTGCAATTGAATTGAATGGATTGTGGAAGGGAATGAAATGAAATTTTGAAGACAAGATGGAATGGAATGGAATGGAATGCAATGTGGAATGGAACGAAATGGAATGGAATGGTATGGAATGGAATGTGGAATGGAACGGAAAGTGGAATGCAATGTAATGTGATGTGGAATCGAATGGAATGGAATGGAATGTGGAATGGAATGGAATGGAATTTGGAATGCAATGTATTGGACCGGAATGTGGAATGCAATGGAATGCAACGTGGAATGGAAGAGAATGTAATGAAATGATATGTGGAATGGATTGTAATGGAATACGTAATGGAATATGGAAGGGAATGCAATGGCATGTTGAACGGAATGTGGAATGGAATTGAATGGAACTTGGAATTGAATGGAAGGGAATGTGTAATGGAATGAGGAATGGAACATGGAACAGAATGGAAGGGAATGTGGAATGTAATGGAATGGATTGGAATGTGGAATGGAAGGGAAAGGAATCTGGAATGGAACGGAATGGAATGCAATGTGGAATGGAATGGAATGTGGAATGGAATTGAAAGGAATGGAATGTGAAATGGACTGGAATGGAATGCAATGTGGAATGGAATGGATCGTATGGAATGGAATGTAGAAAGGAATGGGATGCAATCTTTAATTGAATGGAACGGAATGTGGAATGGAATGGAATGGAATGTGGAATGAAATGGAATTGAAAGAGGAAAGGAATGGAATGGAATGTGGAATGGAATGTGGAATGGAAGGTGGAATGGGATAGAAAGGAATGTGGAATGGAAACGAATGGAATGGAATGGAATGTGGAACGGAATGCAATGGAAAGGAATGGAATGAGGAATGGAGTGGAATGAGATGGAATGTGGAATGGAATGGAATGGAATGGAAGGTGGAATGGAATGGAATGGCATGTGGAATGGAATTTGGAATGGAGTTGAATGGAATGTGGAATGAAATGGAATGGAATATGGAATGGAACGTGGAATGGAATGAAATTTAATGCCGAATGGAAAGTGGAATGGAATGGAATGGAACATTGAACTTAGCAAGGAATAGAACGTGCAATAGAAAGTGAAGTGGAACTTGGAATTGAATGTGGAATGGAACGTGGAATGGAATGTGGAACGGAATGTGGAATGGAAGACAATGGAATGTGGAATGGAAAGGAAAGTAATTTGGAAAGGAACGTGGAATGTAATGGATTGGAACGTGGAATGGAACATGGAATGGAAAGTGGAATGGAACGTTGAGTGCAATGGAGTGTGGAATGGAAGGTGAGATAGAATGGAATGGAATGTGGAATGGAACGTGGAATGGAATGGAATGGAACATTTAATGGAAAGTGGGATAGAACGTGGAATGGAACGTGGAGGGGAACATGCAATGGAACGAGTAATGGAACGTGCAATGTAATGTGGAATGGAATGTGGAATGGAAAGTAATGGAATGTGGAATGGAATGGAATGGAATGTGGAATTGAATGTGGAATGGAATGGGGAATGGAAAGTGGAATGGAAAGTTGAATGGAACGTGGAAATAAACGTGGAATGGAATGTGGAATGGAAAGTGGAATGGAACGTGGAATGGAATGTGAAATGGAATGGATTGGAATGCGGAATGGAATGGAATGGAATGGAATGGAATATAATGGAATGTGAAATGGAATTGAAAGGAAAGTGGATTAGAATGGAAAGGAATGTGGAATGGAATGGAATGGAATGTGGAATGGAATCTGGAAAGGAATGTGGATTGGAATGCAATGGAATGGAATGGAATGTGGAAAGGATTGGATTGGAAAGTGGAGTGGAATGGAATGGAATATAATGGAATGTGGAATGGAAAGTAATAGAATTCAATGTGGAATGGAATGTAATCTGGAATGGAATGGCATGCAATGTGGAAAGGAATGGAATGCAATCTGGAATGGAATGGAACAGAATTTAATGTGGAATAGAAAGGAATGTGGAATAAAAGGGAATAGAATGCAGGATGGAATGGAATGGAGTGAGGAATGGAATGTGGAAAGGAAGGGATTGGAATGTTTAATGGAAGGGAATGGAATGTGGAATGAATGGAATGGAATATGGAATGGAATGTGGAATGGAATGAGGAATGGAAAGTGGAATGGAACGTTGAAAGGAAGGTGGAAAGGAACATGGAATGGAATGTGGAATGGAAAGTGGAATAAAACGTGGAATGGAACGTGGAATGAAATGTTGAATGGAATAAAATGAAACGTGGAATGGAAGGGAATGCCATGGAACGGAATGGTATGTGAAATGGAAAGGAATGGAATGGGAATTAGAATGAAATGGAATGCGGAAGGGAATGCAATGAAATGTGGAATTGAATGTGGAATGGAAGGTGGAATGGAATGGAATGGAATGGAATGTGGAAAGGACTGGAATGGAAAGTGGAATTGGATGGAATCAAATGGAATGTGGAATGGAATGGAATGGAATGTGGAATGCAATGGAATTGAAAGTGAAATGGAATGTGGAATGGAATGGAAAGGATTATGGAATGGAACATGGAATGGAAGGTTTAATGCAAAGTGGAATGGAACATGGAACAGAATGTGGAATGGAAGGGAATAGAAAGTAGGAAGGAATGGAAGGTAATGTGGAATTTTACGGAATGGAATGGAGTGGAATGTGTAATGGAATGGAATGGAATGAAATGGAATGCATTGGAATGTGGAATGTAATGTGGAATGGAACATGGAATGAAATGGAATGGAAAGTGGAATGGAATAGAATGGAAAGGAATGGAATGCGAAATGGAATGTGGAATGGAATGTGGAATGGAATGGAATGTGGACTGGAATGGAAGGGAATGAAGAATGGAATGTGGAATGGAAAGTGTAATGGAATAGAATGGAATGTGGAATGGAATGTGGAATGGATTGGAATGGAAAGTGGACTGGAATGTGGAATGGAAAGTGGAATGTGGAATGGAGGGGAATGGAATGTGGAATGGAATGTCGAATGGAATGTGGAATGGAATCTAATCGAATGCGGAATGGAATCTGGAATGGAAAGTGGAATGGAATGGAACATGGAATGCAATGGAATGGAAAGGAATGTTATCTGGAATGGAATCTGGAATGGAATGTGGAATGGAATGAAATGGAGTGTGAAATCGAATGAGGAAAGGAAGGGAATGGAATCTGGAATGGAATGGAATGGAACATGGAATGGAACGTGGAATGGAACCTGTAATGGAACGTGGAATGGAATGAAATGTGGAATGGAATAGAATGGACAGTGGAATGGAATGTGGAACGGAATGTAAAGGAATGTGGAATGGAACGTTGAATGTGATGGAAAGGAATGTGTAATGGAATGCGGAATGGAAGAGAATGGGATGCGGAATGGAATGTGGAATGAAACGGAATAGAATGTGGAATGGAACATTCATTGGAATGTAATGGAATGTGGAATGGTATGTGGAAATCAACAAGGAATGGAATGGAATGGAATGTGGAATGGAATGGAATGGAATGTTGAATGGAATGTGAAATGGAATCAATGAAATGCAATGTTGAATGGAATGCAATGGACTGGAATTGAATGTGGAATGGAATAGAATGGAAAGTGGAAAGGAAAGTAATGGAACGTGCAATGGAAGGGAATGGAATGTGGAAAGGAATGGAATGGAATGTGGAATGGAATGCAATGGAATGGAATTGAATGTGGAATGGAATGGAATGGAATTTCAAATGGACGTGAATTGAATGGAATGGAATGAGGAATGGAATGGAAATGAATATGGAATTGAAGGGAATGAAAAGGAATGATATGTGGAATGGAAAGGAATGTAATATGGATTGGAATGTTGAAAGGAATGGAATGGTATGTGTAATGGAACATGGAATGGAATGGAATGGAACGTGGAATGCAAGGGAAAGGAATGTGTAATGGAATGAGAAATAGAATGGAATAGATTGGAATGGAATGTGGAATGTAATGCAATGGAATGTGGAATGAAATGTAATTGAATCTGGATTGGAATGTGGAAAGAAATGTGTGACGGAATGAAATGGAATATGGAATGGAATGAGGATTGGAAAGTGGAATGGAATGGAATGGAACGTGGAATTGAATGTGGAATGGAAAGTGCAGTGGAATGTGGAATGGAAAGTGGAATGGAATGGAAAGGAGGATGGAATGGAATGGAAAGGAACATGGAATGGAATGGGACATGGAATGGAATGGAATGGAAAGTGGAAGCAATGGAAGGTGGAATGGAGTGGAATGCATCTTGGAATGGAATGTGGAACAGAATGTGGAAAGGAAGGGAATGGAAAGTGGAATGGAATGGAAGGTAATGTGGAAGGCATCAGAATGGAATGGAATGGAATGTGGAATGGAATGGAATGCAAAGTGGAATGGAATGGAATAGAACATAGAATGGAATGTGGAATGGATCGTGTAATGGAAAGGAATGTGGAATGGAAAGCAATGCAATGGAATGTGCAATGGAATGTGGAAAGGAATTTGGAAAGAAATGTAATGGAATGTGGAATGGAATGTTGAATGGGATGGAAAGGAATGTGTAATGGAATGTGGAATGGGATGCAAGGGAATGCAGAATAGAATGCGGAATAGAAGGGAATGGAATGTGGAATGGAACGTGGAACGGAATGGAATGAAATGTGGAATGGTATGTGGAATTGAACGAAGAAGGGAATGGAATGGAATGTGGAATGGAATGGAATGGAATGTTGAATGGAATGTAGAATAGAATGGAATGGAATGCAGTGTGGAATGGAATGGAATGGAATGGAATGGAATGTAGAATGGAATGGAATGGAATGTGGAATGGAATGGAATGGAATGTGGAATGGAATGGAATGGAATGTGGAATGAAAAGGAATGGAATGTGCAATGGAATGGAATGGAATGTGGAATGGAATGGAATGGAATGTTGAATGGAATGTGGAATAGAATGGAATGGAATGCAGTGTGGAATGGAATGGAATGGAATGGAATGGAATGTGGAATGGAATGGAATGGAATGTGGAATGGAATGGAATGGAATGTGGAATGGAACGTGGAATGGAATATGGAATGGAATGAAATGCGGAATGGATTGGAATGCAATGAGGAATGGATTGTGGAATTGAATCTGGAAAGGACTGCAATGTGGTATGGAATTGAAAGGAATGTGGACCGCAATGTGGAATGGAATGTGGAATGGAATGGAATGGGCAATGGAATGCAATGTAATGTAATGTGGAATGGAATGGAATGGAATGGAATTTGAAATGGAATGGATTGAAATTTGGAATGGAACGCTGAATGCAACATACAGTGGAACGTGGAATGGAAAGGGGAATAGAACGTGGAATGGAACTTGGAATTGAATGCGGAATGGATTGGAAGGGAATGTGGAATGTAAGGAAATGAAATGTGGAATGGGAGGAAATGGAATGGGATGCAATGTCGAATGCAATGGAGTGGAATGGATTGTGGAATGGAATGTGGAATGGAAACGAATGGAATGTGTAGTGGAATGGAATCTAATATGGAATGTAACGTGGAATGGAATGGAATGGAATGTGGAATGGAAAGTGGAATGGAAGGAATGGAATGTCGAATGGAATGGAACGGAATGTGGAATGGAACGTGGAATGGAATGGAATAGAATGAGAAATGGACTGGAATGGAATCTGGAATGAAATGGAAAGAATAATGGAATGGACTGGAATGTGGACTGGAAAGTGTAATGGAATGGAATGGAAAGCAGAATGGAATACAATGGAAAGTGAAATGGAACGTGGATTGGAATGGAATGGTAGATGGAATGGAATGCAGTGGAACGTGAAATGGAATGGAATGGAACTTGGAATGGAACAGAATGGAAAGGGGAATGGAATAGAATCGAGAGTGGAATGTAATGGAATTCAAAGTGAAATGCAATTGAATGGAATGTGAAAGGGAATGGAATGGAATTTGCAATGGAATGGAGTGGAATGTGGTATGGAATGTGGAATGAAATGGAATGGAATGTTGATGGCATGGAAAGGAATGGAAAGTGGCATGGAACTTGGAATGTAATGAAATCGAATGTGGAATGGAATGGAAGGGAATCTGTAATGGAATGTGGAACGGAAAGGAATTGAATGTGGAATGCTTGAAATGGAATGTGGAAAGGAATGGAATGGAAACGGAATGTGGAATGCAGTGTAATGGAACTTGGAATGGAATGCGAAATTGGATGAAAAAGAAAGTGTAATGGAATGTGGAAGGGAATGGAATTGAAGGCAGAATGCAATGTGGAATGGAATGGAATGGAATGTGGAATTGTAAGTGGAATGGAACATGGAATGGAATGGAAAGCAATGTGGAATGGAATGGAAAGGAAAGTTTAATGGAATGTGGAATAGAATGGAATGGAATGTGGAATGGAATGGAATGGAATGTGGAATGGAATGGAATGGAGTGTGGAATGGAACGGAGAATGGAAAGTGGACCAGAACTTGGAATAGAATGTGGAATGGAATGGAATGTAAGGGAATGTGGATTGGAATGGAATGGAAAGTTTAATGGAATGTGGAATGGAATGGAATGGAATGAAAGGTGGAATTTAATGGAATGGAATGGAATGTGGAATGGAATGGAATGGAATGGGGAACGGAACGGAATGGAATTGAATGGAATGTAAACGAACGTGGAATAGAATGGAACGGAATTTGGAATGAAATGGATTGGAATGTGGAACGGAATGGAATGGAATTGAATGGAATGTGGAATTGAATGGAATGCAAGGTGGAATGAAAGAGAATGGAATGGAATGATGTGTGGAATGGAATGGAAAATGGAATGGAGTGTTGAAAAGAATGGAATGGTAAGTGGAATGGAAAGTGGAATGGAATGGAATGCCAGGTGGAATGGAATGGAACGGAATATGTAATGGAATGAGGAATGGAATGTGGAATGGAATGGAATGGAATGTGGAGTGTAATAGAATGGAATGTGGAACACAATGGAATGGAATGGAATGTGGAATGGAATGGAATGGAATGTGAAATGGAATGGAATGGAATATGGAATGGAATGTCATGCAATGGAACGTGGCTTTCAGTGGAAAGAATTGCAATGGAAAGTGGAACGGAATGGAATGGAATGTGGAATGGAATGGAATGGACCGTGGAATGGAACTTGGAAAGGAAAATTGAATGGAACGTGGAAAGAAATGTGGAAAGGAATGTGGAATATAATGTGGAATAGAAAGCAATGGAATGTGGAATGGAATGGAATGGAATCTGGAATGCAATGGAATGGAATGCGGAAAGGAAGGTGGAATTTAATGGAATGGAATGTGGAATGCAAAGGAAAGGAATGTAATGTGGAATGGAATATAATATAATGTGGAATGGAAAGTGGAATGGAATGGAACGAAATGTGGAAAGGAACGTGGAATGGAATGTGGTGTGGAATGTGGAATGGAACAGAATGGAATGTCGAATGGAAAGTGGAATGGAATGTGGAATGGAATGGAATGGAATGGAATGCGGACAGGAATTGAGTAGAATGCAATGGACACTGGAATGGAATGGAATGGAAAGTGGAATGGAATGGAATGGAATTTGGAATGGAACGTGGAGTGGAGTGGAAGGTGGAAAGGAATGGCATCGAATGGAATATGGTATGGAATGGAATGTGGAATGGAATGGAATGGAACGTGGAATGCAATGTTGAATGGAATGGAATGGAATGTGAAGGGCAATGGAATGGAATGTGGGATGGAATGGAAAGGAATGTGGAATGGAATGAAATTATTTGTGGAATGGAATGGAATGTGGAATGGAATGGAATGGAATGTGAAATGGAAAGTGAAATGACATGGAATGGAATGTGGAATGGAATGTAGAATGGAAAAGAATGGAATGTGGAATGGATTGGAAAAGAATGTGGAACGGAACGTGGAATGGAACATGGACTGGAACATGGAGTGGAACGTGGAATGGAATGTGGAATGGAATGGAAAGTGGAATGGAATGGAAACGAATTTGGAATGCACTCTGGAATGGAATGGAATGGAGTGTGGAATGGAACGTGGAAAGGAGTGAAGTGGAATGGAATGTGGAATGGAACGTGCAATGGAATGGAATGGAAAGTGGAATGGATTGCAATGGAATGTAGAGTGGAACGCAATGGAATCGAATGGAATTTGAAATGGAATGGAATGGAATGTAGAATGAAATGTAATGAAACGTGGAATTGAATGTAGAATGGAATGGAAAGGAATGTGGAATGGTATATGAAATGGAATGGAATGGAATGTGGAATGGAATGTGAAATGGAATGGAATGGAACGTTGAATGAAATGTGGAATGGAATGGAATGGAATGTGGAAAGCAATGCGGAATGGAAAGGAATGGAACGTGGAATGGAACGTGGAATGGAATGGAATGGAATGTGGAATGGAATGTGGAAAGGAACAGGGAATGGAATCTGGAATGGAATGGAATGGAATGTAGAATGCAATGGAAAGGAATGGAATGTGGAATGGAATGGAATGCAATGTGGAACGGAATGTGGAATGCAATGGGATGGACTGTGGAATGGAATGGAAACTAATGGAATGTGAAAAGGAAAGGAATGGAATGTGGAATTCAATGGAATGGAGTGGAATGGATTGGGGAATGAAATGCAATGGAATGTGGATTGGAATTTGGAATGGAATGTGGAATGGAATTTGGAATGCAATGGAATAGACTGTGGAATTGAGTGGAATGGAATGGAATGTGAAAAGGAATGTATTGTAATGTGGAAAGGAAAGTTAAATGGAATATGGTATGCAATGAATGGAATTGAATGGATTGTGGAATGGAACAGAATGGAATGTGGAATACAAAGGAATGGAATTGAATGTGAAATGGAAACGAATGGAATTTGCAATGGAATGGAATGGAAAGGAATGTGGAATGGAATGGAATGGAACGTGGAATTGAATGTGGAATGGAATGGAACGTAACGTGGAATGGTATATGAAATGGAATGGAATTAAATTTGGAATGGAACGTGGAATGGAACGTCTAATGTAAGGTGGAATAGAACGCGGAATGCAATTTGGAATGGAATGTGGAATGGAATAGAATGGAACATGCAATGTAATGTGGGATGCAATGGAATGAAATGTGTAATGGTACGTGGAATGGAATAGAACGTAATGTGGACTGGAATGTGGAATGAAATGGAATAGACCGTGGAATAGAAAGTGGAATGGAATGGAATGGAATGTGTAATGGAACGTGGAATGGAATGGATTGGAATGTGGAATGGAACGTGGAACGGAACTTGGAATGGAACGTGGAATGGAACGTGGAAAGGAATGTGGAAAGCAATGCGGAATGGAATGTAGAATGGAATGGAATGGAATGTGGAAGGGAATGGAATGGAATGAGGAATGGAATGTGGAACGGAACGGAATGTGGAAAGGAATGTGGAATGGAATGGAATGGAATGCGGAATGGAACGGAATGGAATGGAATGTGGAATGGAATGGAATATAATGTGGAATGGAAAGTGGATTGGAATGGAATGGAACGTGGAATGGAATGGAATGGAATGTGGAATGGAATGTGGAATGGAATGGAATGTGAACTGGAATTGAATGGAATGGAATGTACTGTGGAATGGAATGGAATGGAATGTGGAATGCAATGGAATTTGGAATGCAACGTGCAATGGAATGAAATGTGGAATGCAATGGAATGGAATGGAATATGGAATGGAATGTAATGTGGAATGGAAAGGAATGGAATGTGGAATGAAATGTTCAATGGAATGGAATGGAATGTGAACTGCAATGGAATGGAATGTGGAATGGATTGGAATGGTATGTGGAATGCAATGTGGAATGGAATGTGGAACGGAATGGAAAGGATTGTGCAATGGAACGGAATGGAATGTGGAATGGAATGTGGAATGGAAGTGAATGGACTGTGGAATTGAATGGAAAGGAATATGGAATGGAATGGAATGGAATGTGGAATGGAACGTGTAATGAACCGGAGTGGAATGTGGAATAGAATGTGGAATAGAAATGAATGGAATGTGGATTGGAATGGAATGGAATGTGGAATGGATTGGAATAGAACGTGGAACGGAACTTGGAATGGAACAAGGAATGTAACGTGGAGTGGAACGTGGAATTGAATGCAGAGTGGAAACGAATGGAATGTGGATTGGAATGTGGAATGGAAAGCGGAATGGAATAGAAAGGAATGTGGAATGGAATGTGAAATGGAATGCAATGGAATGTGGAATGGAATGGAATGTGGAACGCAATGTGGAAGGGATTGCAATGGACTCTGCAATTCAATGTGGAAAAGAATGGAATGTAAAGTTTACTGGAATGTGGAAGGGAATGGAATGGAATGAGGAAAGCAATTGAATTTAATCAAATGTGGAATGGAATGGAATGGAATAAAAGGGAATGTGTAATGGATTTGAATGGAATGGAAGGTGGAATGGAAAGGAATGGAATGCGGAATGGAATAGAATGGAATGTGGAATTCAAGGGATTGGAATGTGGGAAGCAATGTGGAATGGAATGGAATGGAATGTGGGAAGGAATGGAATGGAATGGAACGGAATTTGGGATGGTATGGAATGGAATGGAATGTGAAGAGGAAATAGAATGAAAAGTTGAATGGAATGTTTAATGGAATGGAATGGAATATGGAATGGAATGGAATGGCATGTGGAATGGAATTGAATGCCGAATGGAATTGAATGGAATGTGTAATTTAATGGAATGGAATGTGGAATGGAAAGTGGAATGGAATGTAATGGAATGCGAAATGGAATGGAGGGGAAAGTGGGATGGAACGTGGAATGTAATGGAAAGGAATGGAGTGGAATGTGGAATGTAATGGAAGGTAATGTAATGTTAAATGGAAATAGAATTGAATGTTTAATGGAATGGAATGGAATGTGGAATGGAATGGAATGAAATTTAGCCTGGAATGGAATTGAATGAAACGTTGAATGGAACGGAATGAAATGTGGAATGGAAAGTAATGAAAAGTGGAAAGAAAGGTGGAACAGAATGGGTTGGAAAGTGAAACAGAAAGGAATAAAATGTGGAAAGAAATGGAATGGAATGGAATGGAATGTGGAATGCAATGGAATGGAATGGAAAGGAATGTGGAAAGGAATGGAATGGAATGTGTAATGGAATATAGTTTGGAAAAGAAAGGAATTGAATGTGGATTGGAAGGTAATGGAACGGAATGTGGAATATAATGAAATGGAATCGAATGGAATGGAATGTGGAAAGGAATGGAATGGAATGTGTAATGGAATATAGTATGGAAAAGAACGGAATTGAATGTGGATTGGAAGGTAATGGAACGGAATGTGGAATATAATGAAATGTAATGGAATATGGAATTGAATGGAAAAGAATGGAATATAACGTGGAATGGAATGAAATGAGATGTGAAATTGAACGCGGAATGGAATGAATTGGAACTTGGAATGAATTGGAAAGTGAAAGGGAATGGAGTGGAAATTTGAATGGAATGGAAAGAACATGGAAAGGAATTGAATGGAATGTGGAATGTGATGGAATTGAAAGAGGAATTCAATGGAGTGGAATGTGGAATGGAATGGAATGGCATGGAATGTGGAATGGAATGTGGAATGGATTGGAATGCAATGCGGAATGGAATGGAATGGAACGTGGAATGGAGAGGAAAGGAATGTGGAATCTAATTTGGAATGGAATGGAATGGAATGGAAAGTGGAATGGAATGTGGAATGGAATGTGGAATAGAATAGAATGGAATTTGGAATGGAACATGGAATGGAATGGAATGAAATGTGGAATGGAATGGAATGGAATGTTGAAAGGAATTTAATGGAACGTGGAATGGAACGTCGAATTTAACGTGCAATGGAAAATGAAATTGAACGTGCAATGGAAAGCGAAATGGAATGGAATGGAATGTGGAATGAAATGTGGAATGGAATGGAATGGAATGCAATGTATTTGACTGTGGAATGGAATGTGGAATGGAATGAGATGGAATGGAATAGAATGGAATGGAATTTGAAATGGAATGGAATGGAATGTGGAATGGAATGGAATGGAATGTGCAATGGAATGGAATGGAATGTGGAATGGAATGTGGAATGGAAAGTGGAATAGAATGTGGAATGGAATGGAATGGAATGTGGAATGGAATAGCATGGAAGTTGGAATGGAACGTGGAACGGAATTGAATAGAATGGAATGTGTAATGGAATGTGGAATGGATTGGAATGTTGAATGGAAAGTAATGGAACTTGGAAAGGAAAATTGGATGGAATGGAATGAAATTTGAAATGGAATGTGGAATGGAATGTGGAATGGAGTGGAATGTAATGTGGAATGGAATGGAATGGAAAGTGGAATGGAATGTGGAATGGAATGTGGAATGGAATGGAATGTGGAATAGAACATGGAATGGAATGGAATTGAATAGAATGTGGAATGGAACGTGGAAAGGAATGGAATGAAATGTGACACGGTATAGATTGGAATGGAATGTGGAATTGAATGGAATGGAATGGAATGGAATGGAATTTGGAATGGAATATTGAATGGAATGGAAAGAAATGTGGAAAGGAATATGGAATGTGGAAATTTGAAATGGAATGTGGAATGGAATATGGAATGGAGTGGAATGGAATGTGGATTGGAATGGAATGGAATGTGGAATGGAGTGGAATTTAATGTGCAATGGAATGGAATGGAATGTGGAAACGAATGTCGAATGGAATTAGAATGGAATAGAATGGAACGTGGAATGTAATGTGGAATGGAACGCGGAATGGAATGGAATGGGGAATGGAATGTGCAATGGAATGTGGAATGGAATGGAATGTGGAATGGATTGTGGAATGGAATATGGAAATGAAGGCGGAATGGAATGAAACGGAATTTGCAATGGAACGTGGAATGTAATGGAATAGAATGTGCAATCGAACTTTGAATGGAATGAGATGGAATGTGGATTTGAACGTGGAATGGAAATTGGATTGTAATGCGGAATGGAATGGAATGTGGAATGGAATGTGGAATGAAATGTGGAAGGGAATGGGATGTGGAATGGACTGTGAAATGGAATGGAATGGAATAGAATGTGGAATGGATTTGAATTGAATGTGGAATGGAAAGGAATGGAATGCAGAATGGAATGCAATGGAATGTGGAATGGAATGGAGTAGAATGGAATGTGGAATGGAATGGAATGCAATGGAATGGAATATGGAATGGAATGGAATGGAATGGAATGTCGAATGGAATGTGAAAAGGAGTGGAATGGAATGCCGAATGAAATGGAATGGAATGTGGAATGGAATGGAGTGGAATGTTCAATGGAATGTAATGGAAATTGGAATGGAATTTGGAATGGAATGGAATGAAATTTGAAATGGATTGTGGAATAAAATGTGGAATGCAATGGAATGGAATGTGTAATAGCACATGGAATGGAATGGAATGGAATGTGGAATGGAAGGGAATGGCATTTGTAATTGAATGTGGAATGGAATGGAAAGTGGTATGGAATGGGGAATGGAATTGAATGGAATGTAGAATAGAATGTGGAATTGATTGTGGAATGGAATGTGGAATGGAATTTCGAATGGAATGGAATGGAATTGGTAATGGAATGTGAAATAGAACGGAAAGGAAAGTAGAATGGAATGTGGAATGCAATCGAATGGAATGTGGAATGGAAAGGAATGGAATGCGAATGGAATGGAATGGAATGGAATGTTGAATGGAAATTGGAATGGAACGGGGAATGGAAACGTGGAATGCACCTTGGAGTGGAAAGTGAAATGCAATGATGAATGGAATGGAATGGAAAGTGGAATATAATGTGGAATGGAATGGAATGGAATGGAATGTGGAATGGAATGGAATGCAATGGAATGTGGAATGGAATGTGGAAAGGATTGTGGAGTAGAATGGAATGTTGAATGGAATGTATAATGAAATGGAATGCAAAGCAATGTGGAATGCAACGTGGAAAGTGTTAGAATGGAATGTGGAATGGAAGGTGGAATGTTATGTGGAATGGAATGGATTGTGGGACGGAATGTGGAATAGAAAGTGGAATGGGATGGAATGTTCATTAGGTTGTGGAATTGAAAGTGGAATGCTATATGGAATGTAATGGAATGGAAAGTGCAATGGATTGGGAAGTGAGAAGGAATGGAAGGTAGACTGGAAAGGAATGCAATGTGGAATGGAACGTGGAATGGAATGTGGAATGGAACGTGGAATGAAACGTAATGGAAAAGTGTAATGGAATGAAGTGGAATGGAATAGGGAATGGAACTTTGAATGGAATGTGGAATGGAATGGAATGTGGAAAGGAATAGAATGGAATGGAATATAGAATGGAATGTGGAATGGAATGGAATGCAATGTGGAATAGAAGGAGGAATCGAATGGAATGGGGAATGGAGTGGAATGTAGAAAGGAATGTGTAATCGAACGTGGAATTGAATGGAATGTGGTGTGGATTGTGGAATGGAATGCAATGGAATGCAATGTGAAGTGGAATGGAGTGGAAAGTGGAATGGAATGGAATGGAATGCCAAAAGGATCGGAATGGAATGGAACATAATGGAATGGATTGTGGAATGGAATGGCATGGAATGTGGAATGGAATGGAATGGTAAGTGGAATGGAATGCTGGAATGGAATGGAATGCCCTATGAAATGGAATGGAATGTGGAATGAAACGGAATGGAATGGAAAGTTGAATAGAATGGAATGGAATGCGGAATGGAATGGAATGGAATGTAGAATGAAATGTGGAATGGAATGGAATGCAATGTGGAATGGAATGTGTAATGAAGTGGAATGTAGAATTGAATGGAATCGAATGTGGAATGGAATGGAATGGAATGTTGAATGGAATGTGGAATGGAACTTGGAATGGAATGGAATGGAACGGAATGGAATGTGGGTAGGAATGTGAAATGGTACGTGGAATGGAATGGAATGTGGAATGGAATGGAATGTGCAATGGAATGTGGAATGGAAGGTGGAATGGAATGGAATGGAATGTGGAATGCATTGTGGAATGGAAAGTGGAATGTAATGGAATTGAATGTGGAATGGAAAGTGGAACGGATTGGAACAGAATGTGGAATGGAATGGAAAGGAAAGTGGAATGGAACGTGGAATGGAATGGAATGGAAGGAGGAATGGAATATCGAAAGGAATGGAATGGAAAGCAGTATGAAATGGAATGGAATGTGGAATGGAATAGAATGGAATGCAATGTGGAATGGAACGTTGAATGGAACGTAATGGAATGTGAAATGGAATGTGGAATAGAATGTAATGATATGTGGAATTGATTGGAACGTACTGTAATGAGAAATGCCATGGAATGGAATGGAATGGAATGGAATGTGGAATGGAATGGAATGGAATGGGAAATGGAATGTGGACTGCAACGTGGAATGGAAGGGAATTTGCAATGGAACCTGGAATGCGAAGTGCAATGGAATGGAATGGAATGTGAAATGCAATGTGGAAAGGATGGGAATGGCATGTGGAATCGAATGGAAAGGAAAATGTAATGCAATGCAATGGAATGGAATGAAATGTGGAAGAGAATGGAATGCAATGCGCAACGGAATGCAATGGAATGTAGAGTGGAATGCAATATAATGTGGAATGGAGTTGAATGGAAAGTGAAATGGAAACAGAATTTAATGTGGAATGGTATGAAACTTAATGTGGAATTGAAACGGAATTGAATGTGGAATGGAACGTGGAATGGAATGGAATGGGATGTGAATTAGAATGTAGAACAGAAAGGAATGTGGAATGGAATGGAATGGAATGCAATGTGGAATGCAATGGAATGAAGTGGAGTGGAATTTTGAATGGAATGGAAAGTGGAATGTAATGTGGAATGGAACGGAAAGGAATGTGGAATAGAATGTGGAATGGAATGGAATGGAATGTGCAATGGAAAGTGGAATGGAAGGTGGAATGGAATGGAATGGAATGAGGAATGGAATGGAATGGAATGTGGAATGCAATGCAATGGAATGTGGAATGGAATGCAATAGAAAATGGATTGAAAAAGAATGGAATGGAATTGAATGTGAAATGGAATGGAATGGAATGGAATGAGGAAAGGAATGTGTAATGCAACGTGGAATAGAATGGAAGTTATGTGGAATGGAATGTGTAATTGAATGGAGTGGAATTTGGAATGGAATGGAATGGAATGTGGTATGCAATGTAATGGAATGGAATATGGAATGGAATGTGGAATGGAATGGAATGTGGAATGGAAAGTGGAATGGAAAGGAAAGGACTGTGGAATGGTATGAAGTGGAACGTGGAATGGAATTTGGAAAGTAGTGGAATGGAATGTGGAATGGAGTGTGGAATGGAATGGAAAGTACTTTGGAATAGAATGGGTTGGAATGTGGAATGGAATGTGGAATGGAATGGGATGCAAAGGAATGTGGAATGGAATGTGGAACGGAAACTGGAATTCAAGGTGCAACAGAATGGAATAGAATGGAATGCAATGGAATGGAATGTGGAAAGGAATGGAATGGAATGTGGAAATTAATGGAATGGAATGTGGAATGGAGTAGAATGTGCATTGGAATGTATTGTAATGGAATGTAATGGAACGAAATGTGGAATGGAATGTGGAATGGAAAGTGGAATGGAATGGAATGTGGAATGGAATGTGGAACGGAATGTGGAATGGAATGTTTAATGGAATTGAATGGAGTGGAAAGGAATGGAATGTGGAATGGAACGTGGAATGGAATGGAAAGGAATGTGGAATGGAATGTGGTATGAATTGGAATGGAATGTGGAATCGAATGCAATGGAATACGGAATGGATCGTGGAATCGAATGGAATGGAATGTGGAATGGAATGTGGAATGGAATGGAATGGAATATGCAGTGGAATGGAATGGAATGTTTAACGGAATGGAAGGGAATGGAAAATGGAATGCAACGGAATGGAATGGAATGGAATTCTATGGAATGTGAAATTGAATGTGGAATGGAAAGGAATGAAATGTGAAACGGAATGTGGAAAGGAATGGAATGGAAAGTGGAATGAAATGGAAAGGAATCTGGAATGGAATGAAATGGAATGGAATTTGGAATGCAATGGAATGGAATGAAATGGAATGGAACGCGGAACGGAATGGAATTGAATGGGGAAGGAAATGTGGAATGGAACGTGGAGTGGAATGGAACGTAAGACAATGGAATGTGCCATGGAATGTGGAACGGAAAGTGGGATGGAATTAAATGGAATGTGGTATGCAATGTTGAATGAATGGGAATGGCATGTGGAATGGAATGAAATGGAATGGAGTATGGAATGGAATGGAAAGTGGAATGAAATGGAAAGTGGAATGGAATGGAATGCAAATTGGAATGGAATGGAATGGAATGTGTAACGGAATGCAAAGAATGTGTAGTGGAAAGTGGAATAGAATGGAATTAAATGGAATGGAATGTGGAATGGAATGCTTGGAATGTGGAATGGAATGGAATGGAACGAGAAATGGAAATAGAAGGGAATGTGGAATGGTACGGAATGGAGTGTGGAATGGAATTGAATTGAATGTGGAATGGAACGTCGAATGGAATGGAATGGAATGTGAAATAAAATGTGGAATGGAATGGAACGTGTAATGGATTGGAATGGGATGTCAAATGGAATGGAATGGAATGTGGAAAGGAATGTGGAATGGAACATGGAATGCAACGGAATGGAACAGAATGGAATTTGGAATGGAAAGTGGAATGGAACGTGGAATGGAATGGAATGGAAGGGAATGTGGAATGGAATGGAATATAATGGAATGTGGAATGGAATTTGGAATGGAAAGTAGAATGGAATGCTATGGAATCGAATGTGTAATGGAATGGAACGGATTGTGGAATGGAATGCAATGGAATGTGGAATTGAATGCAATGCAATGTGGAATGGAATGGAATGGAAAGTGGAATGGAATTTGGAATTGACTGGAATACAGAATGGAACGTGGAATCGAATGGAATGGAATGGAATGCACTGTGGAATGCAATGGAATGGAAAGGAATGTGAAATGGAATGGAATGGACTCTGGAATGGATTTCAAGTAAAAGGAAAGTGAAATGGAATGGAAAGGAATGGCATGGAATGCAATGTGGAATGGAAATAAATGGAATGCAATGGAATGTGGAATGGAATGGAATGGAATGTGGAATGGAATGGAATGGAATGTGGAATGGAATGGAATGGAATGTGGAATGCAATGGAATTTAATGTGGAATGGAATTGCATTGAATGTGGAATGGAAAGGAATGGAATGCGAATGAAATGGAAAGGAATGGAAGTTGAAAGGAATGGAGTGGAATTTAATGCGGAATGGAAAGGGATTGAATCTGGAATCTAAAGGAATGGAATGTGAATGAAATGGAAACGAATGGAAGGTGAATGGAATGGAAAGTGGAATGGAATGGAGTGGAAAGTGGAATGGAATGTAATGGAAAGTGGAATGGAATGGAATGTGGAATGCAGTGGAATGGAACGGAATGGAATGTGGAATGGAAAGGAATGGAATTTGGTATGGAATTGAATATGGAATGGAATGGAATCGAATTTGGAAAGCAATGGAATGGAATAGAATGTGAAATGGAAAGGAATGGAATGTGGAATGGAAGGGAATGGAAAGCATTGGAATGTGGAAAGCAATGGAATGGAATGTGGAATGGAAGGGAATGGAAAGGAATAGAATGTGGCATGGATTGCAATGTAATATGGAATGGAATTTGGAATGGAATTGAATGGAATGGAAAGAAGAATGGAACGTTGAATGGAATGGAATGGAACGTGGAATGGAATGGAATGTAATGTGAAATGGAATGAGGAATGCAATGGATAAGAATGAAATGGAATGTGGAATATAATGGAATCGAATGTGAAATGCAATGGAATGTAAGGTGAAATCAAATGAGGAATGGAATGGAATGGAATGGAATGTGGATTTTACTAGAATGGAAGGAAGAGTGGATTGTGGAATGGAAAGGAACGGAACATGGAATAGAATGTGGAATGGAATGGAATGGAATGTGGAATGTAACGTGGAATGGAATGTGGAATAGAATGTGTCATATGACGGAATGGAATGTGAATTGAATAAGGAATGGAACTTGGAATGGAATGGAATGGAACGTGGAATGGAACGTCGAATGGAACGTGGAGTGGAACATGGAATGGAAAGTGGAATGGAACGTGAAATGGAACATGGAATGTAACATGGCGTGGAACGTGGAATGGAAAGTGGAATGGAATGGAATGGAACGTGGAATGGAATGGAAGGTGGAATGGAATAGAATGGAAAGTGAAAAGGAATGGAATGGAACGTGGAATGCAATGGAAAGGAAAGAGGACTGGAATGGAACCTGTAATGGAATGTGGAATGGAATGGAATGGAATGTGGAATGGAATGTGGAATTGAACGGAATGGAAAGTGGAATGGAATGGAATGCAATGTGGAATGGAATGTGGAATGCAATAGAATGAAACGTGGAAAGGAATAACGAATGGAACGTGGAATGGAATGGAATGGAACGTGGAATGCAACATGGAATGGAACGTGAAATTGAAAGTGTAATGTAGAGGACTGGAAAGTGGAATGGAATGGAATGGAACGTGGAATGGAATGGAACGTGGAATGGAGTGAAATGGAAAAAGAAATGGAAAGTGGAATGGAATGATATGGAATGTAGAATGGAATGGAAAGGAATGTGTAATGGAATGTGGAATGGAATGGAATGTGGAATGGAATGTGGAATGGATTGTGGAATGGAATGGAAGGGAATGTGGAATGGAAGGAGGAATGGAACGTGGAATGGAATTGAATGGAACATGGAATGGAATGGAAAGTGGAATGGAATGGTAAGTGAAATGGAATGGAATGTAAAGTGGAATGGAATGGATCGTTGAATGGAGTGGAACGTAATGTGAAATGGAAATTTGAATGGAATGGAATGGAATGTGGAATCTAATGGAGTGGAATGTAGAATGGAAAGTGGAATGGCATGTGGAATGGAACGTGGAATGGAATGGAATGGAATGTGAAATGGAACAAGGAACGTAATTTAATGGAATGTGCAATGGAATGTGCAATGCAATGGAATCGAATGTGTAATGGAGAGGAACGGAATTGAATGAGGACTGGAATGGAATGGAATGGAATGCAATGTGTAATGGAATGGAATTGAATGCAGAATGGAACGTGGAATGTAATGGACTGGAATGTGAAATAGAATGAGGAATTGAATGGAATGGAATGCGGAATAAAATGGATTGGAATGCAATGAGGAAAGGAATGGAAATGAATGGAATGTGGAAAGGAATGGAATGGAATGGAATCGAATGTGGAATGAAAAGGAATGGAATGGAATGTGGAATGGAACAGAATGGAAAAGAATGGAATGTCGAATGTAATGGAAGGGAATGTGGAAAGGACTGTGAAATGCTATGGAATGGAATGTGGAATGGAAAGGAATGGATTGGAATTGATTGGAAAGGAATGTTGAATGCAATGGAATGGAATGTGAAATGAAATGCAATGGAATTTGGAATGGAATGGAAAGGAATATGGAATGAAATAGAATGGAATGTGGAATGGAATGTGGAATGGAATGTGGAATGGAATGGAAAGAAATGTAGAATGAAACGCAATTAAATGTGGAGTGGAACGTGGAATGGAATGTGGAATGGAACGTGGAATGGAATGTGTAATGGAATGTGGAATGGAATGGAATGGAATGGAACATGGAATGGAATGGAATGGAATGGAACATGGAATGGAATGGAATGGAAATTGAAATGGAATGAGGAATGTAATGGAATAGAATGGAATGGAATGTGCAATGTAATAGAATTGAAGGTGTAATGGAATGTGGAATGGAAAGGAATGGAATCTGGAATGGAATGTGGAATGCAACGGACTGGAATGTTAAATGGAAGGGAATGGAATGCGGAATGGAATGTGCAATGGAATGTGGAATGTAATAGATTGAAAAGTGAAAAGGTATGAGGAATGGAACATAGAATGGAATTGAGTGGAACATGGAGTGGAATGTGGAATGAAACGTGGAAAGGAATGAGGAATGGAAAGGGGAATGGAATGTGGAATGGAATGGAATGGAATGGAATGTGGAATGCAGTGGAATGGAATGGAATGTGGAATGTGGAATGGAATGGAATGTGGAATGTGGAATGGAATGGAATGTGGAATGTGGAATGGAATGTGGAGTGAAATGTGGAATGGAAAGGAACGGAATGGAATGTGGGTTGCAAGGCAATGGAATGTAAAGTGGAATAGAATGCAACGTAATTGAATATGGAAAGGAACTGAATGGAATGGAATGTAATGTGGAATGGAACATGGAATGGAATGGAATGGAATGTGGAATGGAATGGAATGGAATGTGAAACGGAATGGAATGGAAATTGGAATGGAATGGAACGGAACATGGAATGGAATGGAAAGGAAGGTGGAATGTGATGGAATTGAAAGAGGAATGAAATGGAATGGAATATGGAATAGAATGGAATGTAATGGAAAGTGGAATGGAATGTGGAATGGACTGACATGCAATGCGGAATGGAATGGAATGGAATGTGGAATGGAATGGAAAGGAATGTGGAATCTAATTTGGAATGGAATGGATTGGAATGGAATGTGGAATGGAATGGAATGGAATGTTGAATGGAATGGAATGGACCATGGAATGGAACATGCAATATAACGTGTATTGGAACGTGAAATGGAAGGTGCAATGGAATGCGGAATGGAAAGGAATGGAAAGTGGAATGAAACGTGGAATGGAATGGAATGGAATAGAATGGAATGGAATGGAATGAATTTAGAAATGGAATGGAATAGAATGTGGAATTGAATGGAAAGGAATGTGGAACGGAATGAAATGTGGAATGGAATAGAATGGAATGTGTATCGGGATGTGGATTGGAATTGAATGTGGAATGGAATGGAATGGAGTGAAATACGGAATGGTACGGAATGTGGAATGGAATGGAATGGAATGTGGAATGGAATGGAATGGAATGTGAACTGCAATGGAATGTAATGTGGAAAGGAATGTAATGGATTTTGGAATGGAATGTGCAATGGAATGTAAATGACTGTGGAATGGAATGGAATGTGGAATGGAATGTGAATGGAATTGAATGGAATATGGAATGGAATGGAAGGGAATGTGGAATGGAATGGAATGGAATGTGGAATGGAACGTGGAATGAAATGGAATGGAATATAGAATAGAATGTGGACTGGAAAGAAATGGAATTTGGAATTGAATATGGAATGGACAGGAATGGAATGTGGAATGCAATGAAACGGAATGCAGAATGGAATGCAACGGAATGTGGAATGGAATGTGGAACGGAATGGAATGGTATGTAGAATGGAATGCGGAATGCTTGGAATGGAATGTGGAATGGAATGGCATGGAATGGTAATGGAAAGTGGAATGCAATGTAATGGAAACTGGAATGGAACGTGGAATGGGATGGAATTGAATGTGGAATGGGATGGAATGTAATTTTTAATGGAATGTGGAATGGAATGGAATGGATTGCAGAATGGAATGTGGAATGAAATGGAATGGAATGTGCAATGGAACGTGGAACGGAATGGAATGGAATGTGGAATGGTATGTGGAATTGAAAGTGGAATGAAATGGAATGGGATGTGTAATGGAATGTAATGGAAAGTTGAATGGAATGTGGAATGGAATGGATTGGGATGTGTAATGGAATGGAATGGAATGTGGAATGGAACTTGCAATGGAATGGAATGGAATTGAATGTGGAATGTAAAAGAATGGAATGTGAAATTCAATGGAATAGAATGTGGAATGCAATGGCATGGAATGTGGAATGGAATGGAGTGGAATGTAGTGGAATGTGGAATGAAATGGAATGGAATATTGATCTAATTTAATGGAATGTGGAATTAATTGGAATGAATGTGTAATGGAATGTGGAATGGAATGAAATAGAATGTGTAATGGAATATCTAATGCTTGGAATGGAATGTGGAATGGAATCTGGAATGGAAGGTGGAATGGAATGTGGAGTGCAATGTAATGGAAAGTGGAATGGAATGTGGAATGAGATGGAATGGAATGTGTAATGAAACGTGAAATGGAATGGAATGGAATGCAGAATGGAATGTGGAATGGAATTGTATGGAATGTGGAATAGTATGGAATGGAATGGAATGGAATGTGGAATGGAACGGAATGGAATGTGGAATGGTATGCGGAATGGAACGTGGAATGGAATGGAATAGAATGTGGAATGAAAAAGGATGGAAATTTGAATGGAATGTAGAATGGAATGGAATGGAATGCAATGTGGAATGGAATGACATGGAAAGGAATGCAATGTGGAATGGAATGGAATGGAATGTGGAATGGAATGGAATGGAATGGAATGCAATGTGGAATGGAATGGAATGGAATGGAATGCAATGTGGAATGGAATGGAATGGAATGTGGAAAGGAATGGAATGGAATGTGGAATGGAAATTGGAATGGAATGGAATGGAACATGTAATGGAATGGAATGGAAGATGAAATGGAATGGAAGTTGGAATGCAATGGAACGGAACGTGGAATGGAATGGAATGGAATTTAATGTGGAATGTAATGGAATGGAAAGTGAAATTCAATGGAATAGAATGTGGAATGAAATGGAATGGAATATTGATCTAATTTAATGGAATATGGAATTAATTGGAATGGAATGTGGAATGGAATGTGGAATGGAATGAAATGGAATGTGTAATGGAATGTCTAACGCTTGGAATGGAATGTGGAATGGAATGTGGAGTGCAATGTAATGGAAAGTGGAATGGAATGTGGAATTACATGGAATGGAATGCGTAATGAAACGTGAAATCGAATGGAATTGAATGCAGAATGGAATGTGGAATGGAATGGTATGGAATGTGGAATGGTATGGAATGGAAAGTGGAATGGAATGTGGAATGGAATGGAATGGAATGTGGAATGGAATGGAATGTAATGTGGAATGGAATGGAATGCAATGAGGAATGGAATGGAATGAGGAATGGAATCGAATGGAATGGAATGTGAAATGGAATGGAATGGAATGGAATGCAATGTGGAGTGGAATAGATTGGAATAGAATGGAATGTGGAATGGAATGGTATGCAGTGTGGAATGGAATGGAAAGGAATGTGGAAACTAATGTGGAATGGAATGGAATGGAATGTGGAAACGAACGTAATGAAATTTGGAAAGTAATGTGTAATGGAATGGAATGGAATGTGGAATGGAATGGAATGGAATGTGGAATGGAATGGAATGGAATGTGGAATGGAATGGAATGTGCAATGGAAGGTAATGGAATGTGGTGAAGAATGGAATGCAACGCGGAATGGAATCTAATGTCGAAGGCAATATAATTTAATGGAATATCAATAGAAATGGAATGTAATGTGGAATGCAATGTGTAATGCAATGGAATGAAATTTGGAATGGAATGGAATGGAATGTGAAATGGAATGGAATGGAATATGGAATTGAATGGAATGGAATGGAATGTGGCATGCAATGGAAAGAATTGGAATGAAATGTGGAACGGAATGGAATGGAATGTGGAATGGAATGGAATGGAAGGAGGAGTGGAATGGTATGGAATTTGGAATGGAATGGAGTGGAATGGGGAATGGAATGCGGAATTGAATGGAATGGAATGCAATGAATTGTGGATTGCAATTTGGAATGGAATGTGGAATTCAATGGAATGGACTGTGAAATGGAGTGGAATGGAATTGAATTTGAAAAGGAATGTAATGAAAAGTGCAATGGAAAGTGGAATGGAATATGGAATGGAATGAAATGTAATTGAATGGATTGTGGAATGGAGTAGAATGGAATGTGGAATGCTATGGAATGGAATGGAATGTGAAATGGAAAGGAATGGAATTTGAAATGGAATGCGAAGGAATGTGGGATGGAATGGAATGGAACGTGGAATTGAATGTGGAATGGAATGGAATGGAACGTGGAATGGTATATGAAATGGAATGGAATGAAATGTGGAATGGAACGTGGAATGGAACATCTAATTGAAGGAGGAATGAAACGCAGATTGGAATTTGGATTGGAAAGTGGAACGGAATAGAATGGAACATGGAATGGAATGTGGGATGGAATGGAATGGAATGTGTAATGGAACGTGGAATGGAATGGAATGGAACGTGGAGTGGAACGTGGAATGGAACGTGGAATGGAACTTGGAAAAGAATGTGGAAAGGAATGTGGAATGCAATGTAGAATGGAATGGAATGGAATGTGGAAGGTAATGGAATTGAATCTGGAATGCAAAGGAATGTAAAGTGGAAAGGAATGTGGAATGGAATGGAATGGAATGTGGAATGGAATGGAACGGAATGGAATGTGGAATGGAATGGAATAAAATGTGGAATGGAATGTGAAATGGAATGGAATGGAATGTGGAATGGAATGTGGAATCGAATGGAGTGCATTGGAATGCAGACTGGAAATGAATGGCATGGAATGTACTGTGGAATGTAATGGAATGGAATGTGGAAGGGATTGGGATGGAATTTGGAATGGAACGTGGAATGGAATGAAATTTGCAATGCATTGGAATGGAATGGAATAGGGAATGGAATGGAATGTGGAATGGAAAGGAATGGAATGTGAACTGCAATGGAATGGAATGTGGAATGCAATGGAAAGGATTGTGCAATGTAATGGAATGGAATGTGGAATGGAATGTGGAATGCAATTGAATGGAATGCGGAATGGAATGGAAAGGAATATGGAATGGAATGGAATGGAATGTGGAATGGAACGTTCCATTCCACATTGCATTCCACATTCTATTCAAACTTCCATTCCTTTCCATTCCACGTTCAATTCCACTTTCCATTCCACATTCCATTCCATGTTCCATTCCACGTTCCATTGCATTCCATTCCACATTCCATTGCATTCCATTCCAAGTTCCATTCCAAGTTCCTTTCCACTCCATTCCACGTTCCTTTCCACATTCCATTCCTCTTTCCATTACAAACCACCCTACGTTCCATTCCACTCCATTCCACATTCCTTTCCTTTCAATTCCACATTCAATTCGACATTCCATTCCACATTCCATTCCATTCCTTTCTATTCCACTTTCCATTCCATTCCATTCCATTCCACATTCCATTCCATTATATTTTGCATTCTATTCAATTCCATTCCAAATTCCACTACGTTCCATTCCATTCGACATTCCATTCCTTTCCATTCCACATTCCATTCCATTCCATTCCACATTCCAATCCATTCCATTCCATTCGACATTCCATTCCATTCCATTCCACATTCCATTCCATTCCATTCCACATTCCAATCCATTCCATTCCATTGCACATTCCATACCATTCAATTCCACAATTAATTCTTTTCCATTTCACTTTCCATTCCACGCTCCATTCCACGTTGCATTCCACGTTCTATTCCATGTTCCATTCCGCACTTCATTCCTTTCCATTGCACATTCCATTCCATTCCATTCCATTACACAGCCCATTCAATTCCATTCCACATTTCATTAAGGGTTCCATTCCATTCCATTCCACGTTCCATTCCACATACCGTTACATTCCATTCCACATTCCATTCCACGTTACATTCCACTTTCCATTCCACTTTCCATTCCATATTCAATTCGGCAATCCATTCCGTTCCATTCCACATTCCATTCCACTTTCCATTACATTCCATTCCACATTCCATTCCATTCCATTCCATTCCACATTCCATTCCACATAGTGTTCCATTCCAGTACACATTCCATTCCACATTCCATTCCATTCCATTTAAACTTTCCATTCCATTCCACATTCCATTCCATTCCACATTCAATTCCTTTCCATTCCTCATTCCATACCACATTCCATTCCACAAAGTGTTCCATTCCAGTACACATTCCATTCCACATTCCATTCCATTCCATTTAAATACTCCATTCCATTCCACATTCCATTCCATTCCACATTCCATTCCATTCCATTCCACCTTCCATTCCCTTCCACATTCAATTCCATTCCTTTCCTCATTCCATACCACATTCCATTCAACAAAGTGTTCCATTCCAGTACACATTCCATTCCACATTCCATTCCATTCCATTTAAATACTCCATTCCATTCCACATTCCATTCCATTCCACATTCCATTCCATTCCATCCACATTCCATTCCATTCCACATTCAATTCCATTCCTTTCCTCATTCCATACCACATTCTATTCAACAAAGTGTTCCATTCCAGTACACATTCCATTCCACATTCCATTCCATTCCATTTAAATACTCCATTCCATTTAAATACTCCATTCCATTCCACATTCCATTCCATTCCACATTCCATTCCATTCCATTCCACATTCCATTCCACATTCCATTCCATTCCATTCCATCTTCCATTCCACGCTCCATTCCACATTCCTTTGCACATTCCATTCCTCATTGCATTCCATTCCACTCCACATTCCATTCCAAATTGCATTTCATTGCATTCTAAATTTCATTCCACATTCCGTTCCGTTGCATTCCACATTCCATTCCACGTTCCATTCCACTCCACTTTCCTTTCCATTCCATTGCAAATTGAATTGCACATTCCATTCCATTCCATTCCCCACTCCATTCCACATTTGATTCCATTCCATTCCACCTTCCATTCCACGTTAATTCCACATTCCATTCCACATTTCATTCCATTCCATTCCACTTTCCATTCTACATTCCATTCCAAATTCCATTCCACATTACATTCCTTTCTATTCAACGTTCCATTCCACATTCCATTCCACATTCCGCCATATTCTATTCCACATTCCATTCAGCATTCCATTCCACATTCCATTCCTCTCCATTCCACACTCCTTTGCACACTCCATTCCATTCCACATTTCATTCCACATTCCATCCCGCATTCCATTCCATTCCATTCCGCATTCCATTCCACATTCCACTCCATTCTCTTCTGCGTTCCACTCCACATTCCATGCCACATTCCATTAGATTGAATTCCACATTCCGTTCCACATTCAATTCCACATTCCATTCCACATTCCATTGCATTCCATTCCACTTTCCATTCCACGTTCCATTCCACATTCCATTCCACGTTCCACTCCACATTCCATTCCATTCCATTCCACGTTACATTCCACATTCCATTCCATTCCATTCCATTCCATTCCACGTTCCATTCTTTCCATTCCACTTTCCATTCCACATTCCATTTCACATTCCATTCCATTCCATTCAATTGCATTCCACCTTCTATTCCATTCCATTCCATATTCCATTCCACATTCCATACCACGTTCCATTCCATTCCATTCCACGTTAAATTCCACTTTCCATTAGTCGTTCCATTCCACTTTCCGTTTCATTCCATTCCACGTTCCATTCCATATTCCATTCCATTCCATTTCACCTTCCATTCCATTCCTTTCCACTTTCCATTCCATTCCACTCCACATTCCATTACATTCCATTATACTATCCATTCCACTTTCCTTTCAACGTTCCATTTCACGTTCCTTTCAACATTCCATTACATTCCATTCCACGTTCCATTCCACTCCATTCCACGTTCCATTACACTCCATTCCGAGATCCATTTCATTCCATTCCACGTTCCAATCCTCATTCCATTTCATATTCCGTTCCACCTTCAATTCCATTCCATTCCATTGCATTCCATATTCCATTCCATTATATTCCACTTCCCAATCGATTTAATTCTGCATTCCATTCCATTCCATTTCATTCCTTTCGACATTTCATTGCGTTCCATTACATTCCGTTCCACCTTCCATTCCAATCCGTTACGTTCCATTTCACATTCCATAAAATACCATTCCATTCCGCATTCCGTTCCTTTCCATTCCACATTCCATTCTATTTCATTCCACATTCCTTTCACATCCATTCCATTCCATTCCATTCCTCTTTCCATTAGAGATTCCATTACACATTCCATTCCATTGCTATCCATATTCCATTCCATTCCTTTCCATTTCACATTCCATTTCATGTTCCATTCCACGTTCCATTCCATTCCATTCCATATTCCACTCCATTCCATTCCAATTCCATTCCGGATTTCATTCTATTCCAATCCACGTTCTATTCCACATTCCTTTCCTTTCCATTCCACATTTCATGCCACATTCCATTCCATGTTCCGTTCCCTTCCATTCCACTCTCCATTCCACATTTCATTCCTGATTAACTTCCACATTCTGTTCCAAGTTTCATTGCATTCCATTCCACGTTTCATTTCACCTTCCATTCCATTCCATCCCAGGTTCCATTCCACATTCCATTCCACATTCCATTCCATGCTACATTCCACATTCCATTCCACTTTCCATTCCACCTTCCGCTGCAAGATTCATTCCACCTTCCAATCCATTTCATTCCACGATCTTTTCGACATTCCATTCCATTCCATTCCACTTTCCATTCCACATTCCCTTCCACATTCCATTCCACATTGCATTCTGTTACATTCCACGTTCCATTCGACATTCCATTCCGTTCCATTCCACATTCCTTTCCACATTCCATTCCACATTCCATTCTACATTCCGTGACATTCCATTCCACATTCCATTCCATTCCATTCCACTTTGCATTCCATTCCATTCCACATTCCATTCGACATTGCATTCCATATCCCATTCCACTTTCCATTCCATTCTTTCCACATTCCATTCCATTCCGTTACACATTCCATTCCACATTTCATTCCGTATCCCATTCCATTCCATTCCACATTCCATTCCACCATCCATTCCGTTCCGTTCCACGTTCCATTCCAGATTCAATTCCACATTCCATTCCAGATTCCTTTCCACAATCCATTCCATTCCATTGTAAGTTCCATTCGACTTTCTATTTCATTACATTCCACTTTCCATTCCACATTCCATTGCACATTCCATTCCCATTCCTTTCCGTTCCATTCCACATTCCATTCCACATTTCATTCTTCATTACATTGCTCGTTGCATTCTATGTTGCATTCCATTAAATTCGACGTTCCATTCCACATTCCATTTCACATTCCATTCACCATTCCTTTCCGTTCCATTCCACATTCCATTCCACATTTCATTCTTCATTACATTGCTCGTTCCATTCTATTTTGCATTCCATTAAATTCCACGTTCCATTCCACAACCCATTCCATACCATTCCACTTTCCTTTGCACATTCCATTCCACATTCCATTCCACATTCCGTTCCGATCCATTCCACATTCCATTCCACAGTCCATTCCACATTCCATTCCACATTCCATTCCATTCTATTACAGAACATTTCACGTCCCATTCCACTTTCTGTTTCATTCCATTCCATGTTCAATTCCACATTCCATTGACGATTCCATTTGACGTTCCATTCCACGTTCGATTCCACGTTCCACTCCATTGCATTCTACTTTCCATTCCACGTTCCAATCGATTCAATTCCACTTTCCTTTCCACATTCCCTTCCATTCCATTCTACTTTTCTTTGCACTTTCCATTCCACATTCTATTCCACATTCCATTCCACATTGCTTTCCATTCCATTCTATTCCAAATTCCATTAGATTCCTTTCCATTGCATGCCTCTTTCAATTCCATTCCATTCCATTCCATTCCGCATTTCATTCCATTGCATTCTGCATTCCATTCCATTCCACATTCCACTCCATTTTATTCCATTCCACATTGCGTTCCATTCTATTCCCCATTCCATTTCATTCCATTTCACCTTACATTCCACGTTCTGTTCCACATTGCTTTCCACGTTCCATTCCATGTTCCATTCCTCGTTCCATTCCTTTCCATTCCACATTCCATTCCATTCCATTCCACATTCCATTTCATTCCACTCCACATTCCATTCCACGTTCCATTCCATTCCATTCCACCTTCCATTACACGTTCAGTTCCACCTTCCATTCCACGTTGTATTCCACATTCCATTCCATATTCCATTTCACATTCCATTCCTTTCCATTCCACGTTCCATTCCACATTTCATTCCATTTTCAATTGCATGTTCCATTCCACATTCCATACCATTCCTTTCCATTCCATTCCGGATTCCTATCCATTCTATTCCGCATTCTATTCTGCCTTCCATTCCATTCTATTCCACATTGCTTTCCACATTCCACTGCATTCCATTCCACTTTGAATTCCTTTCCATTCCACATTCCATTCCTTTCCATTCCAAATTACTTTGCACATTCTATTCCACGTCCCATTCCACATTCCATTCCACATTCCATTCCACTTTCGATTCCATTCCATTCCACGTTCCATCCCACATTCCTTTCAATTCCATTCCAGATTCCATACCATTCCATTCTATACCATTCAACATTCCATTCCATTCCATACCACATTCTATTCGACATTCCAATCCATTCCATTCTCATTCTTTTCCATTCCATTCCACAATCCATTCCAAGTTCCACTCCACGTTCCATTCCACGTTCCCTTTCGCATTGCATTCCATTCCATTTCGCATTCCATTTCATTCCATTACAAATTGTATTCCACAGTCCATTCCTTTCCAAATTCTATTCCACATTCCATTCCATTCCATTTAACATTCCATTCCATATTACTTTACATTCCATTCCACATTCCACTGCATTCCATTCCACATTGCATTCCTTTCCATTCCACGTTACATTGCACATTGCCTTCCACGTTCCAGTCAACATTCCATTCCACACCATTCCAAATTCCAGTCCATTCCATTCCACATTCCATTCCACATTCCATTCCATTCCGTTACACATTACATTTCATTCCATTCCACGTTCCATTCCACGTTCCATTCCAAATTCCCTCCCACATTCCATTCCACATTCCATTCCACATTCCAATCCTTCCCCTTCCACATTCCATTCCATTGCATTCCACGTTCCATTCCACTTTCCATTCCACATTCCATTCCACGTTTAATTCCGTTCCATTCCAGATTTCATTCCACATACCTTTCCACAATGCATTCCACATTCCATACCACGTTCCATTCCAGTGTCCTTTAAATTCCATTCCACATTCCACTCCATTCCATTCCACATTCCATTCCATTCCATTCCACATTCTATTCCATTCCATTCCATTCAATTCCACGTTCCATTCCACACTCAATTCCACATTCCTTTCCATATTCCATTCCGTTCCATTCCACACTTGATTCCACATTATATCCTATGTTCGTTTCCACATTCCATTCCACTTTCCATTATACATTATATTCTACCTTCAATTCCATTTCATTTCACTTTCCATTCCACATTCCATTCCTTTCTATTACAAGTTCCATTACACATACCGTTCCACTTTCCATTCCATTCCATTCCATTCCACGTTCCATTCCATATTCCATTGCATTCCATTCCAAGTTCTATTCCACACTCCATTCCACATTCTGTTCCACATTCTATTCCGTTCCATTACACAACCCATCCTACATTGCAATCCACTTTCTATTCCACATTCCATTAAATTGCTTGCACATTCCATTCCACATTCCATCACATTCCATTCCACAGTCCGTTCCACATTCCATTGCACATTCAATTCCATTCCTTTCCACATTCCATTCCACATTCCATTCCACTTTCCATTCCACGTTCCCTTCAATTTCATTCCATGTTCGATTCCACATTCCATTCCATTCCATTAAATTTTCCATTCCACATTCCATTGAATATTCCATTCCACATTCCATTCTGTTCTATTCCGCATTCCATTCCATATTCCTTTCCCTTCCGTTCCACATTCCTTTCTATTACAGTTCATTCCATTCCATTCCACATTCCGTTCCTTTCCATTCCACATTCCATTCCATTATATTCCACATTCTATTCCATATTCCTTTCTACATTCCATTCCACTCCATTCTATTCCATATTCCATCACATTACATTCCACATTCCATTCCATTCCATTCCACATTCCATTCCATTCCATTCCAGTTTACAATACATGTTCAATTCCACTTTCCATTCCATTCCAATCCACGTTACATTCCACATTCCTTTGCATTCCCTTCCACTTTCGTTTCCACATTCCATTCCATGTTATATTACTTTCCATTCCACATTCCATTCCATTCCATTCCATTCCATTCCATTCCATTCAATTCCACAATCCATTCTACCTTCCATTCCATTCCATTCCACACTCAATTCCACCTTCCATTCCATATTCCATTCCATTCCATTCCACACTTGATTCCACATTCTATCCTATGTTCAATTCCACATTCCATTCCACGTTCCATTAGACGTTATATTCCATGATCAATTCCATTGCATTTCACTTTCCATTCCACATTCCATTCCACTTTCCATTCCATTCCATTCCACGTTTCATACCACAACCCATTCTACATTGCAATCCACTTTCCATTCAACATTCCATTAAATTTCCTGCCACATTCCAGTCCACTTTCCATTCCATTCCATTCCACACTCCCTTCCACTTTCCATTCCACATTCCATTCCATTCCATTCCACATTCCATTCTACTTTCCATTCCACATTCCGTTCGTTGTCATTCCATGTCCGATCCACATTCCATTCCATTCCATTAAACTTTCAATTCCACATTGCATTGCACATTCCATTTCACATTCCATTCTGTTCCATTCCACATTCCATTCAATATTCCATTCCATTCCGTTCCACATTCCTTTCTAATACACTCCACATTTCATTCCACATTCCCTTCCATTCCATTCCACATTCTATTCCAAGTTCCATTCCATTCACTTCCACGTTCCATTCCACATTTCATTCAACATTCCATTCCACATTCCATTCCCTACCATTTCGCATTCCATTCCACATTCCATTCCACATTCCAATCCATTCCATACCACATTCCATTAAACATTCCATTCCATACCATTCCACATTCCATTCTCATTCCATTGCATTACATTCCACATTCCTTTCCACATTGAATTCCATTCCATTTCACATTTCATACCACATTCCATTCCATTGCATTCCACATTCCATTCTACATTCCATTCCACTTTCCATTCCATGTTCCACTCCACGTTCCATTCGACGTTCCATTCCATTCCATTCCACGTTCCATACCATTCCATTTGACGTTCCTTTTCATTCCGATCCACATTCCATTCCACATTCCATTTCTCATTCCGTTCCACATTCTATTTCGCTTACCATACCACTCAATTACACATTCCATTCCATTTCATTCCACATTCCATTCCATTCCACATTCCTTTACAAATTCTATTCCACATTCCATTACACTCCATTCTATTCCAGATTCCATTCCATTCCATTGTGCAATCCATTCCACATTGCATTCCACATTCCATTCCAAGTTCCATTCCATTGCATTCCACATTCTAATCCATTCCATTCCTCATTCCATTAAAATTCAGTTGCACATTCCGTTCCATTCCATTCCATTCCTTTCCACATTCCATTCCATCGCATTCCTCCTTCCATTCCATTCTATTCGATTCCAATCCACATTCCACTCCATTCAATTCCATTCCATATTCCATTCCATTAGATTCCACATTCCATTCCATTGCATTGAACATTCCATTCCACGTTCCATTCCACGATGCACTCCTTGTTCCATTCCACGACCCATTTCACGTTCCATTCCTTTCGATTAAACATTCCATTCCATTCCATACCACATTCCATTCCATTCCATTCCACATTCCATTCCATTCCACATTCTATTCCATTTCACTCCACTTTCCATTCCACCTTCCATTTCACATTCCATTCCACATTGCATTCCAAGTTCCATCCCATTCCATTCTACATTCCAGTCGATTCCATTCCACGGTCCATTCCACGTTCCATTCCACATTCCATTTCACATTCTAATCCAAGTTCCATTCCATTCTTTCCAAGATCCATTCCACTTTCCATTCCATTACATTCCTCGTTCCATTCCAGCTTCAATTCCACATTCCATTGCACATTCCATTCCAATACATTCCGCATTTCATTCCACATTCCATTCCATTCCATTCCAACTTCCTATCCAGGTTCCATTCCACGTTCCATTCCATTACATTCCACTTTCCATTCCACATTCCATTCCATTCCATTCCACGTTCCATTCAACATTCCATTCCATTCAATTTCATGTTCCATTCCATATTCCATTCCACATTCCATTCCACATTCTATTTCACTTTCCATTCCACTTTACATTACACACTCAATTCCATGATTCATTGCATGTTCCACTCCACATTCTATTCCATTCCTTTCCATTCCCCTCCACATTCCCTTCTACATTCCATTCCACATTCCATTCCACGTTCCATTCCACATTCCTTTACACGTTCCATACTATGTTCCATTCCACATTCCATTCCATTCTTTCCACTTTCAATTCCACGTTCCATTCCATTCCATTCAAATTTCCATTCCATATTCCAATGAACATCGCATTCCATGTTCCATTCCTTGTTCCGTTCCACGTTCCATTCCACATTCCATTCTGTTCCATTCCACATGTCATTCCACTTTCCATTCCACATTCCAATCTATTCCATTCCACATTCCATTCCATTCCATTCCAATCCACAATCCATTCCATTCGATTCCGAATTCAATTCCATTGCTCATTCCATTACATTCCATTCCACATTCCATTCCACATTCCATATCACATTCCATTACACATTCCTTTCCATTCCATTCTATTCCACACTCCTTTCCAATCCACTCCAACTTCCCTTCCATTACATTTCACATTCCTTTTCACATTCCATTACACATTCCATTCCATTCCATTCTATTCCACATTCCATTCCATTACATTCCACATTCCATTCCATTCCACTCCACGTTCAAATCCACTTTCCATTCCACATTCCTTTCCCCATTCAATTCCATTCAATTCCACTTTCCTTTCCATTCCATTGCATTCAACATTCCTTTCCTTTCCATTGAATTCCAAGTTCCATTCCATTCCATTGCATTCCACATTCCATTCAATTCCATTCCATTCCACATTCCATTCCATTCCATTCCATTCCACATTCCATTCCATTCAATTCCAATCCACATTCCATTCCATTCCATTCCACATTCCATTCTCCGTTCAATTCCATTCAATTGCAGATTCCATTTCATTCCATTCCATTCAATTCCAAGTTCCAGTCATTTCCATTCCACATTCCATTCCATTCCAAATTCCATTCCATTCCTTTGCACATACCATTCCATTCCATTCCTATTCCATTCCACATTCCATTCCATTCCATTCCATTTTCAGTTTCATTCCATTCCATTTCATTCCACATTCAATTCCACATTGGAAACCATTCCATTCCCCATTCCATTCCGTTTCAATCCACATTCCATTCCATTCCATTCCACATTCCAATCCACATACCACTCCATTCCATTCCTTTGCACATTCCATTCCACATTCCGTTTCTTTCCATTTCACATTCCTTTCCATTCCTTTCCTCATTCCATTCCGCCTTCAATTCCATTCCATTCCACATTCCATTGGACATTCCATTCCATTCCACATTCGTTTCCATTGCATTTCACGTTCCATTCTAATCCATTCCACGTTACTTTCCATGTTCCATTCCGCGTTCCATTCCACTTTCCATTTCACATGACATTTCACATGCCAATCCATTCCATTCCAATTTCCATTCCACATTCCTTTCAGTTCCATTCCAGATTCCATTCCATTCCTTTACACATTGCTGTCCACATTCCGTTCCACATTCCTGTCCAGATTAGATTCCATTCCATTCCACTTTCCTTTCCTTTCCATCCCATTCCATTGCACATTCCATTCCAGATTCCTTTCCTTTCCACTCCATTCCATATTCCATTTCTTTCCATTCCACATTCCATTCAATTCCGTTCCACATTCCATTCCATTTCTTTCCATTCCCCATTCTATTCCATTCAACTTTCCCCTTCATTCCATTCCACATTCTGTTCAGTTCCGTTCCATTCCATTCCGCATTCCATTCCATTCTTTTCCGTTAAACATTCCATTCCAGTTCATTCCTTTCCACATTCTATTCCATTACACAATCCATTCCATTGCATTCCATTCCACATTCTATTCAATTCCACATTTTACTGCATTCCGTTCCACATTCCAATCAATTCTTTTCCATTCCATTCCACATTCCATTCCATTCCATTCCGCATTCCATTCCTCTTCATTCCATTACACGTTCTATTCCATTCCACATTCCATTCCATTCCTTTCTACATCCCATTCAATTCCATTCCATACCATTCCCAATTCCATTCCATTACTTTCCATTCCACATTCTGTTGCATTCCAAGTTCCATTCAATTCCATTCCATGTTCCATTCCACGTTCCATTCCATTAAATTATACGTTCCATTCCATTCCATTTCACATTCCATTTCACGTTGCATCCATTCAATTCCACGTTCCCTTCCATTCCATTCCACATTTCCTTCCACGTTTCATTCCATTCAATTTCACTTTCCATTCCACGTTCCATTCCACGTTCCATTACTTTCCATTCATCATTCCTTTTCATTCCACTTCACTTACCATTCCATTCCATTCGACGCTCCATTCCATATTCTGTTCCATGTTGTATTCCACGTTCCATTCCACGTCCCATTCCACGTTCCATGCCTTTCCATTCCACATTCCATTTCATTCCACTTTCCATTCCATTACATTCCACATTCCATTCCATTCCATTCCATATTCCATTCCACATTCCATTTCTCATTCCATTCCATTCCATTCCACGTTCCATTCAACATTCCAATCCATTTAATTTCACGTTCCATTCCACATTCCATTCTAGAATCCATATCAATTTCCACTACAGTTCCATTCGACGATCCATTCCACGTTCAATTACAGGATTCATTGCACGTTCCATTCCACATTCCATTCCATTCCACATTGCCTTCCACATTCCATTTCACATTCCATTCCACGTTCCATTCCACATTCCTTTCCATGTTCTATTCCACGATCCATTTCACTTTACATTCCTTTGCATTCCAATTTTCATTCCACATTCCAGGGCACATTCCATTCCACTTTCCATTCCATGATCCATACCACGTTGCATTCCACTTTCCATTCCACATTCCATTCCATTCCATTTCACTTTCCATTCCACATTCCTTTCTATTTTCCTTTCCATGTTCTATTCCACGATCCATTCCACGTTCCATTCCACTTTCCATTCCACGTTCTATTCCATTCTATTCCACATTCCATTCCACATTCTACTGCAAATTCCATTCCACGTTCCAATCCACAATGCATTGCACATTCCATTCCACATTCGATTCCACATTCCATTGCTTTCCATTTCACATTCCTTTCCATTCCATTCCACATTCCATTCCAATTTCCATTACATTCCATTCCGCATTGAATTCCCTTCCATTCCACATTCCATTCCATTCTTTTCCACATTCTATTCCACATTTTATTCCATTCCATTCACCATTCCTTTCCACATTCCATGACATTCCATTCCATTCCGTTCCACAATCCATTCCACATACCATTGCAGATTCCATTCCACATTCTGTTTCATTCCATTCCACATTCCATTCCTTTCCTTTCCACATTCCGTTCCACATTCTATTCCATTCCATTGCTCATTCCATTCCACATTCCATTCCATTCAATTTCAAATTCCATTCCATGAATTCCACATTCCATTCCACATTCCACTCCATTCCATTCCATTCCACATTCTATTCCACATTCAATTCCGCATTCCATTAAATTCCATTCCACATTCCAATCCATTCCATACCACATTCCATTCCATTGCATTCCACATTGCTTTCCATTCCATTCCACGTTCCTTTCCATTCCATTCCACATTCCATTCCACATTCCACTCAACACAATTCCATATTCCATTGCATTTCATTCCACATTCCATTCCATTCCATTCCACATTCGCTTCCACATTCTACTTCATTACTTTCGATACCACATTTCATTCCACTTTCCATTCCATTCCATTCTACGTTCCATTCCACTTTCCATTCCATTCCATTCCACTTTCCATTGCATTCCGTTTCACATTCCAGTCCACATTCCATTCCAAATTCCATGCGATTCCATTTAACATTCCATTCCATTTCATTCCATATGCCATTCCATTCCATTCCATTCCAATCCACATTCCATTCCACATTCTTTTCCACGTTCCTTTCCACATTCCATTCCACATTCCATCCCTCATTTCATTCCGTTCCATTCCACTTTCCATTCCATGTTCCATTCCACATTCCATTCAACATTCCTATTCACATTCCATTCCATTCCATTCCACATTCCGTTCTCAATCCATTGCATTCCTTTCCACATTCCATTCCACGTTCCAATTCATTCCGTTCCACATTCCATTCCACATTCCATTCCACATTCCATTCCAAATTATATTTCAATTTCCATTCCATTCCATTCCATTCCACATTTCGTTTTAGTCCATTCCATTCCATTCCACCTTTCATTCCATTGCATTCCACTTTCCATTCCATTCCATTCCATTCCATTCCATTCCATTTTATATTCCACTCCATTCTATTCCATTTCTCTTTCCATTCCATTCCATTCCACATTCCATTCCATTCCTTTCCACATTCCATTCCACTTTCCATTCCACGTCGCATTCCATGTTCCATTCCACGTCCCATTCAACGTTGTATTCCTTTCTATTCCACATTCCGTTTCATTCCATTCCACGTTCTATTCCATTCCATTCCATGCTCCATTCCACGTTCCATTCCACTTTCCATTCCACGTTGCATTCCAAGTTCCATTCAATTCCATTCCATGTTCCATTCCACTTTCCATTCCACTAAATTATACGTTCCATTCCATTCCATTTCACATTGCATTCCATTCAATTGCACGTTCCATTCCATTGCATTCCACGTTTCATTCCACGTTCCATTCCATTAAATTCCACTTTCCATTCCACGTTCCATTCCACATTCCAATACTTTCCATTCTTCATTCCTTCCCATTCCACTTCACTTTCCATTCCATTCCATTCGACGCTCCATTCCACGTTCCGTTCCATGTTGTATTCCACGTTCCATTCCACGTCCCATTCCACGTTCCATGCCTTTCCATTCGACATCCCATTCCATTCCATTCCACATTCCATTCCATTCCATTCCATTCCACATTCCATTCCATTCCATTCCACATTCCATTCCATTCCATTCCACGTTCCATTCCACATTCCTTTCCAAGTTCTATTCCACGATCCATTTCACTTTACATTCCTTTCCATTCCTCTTTTCATTCCACATTCCAGGGCACATTCCATTCCACCTTCCATTCCATGTTCCATTCCACGTTGCATTCCACTTTCCATTCCACATTCCATTCCATTCCGTTTCACTCTCCATTCCACATTCCTTTCTATTTTCCTTTTCATGTTCCATTCCACGTTCCATTCCACGTTCCATTCCACATTCTATTCCATTCTTTTCCACATTCCATTCCACATTCCACTGCAAATTCCATTCCACATTCCAATCCACAATGCATTGCACATTCCATTCCACATTCGATTCCACATTCCATTGCTTTCCATTTCACATTCCTTTCCATTCCATTCCACTTTCCATTCCAAATTCAATTCCATTCTAGTACACATTCCATTGGACATTCCTTTCCAATCCATTCCACATTCCTTTCCATTGCATTCCCCGTTATATTCTAATCCATTCCAAGTTGCATTCGATTCCATTCCGCATTCCATTCCATTAGACATTCTATTGCATTCCACATTGCTTTCCATTCCATTTAACATTCCATTCCATTCCATTCCACATTCCATTCCATTCCATTCGACATTCCATTCCATTTCATTCCGTTCCTTTTCATTCCATTCCTCATTCTATTCCATTCCACATTGCATTCCATTCCACATTCCATTGCACATTCCATTCCACTGTATTCTATTCCATTCCATTACACATTTCATTCCATTCCATTACATTCCATATTCCATTCCATTCTATTCCATTCCATATCCCATTCCATTCCATTCATTTATTACATTCCATTCCAATCCATTCCGTATTACATTCCATTCCATTCCACATACTATTACATTCCACATTCCATTCCACGTTCCATTCCACGTTCCATTCCACGTTCCATTCCACGTTCCATTCCACGTTCCATTCAGTTCCATTCCACATTCCATACCATTCCATTCCACATTCCATTCCATTATATTCCACATTGCATTCCATTCTGTTACGCATTCCATTCCATTCCATTCCCCGTTCCATTCCACATTCCATTCCATTCCATTTCACATTGCATTTCCTTGCAGTCCACATTCCATTCAACATTGCATTCCATTCCATTTAAACTTTCCATTCCATTGTGTACCACATTCGATTTCACCCACCATTCCAATACAAATTCCTTTCCAATTCCATTCCATTCCCTTCCACATTCCATTCAACATTCCGTTCCATTTCCTTCCACGTTCCCTTCCACGTTCCATTCCACGTTCCATTCCATGTTCCATTGCACATTCAATTCCACATTTCATTCCCCATTCCATTCCATTCCTTTCCACAGTCCATTCCACATTCCATTCCACATTGCATTCCACATTCCATTCCATTCCATTCCACGTTCCATTTCACGTTCCATTCCACATCCCATTCCACGTTCCATTCCATGTTCCGTTCCATTCCATTGCACGTTCCATTATTACTTCCATTCCATTCCATTCCACGTTCCATTCCAGTTTACATTGTACATTCCTTTCCAAGTTCCATTCCACATTCCATTCCCCTTTGCATTCCACTCCCCTTTGCATTCCAGATTCCATTCCACGTTCCATTCCACTCCATTTCATGATCCATTTCACGTTCAATTCCATTCCATTCCACGTTCCATTCCACATTCCTTTCCACATTCCTTTCCATTTCATTGCACGTTCCATTCCACTTTCCATTCTGCATTCCATTCCACGTTCCATTCCACATTCATTTCCACATTTCATTCCACATTCCATTCCATTCCATTCCATTCCACATTCCATTCCACATTGCATTCCACCTTCCGTTCCACGTTCCTTTCCATTCCATTGTACATTCCATTCCACCCTCCATTCCACTCCATTACACATTCCATTCCAAGTTCCATTCCAGCTTCCATTGCACATTCCATTCCACTTTACATTCCACATTCCAGTCCATGTTCCATTCCACTTTCATTTCCACATTCCATTCCATTCCATTCCATTCCATTCCACGTTCCATTCCAGGTTCCATTCCACATTCCATTCCACATTCCATTCCACATTCGATTGCATTGCATTCCACATTCCATTCCACATTCCTTTCCTTTCCATTCCACATTCGAGTCCACATTCCTTTCCACATCCAATTCCATTCCATTCCATTCCACATTACATTCCATTCAGTTCCACATTCCATTCCACGTTCCATTCGATTTCATTCCACATTCCATTCCACTTTGCAATCCACATTCCCTTTCATATTCCATTCCATTTCTTTCCACTTTATATTCTACATTCCTTTAAATTTCATTCCACATCCCATACTACATTCCATTCCACATTCCATTCCATTCCTTTCCCCATTGCATACATCTTTCCATTCCATTCCTTTCAACGTTCCATTCCATTACAATCCACATTCAACTCCACATTCCATTTCACCTTCCATTTCACATTCCATTCTAGTTCATTCAACATTTCATTCCACATTCCATTCCACGTTTCATTCCACATTCCCTTTCACATTCCATTTTTTCCATTCTACATTCCATTCCACATTCCATTAAATTCCATTCCACCTCCGATACCACATTCCATTCCACATTCCATTCCTTTCCTTTCCACTTTCCTTACCACATTCCATCCCATTCCATTCCACGTTCATTTCCAATATATACCACATTTCATTCCACGTTCCGTTCCATTCCATTGTACATTCCATTCTACTTTCCATTTGACGTTCCATTCCATTCCATTACACATTCCATTCTACGTTGCATTAGTGGTTCCATTCCATGTTCCATTCCACCTTCCGTTTATTTCCATTCCATGTTACTTTCCATCTTCCATTCCATTCCATTCCACATTCCATTCCGTTCCATTTAACATTCCACTATATTCAACCTTCCAGTGAACGTTTCATTCCACGTTCAATTCCACATTCCATTCCACGTTCCATTCCTTTCCATTCTATGTTCCATTCCTTTCCATTTCATGTTCCATTTCATTCCATTCCACTTTCCATTCCACATTCCAATTCACATTCCATTCTATTCCATTCCACATTCCATTCCATTCCATTGCACATTCCGTTCCACTCCATTCAATTACATACTGCATTCCATGCCATTCCATTGCATTCCACATTTTATTCCTTTCCATTACACTTTCCATTCCTTTCCTTTCCACGTTCCATTCCATTGCATTTCACGTTCCATTCCATTCCATTCCACATTCCATTCCATTCCATTCCGTCTTCCATTCCACTATCCATTCCACGTTCCACTCCTCGTTCCATTTTTCCTTCCATTCCACGTTTCTTTCCATTCCATTCCACATTCAATTCTATTCCATTCCACAATCCATTCCACATCGTTTACATTCAATTACACATTCCATTCCACATTCCATTCTATTCCATTCCCCATACCATTCCATTCCATTCCACTTACTATTCAATACCATTCCACATTCCATTCCATTCCATTGCATATTCCATTCAATTGCATTCCATTCCACTCCAATTTGCATTCAATTTCATTCCACATTCTATTCCGCTCAATTCCACGTTCCATTGCATTCTGTTCCACATTGCATTCTACTTTCCATTCTATTCAATTCCACCTTCCATTCCACATTCCATTCCATTCCATTCCACATTCCATTGCATTCCATCCCATTCCACAATCCATTCCATTCCATCCGACATTCAATTCCAAGTTTCATTTCACTTTCCATTCCACGTTCCATTCCATTCCATTCCATTATCCATTCTGTTCCATTCCACATTTCATTCCGCCTTCCATTTCGCATTCCATTCGATATTCCGTTACACATTCATTTGCATTCCATTCCCCATTCCATTCCATTCCATTCCATTCCGCCTTCCATTCCATTCCCTTCTATATTCCAATCCTTTCCGTGTTCCATTCCACATTCCTTTCCACGTTCCATTCCATTCCATTCCACGTTGCATTCCACGATCCATTCTGTGTTCCATTCCATTAAAATCCACGTTCCTCTCCACATTCCATTCGATTCCACTTCACGTTCCATTCCACAATTATATTACAAACTCCATTCCACTTTCCATTCCGTTCCATTCCACTTTGGATTCCAATCTCCACTCCACATTACATTGCACATTCCATTCCATTCCACTCCACATTCCATTCCACTTTGTATTACTCGTTCCATTCCACGTTCCATTTCATGTTCCATTCCATTCCGTTGCAGTTTCCTTTCCACATTCCATTTCACATTCCATTCCACATTACTTCCGTTCCATTCCACATTCCATTCCACATTCAATTCCATTCCATTCCACATTCCATTAATCATCCTATTCAACATTTCATTCCACATTTCATTCCATTCCATTCCACATTACATTCCAAAACATTGCATTCCACATTGCATACAATTCCATTCTGCATTCCATTATACATTCCATTCCACATTCTGTTCCACATTCTTTTCCATTGCATTCTATTCCACAGTCCATTCCATACCATTCCACATTCCATTCAATTACATTCCCCATTCCATTCCACATTCCATTTCACATTCTATTCCACGTTGCATTCCACATTCAATTCAACATTCCATTCCATTCCATCCCTCATTCCATTACAATTTCCATTACATTCAATTCCACTTTCCATTTCACGTTACATTCCACGTTACATTCCACGTTCCTTTCCACTTTCCATTCCACATTCCATTCCATTCCATTCCATACTCCATACCATCCCATTCCATTTCATTCCACAATCCATTCCATTCCATTCCACTTTCTTTCCACATTCCATTCCACATACCATTCCTTTCCGTTCCACATTCCATTCCACACACCTTTCCACATTCCATTCCATTGCATTCCACTTTCCATTGCTTTCCATTCCACATTCCTTTCTGCATTCCAATCCATTGCATTCCACATTCAATACCTTTCCATTCCACATTCCATTCCACATTCTATTCCACATTCCCTTCCTTTACTTTGCAGATAGCATTCCATTCCATTCCACATTCTATTCCTCATTCTATTCCACATTCCATTCCACATTCCATTCCATTTCATGCTGTGTTCCCTTCCACATTCCATTCCACATTCCATTCCACATTCCATTCCGCATTCCATTCCACATTCCTTTCCATTCCATTTTACATTCCATTCCACATTCCATTCCACATTCCATTCCACTTTTCATTCCCTTCCATTCTACATTCCATTCCACACTTCACTCTATGTTCCATTCCACAATTCATTCCGTTCCACTCCACATTCCATTCCACATTCCTTTCCAAATTTCATTCCACATTGCAGTCCATTCCATTCCACATTACATTCCATTTTATTCCTCATTCCATTACATTCCATTCCATATTACAATCCACGTTAAAATCCACGTTCCATTCCAACTTCCATTGTATTCCATTCCACATTCCTTTCCACATTCCATTACATGCCATTCCACGTTCTTTTTCACATTCCATTCCACATTACATTCCGTTCCATTCCACATTCCATTCCACTTTACGTTCCACATTCCATTCCATTCCACTCCACAATCCGTTCCATTACATTTCACATTCCATTCCTCCTTCCATTCCATTCTGTTCCACATTCCATTACACGTTACTTTCCATTCCATTGCAGTTTCCATTCCACTTTCCATTCCACGTTGCTTTCCACATTCCAATCCACATTCCATTTAACATTCCAATACATTCCATTTCAGAGTCCATTCCACAATCCACTCCATTCCATTCCAGAATCCGTTCCACAATCCATTCCACTCCATTCCATCACAAATTCCATTCCACGTTCCATGCCATTCCATTCCACATTGAATTCCACATTCCATTCCATTGCATTTGACATTCCTTTCTACATTCCATTCCACTCCACTCCACATTCTATTGCGTTCCATTCCACATTCCATTCTACTTTCCATTCCACATTCCATTCCATTCCATTCCACATTCCATTTCACATTCCATTGCATTCCATTCCACATTCCATTCCATTCCACTCAACATTCCTTTACACATACCATTCCATTAATCTCCATATTCCGTTCCTCATTTCATTCCATTCTTCTACACATTCCATTCCACATTCCATTACACAATCCATTGCACTCCATTCCATTCCACATTCCATTCCACGTTCCATTCCATTCCATTCCACATTCCTTTCCACGTTCCAATCCACTATCCATTCCACATTCCTTTCCACATTCCATTCCATTCCACTCCACATTCCATTTCACATTCCGGTCCATTCCATTACACTTTACTTTGTATATTCCATTTCACATTCCATTCCATTCCATTGAATTCCATTCCACATTCCATTCCATTCCAATCCACATTCCAGTCCATTCCATTCCACATTCCTTTCCATTGCACCTTCAATTCCATTCCAGATTCCTTTCCATTGCACCTTCAATTCCATTCCAGATTCCATTCCATTGCACCCCACATTGCCTTCCATTCCATTACACATTCCATTGCATTCCATTACATATTCCCTTCCACATTCCATTACATTCCATTCTATTCCACATTCCATTCCATTCCATTCCACATTCCATTCCATTCCATTCCACATTCCATTCCATTCCATTCCACATTCCATTCCATTCCATTCATTTCCTCATTCAATTCCATCCCATTCGGCATTCCATTCCATTGCATTCCATTCCATTACTGATTCCATACCATTCCATTCCAGATTCTATTCCATATTCCTTTCCACGTTATAATCCACATTCCATTCCATGTTCCATTCCTCGTTCCATTCCACGTTCCATTCCACATTGCATTCCATTCCATTTCACATTCCATAGCTTTCTATTCAATTTCATTCCAAATACGATTCAATTCCATTCCGCATTCCACACCATTCCATTCCATTTCATTCCACATTCCATTCCATTCCATTCCATTCCATTCCACATTCCATTTCATTCCATTCCACTTTCCATTCCATTCCATTCCACTCCATATTCCGTTCCTTTCCATTCCACTCCACATTCCATTCCTTTCCATTCCACATTCCCTTCCACATTCCATTCCACCTTGCATTCCACATTCCATTCCACATTCCATTCCACGTTCCGTTCCATGTTTCATTCCTACCATTCCACGTACCATTCCCCATTCCACTCCACATTACATTACATTCCATTCCATCTTCAATATCACTTTCCATTCCATGACTTTCCATTCCACATTCTATTCCATTATTTTCCATTCCACATTCCTTTCCATTCCATTCCATTCAACATTCCATTCCACATTCAATTCTATTCCATTCCATATTCCATTCCACTCCTTTCCACATTCCTTTCTATTCCATTCCACTTTCCAATCCACGTTCCATTCTACGTTATATTCTGCTTTCCATTCCACTTTCCATTCCACATTCCATTCCACATTGCATTCCACATTCCATTCTACATTCCATTGCATTCCACAATCCATTTCATTCCACTCCACATTCCATTCCATTCCATTCCACATTCCATTGCATTCCATTAAACATTGCATTCCACGTTGCATTCCACGTTACTTTCGACGTTCCATTCCATTCCATTCCACGTTCTTTTCCATGTTCCTTTAAATTCTGTTCCAATTTCCTTTCCACATTCCACTACATGTGCCTTTCCCCATTACTTTCGTTCCATTCCATGTTCCATTCCACCTTCCATTCCACATTCCATTCCAACTTCCATTAAAAATTCCATTCCACATTCCATTCCATTCCATTCCACATTCCATTCCATTCCATTCCTCATTCCATTCCACATTCTATTCCACGTTCCATTTCATTCCATTCCACATTCCATTATATGTTCTGTTCCATTACGTTCGACGATCCATTCCACGTTCCATTCCATTTTCCATTCCATTGCATTCCCCATTCCATTCCATTCCATTCCACATCTCTTTCCACATTGCATTCCATTCCCTTCCACATTGTCTTCCACATTCCATTCCTCCTTCCATTCCATTCCATTCCACGGTCCATTCCACTTCCCATTCCATTCCATTCCACGTTGAATTCTACATTCAATTTCTTTCATTTCACGTTGCATTCCACATTCCATTCCATTCCATTCCATTCCATTCCATTCCATTCCATTCCGTTCCACATTCCATTCCACATTCCTGTCCATATTCCATTGAATTCCATTCCACATTCCATTCGATTCCATTCCGCATTCCTTTCCATTTCATCGCACATTCCATTCCACATTCCATTCCATTCCAGTCCACATTCAGTTCCATTCCATTCCATTCTATTCCACATTCTTTTTCATTCCATTCCATTCCACATTCCATATCAATTTATTACACTTTCCATTCCGTTCCATTGAACATAAATTTCCACATACCATTCCTTATTCCATTCCACGTTAAATTACGTTCTTTTCCAAAAACCATTCCATTCCTTTCCACATTCCATTCCATTCCATTCCATTCCACATTCCGTTCAATTACTTTCCATTCCAGTCCACATGTTCAATTCCATTCAATTCCTCATTCCTTTCCATTCCCTTCCATATTCCATTCCATTCCATCCCACATTTCATTCCATTCAATTCCACATTCCATTCCATTCCTTTGCACATTCCATTCATTTACATTCCATTCCACATTCCATTCTATTCTATTCCACATTCCAGTGCATTCCATTCCACATTACATTCCACATTCCATTAAATTCCAATACTTTCCACATTCCATTCCATTCTATTATTCATTCCATTCCATGTTCCATTCCACTTTCTATTGCACGTTCCTTTACACGTTCCATTCCACGTTCCATTCCACATTCCATTACATTCCATTCCACATCCCATTACACATTCCATTCCATTCCATTCCATTCCACATTCCATGCGATAACATTCCATTCCATTCCATATTCCATTTCATTCCATTCCACATTCCATTCCACATTCCATTCCATTCCATTCCATTCCATATTCCATTACATTCAATTCCACATTCCATATCATTCCATTCCATTTCTTTCCACATTCCATTCCATTCCATTCCACATTCCATTCCACATTCCATTCCATTCCATTAAACATTCCATTCCACTTTCCATTCTATTCAATTTCACATTCCATTCCGTTCCATTCCAGATTCCTTTCCAGTTTCCATTCCACATTCCATTCTACATTCCGTTCCACGTTCCATTCCACATTCCATTACTTTCCATTCCACATTCCATTTCTCATTCCATTCCATTCCATTCCACTTTCCATTCCACATTCCATTCCATTCCATTCCACATTCCATTCCATTCCATTCCACTTTCCTTTCCACATTCCATTCCACTTTCCTTTCCACATTCCATTCCACATTCCATTCCATTGCACTCCAGATTCTATTCCGTTCAATTCCACATTCCATTTTACTCTCAGTTCCTTTGCATTCCATGTCCAATTCCACATTGCAATCCATACTATATTTCACATTCCATTACACTCTCTTTCACATTGCATTCCGCATTCCACTACATTCCATTCCACAATCCATTCCACAGTCCATTTGATTCCATCCCACATTCCATTCCACGTTCCATTCCATTGCATGCCACGTTCAGTTAAACATTTCATTCCATTGCATTTGACTTTCTATTCCACTTTCCATTCCACATTCCTTTTCACATTCCATTCCGTTCCATTACACATTCCATTCCACACTTCATTCCACATTGCATTCCACAATCCATTCGGTTCCATTCCATGTTTCTTTCCACATTACATTCCGCATTCCATTCCACATTCCATTCCACATTCCAATAAATTCCTTTCCACTTTCCATTCCATTCCATTCCACTTTCCATTCCACTTTCCATTCAACGATCTATTCCAAACCCCATTTGATATCATTCCACGTTCCATTCCACCTTCCATTCCATTCCATTCTACTTTCCTTTCAACATTCCATTCCCCATTCCATTCCACATTGCATTCCGTTCCATTCCACATTCCATTCCACATGCCATTCCACATTCCATTCCATTCCATTCCACATTCCATTCCATTCCATTGCAAATTCCATTCCTCATTCCATTCCTTTCCTTTCCACATTTCTTTCCACATTCCATTCCACATTTCATTCTATTCCACATTCCAACACACGTTCAAATCCATTACATTCCTCATTCCATTCCACGTTACACTCCACTTTCCATTACACATTCCATTCCAATTTCCATTACACATTCCACTTCAAATTCCATTCCAAAATTCATTCCAAATTCCGTTCCACAATCCATTCCTCATTCCATTCCATTCCATGCCACATTCCATTTTACGTTCCATTCCTTTCCATACCACTTTCAATTCCACTTTCCATTCTATTATACTTTACATTCCATTCCACATTAAATTAGAAATTCCTTTTCACATTCCATTGCGTTCCATTTCACATTCCATTCCACACTCCATTCCACTTTCCATTCCACACTCTATTCCACTTTCCATTCCACATTCCATTCCACGTTCCATTCCGTTCCATTCCACATTACGTTTCACACTCCATTCTACATTCCATTCCACACTCCATTCCACATTCCATTCCACATTCCTTTCCATTCCATTCCACATTCCTTTCCATTTTCCATTCCGCATTCCATTCCACATTCTATTCCACATTCCATTCCACATTCCATTCCACATCCCTATCCACATTCCATTCCATTTCATTCCACATTAAATAAAAAATTCCATTCCATTCCATTTCACATTCCATTCCATTAAATTCCAGATTCCTTTCCATATTCCATTCCACATTCAATTCCACATTCCATTTCACATTCCACTCCATTCCGTTCCACATTTCTTTCTACATTCCATACCACAATCCATTCCACATTCCAACTCACATTCCATTCCACGTTCCATTCCATTTCTTTCCACGTTCAATTCCTCATTCCATTGCATTACATTTTACATTCCATTACACATTCAATTCTACATTCCATTTCACATTCCACTCCATTCCATTCCACATTCCTTTCCACATTCCATCGCACTTTATATTCCACATTCCGTTCAATATTCCATTCCACGTTCCATTCCACTCTATTCCACATTCCATTTCACATTCCGTTCCACATTCCATTTCACATTCCCTTCCATTCCTTTCCCCATTCTATTCCATTCCATTCCACATTACATTCCACGTTCCCTTCCATTCCATTCCAGTTTTAATTCCAATCCTCATTACCTTGCATTCCATTCCACTTTCCATTGTACGTTCCATTCCAAGGTCGATTCAATTCCATTCCACCTTCCATTACAGATTCCATTCCATTCTATTCCACTTTCCTTTCCACATTCCATTGCACATTCCATTCCTTTCCATTCCACATTCCATTCCTTTCCATTCCACATTCCATTCCTTTCCATTTCACATTCCATTACACGTTCCATTTCATTCCATTCCACGTTCCATCCTACGTTGCTTTCCACTTTCCATTACAAATTCCAATCCACATTCCATTTTACATCCTATTCCACTCCATTTCACTTTCCATTCCACATTCCACTCCATTCCGTTCCACATTCCTGTCTACATTCCGTACCACAATCCATTCCACATTCCATCCCCCATTCCATTCCACTTTCCATTTCATTCCATTCCACGTTCAATTTCACATTCCATTGCATTACATTTTACATTCCATTACACATTCAATTCCATATTACATTCCTTTACATTTCACATTCCAATCGGTTCCAATCCACATTCCTTTCCACATTCTATTCAACATTATGTTCCACATTCCATTCCACATTCCATTCCACATTCCATTCCATGTTCCATTCCGTTCCATTCCACATTCTTTTACACATTCCTTTACACATTCCCTTTCACATTCCATTTCACATTGCATTCCACAATCCATTCCACAGTACATTTCACATTCCATTCCATAGCATTACACATTCCTTTCCACATTGCATTCCACATTCCGTTTCATTCCACATTCCATTCCTTTACATTTCACATTCCTTTCCGTTCCATTCCACTTTCCTTTCCACATTCCATTCCACATTATGTTCCACATTCCGTTCCACATTCCATTCCACATTCCATTCCATTCCATTCCACATTCCATTCCATCCCATTCCACATTCCATTTCACATTCCACTTCACATTCCATTCCACATTCCATTCCATTACTTTCCACATTCCATTTCACATTCCATTTAACGTTCCATTCATTTCCATTCCACGTTCCATTCCATTTCATTCCACCTTCAATTCCACAGTCAATTCCATTCCATTTCAGGTTCCATGCTACATTCCAAATCCACATTCCAATCCACGTTCTATTCCGTCCATTCCACATTCCATTCCACATTACATTCCGCATTGCATTCCACATTCCATTCCATGTTCCATTCCACATTCCATTCCATTCTATTCCTCATTCCTTTCCACAGTCCCTTCCACATTCCATTCCATTCCATTTCCCATTCCATTCCATTTCCCATTCCATTCCACATTCCATTCCACTTTCCATTCCACTTTCCATACCACGTTCCGTTCCACGTTTCATTCCATTCCATTCCATGTTCTATTCCACGTTACATTCCATTCAATTCCACGTTCCATTCCACATTCCATTCGATTCAATTCCACATTACATTTCACATTCCATTCCACATTCCTTTCCATTCCATTCCTCATTCCATTCCACGTTCCATTCCACGTTCCATTACGTTCCATTCCATGTTCCATTAAATTTTCCATTAAACATTCCATTCCACATTAAATTCCATTCCATTCCATTCCATTCCATTACATTCCACATTTATTTCAACATTCCTTTCCACATTTCATTCTATTCCATTCCAATTTCTTTCCACGTTCCATTCCACGTTCCATTCCATTCCACATTGCATTGCATTCCATTCCATTTCACATTCCATTCCACATTCCCTTATATTTCATTCTATTCCACTGCATTCCGTTCCTCATTCCATTCCATTCCAATCCTCTCCACATTCCAAAATATTCCATTCCTCTTTCTATTCTATTCAATTCCACCTTCCAATCCATTCCATTGCACATTCCATTTCATTCCACTTTCCATACCATTCCATTGCATTACACATTCAATTCATTTAAATTGCACGTTCCAGTCCATTCCATTCCACAATTCATTCCATTCCATTACACCTTCCATTCCGCGGTCCATTCCACATTCCATTACATTTCATTCTGTTCCGTTGCATTCCATTCCACATTCCATTGCATTCCATTCCACTACACATTCCATTCCATTCTGTTTCACATTGCATTCTATTCCATTCCACATTCCATTCCATTCCATTCCATTGCACATTCCATTAAATTCCAAAGCATTCCATTTAACATTCCATACCATTCCATGGGATTCCACGTTCCATTCCTTTCCATTACAAATTCCATTCAGTTGGATTCCACGTTCCATTCCATTCCATTCCACATTACATTCCATGTCATTCCACCTTTCATTCCACGTTCCATTCCAAGTTCCATTCCACGTTCCATTCCACGTTCCAATCCACGTTTCATTGAATTCCATTCCACATTCCATTCCATTTGATTCTCCCTTCCATTCCACATTCTACTCCACTCCTTTCCACATACCTTTCCACATTCCATTCCATTCCACATAACATTCCATTCCATTCTGCATTCCATTCCATTCCATTCCACATTCTATTCCACATTCCTTTCCATTTAATGCCACCTACCATTCCAACTGCCATTCCATTCCATTCCATTCCATTGCACATTCAATTCCATTCCATTCCACAATCCATTCCACTTTCCATTCCACTTTCCTTTCCACATTCCATTCCACATTCCATTCCATTCCATTCCATCTTCAATTCCACATTCCATTCGATTCCATTCCATTCAACATTCCATTCCACATTCCATTCCACTCCATTCCATATACCATTCCATTCCATTCCAGATTCCATTGACTTCCTTTCCATTCCATTCCTTTGCATTCCATTCCACATTCCATTCTATTCCATTCCACATTCTATTCCACGTTCCACTGCGTGTTCCATTCCAATTTCCATTCCACGTTCCATTCCACATACCTTTCCACATTAAATTCAACATTCCATTCCAAATTCCACTCCATTCCTTTCCACATTCCATTCCATATTCCATTTCATTACATTCCACATATCATTCCATTCCACATATCATTCCATTGCACTCCAGGTTACATTCCACATTCCACTCCATGTTCCATTCCACTTTCCATTCCACATTCAATTCCACATTCCATTCCGTTCTATTTCACATTACATTTCACATTCCATTGCACATGCCATTCCAAATTCCATTCCATTCCATTCCACATTCCATTCTCTTTCCACTGCATTACATTCCACTTTCCTTTCCACATTCCATTCCATTCGATTTCACATTTCATACCACATTACATTCCATTGAATTCCACATTTCATTTCACATTCCATTCCACTTTCCATTCCATGTTCCATTCCACCTTCCATTCCATGTTCCATTCCATTCCATTCCACGTTCCATTGCATTACATTCAACGTTCCTTTTCATTCCATTCTGCATTCCATTCCACATTCCATTTCTCATCCCATTCCACATTCTATTTCAATTTCCATTCCATTCCATTCCATTCCATTACACATTCCATTCCATTTCACTCCACATTCCATTCCATTCCATTCCACATTCCTTTCTAAATTCCATTCCATGTTCCATTCCACTCCATTCTATTCCACATTCCATTCCATTCTATTGCACAATCCATTCCACATTGCATTCCACATTCCATTCCAAGTTCCTTTCCATTGCATTTCACATTCCAATCCATTCCATTCCTCATTCCATTCCATTCAACTGCACATTCCATTCCATATTCCATTTCTTTACATTTCACCTTTCTTTCCATTCCATTCCACATTCCATTCCGTAGTCAATTTCATTCTATTCCACATTCCATTAGACATTCCATTCCATTCCTCGTTCCATACTACATTTCATTCCATGTTCCATCCCACTTTCCATTCCACATACCATTCCATGTTCTATTACACATTCCATTCCACATTCCAATCATTGTTCCATTGAATTTTACTTTCCATTCCACATTCCATTCTATTCCATTCCACATTTCATTTCATTACATTCCACATTCCATTTCAAATTCCATTTCACTTTCCATTCCATTCCACTCCATTCCACATTTCATTCCATTCCATTCCAATCCACATTCCATTCCATTCCATTCTAAGTTCAATTCCATTCCACATTCCATTAAACATTCCTTTGCACATTCCATTCCTATCCATTCAATTCCACATTCCATTCCATTCCATTCCACAATCCATTCCATTATATTCCACATTCCATTCCACATTCCACTCCATTAAATTCCTTTGCAAATTCCGATCCACCTTCCATTCCATTCCATTTCACATTCCATTCCATTCCATTCCATTGCACATTCCATTCCACTTTCCATTTCTTTCCATTTCACATTCCTTTCCATTTCATTCCACATTCCATTCCGCATTCAATTCCATTCCATTCCACATTCCATTGGACATTCCACTACATTCCATTCCACATTCCATACTACATGTCATTCCATATTCCATTCCACATTCCATTCCAATTTCCATTACACATTCCATTCTACATTCCATTCCTTCTTCCATTGCGTTTCACTTTCCATTCCACATTCCATTCTGTTCCATTCCACATTCCATTCCAAATTTCATTTCACTTTTCATTTAAATTCAACATTCCATTCCAAATTCCACTCCATTCCTTTCCACATTCCATTCCATATTCCATTTCATTCCATTCCACATATCATTCCATTGCACTCCAGGTTACATTCCACATTCCATTCCACGTTCCATTCCACTTTCCATTCCACATTCAATTCCACATTCCATTCCGTTCTATTTCACATTACATTTCACATTCCATTGCACATGCCATTCCAAATTCCATTCCATTTCATTCCACATTCAATTCCATTCCATTCCAATCCATATTCCATTCCATTCCATTCCAAGTTCAATTCCATTCCATTCCTTTCCACATTCTATTACACATTGAATTCCTTTCTATTCTATTCTCCATTCCATTCCATTCCATTCCCCATTCCATTCCATTCCATTCAACATTCCATTACACATTCCATTCCCTGTTCAATTCCCTTCTATTCCACGTTCCCTTCCATTCAATTCCACTTTCCACTCAATTCCATTCCACTTTCCATTCCATTCCATTCCAAATTCCATTCCATTCCATTCCACATTCCATTCCATTCCATTCCAAATTCCATTCCATTCCATTCCACATTGCATTCCATTCCATTCCCATGCCATTCCACATCCATTCCATTCCACTCCACTTCAATTCCATTCCATTCCCCATTCAATTCCATATTGCAACCCATTTCATTCCACATTCCATTCCATATTGCAACCCATTTCATTCCACATTCCATTCCATTCCATTCCACAATGTATTCCATTCCATTCCACATTCCATTCCATTCCATTTCACTATCAATTCCTTTCCATTCCATTCCACATTCCATTCGACATTCCATTTCTTTCCATTTCACATTCCTTTCCATTCCATTCCACATTCCATTCCGCATTCAATTCCATTCCATTTCACATTCCATTGGACATTCCACTCCATTCCATTCCACATTCAATACTACATTTCATTCCATATTCCATTCCACATTCCATTGCACTTTCCATTACACATTCCATTTCACATTCCATTCCTTGTTCCATTGCATTTCACTTTCCATTCCACAGTCCATTCTGTTCCATTCCACATTCCATTCCAAATTTCCTTTCACTTTCCATTCCATTGCATTTCATTCCACATTCCATTCCATTCCATTCCAATCCACATTCCGTTCCATTCCATTATAAGTTCAATTCCATTCAACATTTCATTCCACATTCCATTGCACATTCCATTCCATCCCATTCCATTCCACATTCCATTTCCTTCCATTCCACATTCCATTCCATTCCATTCCACATAACACTCCATTCCATTCCACATTCCATTCCATCGCATTCCGCCTTCCATTCCATTCTATTCGATTACATTCCACATTCCACTCCTTTCAATTCCATTCCATATTGCATTCCATTCGATTCCACATTCCATTCCTTTGCATTCCATATTCCATTCCACGTTCCATTGCACGATGCATTCCATATTCCATTCCACGTTCCATTACACGATGCATTCCATGTTCCATTCCATTTCACTCCACTTTCCATTCCACGTTCCATTTCACATTGCATTCCACATTGTATTCCAAGTTCCATCCCATTCCATTCCACATTCTAATCGATTCCATTCCGCGTTCCATTCCTCGTTCCATTCCACTTTCCATTTCCCAGTCCAGTCCAAGTTCCATTCCATTATTTCCAAATTCCATTCCACTCTTTCCAAATTCCATTCCACTGTCTATTCCATTCCATTCCTCCTTCCATTCCAGTTTCAATTCCACATTCCATTCCACATTCCATTCCATTACATTCCACATTCCATTCCACATTTCATTCCATTCCATTCCACTTTCCTTTCCAAATTCCATTCCACATTCGATTCCATTACATTCCACGTTCCATTCCACATCCCATTCCATTCCATTCCACGTTTCATTCAACATTCCATTCCATTTAATTTCACGTTCCATTCCGTATTCCATTCCATATTATATTCCACATTCCATTTCACATTCCATTCCACGATCCATTCCACACTCAATTCCACGACACATTGCACGTTCCATTACACATTCTATTCCATTCCATTCCGTTCCCCTCCACATTCCCTTCCACATTCCATTCCACATTCCATTGCACGTGCCTTTCCACATTCCTTTACACGTTTCATTCTACGTTCCATTGCACATTCCATTCCATTCCTTTCCACGTTCAATTACACGTTCCATTCCATTCCATTCAACTTTCCATTCCATTTTCCATTGAACATCCCATTCTACGTTCCATTCCTTGTTCCATTCCACGTTCCATTCCACATTCCATTCCGTTCCATTCCACATTTCATTCCCATTCCATTCCACATTCCATTCCACTTTCCATTCCATTGCATTCCACATTCCATTCTCATTCCATTGCATTCCATTCCACATTCCATTCCATTCCACGTTTCATACAACATTCCATTCCATTCCATTACACATTCCATTCCACATTCCATTCTCATACCATTGCATTCCATTCCACATTCCATTCCACATTCCATTCCATTCCACATTTCATACAACATTCCATTCCACGTTCCATTCCATTCCACATTTCATACAACATTCCATTCCACATTCCATTCCATTCCACATTTCATACAACATTCCATTCCATTCCTCATTCCATTCCATGATCCATTCCACGTTCCGTTCCAAGTTCCATTCCACATTCCATTCCTCTTTCCATTCCATGATCCATTCCACGTTCCATTCCACTTTCCATTCCATTCTATTCCAAGTTCCATTCCTGTCCATTCCACGTTCCATTTCATTCCGTTCCTCATTCCGTTCGACTTTCCAGTTCACATTCCGTTCCACATTCTATTTCACTTTCCATTCCATTCCATACCATTCCAGTACACATTCCTTTCCATTCCATTGCTCATTGCATTCCATTCCATTCTTCGATCCATTCCACATTCCATTCCACATTCCATTCCATTCCATTCTATTCCACATTCCATTCCATTCCATTAAACAATCCATTCCACGTACCATTCCACATTCCATTCCACTTTTCATTACATTCCATTGCATTCTATTCCACATTGCATTCCATTCCATTAAACAATCCATTCCACGTACCATTCCACATTCCTTTCCACGTTTCATTCCATTCCATTCCACATTCCAATGCATTCCCTTCCACTTTCCAATCCATTCCACTCCACATTCCATTCCATTCCATTCCACATTCTACCAAATCCCATTCCAAGTTGCATTCCTTTCCGTTCCATGTCCCATTCCGCATTCCATTCCAGATTACATTCCACCTTCCATTCCAATCTATTTCACATTCCTTTCCATTCCATTACACGTTCCATTCCACTTTTCATTCCTCATTCCTTTGCACCTTACATTTCACGTTGCATTCCATTCCATTCTACATTCTATTCCACGTTCCATTCCATTCCCTTCTACATTCCTCTGCTTTCAATTCCACGTTCCTTTCCATTCCATTCCACATTGCATTCCATACCATTCTACTCCATCTTCCATTCGTTTACAGTCAACATTCCATTCCATTGCATTCCACATTCCATTCCACATGCCATTCCACATTCCATTCCACATTCCATTCCACGTTCCATTCCATCCCATTCCACATTCCATTCCATTCTATTCCACTTTCCATTCCATTCAATTCCACATTTCACTCCATTCCATTGCATTCCACATTCTATTCCTTTCCATTCCGCATTCCATTCCATCCGATTCCATTCTATTCCACATTCCATTCCATTCCATTCAACATTCCATTCCATTCCATTCATCTTTCCATTCCACATTCATTCCACATTCTTTTCCACGATCCATTCCATTTCATTCATCATTCCATTCTATTCCAATCCACGTTCCATTCCACGTTATTTTCCATTCCATTTCACATTCCATTTCATTCCATTCCACATTCCATTCCTTTCAATTCCTCATTTCATTCCATTGCATTTCATTCCATATTCCATTACATTCCATTCGTCATTTCATTCCATTCCATTGCATTCCACATTCCTTTCTATTCCATTCCCATTCCATTCCATTCCATTCCATTATATTCCACATTCCATTGAATTACATACCACATTCCATTCCATTGCATTCCACATTCCATTCCACATAATTGTACTTTCCATTTCACATTCCATTCCACATTCCATTCCATTCCATTTCTCATTCCATTCCACATTCCATTCCATTACATTCGTCATTCCATTGCACATTCCATTGCATTCCATTCCACGTTCCTTTCCGTAAAACTCCACCTTCCATTTCACATTCCTTTCCATTTCATTCCACATTCCATTGCACATTCCATTCCACATTTCATTCCACGTTCCATTCCATTCCTATCCTCGTTCCATTCCACGTTTCATTCCACATTCCATTCCACATTTCATTCCATATTGCATTCCGCTCCATTCCACATTCCATTGCTTTCCATTCCACATTCCACACTGCGTTTCATTCCGTATTCCATTCCACATTCCACTCCACATTCCATTCCACATTCCATTCCATGTTGCATTCCATTCCACTTTCCATTACACGTTCCATTCTATTCCATTCTACATTTCATTCCAAATTCCATTTCACTTTCCATTCCATTATATTCAATTCCACATTCCATTCCATTCAATTCCAATCCACATTCCATTCCCTTCCATTCCAAGTTCAATTGCATTCCACATTCCATTCCATTTCATTCCACTTTCCTTTCCACATTCCATTGCACATTCTATTCCATTCTATTCTACATTCCTTTCCATTCTATTCCACGTTCCATTCCATTCCATTCCACATTCCATTCCACTTTCCATTACACATTCCATTCCACCATCCATTTCATTCCATTCCAAGTTCCATTCCACATTCCATTTCACACTCCATTCCACCTTCCATTCCATTCCATTGCACTCAATGTTCCATTCCATTCCATTCAATTCCATTTTCTATTCCATTCTATTGAATTCCACATTCCATTCCATTCCATTCCACATTCCAGTCCATTCCATTCCACATTGTATTCCATTACATTCCACATTCCATTCCATTGCATTCCACATTCCATTCCATTCCATTCCAATCCACAGTCCATGCAATTCCATTCCACAATCCACTCCACATTCCATTGCATATTTACTTCCATTCTATTCTATTCCACATTCCATTCAAATCCATTCCACATTCCATTCCAATCCATTCCACATTCCATAACACATTCCATTCCCCGTTCAATTCCATTCAATTCCACGTTCCATTCCATCTCATTCCACGTTGCATTCAATTCCGTTCCACATTCCATTCCATTCCATTCCACGTTGCATTCCTTTCCATTCCGATTCCATTCCACATTCATTTCCATTCCATTCCACTTTCCTCTCCACATTCCATTCCACGTTCCATTCCACATTCCATTCCACATTCCATTCCACGTTCCGTTCCATGTTCCATTCCTACCATTCCACGTTCCATTCCCCATTCCTCTCCACATTCCATTACATTCCATTCCATCTTCAATTCCACATTCCATTCCATGACTTTCCATTCCACATTCCATTCCATTACTTTCCATTCCACATTCCTTTCCATTCCATTCCATTCCACATTCCATTCCACATTCGATTCTATTCCATTCCATATACCATTCCATTCCTTTCTACATTCCTTTCTATTCCATGTTCCATTCCATGTTCCATTCCATGTTCCATTCCGAGTTATTTTCCACTTTCCATTCCACTTTCCATTCCACTTTCCATTCCTCATTCCATTCCACATTGAATTGCAGATTCCATTCTACATTCCATTCCTTTCCACATTGCATTTAATTCCATTCCACATTCCATTCCTTTCCATTCCACATTCCACTCCATTCCATTTCACACTCTATTCCATTCCATTAAACATTCCATTCCATGTTGCATTCCACGTTACTTTCAATTTTCCTTTCCATTCCATTCCACGTTCCATTCCACATTCCCTTAAATTCCGTTCCACTTTCCTTTGCACATTCCATTACACATACCTTTCCCATTAATTACGTTCCATTCCACCTACCATTCCACATTCTATTCCATTCCATTCCACATTCCATTCCATCTTCCATTCAAAATTCCATCCCACATTCCATTCCATTCCATTCCACATTCCATTCCATTCCATTCCACATTCCATTCCATTCCTTTCCACATTCCATTCCACGTTCCATTTCATTCCATTCCACATTCCATTATATTTTCCATTACATTACATTCGACGTTCCATTCCACGTTCCATTCCATAATTTATTCCAATCCATTCCCCATTCCATTCCATTCAATTCCACATTTCTTTACACATTGCATTCCATTCCTTTCCGCATTGTATTCCGCATTCCATTCCACATTCCATTCCATTCCATTCCACATTGCATTCCATTCCATTCCACGTTCCATTCCACGTCCCTTTCCTTTCCATTCCACTTTGAATTCTACATTCACTTCCATTCCATTTCATGTTGCATTCCACATTATATTCAATTACATTCCACATTCCATTCCATTCCATTCCATTCCATTCCACATTCCGTTCCAAATTCCAGTCCATATTCCTTTCAATTCCATTCCACATTCCATTTGATTCCATTCCACATTCCTTTCATTTCATCCCACATTCCATTCCACATTCCATTCCATTCCAATCCACATTCAGATCCATTCCATTCCCTTCTATTCCACATTCTTTTCCATTCCATTCCGGTCTACCTTCCATTCCAATTTATTACACATTCCATTCCGTTCCATTCAACATATATTTCCACATTCCATTCCGTATTCCATTCCACTTTCCATTACTTTCTATTCCACAAATCATTCCATTCCATTCCACATTCCATTCCATTTCATTCCATTTCACATTCCGTTCTATTCCTTTCCATTCCAGTCCGCATTCTATTCAATTCCACTCCATTCCATCCCACATTCCATTCCATTCAATTCCACGTTCCATTCCATTGACCATTGCATTCGTTTCCATTCCATTCCACGTTTCATTCCATTCTATTCCACTTTCCAGTCCATTCCATTCCACATTCCATTCCACCTTCCATTAAATTCCATTCCATTCCACATTCCATTCCATTGTATTAGTCATTCCGTTCCACGTTACATTCCACTTTCCATTGCAAGTTCCTTCACACGTTCCATTCCACGTTCTGTTCCACGTTTCATTCCATTCCATTCCACTTCCCATTCCACATTCCATTCCATTCCATTCCACATTCCATACGATAACAATCCATTCCATTCCACATTCCATTCCATTCCATTCCACATTCCATTCCACATTTCATTCCATTCCATTCCATTACATTCCACATTCAACACCATTCCATTCCATTTCTTTCCACACTCCATTCCGATCCATTCCACATTCCATTCCACATTCCCTTCCATTCCATTCCACATTCCATACGATAACAATCCTTTCCATTCCACATTCCATTCCATTCCATTCCACATTCCATTCCACATTTCATTCCATTCCATTCCACATTCCATTGCATTACATTCCACATTCAACACCATTCCATTCCATTTCTTTCCACACTCCATTCCGTTCCATTCCACATTCCATTCCACATTCCCTTCCATTCCATTAAACATTCCCTTACACATTCCATTCTTTTCCATTTCACATTCCATTCCGTTCCATTCCAGATTCCTTTCCACATTTCATTCCACATTCAGTTCCACTTTCCATTCCACATTCCAATAAATTCCATTCCACATTCCATTTCACATTCCATTCTGTCCCCTTCCACATTACTTTCAACATTCCATTCAACATTCCATTCCTCATTCCGTTCTGCATTGCATTCCCCTTTTCACTCCATTCCATTGCAGATTACATTCTATTCCATTCCACATTCGAGTTCTCATTCCATTCCATTCCAGTCCACATTCTATTCAATTCCACTCCATTCCATTCCACATTCCATTCCATTCAATTGCCCGTTGAGTTCCATTCAATTCGTCATTCCTTTCCATTCCTTTCCATATTCCATTCCATTCCATCCCACATTCCTTTCCATTCAATTCCACATTCCATTTCATTCCATTACACATTGCATTCGTTTCCATTCCATTCCACGTTCCATTCCATTCTATTCCACTTTCCAGTCCATTCCATTCCACATTCTATTCCACATTCCATTAAATTCCATTCCATTCCACATTCCATTCCATTTTATCAGTCATTCCATTCCACGTTCCACTCCACTTTCCATTGCAAGTTCCGTTACACGTTCCATTCCATGTTTCATTCCATTCCATTCCACATCCCATTCCACATTCTATTCCATTCCATTCCACATTCCATTCCACATTCCATTGCATTCCATTCCACATTCTATACGATAACATTCCATTCCATTCCACATTCCATTCCATTCCATTCCCATTCCATTCCACATTTCATTCCATTCCATTCCACATTCCATTCCATTCCGTTCCATATTTCATACCATTCCATTCAATTTCTTTCCACATTCCATTCCGTTCCATTCCACATTCCATTTGACATTCCATTCCATTCCATTATACATTCCATTCCACATTCCATTCTATTCAATTTCACATCCCATTCCGTTCCATTCCAGATTATTTCCACATTCCATTCCGCATTCCATTCCACATTCTGTTCCACATTCCATTCCACATTCCATTACTTTCCATTCCACATTCCATTTCACATTCCATTCTGTTCCATTACACATTCCTTTCAACATTCCATTCAACATTCCATTCCACATTCATTTCTGCATTGCATTCCACTTTTCTCTCCATTCCATTTCACATTGCTTTCCATTCCATTCCACATTCCAGTTCTCATTCCATTCCATTCCATTGCACTTTCCATTCCACATTCCATTCCTTTCCATTCCACTTTCCATTCCATTCCATTTCACATTCCATTCAACGTTCCATTCTACGTTCCATTCTAAGGTCCATTCAATTAAATTCCACGTTCCATTTGCCATTACATTACATTCCATTTCTTTCCTTTCCACATTCCATTCCATATTCCATTCTTTTGCATTTCACATTCCATTCCATTCCATTCCACATTGCATTTTACCCTCCATTCCATTTCAGTCCATGCCCAATTCCACATTGCAATCCATACTCCATTTCACATTCCCTTACACTCTATTTCAAATTGCATTCCTCATTCCACTACATTCCATTCTACAATCCATTCCACAGTCCATTAGTTTCCATCTCACATTCCATTCCACATTCCATTCCATTGCATTCCACATTAAATTAAACATTCCATTCCATTGCGTTTGATTTTCTATTCCATTTTCCATTCCACATTCCTTTTCACATTCCATTCCGTTCCATTACACGTTCCATTCCACACTCCATTCCACATTGCATTCCACATTCCATTCTCTTCCATTCCATATTTCGTTCCACATTACATTTCGCATTCCATTCCACATTCCATTACATTCCTTTCCCCTTTCCATTCCATTCCATTCCACATTCCATTCCACGTTCCATTCAACATTCTATTCCAAGTCCCATTTGATATCATTCCACGTTCCACTCAACGTTATATTCCATTCCATTCCACTTTCCTTTCAACATTCCATTCGCCATTCCATTCCAGATTACATTGCGTTCCATTCCACATTCCATTCTGCATGCCGTTCCACATTGCATTCCATTCCATTCCATTGCACATTCCATTCCATATTCCACTCCTTTCCTTTCCACATTTTTCCACATTCCATTCCACATTTCATTACACATTCCATTCTATTCCACATTCCAATACACGTTCAATTCCATTACATTCCGCGTTCCATTCCACGTTCCCATCCACTTTCCATTACACATTCCTATCCACATTCCATTACACATTCCACTGCAAATTCCATTCCACATTCCATTCCACAATGCATTCCACATTCCATTCTTTTCCATGCCACATTCCATTCCACGTTCCATTCCTTTCCTTACCACTTTCAATTCTATTATATTTGACATTCCATTCCACATTCCATTCCAAATTCCATTTCACTATCCATTGCGTACCATTACACATTGCATTCCACACTCCATTCCACATTCCATTCCACAATCCATTCCATGTACCATTCCGTTCCATTCCACATTACGTTTCACATTCCATTCCACATTCTATTCCACACTCCATTCCACATTCCATTGCGTTCCATTCCATTCCTATTCACATTCCATTCCATTAAATTCCAGATTCCATTCCACATTTCATTCCACATTCCGTTCCACTTTCCGTTCCACATTCCATTCCCTTCCATTTAAAGTTCCATTCCATTCCATTCCACATTCCATTTCACATTCCATTCCGTTCTATTCCACGTTCCATTCCACATTCCATTCCACATTCCATTCCACATTTTGTTCAACATTCCTTTCCACGTTCTCTTCCACTCCATTCCACATTCCATTACACATTCCATTCCATTCCATTCACCATTTCATTCCATTCCATTCCACATTCCATTCCACTTTCCCTTCCATTCCATTCAACATTTAATTCCATTCCACATTCCATTCCATTCCATTCCACTGTCCATTGTACTTTCCATTCCAAGGTCGATTCAATTACACTCCACCTTCCATTACACGATCCATTCCATTCCATTCCACTTTCCTTTCCACATTCCATTGCACATTCCATTCCATTCCATTCCACATTCCATCCCTTTCCATTTCGCATTCCGTTACACGTTCCATTCCATCCCATTCCACTTTCCATTCCAAGTTGCATTCCACTTTCTATTCCAAATTCCAATCCACATTCCATTTCAGATTCTTTCGCACTGCATTTCACATTCCATTGCACATTCCACTCCATTCCATTCAACATTCCTTTCTACATTCCATACCACAATCCACTACACATTCCATCCCACATTCCATTCCACTTTCCATTCCATTCAATTCGACGTTCAATTCCTCATTCCATTGCATTACATTTTACATTCCATTACACATTCAATTCCGCATTCCATTTCACATTCCATTCCGTTCAATTCCACATTCCTTTCCACATTCCATTGCACATTCCCTTCCACATTCCGTTCAACATTCCATTCCACATTCCATTCCACTCCATACCACATTCCATTTCACATTCCAGTCCGCATTCCATTCAATTCCAGTCCACATTCTATTCTATTCCGTTCCACATTCCAATCAATTCCATTGCACATTGCATTCCATTCCATTCCATTCTATTCCACATTCCATACCATTCCATTGCATTCCACATTATATTCCTTTCCATTACACATTCCATTCCTTTCCATTCAATGTTCCATTCCATTCCATTCCACATTTCATTCCAATCAATTCCACCTTCCATTCCGTGGTCCATTCCACATTACCTTACATTTCATTCTATTCCATTGCACTCAATTCCACATTCCATTCCAATCTATTCCATTCCACATTGCATTACATTGCATTCCACATTCCCTTCCACATTCCATTGCTTTCCTGTCCATATTCCAATCCACATTCCGATCCACATTCCATTACACATTCCATTCTACTCCATTCCGCATTCCATTCCACATTCCATTGCATTCCTGTCGACATTCCATTCCACATTCCGTTCCACATTCCATTCCACATTCCATTTCATATTCCATTCCATTCCATTCCTTTCCACAATCCTTTCCACATTTCAATGTATTCCTGTCCACATTCCATTCCACATTCCATTCCTTTCCATTCCTCATTCCATTCAATTCCAATCCACATTCCATTCCACATTACTTTCCCTTCTATTCCACATTCCTTTTCACATTCCGTTCCATATTCCATTGAAATCCATTCCACATTCCATTCCACATTACATAACATTCCATTCCACATTCCATTCCACGTTCCATTCCGCATTCCATTCCACATTCCATTCCACGTTGCATTTCATTCTGTTCCATGTTGCATTCCAGGTTCCATTTCTTTCAATTCATCGTTCCAATACACTTTCCATTGCACATTCCATTGTACCTTCCATTCCACATTACATTCCACGTTCCATTCCACGTTCCATTCAATGTTCCATTCCACGTTCCATTCCATACCATTACACGTTCTATTCCACATTCCATTCCTTTCCGTTCCTCGGTCCATTCCACATTACATTCCCCATTCCATTCCACATTCCTTTCCATTCAATTAAACATTCCATTCCATTACATTTCACATTCCATTTCACATTCCATTTCACTTTCGATTCCTCAAGCCATTCCATTCCTTTCGACAATCAATTCCATTTCTTTCCACATTCCACTCCACATTACATTCCATTCAATTCCATATTCCATTCCAATCCATTCCATGTTTCATTCCACTTTCCATTCAACTTTCCATTTCATATTCCATTCCACATTCCATTGCATTCCATTCCACGTTACCTTGCACATTCCATTCCACCTTCCATTCCATTCCATTCGCCATTCCATTCCACATTCCATTTGATTGCATTCAACATTGCATTCAATTACATCTCACATTCCATCCCATGTTCCATTCCATTCCATTCCACATTCCATTGCTTTCTGCTCCACATTCCATTCCACATTCCATTCCATTCCATTCCACATTCTATTCCACGTTCCATCCATTCCAATCCACGTTCAATTCCACTTTCCATTCCACATTGCATTCCACATTCAATTCCACATTCCATTCCACTCTATTCCACATTCCTTTCCACATTCCATTCCACATTTCATTGCACATTGCATTCCACATTCCGTTCCACTGCATTCCACTTTCCATGCCACGTTCCATTCCATTCCATTCCATATCCCATTCAACTTTCCATTCCATTCGGTACCGCATTCCATTCCATTCCATTTCACATTTCTTTCCCCATTCAATTCCATTCCATTCAACATTCCATTCCACATCCCATTCAATTCCATGTAACATTCCACCTTCCATTCCATATTCCATTCCACATTCCATTCTACGTTCCTTTCCATTACTTTGCACATTTCATTCCATGATCAAATACATTCCATTACACATTTCATTCCACTTTCAATTCCGCTTTCCATTCCATTGCATTCCACGTTCCATTCCACATTCCATTCCATTCTATTCCACGTTGCATTTCACATTGCATTCCACGTTCCATTCCACGTTTCATTCCATTCCATTCCACATTCTATTCCATTCCACCTTCCTTTCCACATTCCACTCCACTCCTTTCCACATTCCATTCCACATTCCATTCCATACCATTCCAACGTCAATTCCACACTCCATTCCATTCCATTCCATTCCACATTCCAATCCATTCCACATACCATTCCATTCCATTCCACATTCCAATCCATTGCACATACCATTCCACTCCATTCCACGTTCCATTCCACATTCCATTGCATTCCATTCCACCTTCTATTCCTTGTTCCATTCCTCGTTCCCTCCCACGCTCCTTTCCACATTCCATTCCACATTCCATTCCACTACATTCCATATTCCATACTATTCCATTCCTTTCCATTCCACAATGCATTCCATTCCATTGCTCATTGCATTCCACATTCCATTCCTCATTCAATTCCTTTCCATTCCACATTCAGTTCCTTTCCATTCCTCATTCCGTTCCACACTCCATTCCAGATTGCAATCTACATTCCATTCCATTTCATTCCACATTACATTCCACGTTGCATTCCACATTCCATTCCTTTCCATGCCACATTCCATTGCATTCCATTCAACATTCCTTTCCACATTCCAATGTATTCCATTACACATTCCATTCCACTGCACATTCCATTTCACATTCTATTCCACATTCCATTACACATTCCATTGCATTGCATTCAACATTCCCTTCCTCATTCTGTTCCACATTCCATTGCATTGCATTCCATGTTCCCTTCCACCTTCCATTCCACCTTCCATTCCACATTCCTTTCCATTCCATTCAACTTTCAATTCCACGTTCCATTTCACATTCCATTCCACATTCCATTACGTCCATTCCACATTTCATTCCATTCCACTTTCCATTCCATAATGCATTCCACGTTCCACTCAACGTTCCATTCCATTACATACCACTTTCCATTCCACATTGCATTCTATTCCATTCCATTTTCCATTTAACATTCCATTCCACATTACATTTCACATTACATTCCTTTCCATTCCACATTCCATTTCACATTACATTCCTTTCCATTCCACATTCCATTCCACATTCCAATACGTTAGATTCCTCATTCCATTCCACATTCTGCTCAACATTCCATTCCACATTCCATTCCACTTTCCATTCCATTCCACTCCACATTACATTCCACTCCACATTCCATTCCACGTTCCATTCCACGATCCATTCCACTTTCCATTCCATTCCATTCTACCATCCATTCCGTTCCATTCCACGTTCCATTTCATTCCATTCCACTTTCTATTCCACATTCCATTCCACATTCCATTTCACAGTCCATGCCACATTTCATCTCAATTTCCATTCCGTTCCATTGCATTCCATTACACATTCCATTCCATTCCAATCCACATTCCATTCCATTGCATTCCACAATCAATTCCACTTTCCATTCCACATTCCATTCCATTCCATTCTATTCCACATTCCATTCCATTCCATTCCACATTCCATTCCTTGCCACATTCCATTCCATTCCATTCCCCATTCTATTCCATCTAATTTCACAATCCATTACATTACATTGCATTCCACATTCCATTCTAATCGATTCCGCATTCCATTGAATTCCATTCCATATTCCATTTCATTCCATTCTATTCCAGATTCCATTCCATTCCATTCCACATTCCATTCCATTCCATTCCACATTCCATTCCACATTCCATTCCACTTTCCATTCCATTCAATTCCACATTCCACTCCAGTACATGCTGCATTCCATTCCATTCCTTTTTACATTCCATTCCATTACATGGTTTCCATATTCCATTTCAATGCATTCCACATTCCATTTCATTCCATTCCATTCCGCATTCCATTCCTTTCCATTCCATTCTTTTCTGCATCCGTTCCATTCCATTCAATTCCACATTCCATTGGATTCCATTCCACATTCCATTCAACTACATTCCACATTCCATTCCACATTCCAATCCAAAATATAGTCCACATTGCATTCCATTCCATTCCACATTCCTTTCAACTACATTCCACATTCCATTCCACATTCCAATCCAAATTCTTTTCCACGTTCCATTCCACAATCCATTCCAAATTCCATTCCATTGCACCCCACACTGCATTATACGTTCCACTCCATTCCATTCCACATTCCATTCCGCTTTCCATTCCATTGCTTTCCACCTTCGTTTCCACATTGCATTCCACATTCCATTCCACATTCCATTCCATATTCCACAGCATTCCATTCAATTCCATTCCACAATCCACTCGATTCCATTGCACATTCCATTCCAAATTCCATTCCACATTCCTTTCCTATCCATTCCCCATTACATTCCACACTCCATTCCACATTTCTTTCCACATATTTTTACTTTGCATTCCACATTCCATTCCACACTCTTTTCCACATGCCATTCCACATTCCATTCCTTTCCATTCCACATTCCATTCCAAATTCCTTTCCTTTCCATTCCGCATTCCTTTTCATTCCTTTCCACAATTCTTTCCGCATTCCAAACCATTCCATTCCACCTTCAATTCCATTCCACATTACTTTCCAAATTCTATTCCACATTGCATTCCACATTCCATTCCTTTCCATTGCACCTTCAATTCCACATTCTATTCCACATTCCATTCCACATTCCATTCCACAATCCATTCCATTCCCTTTCATTTTCACTTCAACTTTCCATTCCACATTCCATTCCAGATTCCATTCCACATTCCATTAAACATTCCTTTCCATTCCATTCAACATTCCATTCAACTATCCTTTCCACATTCCATTTCAAATTCCATTCCACATTACATTCCATTCCACATTACATTCCATTCCACGTTCCCTTCCACGTTCCATTCCACTTTCCACTCCACGTACCATTTCATTCCAATGCATGTGCCATTCCACTTTCCATTCCATTCCTTTCCACTTTCCATTCCACATTCCATTCCACATTGCATTCCACATTACATTCCTTTCCATTCCACATTCCATTCCACATTCCATTCCACATTCCAATCAAGATTCCATTCTACATTCTATTCCATTCCATTCCACATACCATTCCTTTGCATTCCATTCTATTCCACATTCCATTCCATTCCATTCCATTATATTCCACATTTCATTCAATTACATTCCACATTCCATTCCACATGCCATTCCACATTCTAATCCACGTTCCATTCCATTCCTTTTCACATTCTATTCCATTCCGTTCGACATTCCATTCCATTTAATTCCACATTTCATTCCATTCTGTTGCATTACACATTCCATTCCATTCCATTCCACATTCCATTCCATTGCCTTCCATTCTATTCCACAATCCATTCCATTGCATTCTATTCCACTTTCCATTCTGTTACATTCCACATTCCATTGAATTACTTTCCACATTCCATTCCACATTCTATTCCACATTCTATTCCACTTTGCATTTCATAAAATTCCACATTCTATTCCATTAATTTCTACATTCCATTCCATTGAATTCTACATTTAATCCCATTCCATTGCATTCCACATTCCATCCCATTCAATTCCGCATTCCATTCCATTCCAGTCCATTCTATTCCACATTCCATTCCATTCCACTCCACATTCCATTCCATTCCATTCCACATTCCCTTCCACATTCCATTCCACATTCTTTTCGAAGTTCCACTCCATTCCATTTAACTTTCCATTCCTTTCCATTCCACATTCCATTCCTCATTTCATTGCTTTCCTTTCAACATTCCATTCCACATTCCATTCCACATTCCATTCCATACAATTCGACGTTCCGTTCCACATTCCATTCCATTCCATCCCTCATTCCATGCCACATTGCATTCCATTCCATTCCAAAATCCATTCCACATTCCATTCCATTCCATTCCACATTCCATTCCATTCCATTCCACATTCCACTCCAGATTCCGTTCCATTCCATTCAATTTCTTTCCACATTCCATTCAATTCCATTCCATTTTCCATTCCATTCCTTTCCACATTCCAATCCACGTTCCATTCCATTCCATTCCATTTTCCTTTCCATTCCATTCCGCATTCCATTCCTCATTCCATATCACATGCCATTCCATTCCATTCTACATTCCTTTGCATTCCATTAAACATTCCATTCCATTTCTTTCCACATTCCATTCATTTTCACATTCCACTCCACATTACATTCCACGTTCCATTCCATTCCATTCCACGTTCCATTCATTTTCACATTCCACTCCACATTACATTCCACGTTCCATTCCATTCCATTCCACGTTCCATTCCATGTCCCATACCATGTTCCACTCCATTCCATTCCACGTTCCATTCCAATTTCCTTTCCCTTACATTTCAAGTTGCCTTCCACCTTCCATTCCACATTCCATTCGACATTCCATTGCGTTCCATTCCACATTCAGTTACACAGTCCACTCGACATTCCATTCCACATTACATTCCACATTCAATTGCACATTTCATTCTACATCCCATTCCCTTCCATTCCACATTCCATTCCACTTTTCATTCTACATCCCATTCCATTCCATTCCACATTCCATTCCACATTCTTTGCCATATTCCATTCCAGATTCTATTCCATTCCTTTTCACATTCCATTGTACATTGCAATCCATGTTCCATTCCAGTTTCCATTCCACCTTCCATTCCATTGGATTCCTCGTTTCAGTCCACCTTCCATTCCGTTACATTCCACTTTCCTTTCCACATTCCATTACAAATTCCATTTCACATTCCATTCCACATTCCAGTCCATGTTCCATTCCAAGTACCATTCCAACTTCCATTCTATTCCGTTTCTCGTTTCAGTCCACATTCTATTGCATTACATTCCACTTTACTTTCCACATTCCTTTCCACATTCCGTTCCATTCCACATTGCATTCCACATTCCATTCCATTCCAATCCATATTCCGTTACACATTCTATTCCACGTTCCATTCCACATTCCATTCCATTCCATTCCATACTCCATTCAACATTCCATTCCATTCAATTTCATGTTCCATTCCATAATCCATTCCACATTCCATTCCGCATTCCATTTCACGTTCCTTTCCACGTTCCATTCCACATTCAATTCCACCATACATTGTACGTTCCATTCCACATTCCATTCCATTCCACTCCATTCCAGTCCACATTTCCTTCCACATTGCATTCCACATTCCATTCCACGTTCCATTCCACATTCCTTTCCATGTTCCATTCTACGATCCATTCCACATCACATTACATTCCTTTCCACGTTCAATTCCACGTTCCATTCCATTCCATTCAACTTTCAAATCCATATTCCATTGAACATCACATTCCACGTTCCAACCCATGTTCCATTCCACGTTCTATTCCACACTCCACTCGACATTCAATTAGACTTTCCATTCCCCATTTCATTCTACATCCAATTCCATTCCATTATACAGTCCATTCCACATTCCATTCCATATTCCATTGCAGATTACATTCCATTCCTTTAAACATTCCATTCCACATTACATTACACATTTCATTCCACATTCCATTCCATGTTCCATTCCACCTTCCATTCCATTCCATTCCTCGTTTCAGTCCGCATTCCATTCCATTGCATTCCACTATCCTATCCACATTCCATTCCACATTCCATTCCACATTCCATTCCCCATTCCATACCAGATTCCATTCCATTCCATTCCACATACCATTCCACTTTCCACTATACGTTCCATTCCACATTCCATTCCAAGTTCCATTCCACCTTCCATTCCATTACATTCCTCGTTTTAGTCCACAATCCATTCCATTCCATTCCACATTCCATTTCACTTTACATTCCACATTACATTCCGTTCCATTCCACATTCCATTCCATATTACATTCCATTCCATTCCACATTCCGTTGCACATTCCATTCCACGTTCCATTCTACATTCCATTCCATTCCATTCCACTTTCTTTTCCAGATTTCATTTCACTTTTCATTCCATTCCATTCCACATTCCATTCCATTACATTCTACGTTCCATTCCACATTCCATTCCATTCAATTTCACGTTCCATTCCATATTCCATTCCACGTTCCTTTCCACATTCCATTTCACATTCCATTCCACGATCCATTCCACATTCAATTCCACGATACATTGCAAGTTCCATTCCACATTCCATTCCATTCCATTCCATTCCACTCCACATTCCCTTCCACATTCCATTCCACATTTGATTTCACCTTCCATTCCACATTCCTTTCCACGTTGCATTCTCCCTTCAATTCCACTTTCCATTCCATTCCTTTTGACATTCAATTCCACTTTCCATTCCATTCCATTCAACTTTCCGTTCCATATTCCATTGAACAGCACATTCCACGTTCCATTCCATGTTCCATTCCACGTTCCATTCCATGTTCCGTTCCAAGTTCCATTCCACGTCCCATTCCATGTTCCGTTCCACGTTCCATTCCACAATCCATTCCATTCTATTCCAGTTTCCCTTCCACATTCCATTCCACATTCCATTCCACATTATATTGCGTTCCATTCCACATTGCATTTCACGTTCCATTCCACATTCCATTCCATTCTATTCCACTTTCCCTTCCACATTCCATTCCACATTCCATTCCACATTATATTCCGTTCCATTCCACATTACATTCCACTTTCCATTCCACATTCCATTCGACATTCCACTCCATTCCTTTCCACTTTCCATTAAACATTCTGTTTCACATTCCATTCCACATTGCATTCCATTCTATTCCACAATCCATTCCAAAGTCCATTCCATTCCATTCCACATTCCTTTCCACATTCCATTCCACATTCCATTTCACAGTCCATTCCAATTTGCATTACACTTTCAATTCCACATTCCATTCTCATTCCATTGCATTTCTTTCCACTTTCCATTCCACATTCCATTGGAATCCAATTCACATGCCATTCCACATTCCTTCCATTCCATTCCATTCCACATTCCATTCAACATTCCATTCCACATTCCATTCCGCAGTCCATTCCATTCTACTCCAAATCCATTCTATTCCAAACAACATTCCATTCCACATTTCATTCCATTCCATTCCACATTCCTTTCCACATTGCATTCCACATTCCTTTCCATTCCTTTCCACATTCCACTCCATTCCATTCCCTTCCATTCCACGTTCCATTCCACTTTCCATTAAATTCTATTCCACATTCCATTCCACATTCCAGTCCATTCCATTCCACATTTCATTTCATTCCAAAACACATTTCATTCCACAATTCATTCCATTCCATTCCACATTCCATTCCACATTCCATTCCACCTTCCATTTCATTCCATTCCACATTCCATTCCATTGCATTCCACATTCCATTCCACATTCCATTCCATTCCATTCCACTTTCCATTCCATTCCATTAATCATTCCATACCATTCCGTTCCATTCCATTCCACATTCCATTCTATTCCATTCTCTGTTTCATTCCACATTCCATTCCACATTGCATTCCTTTCCATTCCACATTAAATTCCACATTGCATTCCATTCCATTCCAAATTCCCTTCCACATTGCATTCCATTCAATTTCACATTCCATTCCGTTCAATTCCACATTCCATTTCACATTCCATTCCACTTTCCTTTCCACATTTCATTCCACTTTCCGTTCCGCATTGCATTCCACATTCTATTCGATTCTATTCCTCATTGCATTCCACTCCATTCCACATTCCACTTTACATTCCATTCCATATTTCATTTCACATTCCATTCCATTCCATTCCCCATCCCATTCCCTTACATTCTACTTTACATTCCACTTTCCATTCCATTCCATTCCACATTCCATTCCATTCCATTCCACATTTCATTCCATTCCATTCCACATTCCGTTCCACATTCCATTACTCATTCCATACCATACCATTCCACATTGCATTGCATTCCATTCTACATTCCATTTCATGTTCCATTCTGCATTCTGTTTCACATTCCATTCCATTCCATTCCCCATTCCATTCCATTGCGTTCCACTTTAGATTCCACAGTCCATTCCATTCCATTCCACATTCCATTCCATTCCACATTCCATTCCATTCCACATTCCATTCAACGTTCTATTCTACGTTCCATTCCAAAGTCCATTCAGTTAAATTCCACGTTCCATTCCCCATTATATTAAATTCTATTCTGGGTTTCATTTCACATTGCATTCCACAATCCTTTCCATTCCATTCCATTCCACATTCCATTTCACATTCCATTCCTCATTCCATTGCATTCCTTTCCACATAGCTTTCTGCATTCCATTCCACGACCCATTACACGTTCCATTCCATTCCTTTCCATGTTCCATTCCATTCCCTTCGACATTTCTTTCCACTTTCCATTTCACATTCCATTGAGCATTCCATTTGACATACCACAGCATTCCCTTCCACATTCCATTCCACATTCCTTTGCACATTCCATTCCATTCAGTTGCATATTCCATTCCACATTCCATTCCGTTCAACATTCCATTCCACATTCCATTCCATTGCATTCCACATTCCTTTCCACGTTACATTCCATGTTCAATTTCATTCCATTTCACATTCCATTCCACGTTCCATTTCACATTCCATTCCACATTCCATTTTATATTCCATTCCACGTTCCATTCCACATTCCATTCCACTTTCCATTCCATTCCTTTCCACTTTCCATTCCACTTTCCATTTGACATTCAATTCCACATTCTATTGCTTTCCATTCCACATTCCCTTCCACATTCTCTTCCATATTCCTTTGAACATTCCTTTAAATTCCATTCCACATTCCATTCCACATTGCATTCCTTTCCATTCCACATTCCATTCCACTCTCCATTCCACGTTCTGTTCCACCTTCCATTCCATGTTCCGTTCCATTCCTTTCCACATTCCATTCTATTCCATTCTCCATTCCATTTCCTGCCGTTCCACGTTCCATTCCACATTGCATTTCGCATTTCATTCCATTCCATTCAATTCCACCCTCCATTCCATTCCATTCAACATTCCATTCCTCATTCCATTCCATATTCCATTCCATTCCATTCCACAATTGATTCCACATTGCATTCCTCTCCATTCCATATAGCATTTCATTCAATTACACCTTCCATTCCACGTTGCTGTCCACGTTCCATTCCACGTTCCATTCCTCGTTCCATTCCATTTCTTTGCACGTTACATCCATTCCATTCCACATTCAATTCCTATTTCCATTTCACATCCCATTCCCCAGTCCATTTCACATTCCATTCCTTTCCATTCCCTATTCCGTTGCATTCCACATTCCATTCCATTCCTTTACACATTCAATTCCACATTCCATTCCATTCCTTTACACATTCAATTCCACGTTCTATTTCACGTTGCATTCTATTCTATTCCACGTTCCATTCCACTTTCCATTCGATGTCTCATTACATTCCATTGCACGTTCATTTCTACATTCAATTCCACTCCATTTCACGTTCCATTCTACATTCCATTCCAAATTCCATTCCGTTCCATTCGACACTTTTTCCCACACTCTATTCCGTTCCATTCCACATTCCATTCCACTGTCCATTCAACATTCCATTCCACATTTCATTCCGCATTCAATTACACTTTCCATGCCGATCCATTCCACTTTCCATTCCACACTCCATTGCACATTCCATTCCACATTCCATTCCGTTCCATTCCACATTCCTTTCCAAAATCCATTCCACTTTCCATTGCACATTCCATTCCACATTCCATTTCACATTCCATTCCAAATTCCAATTCATTTTCTATTTCATTCCATTACACGTTCCATTCCATTCCAATCCACATTCCGTTCCATTTCATTCCACGTTACATTCCATTTCACATTCCATTACATTCCATTCCACATTCCATTCCATTACATTCCACATTCCATTCCACATTCCATTTCTCATTCCTTTCCATTCCACGTTACATTGCATTTCACATTCCATTCCATTCCATTTCACATTCTATTCCATTCCATTCCACATTCCATTCCACATTCCATTTCTCATTCCATTCCATTCCATTCTATTCCACAATCCATTACATTCCATTCCACATTCCATTCCATTCCATTCCATTCCAAATACAATTCCACATTCCCTTTTACTTTCCATTCCATTCCCTTCCACATTCCATTCCTTTCCATTCCACATTCCACCCCATTCAATTTCACATTCCATTCCATTATATTGCTTTCCACATTCCATTCCATTACTTTCCATATTCCATTCCATTGCATTCCATTCTTTTCCACATTTCATTCCATTCCTTTCTGTTCCACATTCCATTCCACTTTATTCCACATTCCATTCAATTACATTCCACATTCCATTCCATATTCCGTTCCACATTCTATTCCATGTTCCCTTGCATTGCATTCCACATTCTATTGCATTCCATTCCACGTTCCATTCCATTCAATTCCTCATTCCATTCCATTCCATTGCATTACACTTTCCATTCCATTCCATTCTGCATTCAGTTCCATGCCATTCCCTTCTAATCCACATTCCATGCCATTCCCTTCCACATTCCTTTCCATTTCTTTCCACATTCCATTCCACATTCTATTCCACGTTCCATTACATTCCATTCAATATTCCATTCCATTCAATTCCGCATTCCATTCCATTCCAATCCACATTCCGTTGCATTCCATTCCACATTCCATCCCATTACATTCCACGTTTCATTCCATTCCATTCCACGTTCCATTCCACGTTCCCTCACACATACTATTCCACCTTCCATTCCACATTCCATTGCACATTCCCTTCCATGTTCCATTCCCCCTTCCATTCCACCTTCCTTTCCACGTTCCATTCCACATTCCATTGCGCATCCTATTCCATACCATTGCAAGTTCCATTCCACATTCCATTCCATTGCATTCCACGTCCCATTGCACATTTCATTCCACATTGCATTCCACATTCCATTCCGTTCCATTACATTTTCCATTCCACATTCCATTCCACAATAAATTCCATTCCATTGTATTCTATTCCACATTCCATTCCACATTCCATTCCACATTTCAATAGATTCCATTCCAGCGTCCATTCCACATTCCTTTCCATTCCATTCCACATTCCATTCCACATTCCATTCCATTACAATGCACATTCCATTCCACATTCCATTCCACCTTCCATTCCACATTCCATTCTATTTCATTCCACATTTCATTCCACATTCCATTCCACATTTCATGACACATTCCCTTTCACATTCCATTCCATTGCATTTCACGTTCCATTCCACACTCCATTAAATTCCATTCCACATCTGATACCACATTCCATTCCTTTACTTTCCACATTCCTTACCACATTCCATCCCATTCCATTCAACTTTCATTTCCATTATATTCCACATTCCATTTCACGTTCCATTCCATTCCATTCCACTTTCCATTCTACTTTCCATTTGACGTTCCATTCCATTCCATTCCACGTTCCATTCTACGTTGCATTAGTGGTTCCACTCAGTGTTCCATTCTACCTTCCGTTTCTTTCCATTCCATGTTACATTCCATATTCCATTACATTCCATTCCACATTCCATTCCATTCAACATTCCAGTCAACGCTTAATTCCACTTTCAATTCCACATTCCATTCCATGTTCCAATCCATTCCATTCCAAGTTCCATTCCATTCCATTCCATGTTCCATTTCATTCCATTTCACTTTCCATTCCACATTCCAATTCACATTCCATTCCACCTTCCATTCCATTCCATTCCATTCCACATTCAATTCCATTCCATTCCACTTTCCATTTCATTCAATTCCACATTCCATTCCATTGCATTCCATTCCAATCCACATTCAATTCTACACCGTACTGCATTCCATTCCATACCATTTCATATTCCATTTCATTCCTTTCCATTATACATTCGAATCCATTCCATTCCACAGTCCATTCCATTACCTTCCACGTTTCTTTCTATTCCATTCCATTCCTTTCCACTTTCCATAACATTCCATTCCATTCCTTTCCGCTTTCCATAACATTCCATTCCATTCCACATTCCATTACATTCCATTCCAAATTCCATTCCATTCCATTCCATTCCATTACACATTCCATTCCCTTCCATCCCACATTCGATTCCTTAACATTCCACATTCCATTCCACGTTGCATTCCACGTTCCATTCAACTTTCCATTGCATTCCATTCCATTCCATTCCATTCCACTCCATTCTGGATTCCTTTCCATTCCATTCCACATTATATTCAACATTGTATTCCGTTCTATTCTATTGCACATTGCATTCCATTCCATTCCACATTCGATTCGATTCCATTCCACTTTACTTTCCACCTTATATTCCAGCTTCCATTCCACGTTCCATTCCAACTTCCGTTCCATTCCCTTCCACGTTCCTCTCTACTTTTCATTCCACATTCCATTCCATTCCATTGCACGTTCCATTCCACGTTTCTTTCAATAACATTCCACGTTCCGTTCCATTCCATTTTATTCCATTCCACATTCCATTCCACTTTCCATTACATTAAATTACACATCCGTTCCATTCAATTCCACATTTCTTTGCATTCCATTCCACATTCAATTCCACATTCCATTACCTTCCATTCCACATTCATTTCCATTTCATTTCTCATTCCATTCCACGTTCCATTCCGCGTTGCATTTCACGTTCCATTCCACTCCATTCCACTCCATTCCATTCCATATTCCATTCCTTTCAATTCCACATTCTATTCCACATTCCATTCCATTCCGTTCCACCCTCCATTCCACATTACTTTCCATTCCATTCCATACTCCACTCCATTCCATTCCACATTCCATTATTTTCCATTACACTTTACTTTTGACATTCCATTCGAAATTGCATTCCACATTCCATTCCATTCCAAACCAAATTCCATTCCGTTCAATTCCACATTCCATTCCATATTCCATTCCTTTCCATTCCACATTCCATTCCATTTCATTCTATTTCACATTCCATAGCATTCCATCCCAGATTCCATTCCTTTCCATTCCACATTCCACAGCATTCCATTCCGTTCCACATTCGATTCCTTTCCATTCTGCATTCCATTCCATTCCATTCCACATTCACATCCATTCCATTGCATGCCATTCCACATTACATTCCCTTCCATTCCGCATTCCTTTCCTATCCATTCCCCATTCCATTTCACATTACTTTCCATTCCACATTCCATTCCAGTTTCCATTCCATTCCATTCCAGATACCATTCCATTCAATTCCACATTCCATTCCATTCCATTCCTTTCCATTCCAGGTTCCATTCCATTCCATTCCACATTCCATTCCATTCCATTTTGCAATATGTTCCATTCCATTCCATTCCATTCCTTTCCATTCCACGTTCCATTCCATTCCATTTCACATTCCATTCCATTCCATATTTCAATACATTCCATTCCATTCCAGAGTTCATTCGATTCCTTTCCACTTTCCATACCATTTAATTCCACATTCCACATTCTCATCCACGTTCCGTTCCTCTTTCCATTTCACATTCCATTCAATTCCATTCCACATTCCATTCCATTCCATTCCATTCCGCATTCCATTCCACATTTCAATCCATTCCTTTCCACATACCATTCCACATTCCATTCCATTATATTTCTCATTCCATTTCGTGTTCCATTCCACATTACATTCCACATTCCATTCCACATTCCATTCCACATTCCATTCCATTCCTTTCCATTCCACATTCCATTCCACATTTCAATCAGTTCCATTCCACGTAAAATTACACATTCCATTCCTTTCCATTTCTCACTACATTCCACATTCCATTCCACGTTACATTCCACATTCTATTTCTTTCCACATTCCAGTGCTTTCCACATTCCATTTCTCATTCAATTCCACATTCCATTCAATTCCACATTCCATTCCATTCCATTCCATTCCATTCCATTAAACATTCCATTCCTTTGCATTCCATTCCATATTAGATTCCACTCCATTCCATATTCCATTCCAATCCATTCCACCTTCCATGTGATTCTATTCCATTGCATTCCACATTCCATTCCATTCCATTCCACATTCTTTTCCATTCAATTATACATTCCATTCCAGATTCCGTTCAATTCCATTCCAATTTCTCTTCCACATTCCATACCATGTTCCATTCAGTTCCACTCCACATTCCATTACTTTCGATTCAACTTCATGCTACATTCCTTTCCATTACATTCCACATTACTTTCTTTTAATTGCACATTCCATTACATTCCATTCCGCATTCCATTCCATTCCATTCCTCACTGCATTCAATTCCATTCAACATTCCATTCCGCATTCCATTCCACATTTCAGCCCATTCCATTCCACATTCCATTCCACTTTTAATTCCATTCCATTCCACATTCTATTCCACATTCCATCCCATTCCATTCCACATTCCATTCCACATTACATTCCACTCTGTTCCACATTCCTTTGCATTCCACATTCCATTCTACATTCTAATCCATTTCATTCCACCTTCCGTTCCACATACCATTCCATTCCACTCCACTTTCCATTCCACATTCCATTCCACATTCCATTACATCACATTCCAGATTGAGTTCCATTCCATTCCACATTCCATTCCGTTCCATTCCATTCCACGTTTCATTCCGTTAAATTCCACATTCCATTCCACCTTCCATACCGTTCCATTCAACTGCATTCCACATTCCATTCCATTCCATTCTACTCCATTCCACATTCCAACCCATTCCATTCCTTTCTACATTCCATTCCATTACATTCCACTTTTCCTTCCACTCCGCATTCCATTCCATATTCCATTCCATTCTATTCCACCTTCCATTCCTTTCCATTCCACATTCCATTCCATCCCATTCCAGTCCATTCCCTTCCACTTTCCCTTCCGTTCCATTGAATTCCACATTCCATTCCATTTCATTCCTTATTCCATTCCATTCCTTTACTCATTCCATTACATCTTCCATTCCACGTTCCTTTGCACGTGCCATTACAGTTTCCATTCCTCGTTCCATTCCATTTTCCATTCCATTCCATTTCACATTGCATTCCACATTCCATTGCATTCCATTCCACATTCCATACCTTTCCATTCCATTGTATTCCACATTCCATTCCATTACATTACACATTCCATTCCATTTCATTCCACAATCCTTTCCATTCTATTCCACATTCCATTCTATTCTATTCCACATTCCATTCCACATTGCATCACTTTCCATTACATATTCCATCACATTTCATTCCATATTCCATTCAACATTGCATTCCATTCCATTAAACATTCTATTACATTCCATTCCATCCCATTCCTTTCCACATTGCATTCCGTTCCTTTGAATTCCACATTCTGTTCCATTCCATTCCAGATTCCATTCCATTACATTCCACATTGTATTTCGCATTCCAAACTATTCCACTCCACATGCCATTCCACATTCCATTCCTTTCCATTCCACTTTCCATTCCTTTCCTTTCCAGTCCATTCCACATTCCATTCCACATTGCATTCCATTAAATTCAATTCCATTCCACGTTCCATTCCATTCCATTCCACGTTATATTATATTCCAGGTTTCATTCCAAGTTGCATTCCACATTCCACTCCACATTCCATTCCATTGTATTCCACATTCCATTCCACATTACATTCCATTCCACATTCCATGCAATTCCATTCCGCGTTCCTTTCCACATACCATTCCGTTCCATTCCACTTTTCATTGCACATTCCATTCCACATTCCATTTGATATTCCATTGCACTTTCTGTTCCATTCCATTCCACATTCCATTCCATTCTACGTTAAATTCCATTCCATTCCACACTTCATTTCATTCCCTTCCATTCCACTTTCCTTTCCATCCCATTCCACATCCCATTCCATTCCCTTCCATTCCACTTTCCATTCCATTCCATTCCACATCCCATTCCATTCCATTCCATTCCATTCCTTTTCACATTCTATTCCATTCCATTCCATTCACTTCCATTTCAATTTCCATTGCATTCCATTCCACATTCCATTCCATTCCATTCCATTCCATTCCACATTCCATTCCTTTCCATTCCATTCCGCATTCCAATCCATTCCATATTCCATTTATCATTACACCCCATGTCATTCCACTTTCCATTCCACATTCCCTTCTATTCTATTTCATTCTACATTTCATTCCCTGTTCTAGTCCACTTTTCTTTCCACGTTGCATTCCACACTCCATTCCACTACATTCTACATTTCATTCCACAATCCATTCCATTCTACATTTCATTCCCCATTCCATTCCATTCCATTCCACATTCCATGAGAAATTCCACTCCATTCCATTCCACATTCCATTCCAAATTCCATTCCATTCACCACCATTCCATAACACATTGCATTCCTTTCCATTCCATTCCAGATTCCACTCCATTCCATATTCCATTCCTCATTCCATTCAATTCCATTCCACATTCCATTGAGCATTCCATTTCATTCCATTCCACATTCCATTCCATTCCTTTCCGCATTCCATTCCATTCCATTCCACGTTCCATTCCATTCCATTCTGGGTTCCATTCCATTGCGTGATACCATCCATTCCATTCCTTTCCGCATTCCATTCCATTCCATTCCACGTTCCATTCCATTCCATTCCGGGTTCCATTCCATTGCGTGATACCATCCATTCCATTCCAGATTCCATTGCATTTCATTCGGCATTCCATTCCATTCAATTCCACATTCCATTCTATTCCATTCCACGTTCCATTGCACATCCCATTCCACATTCCATTTTACATTCCATTCCACATTCCATTTCACTTTCCATTCCATATTCCATTAAACATTCCATTCCACATTCCGTTTCACATTGCATTCCACATTGCATTTGAAATTCCATTCCATTCTCCATTCCATTCCTTTCCGTCCACATTCCATTCCATTGCATTCCACATTGCATTCCATTCCAAATTCCATTCCACATTCCATTTCCCATTCCATTCTATTCCATTCCATTCAACATTCCATTCAATTCAATTCCAAATTCCATTCCCTTCCATTCCACATTCCATTCCATTCCACTGTATTCCACAATCCATTGCATTCCTCATTCCATTCCACATTCCATTCTTCATTCCATTCCATTCCATTCCATTCCACTTTCTTTTCCATTCCATTCACCATTCCATTCAACATTCCATTGCACATGCCATTCCTTTCCATTCCATTCCTTTCCACATTCCATTCCATTGAATTCCACATTCCATTCCATACCATTCAACATTCCATTTCATTGAATTTCATTCCTCATTCCATTCCATTCCATTCCACAATCCATTCCACATTCCATCCCATAGCATTCCACATTCCGTACCACATTCCAATCCATTCCATTCCACTTTCCATTACACATTGCATTGCATTCAGTTTCTCATTCCATTCCACATTCCATTCCACATTCCAATCCATCCCATTCCACATTCCATTCCACATTGCCTCCCATTCCATTACATATTCCATTCCACAATTCTATCCATTCTTTCCACATTCCATTTCATTCCATTCCATTCCACATTCCATTCCATTCCATTGAATTTCACATTCTATTCCATTCCATTTCACATTCCATTCCATTCCATTCTATTCCACATTCCATTCCACATTCCAATCTATTCTATTCCACATTCCATTCCACATTCCATTGCATTCAATTTCTCATTTGTTACCACATTCCATTCAATTCCATTCCACATTCCATTCAATTCCATTCCACATTCTATTCCACATTCCATTCCATTCCATTCCACATTCCATTCCACATTCCATTGCATTCCATTCCACATTCCATTCCATATTCCATTCCATTCAACATTCCATTCCTTTCCACTCAATTCCACATTCCATTCCATTCCACATTCCATTTCTCATTCCACTCCATTCCATTCCACTTTCCATTCCACATTCCCTTCCATTGCATTCCATTCCACACTCCAATACACGGTATAGTCCACTTTCCATTCCACGTTCCATTCCACCCTCAATTCTATTCCATTGCACATTCCATTACACATTCCGCTCCATTCCATTCCACATTCCATTACAATTTCATTCCATTCAATTCCATTCCATTACACATTGCATTCCATTCCAATCCATTCTACATTCCATTTCATTCCACATTTCATTCCTCATTCCATTGAATTCCGTTCCACATTCCATTGCACATTCCATTTCATTCCATTCCCCATTGAATTCCATTCCATTCTTTTCGACATTCCATTCCTCATTCCATTCATTTCCATTCCACTTTCCGTTATATTCCATTCCAACTTCAATTCCACCTTCCACTACATTACATTTCATTCCACATTCCATTCCATATTCCATTCCATTCCTTTCCGCATACCATTCCATTCCATTCCACACTCCATTATATTCCATTCTATTCCATTCCCACTTAAATTCCACATTCTTTTACATTCCATTCCATTCCATATTCCATTCCACATTCCATTCCATTCCATTCCACATTCCATTTCATTCCATTCCACGTTCCAATCCATCCCAATCCACGTTCCCTTCCATTATATTCCAATTTCCATTCCATTTCACATTCCATTCCATTCCATTCCGCCTTCCATTCATTTAAATTGCAGGTTCCATTCCACATTCCTTTCCACATTCACTTCCAGTCCATTCTTTTCCAAGTTCCATTCCATTCCATTCCACATTCCACTCCATTCCTTTCCACATATCATTACATTCTATTCCATATTCTATTCCGTTCCATGCCACATTCCATTCCATTGAATTTGACATTCCATTCCATTACATTGCATTCCACATTCCATTCCATTCAATTCCGCATTGCATTCAATTTTATTACATTCTATTCCACATTCCATTTCATTCCATTCTGTTACACATTCCATTCCATTCCATTCCTCATTCCATTCCACATTCTTTTCTAAGTTTCATTCCATTCCATTCCATATACTATTCCATTCCGTACCACATTCCATTCCATTCAATTCCACATTCGTTTCAATTCCATTGCATTCCACATTCCATTCCATTCCATTTTGCATTCCATTCCATTCCATTCCATTCTATTCCATATTCCGTTCCATTACATTCCACATTGCATTCCATTCCATTCCATTCCATGTTCCATTCCACTTTCCATCCCATTCCTCTCCACGTTCTATTCTATTCCATTCCATTCCATTCCATTCCATTCCACGTTCCATTCCATCCCAATCCACTTTCCATTCCATTCCATTCCAATTTCCATTCCGTTTCACATTCCATTCCATTCCATTCCACTTTCCACTCAATTACATTGCACGTTCCATTCCATATTCCATTCCTCATTCCCTTCCATTCCATTCTTTACCACATTCCATTCCATTCCATTCCACATTCCACTCCAATCCTTTCCACACTACACTACATTCCATTCCACATTCCATTCCACGTTCCATTCCACACTCCTTGCAACATTCCATTCCACATTCAATTACACTTTCCATGCCGATCCATTCCACTTTCCATTCCACGCTCCATTGCACATTCCATTCAACATTCCATTCCATTCCATTCCACATTCCTTTCCACAATCCAGTCCACTTTCCATTCCAAATTCCATTCCACATTCCATTTCACATTCCATTCCATATTCCAATTCATTTTCCATTCTATTCCATTACACGTTCCATTCCATTCCAATCCACATTCCATTCCGTTTCATTCCAGTTTACATTCCGTTTCACATTCCATTCCATTCCATTCCACGTTCCATTCCATTACATTCCACATTCCATTCCACATTCAATTTGTTTTTCCATTCTATTCCACGTTACATTCCGTTTCACATTCCATTCCATTCCATTCCACATTCTATTCCATTGCAATCCACATTCCATTCCACATTCCATTTTTCATTCCATTCCATTCCATTCTATTCCACAAACCATTACATTCCATTCCACATTCCATTACATTCCATTCTATTCCATAATCCATTACATTCCTTTCCAATTCCATTCGATTCCATTCCATTCCAAATACCATTCCACATTCCCTTTTACTTTCCATTCTATTCACTTCCACTTTCCATTCCTTTCCATTCCACATTCCATTCCACTCAATTTCACATTCCATTCCATTATATTGCTTTCCACATTCCATTCCTTTCCATTCCACATTCCATTCCATTCAATTTCACTTTCCATTCCATTATATTGCTTTCCACATTCCATTCCATTACTCTCCGTATTCCAATCCATTGCATTCCGTTCTATTCCACATTTCATTCCATTCCATTCTCTTCCACATTCCATTCCAATTTATTCTACATTCCATTCAATTACATTCCACATTCCATTCCACATTGCATTCCACATTGTTTTCCATTTTCCATTCCATTGCATTCCACATTCTATTCCATTCCATTCCATTCCATTGCATTACACATTCCATTCCATTCCATTCCACATTCAATTCCATTCCATTCCCTTCTATTCCACATTCCATGCCATTCCATTCCACATTCCTTTCCATTTCTTTCCACATTCCATTCCACACTCTACTCCACGTTCCGTTCCATTCCATTCCATATTCCATTCCATTCCATTCCACATTCCATTCCATTCCATTACACATTACATTGCATTCCATTACACATTACATTGCATTCCATTCCACATTCCATCCCATTCCATTCTACGTTTCATTCCATTCCATTCCACTTTCCATTCCACGTTCCATTCCACATTCCCTTACACGTACTATTCCACCTTCCATTCCACATTCCATTGCACATTCCCTTCCATGTTCCATTCCCCCTTCCATTCCACCTTCCTGTCCACGTTCCATTCCACATTCCATTGTGCGTCCTATTCCATACCATTACAAGTTCCATTCCACATTCCATTCCATTGCATTCCACGTCCCATTGCACATTTCATTCCACATTGCATTCCACATTCCATTCCATTCCATTACATTTTCCATTCCACATTCCATTCCACAATAAGTTCCATTCCATTGCAGTCTATTCCATATTCCATTCAACATTCCATTCCACATTCCATTCCACATTCCATTCCACATTTCAATAGATTCCATTCCACCGTCCATTCCACATTCCTTTCCATTCCACTCCACATTCCATTCCACATTCCATTACACTTTCCATTCCGCTTTCCATTCGATTCCATTCCACATTCCGTTCCATTGCCTTCAATGTTGCATTCCATTCCAACCGACATTCCATTGCACGTTCCATTCCACATTTCATTCCACGTTCCATTCCATTCCATTCCACGTTCCATACCATTCCCTTCCATATTCCAATCTACATTCCCTTTCACTTTCCATTCCCTTCCATTCCACATTCCATTCTATTCCTTTCCACATTACAAATTTTCCACATTTCATTCTACATTCCATTCCGTTCCATTGCACTTTCCATTCCACATTCCATGCCACTTTGAATTCCACATTCTTTTCCATGTTCCCTTCCAGGTTCCATTCTATGTTCCATTCCATTCCATTTCACGTTCCATTCCACATTCTATTCCACGATCCATTCCAATCCATTCCATTCCACTTTCCATTCCTCGTTCCATTGTAAATTAGATTGCATTCCATTCCAACTTCCATTCCACACTCCATTCCACATTCCATTCCGCCTTCCATTCCATTCCATTCCACATTCCATTACACAATCCTTTCCACATTCCATTCCACTTTCCACTCCACATTCTATTAAAGTCCATTCCACATTCCATTCCACATTCCAATCCATTCCATTCCACATTTCATTCCACATTCAATTCCATTCCATTCCACATTTCATTCCACATTCCATTCCATATTCCATTCCACCTTCCATTCCGCATTCCATTCCATTCAATTCCATTCTATTCCACATTCTTTTACATTCCATTCCATTCCACATTCCATTCCACTGCATTCTACATTCCATTCCACTTTACATTCCGCATTCCCTTCCATTCCATTCCTGTCTATTCCACTTTAAATTCCACATTAAATTCCACATTCCACATTCTATTCCATGTTCCATTCCATGTTCCATTCCATTCCACTCCACATTGCATTAAATTCCATTTCACTTTCTATAGCATTCCAATCCATTCCTTTCCGCATTCCAGTCCACGTTCTATTCCAGATTCCATTCCGTTCCTCTCCACATTCAATTCCATATTCCATTCCATTCCATTCCACATTGCATTCCATCCCATTCCGCTTTATTCCACATTCCATTCCATTCCATTCCACTTTCCATTCCACATTCAATTCCAAATACTATTCCACCTTCCATTACCTTTCATTCCACATTCCATTGAATTCCATTCCACATTCCATTCCTTTCCATTCCACATTCCATTCAATACCATTCTATTCCATGTTCCATTCCATTACAGTCAACATTCCATTCCATTCCATTCCACATTCCATTCCTCATGGAATTCCACATTCCATTCTACATTCCACTGCACGTTCCATTCCATTCCATTACACATTCCATTCTATTCCATTCCACTTTCCATTCCATTCAATTCCACATTTCTCTCCATTCCATTGCATTCCACATTCTTTTCCATTCCATTCCGCATTGCATTCCATACCATTCCGCTTTAATCCTTATTCCATTCCATTCCATTCCACTTTCCATTCCACATTCAAT